>NW_024412415.1:28497461-28605832 GCF_014898765.1 Herpailurus yagouaroundi | reverse complement strand
TTGAAAAAAAAAATTAAAAAAAAAAAAAAAAAGACTCCTGCCTCTAGGGGTACCTCGGTGGCTAAGTTGGTTAAGCGTCCAACTTCAACTCAGGTCATAATCTCGTGGTTCGTGAGTTTGAGGCCCGAGTCAGGCTCTGTGCTGACAGCTCGGAGCCTGGAGCCTGCTTCGGATTCTGTGTCTTCCTCTCTCTCGGCACCCCCACCCCCTCCCTCCACCCCCAGCTACTACTCTGTCTCTCTCTCTCTCAAAAAAAATAAGCATTAAAAAAAAAAAAAGACTCCTGCCCCTAAAGCTAGAGGCGAGGAACCAGGAGGTGCTACTTGCAGATAAAGCAAACATACACACACACACATACTCTGGATGCCGCTGCTTTTTAAAGACCGAGTCCTTGGTCCTGCGAGGCTTTACGGTCCCAGATGTCCACTCTATACCACTAGTCCCTGAGCTTTCCAAAGTATCACACAGATGCCTCATCAGAAGAAGAGCTACAACAGTAGGGAAAACCCCAGCATGGCCAGCTTTGGGGAGGAGAGTGGAAGGTGCGGAAGACTGAGGCTATGATTTGATTTGGGGCAGGTGCAATTCACCTTGTGGACAAGGCAGGACTGCTCACGGGCAGCAGCTGTGTTTCTGGTGGTCTCCAGGCTCACCGCAGTGGCCCGTCTCTCCGGGTTAGTGGCGAGGATAAACTCCCCGATGACTTGTGAGCTTCTAGATCCTGAGCTTCCAAGTGCGCTGCCCAGCCTAAGTGGCAGTCTGATTTCTTCTGTCTCTGAAATCCATGATTGCATTTTAATAATGAACCCCTCAGGCAAAACCGCTGAAGGAAAATGTTCAGCAAAGAGGGTTGAGGTCTTCGGTAGCTTGGTTCCACGGCAATGCCTCCTTTGTTCCTTTGCAGTGTTGTTTCAGTAAAAGGTCCAGCGGTACACTTGGGGGTAGTGTACAAGTTTGGTTTCCCCATGGTTCTGAATGTCTTCATCTAACTGCTAATTCAGGGAAGGTTAATCTTGGGACTGTTAACTCCTATGGGGTCCAGAGCAGGTTTTAGAGGGTCTGTGGACCTCTGGAAATTACCTGTATGTGAAATCTTGTGTGTCCAAGCCTACAGGCATTTTTGGGGGAAGAGGTCCTTAGGTATTCATCAGATATTCTAAGAGATCTGAACACCCCCTTCTTTCCCACACTACAGATTGAGAAGGAGACTCAACGATTTCCAAAGTTTTTTTTTTAAGTTTATTTATTTTGAGAGAGGGGGGAAGGGAGAGAATGAACAAGAGAGGGACAGAGAGAGGGGGAGACAAAGCATCCAAAGCAGGCTCCGTGCCGACAGCAGAGAGCCTGATGCGGGACTCGAACTCACAAACTGTGAAGTCATGCCCTGAGCCGAGCTCAAGAGTCGGACATTTAACCAAATGTGCCACCCAAGCGCACCCTCCCTTTTCTAAAAAAAACTCTTTTAGCTTTTCAAAATCACCATTGGCTTGAGTAGAAAATGCCCAGTTGTGCTAAGTGAGCAGATTGCTGGTCAGTTAAAGCTTTACTGCAAATCAATTCCCAGGAGAAAAAGGAGACGTGAGAGCTTCTTCCGACTATACCCCGTGGGCCCAGAATGATGGAGGCCTCCAGAGAAGCCAGGAGAGGCACTTAGGATTTAGAGAGTCCCTCTCCCTGGCGGTGTCCCCTGAGACATCCTGAGTCTCGATTCAGGGTCTCTGTGTCCTTCTGGCGGTGACGAGGGAGGTGTCAGGCGGGGTACTAAAAGTGCCACCCAGCAGCCTCTTTTCCCAAACTGTGTTTTGACGTGGGAACAGAGGACTTCTACCTGTGAAGGGCGTGGAGCGGGAGGGGGTAGGCGGCTTCCATTATATTCCCGGCAGAACTTCTCCATGTTCTTACCGCCCCTGGCCTTGTAACGCAGGTGAGGGTGGCAGCTTCCTCCACGAAGAACATGCCTTTTGAGATGACTTTTCTCCTCTTTATGCACGGAGGTGAACTGCTCTCCAGGGTATGCTGTTCAGAAGGAGCAAGATGCAGACCCCCGTTTCCAGTATGCGGACGTTTGTGTGCAAAGGGGGAGAAAGAACGTGATTACATGTGTGTGCGTAGTCAGACCGTGAAAATGTTCTCATCAACTATAAAACTGGCTGTCTCTAATGGAAGCAGGGAGAGCGGGTGGGAGGAGGAGCTTTCACTGGTACCTTTCGGGAGCTTTTGGGTTTTGAGCCTTGTGAATTTTATTACGTATTCAGAAAAATAAAATTTGGCTTAAGATCTGGGAGGCTTCTAATCAAGAATCCCCCTCCCTGATCCTTGAGCCCCAGCCCGAACCCATGGCCTTGTGCCTCCCTCTGGAGCACGGTGAGTCTGGGAACTGGTTGTTCTGACACCGACTCCAATGACGTTTTACGCCTGGGTGTCCACCTCCTTTGTGACCGCACCCATTTCAAAATAAAATCTGTAGTTTTCTCTAGCTTGCTCAAGTTCAGTTGCACTTACTTTGCCTTGTTTTGTTCTTTGCAGGATCCAAGTGGAGCTATTTTGGTAAGTAGAGATCTTGCATACTTTTTTATTTTTGAGGAGATGGCTGTATTTAATGAGAAAGCCAGAAACTCCACGATCTGTGGAGGTGATGGTGGGGGTTGAGAAGAGCAACTCTGCTATCATTAAAAGGGGGTACCCAGGCTTCTGTAAAGGACGGTTCCACCCAGGTTCCACGCAGCACTTTCTCCAAGCCGAGGAGCCTGCTCTGTGCACGTAAACTGTGAATCCCAGCGTTAAGGTTTCCAGCTTCCTGCAAGGATTTCTACCAAACCTCCCAGGTGAATGTGCCTGGGTTACCTCCAGACTGCAAGGGCCTTGGCTAGGAGAGAGACCTTCTCCTCTGGAGGACATTTATTCTCCAAAAAAACAAAGAACAAAGGGCTCCTTTCTGGAAGTTTGGCTCAGGCCCCAGGAGTTAAGCTGTCAGTGTGCCTAGGATTAACTTCTTGTTGCCATGTTTGTAAACAAGCATAGTTCAGGGGTAGTGACAGTCAGTCCTTCGTGAAAGAGGGATGCCTGCCTCGTGCACGAGGAGAGAGAGGGACATCGAGTAAGCAATGGGGTTTCTGCGGGATTGGCTCAAGAATGACATTAGCCACTTCTGGCGGGCCTGCAAGGTTAGCAGCCTGAGATCAGCCCAGCTGCTGTGTCGCAATGAACTGGAAATTTGGTCGTCAGCTGGGGTGGGAATGGAGGCCAAGTAGCAGGTCCACTGACAAGCACAGGAATGTTAATAATGTCTTGTTAGGGACGGTCACAAGCAATGGGGAAGATGGACTGGTATAGTGAGGACGCTGGGACTGCCTCATTGGCACAGGAGGAGTGGTGACAGGCAGAGGAGTTGATCTCGACAGCGTAAGCAGAATCCAAAAAAGGTCTGCCTTAGATTTGCAAAAGCTAGCCTCTGGATGTTTGTTAACCCAGGAGGCACGGCAAAGTCACTGAGCTAACTAACCAATGATCCTACAGGTCAAGGTCCCCTGGGTCCTAGCACTGCATGGCTCCATCATTACTAACATCCCTTATGTATTTGCTGTGTGCAAGGCACACTGCGGAGTGCGTGGGTGATCAGAAGGGTGTGCTGTGGTCTGTACCTGGGAATACTTTAAGCTCACAGTTCAAAGCTAAATAGATAATGACAGGTAATAAATGGCTCGGTGCTCTGATGGTTCAGAGGAGGATAGAGAGGGTTAGGGCTGGATGGTCAAGGAAGGCTTCCTGGAGGAGAAGGGCTTTCACCTGGGCCGTGGAGGATGGAGAGGATTCAGTGTGGTGGTGGATTCAGAGAAGTGGTGTTGGCCAAGATGATGATGGCATCACATGAGTGGAGGCAAGAAATAAGGTGGTATTTGAGGGGCAACAAGTACAGAAAGGGTTGGGGCATCTGTGGCTCAGTTGGTTAAACATCTGACTCGATTTCGGCTCAGGTCATGAGCTCATGGTTCAGGGGATCCAGGCCCCGCCCACCCAGGGCTCTGCACTGACAGTAAGGAGCCTGCTTGGGATTCTCTCTGTCTCCCTCTGTCTCTCTGCCTCTTGCACACACACACACACACACACACTCTCTCTCTCTCTCAAAATAAATAAACAAATATTAAAAAAAAAAAAAGAGTTATAGGGGAGTGATTAACTCTAAGTTTGGAAAGATAGGTTGGATTGAACAGGGGAGATAGGCAGGGGCAGGGCAAAGCTTTCCCACTTTTTCCATAGATGGAGGGGCAGGGCCGGGAGTAGTCTGTGTTTTAGGGAGAGTCATGTGGCGGTAGGGGCTGAAGAGGGAAGGAAAGGGCAGGGCAAGGGACGTGACGAAGGAAGAACCCACAGAGTCTGGGCCCCAGGGCTCCTCGGGAGGGTCAGTGTGGGGTGGGGGGGGGCGTCAGGAGTGGTGCAGAAGCGTTTCTTCCTGACCACGGGCTCTGGCTGGCACCTCTGTAGCAGCCCCCTGCTGAGGAAGCAGAGGGCAGAGTCTAATGGTGCGTGACATTCGTGGGGTGAGCACAAAGACAGATCTGGCTTCCTGTTAGTGACATGAGTACACGTGATGTGGAGTCAGCCCTCAGTGGGGGCCAGTGAAGGAGGACGAATGAAGGATGGCTAGGGACGGGTCCAGGCTGGCAGTGGGCACCTGTGCTCAGCGTCACCTGGCGAAACAGAGGGCCTGGCATAGGCGCTCGGGGGAAATGGTTTCCAAACAGTGAGGGCTGCCCTGAATGAGGCGAGTCCAACCAAATGCCACGTGCTAGTTTTCCCAGGCTGCAGACCTCAGCTACTCTGCACGTAAATGCGGGTGAGTCATCCTGAACCAGGGACCTCCCAAGGCCTGGAACACAGGGTAGGACTTCTAGAAGCACATGGAAAGAGAGCTCTTCCCCCCTCCCCCTCCACAAAGTCACCAGGCTGAGCTCCCGGACGGCCCGCCTGGAGACAGGAGAACCCTCTGATAGGCAAGATGGCCCCCCCACCCCCGGTCCTGTGCACCCCTCTGGGGTGGCTGGGGCAGCAGCTGGGTGCGTCAGCGGGGTTTGGAGCTGCCGAGCAGGCCCTCCCCACCGCTCGTCAGTCCCAGATCAATCCTGCTGAGCCCGGGAAGCTCCGCCGACTCTGGACTGGAGGGCACTTCCAGTCAGGTTGTCCTGTGAGCACGAGATAAACACCAGCCCGCTCAAGTCACTGTCTGCTGACGGAGGTCAGGGTAGCCGGGGCCCTCATGGGGTGGAGGTGACTGGAAGGAGGCACCAGGAGGGTGCTGGTCACGGTTAGTTCCTTGGTGTGGGTGCTGTGCTCAGAGGGGGGAGAATTCATCAAGCTGTTCACGGATGCTCCATGCACTGTTCTGTACGTGTGTTATATTCAATAAAAGAGTCAACCAATTCCAGCTGGCTGGGAGAGTCGTCCTTACCCTGGAAGTTTTTTTTACTTCTCTCCCCACAAAAACGCCCCCCAGACCCCTTAGTGTGTTCAAAACGACAGAGCAGCCAAAAAGGATGAGTGTGTTGGAACTAATGACCTAAGGACACGTCAGATGAGCAGAGAACGGGTGCCGTGCCCCATCCCTGAGCATAGCAGTCATTGCTACGGTGCTCCTTAGATGTGAGCTGGCTCAGAAACAGATACCATCATCTGCTAGAGATTTGGGAGACAAAAGATAAGCCTTCAAAGGAGATGGGCTGGATGGGGAACATGGGGCGGGTGTCCCACTCTCCCGGAGTCGGGGCCCTGCAGGACATCCGCCGGGTCAGCCCCACCATCCTGGTGCAGGGAACTCTGGAACGACGGTGGCGTGGCCTGGGGGCACCGGGCAGTGGGCTGCAGCCCCTCACAGGCCCTCCTGCCCAGCGTCTCTGCCATGTGGCCGGAAGGCCCTGGACTCTGGCAGGACTCCGTGTGATCCAGGCCCTGTCACTGCAGTCCTCATGCTGCTCCCCTTGGTCCCAGACAAAAGATTTTCCTTGGGAATCAGGCAGGGATCCTTCACGGGGCAAACCTCTCTGGTTTTCCCGACTCTGGGCTCCACCCACCTTCTGTCCCGAATCTTCTGGAACACTAAATTGCCACAAACAAGCTTTCCCTGACACATGACATCCTTCCCAAGGCCTTCCCAAACTCTACAGGCTAGATACGAAACAAGGGGGAGGTTGGGGGAAAAACTCTTCACTTTCTATTCTTTAGTACAGATAAAGGCAACTTGTGACCTCACTCTCAAATGTAGTATGGGAAGCAGACTAAGAGCTAAAGGGAGAACCTAAAACACAGGTAGGAAGCACGTGCAATTAGTTAAGAACAGATCTTGTCTTAGGACTCCTGGGTGGCTCCGTTGGTTAAGCGTCCGACTCTTGGTTTCGGCTCAGGTCATGAGCTTGTGGTCATGAGTTCAAGCCCCATGTTGGGCTCTGTGCTGAGCTTGGAGTCTGCTTGGGATTCTCTCCCTCTCCCGTTCTCCCTGCCCCTCCTCTGCTCTGTCTCCCTCTCTCTCAAAATAAATGAATAAACTAAAAAAAAAAAAAAGCTCTCATCTTTACCAAAGATAAGAGCCCAACCAACTCCAAACACCCCAGTGACTCCCCTCCCCTGCCCCGCCCCCGATTCCAGTTGCTGTCCTGAGGGTGAATGCCAAGAGGCACAGAGCACTGTGAGGAGAGACAGCAGGAAAAGGCTGGAACATGTTTCTCATACCAGGGAACTGAATCCCCAGCCCTATGCCTTAGGGATTTCCCTTGAGGCTAGCAATCCAACCCACTATCATTTATGAAATCTGTGCTGTTTTTCTAGTTACTTCGAACTGAGGTTGTGACATCCAGGGTCTGTTAGGATGTGGTATGGTCTGCCTACTCATAGTTGTTTCTCATCTCTTCTGAGCTGTGGAATTGAGGTTTGTGTGTTCGGGGGGATCCTGGCCTGTAGCTACCAAAATGCCTGCATTTTAGTGTTCATGGCTGGCCTTACCAGCTGGGTAGTACCATAGGGAAGCCAGGATTAGTTCCTAAAGGCAGGTGTAGTGGCTCGGGAGTGGGGGAGGCAGAAAACCAGGAGGAAGAAGTGGAAAGTGTAAGGAACCCAGACCCAGGCAGACCTCCATGAATATCTGCTGGGCCGCTTTCTGGCTGAATGGCCTTAGGGAAGGAACTTAACCTCTCTGAACTTCAGTTTTTTTCAACTACCGAATGGGAGTAATAGCGTCTACTCCGTGGTTCTCAGATCAGTAGCATCACCGTCACCTGGGACTCGCGATGCCCTTCCCAAACACTAAGAAAGAACTAGAAGAGGAACACATGAAGGAGGCTGGGAGGAACAGCAACCTCTTCAGCTCCGGTTCTGTGGCAGTGACAAAAGCACCGTGTTTGATTTTGTTAGAAATGCGAAACCTCAGGCCCGTCCCGGATCTGCCTACAAATTAAAAAACTGGGGCTAGGCCCAGCCATCTATTTGGGGAAGCCCACCCGAGGATCCTGAGGCCCACTGGTGTCTGAGAAGCACGGGTCTGCTTCATGGAGGATTGAGTAAGATCACGTGTGGAAAGAGCCTAGTGGAGCCTGGCACATAGTGAGCCCCTAATACAGCTAATCACCATTTTTCTTTCCCTCCACCCCACAGAGTGGAATTATATTGGCTAATATGTGGGAAAATGCCTTATAAACCCTATCGCACCAAACAGATGTGAGCTGGGTTGGGAGGGGGTTGCTTCTTCGGGCTTTTCTGAACTGCCTGAGCTTTTAATAGCAAGGAGGTACTCCTTTCGTATTCTGAGCAAATGGACATTTCCTTTGTGAGAAAGAAAGGGACCGGGCAAAAAAACACGAGCCCCTCACAGGCCAGAATGTTCCTTCCAGCTCTGTCCATTAGGCCAGGGAGAAGTCAGACGTCATCTCCCCGGTGCTTTTCTGGCCTCTAGGGACCAGATACCTGGCTCCACAGCCATAGCCACCTCAGCCAGACAGCTGAAGTCACTGCAGCTTCCTTGGCCTCCCGACCCAGCCCCTGGGAAGCGCCAAGGCTGATCCTCGATTTAGGATGCCAGGGTGGAGGTCTGAACCTGGGCAGAAACCTGAGGCGGGGCTGTGAGGATTGTGAGCTAAGTAAGCCCAGCCCCAGGCAGAAACCCTCACCCACCTGAGGCAGAGTCAAGCTTTGGGACTGCAGGGTGAGAGCTGGCTGACTGATGGGAGCTAGGAGCAGGTCTCCTCAGGGGCCCCATCAGGCCTCCTGCGGTGCTCAGACTTGCGCCTCCTGCCCTGCGCCCCAGGCCTCCTGGTGAGGGCAGAACAGGGCCCCCCAGGAGCCGGTGAAAGCCCTTGGCAGCCCAGCCTCAGCACTGAACGGAGAGGAACCTCTGGGGTAAACTGGCTCAAAGGAAGATTTAAAGCAAAAACAAGGCTGAATTCAAAGCAGGTGTGTGAAGGAGGCTCTAGGCAGGGACTGGAAAGTCTGGTTTTCCGGGAGGAAGAGAATGGATCCGAGACGTTTCTGCAATCCCCTGGGCAGGTGGGCCTTCCTTCCTGCTCTGTTACCGTCCTATGCAGCGGCACCCACAGGGGTGAGGTGTACAGAAGCCCAGAAGCACAGCCAGACTTCCAGGGGCCACCCCATGTGGCCAAGTGCCTGCCTTGGACAAAGACCATAATGGCTTGACTCTCAGATGCACATTTCCCCCACATTTTAGCATGTCTGAAATAGGGACATACCATCAATGGTGTCTGGAAGCAATGAAATATGCTAGTTGTTCCACAAACACTCACGGAGAAGCACCCTGTTACATGCTAAGAACACGAGGAAAGGAGCTGAAGTGACTACTTTTTTTTTTTTAATTTTTTTTTCAACGTTTATTCATTTTTGGGACAGAGAGAGACAGAGCATGAACGGGGGAGGGGCAGAGAGAGAGGGAGACACAGAATCGGAAACAGGCTCCAGGCTCTGAGCCATCAGCCCAGAGCCCGACGCGGGGCTCGAACTCACGGACCGCGAGATCGTGACCTGGCTGAAGTCGGACGCTTAACCGACTGCGCCACCCAGGCGCCCCTGAAGTGACTACTTTTGATAACTCAATAGTGAAAACAGTGGGGGCAAAAAAGTGTAAAAATAATGGCTGGTACGCACAGTGCCCAACACAGCATACGGGAATGATGGGTCATCATATTTGACTTTAAACTATAACATTTTCCAATTTTCGGTTCATGTATGCTTTCTGTTTGATAATATTACACGTACTCATGAACAAAGTAATTTAGGAGCTTTTTTTTTTTTTTTTTTTTTTTTTTTTTTTTTACCAAAGTGTTTCTTTAAGAAGCAAGCTCCCCGATTTCCTCACAAGCACTCGATTTTATGCCAACCAGGAAGGAAGAAACGCCAGCTGCACCTCCTTCTGCCTATAAAGGCTGACTCAGAACTGGTGTAATTCGGAATGGTTTGTTTAAATCATCTTAACTTTTTAAATGGTTTTGCAATCATTAACTGGTGACTAGATCAGTTGGGTGACTCCTGGGTGAACTGGATGAGACCCGTCCAGACACCAGCACAGTCAGGGCAAGGTTCAGGCAGCCCCCACCTTCCAGGGGCTGATCACTCTGGAAAGGCTCCTTATGTTCAAAGTGAGATTTACTTAAAGCAGGGAACAAGGACATTGGCAAATGGTGCCTAGTGCTGTCGTAGCAGCGGCCGTTCCTGGGTGTTCCACCTTCTGGGAGGTGGACGAAGAGTGGAGAAGTGAGAAAAGGTGACTCTGAAGGTTGTTGAACAAAAACTTTTTTTCCCCCCCAAAGACATTTTGTAGCAAGTCTGAGGCAGTCATGCAAATGACTGTTTCCCTTTTGGCTTTGGCCACCAGGAAGCCCAGAGGCAAATTGGTGGCTCCGACTTGAGTAACTGTCTATTCTTCTATGACCTGCAAATCTAAAGATTCTTCCTTATATTACCCTTCTGGTTTCTAGATATTTTTCCTGGTCCTGAGCCAAAAGGTTACAACAAATAGCTTTCTGGAATTTTTAGCTAGAAGGGACCTTATAGTAGAGATACTCTAGATTTCCACCACTCTTTTTTATTCTGCCCCCTCCATGGACACCACTGCTTAAAAGATTTGTTTTAACAAATTAATACATTAATGAAATAATCTTTCTCCTTCGTTATTAATCAAAGATGCACATAAAAACCAATCAGAGTTTTCAGTTAGCCCAAGATAATTGGTTCATATTCACTCCACAAACATTGAGTGAATACTAAGTGCCGAGTATTGGACTAGATGCTAAAGAATGACGAGTAAGGCATGGTCTCTACCACTGTGGAACTATGAATCTGGGAGGAGACAGTGAATTAGACAGGGCCTTACAATACAGAGAGATGAAGCATGGAAGAGACCTCACCTAGGGTTTGGGGGAAAGGACTAGAGAAAGCTTTCCTAGAGGAGGCAATATCTAATCTGAGATCTGGAGGACAAATAAGAGCAAGCCAGGCAAAGGGCAGGGCATGAAAGGGCACTGGGGGCCAAGGGACAAACTATGCAATGACCACCTAGGCTGGTATGTTCTGGGGACCACCCAAGAACCTTGATGAGGGGGACTGGGGCTGGGGAGGCAGGCCAGGGCCAAAGTGTGACGAGTGTGAGCCAGCTGAGGAGTTAGGACCTCATTCTGGAGGCAGCAGGGACTGCTGGAGCATTCCAAGTACAAACCTGAGGTGATCAGATGAGCAGTTTAGAAGGACCATCTCAGCTGCAGGGTAGAGAGTGAATGGAGTGCGAACACTGGAGAAAGGGAGGCCAGAGGGAGGTGGGAGAGGGGCTTAGGGGTCTGAACCAAGGGAGGGGGAATAGGGGTAATGACCTGTTGGTATAAATCAGCTGGAAATGTAGACACCTAACAGAAATGTAGACACGGTGAAGTCTGATTGTGGATGAGTGCCTGTCTCTGTTCAAATTGGCATGCAGACTGCCATATTGCCTACGTGGGACCCTGGGATGTGTGTGTGTGTGTGTGTGTGTGTGTGTGTGTGTGTGTGTGGGACACTGATGTAGCCAAACCCCACCCCCACTTACAAATGAGGCAGGGGAAACTCACCGTTCCACAGTGGCCCAAACAGAGCAGGAGGCACCGAGCCAGGACCAGAACTTGTGTCTCCCGGTTCCCATTGCATGTGCTTTCCCGGCCATTTTGCGGATGTTTATTTTATATTAGGTGTTGCATGCCCTACACTGCACATCATGACAAAAGCCCTTGAGGAAAGGCAGTGATTTTTTTTTTTTTAAAGTAAATAATGTAGATTTGCCAGGAACAGATTATGCCAAATTAACGTGCTTTTCTTCCCCTCGTCAGGATAAAAGGCTTAGTGGTTAAAGAAAACACAATACGTTTTGACATAGATAAATATCTGATAAGGTTCCATGTGCCACACTCATGGTAAATGTAGATCAAGGACCAGTGTGGTCGGTAGGAAAAAAAATCAATAGATCCCCCCTACCCGCCATCGTTACCATTGGCAACACACGGCTGTTACTGTTGTCGGGGTTCCTCTGGGGGCATTCCTGAATCAATACCCTTCTCAGATTCTTAGGAAGAGGAAGGGCAGCTAAAGGAATGTGGTCATTGGAATCAGAAGGATCAGCGTTGGAAGGAAGAGTAGGGAGTAGAGGACGAATTGAGGTGAGGAAGCAGGTCAGAAAAGCAGATCAAGTGAGTGGGCTGGGTGGCAGGGGCAGAAGGAGCACCTGGTGAGCAAGTGTCGTGTGAGCACGGCACACTGCAGGGCTAGAGGCAGCCGGCAAGACTGAAGAGGAATGCCTGACCATTGTGCTCTGTCCTGGTTCCTCAGGAAGGAGGGCGTGCCTATGCACCCACATGCACATATACACGTGCACGCCCACATCCATATTCATGTGAGTATCTGCTTTCTGAGATGCGTCTGTACTCACACACGCTCACAATTCCATCCCCTAGCCTGTGAGCTGGCGTAGCCTCTAGGCTGGTTTCTGAGGCATGGTCTGTTTACACACTCAGCTTGGAGGGACCCTCAGGTGCAATCTTACAAGTGACTCCTCTGTGCCTCCTTCTGGCAGTCACCCAAGAACCTCCCCGGCTCTTGATAAACCTTTGGGTGCGATGCTTCACTGTGTCCGTCAGCAAGGATGAAGGAGGGAGTGTCCCAACCCTGAGTATGGAAGGTGTGCAAGTAACACTGAGTATGCAAAGCTGCCTGGTCCGAAAACTTACTACACCCTGGAGAGAAATGGAGAACTGCAGGAACTTAGTGTTCTCCTTTCACATAACTGTCCCCGGAAGCACAGGTGCCTCTTGGGTTGGTAATAATAGCCAAGCGCTTGTTTTCCAGGGAAGATTAACGTGAAGATTATCACTGGAGAAGTTTTTTGTTTTGTTTTGTTTTGTTTTGTTTTAGCATAAGCCTACTGCAAGCAGGGAAGTGTTCTAGGGCCTCTGCAGGGTACGGGGCTGAGCAAGGAGCCATTTCCAGCCTCAGGGAGGGTCACCGAGAAGGAGCACATAACTGGACAGCCTGTGGGGAGCGACACCCTCCCCATAGGGGCTTCCTGGACAGATGCACCGACCCCAGCCCAGGCAAGATGCTTGGGAAACATGGGTTGAGCGAAGGAGGAAAGAATGGTTTATTTCTCTGCTTATTTTTGGCTTTGGGAGTTGGAGAAGTCACCAGGGAGAAGGTGACACTTGATCTGGGATGATAGGATTTCAGAGGTAAAAGCCAGTTTGAAACGAAATGCCACATCACCACGCATATCTCATTAGAAGTAAACGGAGACACACAGGGAACCCTGGATTTATTTTCCAGCGAGGCGAAAGGGAGACCTTGCTCGAAAAGGTTGGCAAATGGCCCGCAAGAGAAAGGATTGAGACAATTTAGCTCAGAATGGCCCAGGGCCCAGCCTGTCTTGGGAGTCTGTCACATCTAGGCACTGATCTTACGGTACCACATTTATTCCTCATGACAGGGATGGGAGGAGGTGCTGTCACTTCCATTTTCTGAGTGAAGCTCAGGGCATCGATGACATGTGCCCAAGGTCACACAGCTTGTAAGTGGCAGAGCTGTGCTTGGCAGCTCAGCCTGAGGGCTCCAAAGCCCTCCTGCTGCACCTCATGCCTCTCCAGAAAGGGGATAGTAAGAAGTAGCCGGGATGAGGTCTTCAGGTGGGAGAGACCCATGAAAAAGCAGCTTTTCTCACTAGACAGGAAAACTGAGGGAGTAGCTTTAAGTAACAGCAAGAGTGCTGTAGGTTAGCTATCAGAAAGAACTTCCTCATTGTGAAAGCTGGTAAGTGAAGGACTGAGCTAACATCAGGCCGGTGTTTCGAGGCCAGTCACCCTTCACTTTAGTTCAGCTTCCACCCAGGGTAACTGCAGAAAGTTTGTCTTTTACCAGATCCCTTCTTTTCATGATTCCCAGACTCCCTGGGGAATGTTTACAAGGTCACAAATGCCTCCATGGCTGCTCTTCCTCTCTAGCTCTGGACGGTTACCCAGGGCCTACCTGCTGGTCACCTCTTAACCACCCTGGAACCAATGCCGATGCCCGGGCTCTGTACCCTATAAAGCGCTCTGGGAGCTGCCATGGTGGCCAGTATGAACTGCCAAGGTCAGAGCCCAGCCTTGCTACTCAATGGCAGTATGACTTTGGGCATATTATTCAAACTTCTGTGCACCAGTCACCTCCTCTATTAAATGAGAGTATAGTACCTATGTCATAGGGCTCGTACGCAGATTAAATTAACAGATGTTACGCATACAGAATGGGGATTGGCAGACTATGCCCCGTGGGCCAAAGGCAGCCTGTTTTTGTAGCCGAAACTTTCTTGGCATGTGGCTCCATGCATCCACTGACGCAGTTGCTAGGACTGCTTTTGCACTAGAGCAAAAGGACCGGGTAGTTGTGACAGTACAGCCTGCAAATCCTAAAATATTTTACTCTCTGGTCTTTTGCAGAAAATATTGGCCAACCTCAGATACAGAGTGATACCTGGTACATAGTAAGCGCTCATTATATGATGGTATAAAAAAACAAAAACAAAAACAAAAAACACTAACACTAAAAAACAATTCATTAGGCCTTGGAATTTAGCAAAAAAAAAAAAAAAAAAAAAAAATTGGTTCAGGCCCTGGGATGACACAGGCAATTACAGTCTACAGATCTCCCTGAGGGCAACAATCATCCCTTTGCCATGGGTCCCCTACCACCAGGTAGGCACCGACCTTGCTCTCCTGGCCTGGAGTCCTCCTGACTGTGTTTCCTCTTCCCTGACACCAGGTCTCTATTCCTCTTTGTGGCCCCAGGATGATTCACAGTGAGAGCACTCAATTCCTTCAAGAAAAACCTCCTCCGCTCTGTATGACCTGGTCCTTCTTCCATACCGCCCAGAAGAGGAAGTCACAATAGACTAGCCTGGGGCTTCTCAGCCTCTGCACTGCTGACATTCTGGGCAGGATAATTCTTTGCCATGCGGGGCTGTCCTGTGAATTGTAGGATATTTAGCAGCATCCCTGGCCTCTACCCATTAGATGTCAGTAGCACCTGCCAGTTGGGATTCCAAAAATGTCTCTAGTCATTGCCAATGTCCCCTGAGGGGTAATATCACTCCTCTTGACCACAATGACTTGAACTTTGGAAATAACATCACAAGTGGGACAACAATGTTCCTGTTCAGGACACCTAAATTCATATTTAGAAAAACAGTGTTTTTTGCAAGGACAGAGACCTGTTAAAGATGCACCCAGTTTGTATCATTGGGTCACTAAACAGAACGCTTAGCATCTCAGCCTGAAACACGAGCATTTGGATGGCTACAGCAGGGTTACGTTTTCATAGCAACATTGGGTAGTTCCAGGCCTCAGGTGTGTATAGCTAAGAAGACTTATCCAAGTGCTCCATCCTACAACACGGGGAGGGCCTCCCCGTGGACAAATTTCTGGCTCCTCCCCCAGAATGTGGAAGGTGCTAATGAACCCCACACCTGCCCCACCCCTTGTCCCATGCCAATCTTCCAGCTTCAAGGGTTTGTACATCTGACTCTTGAGGTAGAGTCAAGATGTTACTCTACCTCAAGTGACAGGAAGAAACTGCTGGCTGCTATAAAATAACAGTTCATTCACAGAGTCACTTATTCTTGCCAGCAGTCCTTAATGATTCCTTTTTGGGCTGGTCCTGGGATTAGAGACAAGCATGACACAGCCCTTGCCTTCAATGGGTTGACAGCCAAGGGACCCGCAGACATGTAAACAGGCAATTAGAGTGGAGCAAATTAAGTGCTATGACAATGTGTGCTGGAGCTGTGGACACGGAGGGATGAAAACAAGCCTCAATTTGGAGGCAGAGTGACTGTCAGGGCTGCCTGAGGAGCTGTTTCTTGAAAGACAGAGGAGCACAGCAAGAAGAGCATGTGAATGTTTATGTGCATGGGTGGTGTGTGTTTTAGGGATGAGGATGGCTTTCCGTTGAAGGCAAGAGAGGTCCAAAAAGCAGGTAAGAGTGTGTGGTGTGGTTAGAGAATCAGGGTGGCAGCATACTAGCGTTTGAGGAGTGGTGTTGGGAGCTTGTTCTCCCTAGGTCTCTTGTGTTTCAGGAAATCTGTGGGCAGAGGCACTGATGGCTTTTGTTCTGGACAATCATTTCAAGGATGTGTATGTAGCAAATAGTTTTAGAAGACAGAGACAGTGTCTCCCTCCAGGGCAGAGAGCAGGTTTGTTTGCTATCCAATAAGATAAAGACAGTATCTCCCTTGGGGGTGAAGTTGGGCAGGTTTTCCCAACTTGGAGTTGCTTGGCCATGATGCAGAGCAGTTGGCATGTGCAGGTGTCACCTGGCCCTCGTTGTAGTACCCTGTGGAATTGGGGCTTGGGAAACAGCCACAAATGTCACTCTGCTAGTGCTCTGAGTATTAAACTGTCTTTTGTCTCTGACTCAGGAGTCTCGTGTCTTTGCCATGAAACTGTGGTAGCCTAACTTGTTAATCTGGTTGAAATTTTGGTCCCCCCTCCACTGACCTCAGATTTTTGACAGGTGGCAGTGGGGAAAGCAAAGGCTGGAGAAGGGGGGATCACAAAGGTCTTGAGGGCTGCAGTATAGGCCTTGGGATTAATCCTAAAGGCTTGAAGAGCCACTGAAGAATTTTCAGCAAAGTAATGTTCAGAAATGGTGTGAATTAGTGTGGAGAGGCAAGGGCTGTGGGGCAAGCCTGGAGAGACAAGGCCAGTGAGGCGGACAGATATGGAGCTGTGGGTCTGAACAAAGGCTGTGCCAGTGGGAACACATGAAGGCCAAGTTTAAAAAAAACTTAATGTGGTCCTTGATAGCACTTTTACTGATACAGGAGTCAATCCAGGTAACTCATTGCATGCCTCTTTAGACCTTTCATGCTCTGACATTTCTGAAGCATATAGACTGGTTATCTCCTAGAAGGTCTCTCAATTTGAGTTTGTCTGAGGGTTTCTGATGAGCTTATGTTGTCCATTTTGGCATGAATACCGTAGAAATAATGTGTCCTTGAATATCTATGTATTCAATCAGGAGGCTCTCGACTGGTGATAATTTTGATCACATGGTTAAGATAATGCCTGTAGCTTTCCATTTTAATGTTACCATAGGCAATCTATGGGAAGATCCTTTGAGACTGGGTACAAAAAAATTTGAATGTTGATTGTATATTAGGTAACTGTACTAATTGTTAAGTTTCGTGACTGGGATCGTTATATTGTGATTATGTTGGACAATGTCCTTGTTCTCAGGAGACAGACATGTATTTAAGTACATGTATTTAAGTACAGGAAGGCGTGAGGTCTAAACCTTTCTCTCAAGAGATAGCCCCAACTGGTGATGGTTCAACTTACAATTTTTCCACTTTAGGATGGTGTGAAAGTGATACGCATTCAGTAGAAACCATACTTGGGATTGTGAATTTGGATCTCTTCCTTGGCTAGGGATACCTGGTGTGATTCCGTTCGGTGACACCAGGTAGGGCGGCTGCAGCTCCCAGGCAGTCACACCACCACGAGGGTACACACCTGAGGGACTTACAACCATCCTGTATCCAGACAAGCACTCTGACTTTCACTTTCAGCCCAGCACTCTACAAATTACATGAGATAGTCAACACTCTCTCATAAACTAGGCTTTGTGTTAGATGCTTTTGCCCATTTGTAGGCTAATTTAAAGCATGTTTAAGGGAGGCGAGGCTGAGCTAAGATGTTCGAGAGGTTAGGTGCATTTTCAAATTACATGATATTTTCAACTTACAATGGGTTTATTGGGACATAATCCTGTCACAGGTTGAGGAGGAACTGTAATAACAATAATAATGTGCATATATATGTATATATAGAGCGAGTAATAAAGCAGGTGTGGCAAAATGTTAACAACTAGTGACTCTAGGTGAAGAGTACATGGGAATTCATTGTGGTACCTTCAATTTTCCATACATTTAAGATTTTTCAAAATAAAAAAGTCTTTAAAAAAGATACCTGAAAATAAAATCATTATGTCTCTGTGCCTAGCAATGGGGCCAAAGGAGAGGACAGGAAGAGGTAGATTGGGATTCCAGGCTTTGGTGTGGTGGGTGGTACCATCAGCTGAGACAGAGAACCTTGAAGGAAGTAAGGGAGGTTTTGGAAGGAGGAGGGTCAGAGAGGAAAATATGGCAAGTTTGGTTATTCTTTTTTGATGGTTTGTCTGTCTGCCTTCCTCTCCAGCCATGTCTGGTTTCAGGGAGCCATGGACATCGAAAGGGGGCATCCAGTAGGCAGCTGGTCTGGAGCTCAGGAGGAAACTGCGTAGGGCAGAGGTGGTGTTGAAACCGTGGGAGGGGATGGCCTCAGTCCGGAGGCGTGTGTGAAAGTAAAGAAAGAGCCAAGAACAAAACCCTAAGACAGCTGTCATTAAGGGGGCAGTGAGTTACAGATAGTGGAAGAGGAGAGGTTTCAGAAACGGGGGTGGGGGCATTGGGATCAAGGGCTGCAAGAAAAACGAGGGCTGAAGAGTCTATTTGAATTCAGTGGCACATGGACCCAGAAGTCAGAGTCGCAGGGCAGGGAGTCTGAATGGGAAGTGAAGACGCAGAAGCCAGCAGCTTAGACAACTCTTGTGAGATGCTTGGCTGAGAAGTGGAGGAAAGATATCACAGTAAAAGCGAAAGGGGAAGTACTCGTTCTAGTAAACAGACATCCAAGGTCCACAACTGAGTATTTTGCCAAAGCCACATTCAACTTAGATATCCACTTTTGTCCCTCACCTACTGTCTAACCCTGAATGCAGTCACGGTTTGTCACCCCCAGGTTCACCCTTTTAACAAAGGGGTGGGGGTGGCGTTGGAGACGAGCAGCTTCTTGTCAGCTAGAGGAGACGGCTGTACCAATGATTCAGAGCACCTGAGACATTTTCACATCTCTCTTCGCCAAAGAGCCTGTCACAAAGGCAGCCTCTGCCCACTTAATTTGCCCTCCCACCAACTTCCTTCTTGTGGGAGGGCACACGGCTACACCACCTTGTATGGAACATGCCTTTGTTAGCATGATGATGGAAGGTTCCCCTTTTCATTCAAGTAAGAGCCTCGTTGACCCCTAGACTCTTGTTCCCGGGAAAGCAGCCTGCATTTTCTCCATCTTCCTTTTCTGCTGACTCTAGTCACACTTCTTCTAAAACCCTCACAGGAGAGGCACTGATGCTTTATTACACAACAGAATAGCAATTTAACCAGAGTCAGATATTTAAACTACAATAAAAAGCAACAATACGAATGAATAAATGAAGGTATATCCATACAAAGCGATAGAATTCAGCTATAAAAAGGAAGTACGGATATATGCTACAATATGGATGCACCATGAAAACACTCTACGATGTGAAAGATGCCAGACAGAAAAGCCACATGTTGTACGATCCGCTTAGATGAAACATACGGAATAGGCAAATCCATTGAGACAGAAAGTAGATTAGTGGTTACCAGGGGTTGGGGGTGGGGATGGGAAATGGGGAATGAGGATGGGGTTTCCTTTTGGGGTGATGAAAATGTTCTGGAGCTAAAGAGTGACGATGTTGCACCACACTGTGAATATACCAAGTGTCACTAATGGCAAACTTATGTTATATATATCTTACCACAATGAAACATTAATTAATTTAAAAAAAAAAAAAAAAGCAATCTTACCCTGACGATGGGGAGTAAAAGCCGGGGCTCCAACTTCAAGGCCTTTGATCTGGGAAGAACTTTTCATCAGCTCTTCTCAAATTTGGCTGCACATTAGAATCACCTGGGAAGCTTTTTAAGGCTTCCTGTGTCTGGATCCCACCCAAAACCAATTAAACCAGATGTCAGGGGCTGGGGCCAGGGGCACACTTAGAAGCTCTCAGAGATGCCAGTGTAAATCCAGGGTTAAGAAACACTGCTGTAGACAGTGGTTCTCAAAGTGTGGTCCCCAGACAAGCAGCATCAGCATCACCTGGTAGCTGAATCAGAAACTCTGCAGGTGGGGCTCAGCAATCTGTGTTTTAAAAAGCCCTCCAGGGAATTCTGGTGGTCACTCAAGCTTGACAACAGCTGTTCTGAGACTAGACTGAACCACTGGTCTACTGGGATAGAAAGATAGAAAATACTATTTTGAAAAGTGTATGTGTTACTAGGAAAGAGAAATGCCAAGGGCTCTACAGGAGCACAGAGGAGGGGGAAACACTCTGTCCTGTGTTAGGGGGAGAGAGAGGCAGGGAGAGATATCTACCCTCGTACCTCCACCCCCCCCCCCACAACCCCAGTGCTACTGTGGGGGTACCTCTAGATATGGCAAGCAGAGGGGAGGGGCTTCTGAGGGCTAGCAGAGAGTTGAGTTGGCGGTCAGTCTTACAGCTCACCTCTTCTCCCCCTACTGCCACAGCTAAGCCAGAAATGACACCAAGCAAGGCTTGATCCTCTCAAACTGGCCCAGCTGACGCCAGCATCAGCTCTCCCTCTCAAGCTGGCCCAAATACTAATGGAAATAACAAAGAGGAAAGTTTGAGATAAAGT
Organism: Herpailurus yagouaroundi; assembly: GCF_014898765.1. Classification (NCBI taxonomy): domain Eukaryota; kingdom Metazoa; phylum Chordata; class Mammalia; order Carnivora; family Felidae; genus Herpailurus; species Herpailurus yagouaroundi. The sequence continues at coordinate 28,585,791 of NW_024412415.1, read as the reverse complement.
ACAGATTAAAGCATCTTTAGAAAACTTTTCCCTTTTCAGGGCGCCTGGGTGGCTCAGTCGGTTAAGCATCTGCCTTCAGCTCAGGTCATGAGCTCAAGGTTTGTGAGCTCAAGGCCTACATTGTCAGGTCCTCCGTCCCCCTCTCTCTCTGCCTTTCCCCCCTCTCATTCTGTCTATCTCCCTCAAAAATAAATAAACTTAAAAAAAAAACTTTTCCCTTTTTATTAACCCATAACATAAAATCCAAGGAAGAAGAATGGGCCTCCTTCGGCAATCCAGCTTTAAGCTGTATAAATAATAAGTAACCCTGACTCTCCAGCCCTTGCTCACTGCCCTGTCTCTGACTCATTTGTAACATTAACAAAGGAAAATGCCAGTTTGATTCCTTGGCCTCCTCTTGTTTATAATAAAATCATAAGACCTCATCCACCAATCATTAACCCACAGCCCTGCTAGCCTCCTTTCCTTCCGGGCAGGATCTTGGTTATTGTGGCCATGCCTCTCCACTTGACTGGCAGGAAAACAGGCAGAATCGGCAGAACATGGCCTTCTGCAGGGGGCCAGAACCCAGCTAGGGCGGACTCTGTGGGAACTCCCTACTCCCCATAGGCTGAGCCCACTGGACTTCTATGAGAAGCTGTATATCTTTTAATCAACTTTGGAAGTAAACTGCAGGACCTATAAAGTATATATTAAATAGTTTTAAAACGTGGCTCCCATGTCCTAATGACATCTTCAGGATGTGTGGTTTCAAGATGGATTTAGAGGGGGCCCCAAAGTCTGCCTTCTCCTCTGAATGGGGTCCTATGGCCTAGCCATGTTCCGTATGTCTCTAGCCACAGGACCATGACTGATGGCCCTCAGGGAAAGGTGGGTACCAGCTCCCTGAAAGGGGGACCTTTCTAACAGAGGAGTGTACATGAGCAGGTGCCGAAAGATTCGCAGTGTTGTCGTAGGGCGATGCCCATCTTGGGCAGGGGCAAGCCAGATGTATCCTAGGTTCTTTCTGAGTTGATACGTCACATGCATACAAAATACATAGGCTCTCTGCTGCAGCAAGTCCTCTGAGCTTGTGGTGCCCTCTCTCTGGAATGCCATTCCTCTGTTTTTGCTCATGGTTGGCTCAGATCCATCCTTTACATCTCAATTTTAATGGCACCTCTTCTGAGAAGCCTTCCTGTAGCACCTGGTCCACAGTGATCCCTCCATTTTCTCCATCCTATTCCTTGCTGATTTCCTTCATAGCACTGACTGCAGACTGTAATTATTATATTTATGTATTGGTTTGCCTATTTGCACTTTATTATCAGACTCTTCCTCTGGAACGGATGCTCCATGAGGACAGAGACCACATCTGTTTTGTTCTCCATTGCATCTTCAGTACCCAATACAGTGTCAGGCACATAGTAGGCACATTTGTTGGAGAAATGAATGAATGAACCTCAAAATTGAGTAGCATTCCAAGGAGAGTAGCAATTCCCTCCTCTATTCAACATTTGAATACCCATTTTTAATGGCAAACATGATCAATCTCATTAAATGTATTCAAACTTGATACACAATCTGTGATCACTTAAGTATATACATGCCGGGACTAGGTCCATTTTCATTATATAGTCAGATCCTTTGGGGGACTGACCGAAAGCTTTTATTGCACTGAAACTTTGACTATTGGTTGAAAAAAAGGCATGTCAACATCCATAATATGTAGACCTTGTAAACCTTCCCACGATGGTTTTATCTGTTGGCACAAGTTTTGATCTGACTTTGTGTTTCGGCGGCCACGCTGAAGAGACACGCCCTGGAGCCTGTGGCACAGGACTGGCTTCCCAGGCAGCTGCCTGCACAAGGGTTCACAGAGACACGGAGATGAGTCTACCTCAGAGAGGATGACCATGAAGAAAGGTCAGGGGCAGCAGGTGGATCTGAGGGACCGACTTAAGAGAGGCTCAAAGACAAACCTCAAAATAGGATGACAATGAATGCATTTTGGTTTCTGTCCAGACTCATCAGATACAGTGCAAGTTACAGACAATGTTTTTATTAAAATTTTTATTATTCTTGAGCACATAGGATGTACAGTCAGGGAGAGAGAATAATCGGTGAGAAACCGGAATCCGATTGTAGCAGTAACTATATAGTTCTCATCTTTGAAGGCGCTCTCCGTGCTTTTATTATTACAGTATATGTACCAGGCATAAAAATATAAGAAATTACTCAACCCATAAAGTTTTTACTTACCCCGTACCACGTCTGCAAACAGGTTATAAAATAATAAAATTATCCTCCATTTACTTGCATAAATTATTATTTGCTTGAGGCAAAGACATACCTCATATATGTACAGAGTAAATACACCCATATTGGGGAGAGATGAAGCGGGAGCAGGAAAGAGAGACCTAAAGCCATTAAACAGAAACCTAGAGCCATATTAACCAGTCATAATCCATGAACCTTACCTGGACCCTGACTCAAACAAACTGTTCAATGAACTTATGTGACAATTGGGGAAACCAGAACAGTCTCTGGATATCTGATGACATTAAGGCATTACTGCCAACAGTTTTTGGATGTGAAAACAATATTGTGGTTATTTTTTAAGACTCCTTATCTTTAATTTTTTTTTTTTTTTTAGCGTTTATTTATTTTTGAGACAGAGAGAGACAGAGCATGAACAGGGGAGGGGCAGAGAGAGAGGGAGACACAGAATCTGAAACAGGCTCCAGGCTGTGAACGGTCAGCACAGAGCCCGACGCGGGGCTCAAACTCACGGACCGTGAGATCATGACCTGAGCCGAAGTCGGACGCTTAACCGACCAAGCCATCCAGGCGCCCCAAGACTCCTTATCTTTAGATAAACATCCACAGATTTTCTTCAAAGTAATCCAGTGGTGGGGGGACAGACAAAAACTAAACTAATCATGGATTGACAGATGGGTACATTATATGGTACCTTTGCACCTGCTTTGAAGTTCTCTGTAATTAAGTTTTAAAACAAGACACAAGATGTATTAAGAAAATATCAAAATATAAGTGCATTAAAAAAAATCAACTGACTTGTTTAGGCTCACTGGTGCACTTTGGTTGCATATACTGCAGAATGTGGAGAAAGTTTGTCTTCCCATAGCCAATCCCCTCTGATCAGCATTGCAGGCCCGCTGAGCTCCTGGATTTCTGCCTAGGTTTTCAGTCTATGGGTTTCACTTCCAGGCAGCCTTCAGTGTCCTGCTCTGATTCATCTGCTGAATACTTACTGAGTGCCTCCTTCAGCCTGGAGTCAATTTGTGCTCTGCTGGCTGGACCCTCCCCAACCCGCTGTCTTCTCAGAGCCACATTCCATCCATGGGTTCCTCTTTCTGGATCCAACTCTCCTGGATCCAACTCTCCTTCTCTACTCCCCTTTCCATTCTGTATGGAAGTATGCTTAAGTCTGTCTATTAAGAACAAAACCCTTCTTGTTATCCTCATCTTCCTATAACCATGTGCGCATGCCCATGTACACACACACACACACACACACACACACACACACACAGAGTCTTCTCTCAACTCTTTATGGCTAGATTTCTGAAATGAGCTTAAGAAATCCCCCAAATCAATTTATTAAGTGTTTAGTAAGTGTTGCTATATCAGACATGGGACGTGACAAAAAGCTCTAGTCTTCAAAAGGACTGTGAAATTGGTAGACAGAGTTCTAGTCTGGAGCAGGTTCATGTGCTAGTCTGGAGACAGCAGTCACACATGAGACTTTAGTGAGTATTCATATCACTGTACCACCATGTGAACCCCCAGCAGGCTGGCCAAGGAGTCCCGGGGCAGGGAGAAAGCCCTGGAAGTAGTTTTGGCAGGACTTGACCTGGACTTGGAAGAGTGAACAGGATTCAGAAAGGCAAAGAGGAAAGAAGGTGGCATTTTAAGCACATTTTTTAGCATAAGAACATATGGGAAGGTTGAGTTAGTTCATAGCTTGTTCTGAGGATGGGGAAGCCAGCCTGACCATAGGGGCTGGCGGGGGAGGGTATGAGGGCCACCGAAGGCCTCGACAGGCCTTGAAAGATGGCTATGGCTCTGCTCTGATCTGTTGGGTGGAGTGGGTGTGCTCTGGAGAAGGGGGGTGGGGTGGAGGGGCGGCGCCACAGAGGCAGGGCAACGTCTGGTTAGTCTGGTTAAACTCGGTTACGAGAGAAAGGAGCCTGGCAGCTAACAGGAGAGGCTGAGGCACGGAACTCTGCCACCGTCTGCCTTGACGGTGGACATGATGAGGGCTCACCCCAGGGTGGTGGAGATGGTGGTGGTAACAGTTTCTGTTTGATTCCATGACCAAGTGAGGGCACAAGATGGACACAGCCAGCTTGGCTCTGAGATCTGGAGCCTTGGAAGAGTGGGGCCAGTTGTTCTCTGATGAGGCATCACACCATCGAATTGAGATCCAGGCCATCACAGGTTGATTAACTGCAGTTTGTGGACCGTACTTCAACCCCGAAGCTTACAAATAAACCATTCAACAGTCAGGAGATAACTGGAAAACTGAGTTCTGACTAGATTTGATAACATTAAGGAGTCGTTCACTCTGGAAGTGTGGTAACGGTCTTGTGGTTTTGAGTCATTGTGTTTTAGAGACACATACTGAAATATGTGCAGAAAAAATACATTTGGATTTGTTTCAAAATTATCCAGTGATGGGGGGAGTGGGTGCGATTTGTTTCTGCAAATTGTTAGTTGTCGAAGCTGGGGGACACGGAGTTTCACTGTGCTCCCCTCTCCCGCGTTGTATGTATTTGAAATTCTCCATGGAAAAAAATTCTGGTCCTTGGGCATCAAATCTTGGACCCCGGGCTTCATAATTCCCACTCAGAGATCACGAGAGGCATTCTGAGCTGTGCTATGTTAATCTCTTGTCACATTTCAAAACAAAAATGAGGTCCACTTCCGTTTTGCCTAAAGCAGAAAAACATGTGCTGGAAAAGAAATAATGCCGGGACTTTATTTGGAAAAACAAACTGGGAGATACACACGATCTCCTTTATCAGGATCATGCGAGGAATCCAACTAACTGAAAAGGCAAAGTCAAAACTCAGATGAGAAAAGTGGCATTTTTCTGATAGCTGGAAATAAATGCTTCTTTTGGAAGAGTCCATCCCAAGGGCGGTTTTCTGGCACCAGAGCACTTGGCATGAGTGTGAAAATCGTGGCCAAGTTGAAAAACCACAGCCCGGGCTGGAGCTGCCTGTAAAAAGCCAGCATTGCCTCTGCAACAAGTCACAAACTGCCCCGGCGGAGGCGACGGGTGGGGGGCAGAGAGAGGTCTACTGACAACACCCCCAGCCCTGATACCGGCTGCCCTGGTGTCCACCCACATAGCACCTCACACCCGTCTCACTCACAAGCCACAACGATGGGAGGCCGCTCGGACAGTGTCCCCAGATGTGCAAGAAGGGGACACTGGCTGCCACGTGCTGGTGGAGGGTCCTATGAACTGTGGTGAAGCCCCATACTTGGCAGACCATCTCCCAGGCTCCAGGGCAGCAACCAGATTTTGTTCTCAGTGAGTGGCCCCCAAACAGAACGAACCCTCAGGCAGGTAAACGAGGAAGCTAGGAGGGTAAATTTTGAACCTGAGCAAAGGACAGAAGTTTCTTCTTTTCTTTTTAATGGGAAAAAAAAAAATTATACGGAGTAAAAGGGAAGCCAGGGGCATTCATAGGTGCATGCTTCCCTGGAGAGGAACAAGCACAAAATTAGCATCAGAATCCAGCTCAGTAAACAAGTAAGGGCCTGCTCCGTGCCAGGTGAACATGACATGATGCTTACCTGCATGGCGAGCACAGGAGAGGGGGGAAACAGGCATGCACCAAATCTCCTGGGTACATACTAAAACGGAAGGGCATGGAGGTCCTGGCACCCAGCAAGGTAATTCTGTTACTGAGCCCAAGTCTAACTTAGGGCAAATCATTCAATGTCAATTCTTCATCTGTAAAATGGGGCAATTCTTGCCTTTCGGATCCTATAGAGTTTAGAGATGTAACAACCACAACTACTAAAAATAATAACAAGGCAGGAAGAGTAGCCTTTTCTACTAGACCCTGTTGCCCCTAAAAGCGCCTGTGAGTGGGGCTCAAAGACGAGGCCCCTTTTGGACGGCAGCCAACACCTGTGGCAAGTTCCTGATGCAGATGGCTTTCCAGCCAGACCTCGGAGCAGCAGCGCCCTGCGCTCAGCCTCACCCCCGCTCCCCACTGGGCACCTTGTCACATGCCCAGGAGCTGCCTTGGCATGAGCAACCGTCTCCAACCCGTTCAAACCTGCCTGACACCGAGGGTGGAGGTGCTTAGTCCTAGTAATCTCAATCAGTCTCGGAGCTGAGAGCCAGAATGGAACTTCCAGAACGCAGCGTTCAATCCTCTCATTTGTATGAGGGTAAAGGAGACTCAGGCAGCGCATGTGACTTGCTCAAGGTCACTCACTGCGGTGCTGGGACAGCTGGCGCTGAAATCTTGTTTTCTGGACTCTTCTGGTCCTGTGCAGTTGCTTTTCTTTCCTCGGGAGGTTTTGCCAACACAGACTCTGTTGCCTTTTATATCCCTAGTCTTTCTGCCCCCAAATACCTAATTCAGTGTGACTTCCAACAAAGAGTATTTAGGGTGCAATGAAAAGGAACAGTTCCTCCTGACAACCTTTTCCCAAGCTCTCTGTTCTTTGGGGTCTTTTATTCTTTGGGAAGCTGTTTACTAAATGCCTGTTATGCATGGGACCCTAATCACAGCATGAGTTCACAGAGACAAACAAGAGATGTCCCTGTCCCCCAGGAGCTCTTGGTTTAGTTATCACTAGAAGGCTCTCTTCATGACACCTTTTGGAACCTCTGCTCTGGGAAGAGAAAGTCCTTCTGACCCAGTTCCCTTTAGTCATGTGGGCAAGGAGAAATCGTCTCATCGCTACGCCTCTTTACTCACTGAGTTTTTCCGTTCGTGCCTGGCTGGCAGCTTCTGCCACGCTGGCTGTGGGTCCAGACGATGTTGTGATCAGAGAAAAGGCTGGCGGCCTCACTCCAGAAGGCTTGCCACCCGGTAGCTGTACCTCTTCCTGACCCAAGGGTTTCGAAGGGTCCCCATGATTGCTTCATCTATGCTTCCGACTGTCCCTAAGGAATTTGGATTTGCCCTCAGCTGAGCAACGGTCTTACTTTTACTCCGGTTTGCCCCATGGAGCGACAGCTTTGATGTCCTCCGGCCTCCCTCTCCCTCTGCCATCTTGGTGTGAGTTGCTTCTGAGTCCAGGGCTCTGAGGTCTGGGAAATTAAAATATATCTCAGTGAAGACTCTGACTGGCTTGTGCAAGTGAGGAAACTGGTGTCTGTTGGAAGGTTGGACAGGAGATGGTGAAATCCCTTCAAGCCCTAACATTTCCCAAAAGGTATATCCAAAGGTTAACGGTCGGAAAAATTAGCAGGGTTCCACTGCGTGTCCAGACCTCGGATCAATTCCTCATCGTATTTTAAATGAACACGGGCACCCAAGTTTTTCTTTAGACTCTCCTTACTCTCAGATGAAGTCCCCTAGTTAGAGAACAAGGGGTAGGGAACCAGAATACACACGTACACTCTTGGGAAATGGTGCCACTGTCTATGGAAGGCTTCCTGGAAGCGGAGTTCCGTTCCCCTCTGCTCCAGTTAACATCATTCCTGGTGCCAAAATACTGATGAATGGACCCCAGATGGCAAAGCATGGTCCCCAACTCAGACAGAGCCCACAGAGCACAATGGTTTTACCCTAACGAGCCATGACATGCCAATTATTCGCTTTTCTGGAGAAACCTCAGCCTGAAAATCCATTTAATTACCACGGGAGATAATCTTTTAAACACAGCTTTACATTCTTTAAAGATTTTTCCCTGTGGGAGTAAGAAAGTTTATCTGAACATGGGATTGGATTGTTTATTTCCATTTCCAGAGGAAGGACAATCACCTGGTAGTTAGCAAGAAGCCTGAGCCCTGGAGGATTTATTTTTAAGTCTCTTCCTCCTCACTGATCGTTTGTCATTAGTTTGTAGTGTTGTCACACTCTCTCAGGGTACACTGTGCACTTAGCTCTGTGATCCCCTAATTACTTGGAATTTTTCAAGCATCCCTATCAGATGGGGTTTTACACTTGCTCTGGATGTGGCTATCAAGAGTCAATGTCCTCAAAGGTTTCCCATCAGAAAGAACGTATCTATAAATCCACGAGCCCTGAAGACTTCCCTGGAGCTGTGGTCAGTAAGACACCACTTTTTCCAGCCTGGAGCATCCCAGAGGATGCAAGCTTGGGCAAGCAGGGGCCCTATGGTTGTGTTCAACCTGGTGGCCCCAAGACCCTGAGTAATTCCTGCTCGTAATAGGTGCTCCATAAACAGAGGCTAAATTGCTGAATATCAACATGTCCTCACATGGAAAGGATGTGTACTGTGCCAAAATATGAGCAATGAAAACGGAGCTGGTGGGCCCTATTCCGTGGCATGGGGCTGCTCTAGTCCTTCTATCCCCATCTCCCTTCAAGGACAAATGGCAGGAGGCTGAGATTTCTGGGCCTTGAAGAATATACCTCTGTGGATTAAGAGGAGAAAAGGAGTGATTGTATTGGACACAGAATTAGAAAGTGAGGAAAACAGTTTTGTGGGAAATGGACTCACTTTAGGGCCTGAATCTCCCCTTTCAGGTCCAGATGGGGAGAAGAGCTGGTCCAAGAAGTACCCATCATGTGGGGGCGTGCTGCAGTCCCCAATAGACCTGCACAGTGACATCCTCCAGTACGACGCCAGCCTTGTGCCCCTTGGGTTCCAAGGCTACAATGTTTCTGCCAATGAGCAGTTTCTCCTGACCAACGATGGCCATTCAGGTGAGAGAGACCTCTGAGGACTGCAAGGGGATGTCTGAGCTCCCCTCAGCTCCTTGGCCTGCTCTCTTGGCCCTGGCAGGGAGGGGGCTGCACTTAAGTACAGCCCCCAGGAGACGGGGCGGTGGGAGGGGGGAGGGGGGAGGGATGAGAGATGCCTGGACCACTCACTGGGGGGGATGCTGCAGGCAGTTCTTCCAGGGCAGCGCCTCGCATAAGAAGCACATTTCTTGGGAAGGGGCGGGGGGGGGGGGGGGGGGGGGGGGGGGACAGGCTTGAGCCCTTGGGCTCCCTGGCGCAAACACTCCAGGAGGCACGCAACTCACTGTGGGGTCGCCCAGGCTTTGGAGTCAGACAAACCTGGATTTGAATCCTGGCTTGACTACTTATGAGTCATGAGACTCTGGGTAAGAATATTAACCTCCTTGAGCTTTCATGTGGAAAATGGGCATATTGATGGGTACTGCGGAAAGACTAGAGATTATGTATGTTGGGGATCTGGAATACAGAAGATGCTTCATAAATAGCAATTATTATTGTTGCTGTTATATTATTCTACGGCTTGGAAGATACTTCATTAAAGGTTCTATCTTGATAGCTGGGTGTGTAATACGTGGATATGTAAAAACACACCCACCCATCTAGTATTAGTGCTCTTGCCATCCTTTTCCCAGGGGAGCTTAGAAGGGGCTGGTGCGACTAGAATTTCTTTAGGGAAATGGGGACATCTTCAGGAGAAGAGCCCAGGTTTCTGAGCCCCAGGCTGTGTCTCCACTCACTGCATCCACCTGCCTCCTGTCTGGGCCCCGGGCCGGTGTCGCATCGCTAACTGCTCTCAGGCAGTGCTCAGCTGGCCAGGGCTCTGAAGGCTCCACTCCCCACAGTGAGGCTGAACCTGCCCTCGGACATGCACATCCAGGGCCTCCGGTCCCGCTACAGTGCCGCCCAGCTGCACCTGCACTGGGGGAACCAGAATGACCCTCACGGCTCCGAGCACACTGTCGGTGGGAAGCACTTTGCTGCTGAGGTGAGTGGAGCGGGCAGGCCGGCAGAGGCTGCCTGGCGGTGGGTGGTCTGGCACCCTTCCACCTGGCTGGTGTGCAGCGAAGATCAGAGCGCAAGCAAGGGCTCCCTTCGGGCTCCACACACGCACTCAGGGAAGGCAGAGCCGCTCCCATCCCCCCCCGCGGTTCTTCCGCGGTGTCCTGGTCCCCTTCCTCCTGAACGTACGGAGTTTGTCTCTGTCTTTACTGAGTGGCACCGCTCAGAAGGCAATGCTCCCGGGGTGGCACAGTGGGGCATACATGCCCCTTTTGTCGGCATCGCTCTTCTGCCTGCACAGATCGGGATCTCACCGGCTTGTCTCGCTGACGTATCGTATCTCGCTGCTGAATCCTACTGGGCTAATTGCTTCCCCCAACTTCTTCATCTTTCTTCACAAGCCGTGCTGTTTGCACAGGCCTTTCCCACTCCAGCTTTCCTTTTCCTGGGCATGGCTTGTGCTTGGAACCTTGGGGCCCAGGGCCACAAGCCAAGGGAAGACTGGCATTATAATTCACGGGACATCACGGCAATGAGAGAGTCAAAGAAGATAGTCTGGGATGTCGGCACAACATTGTGTTGTGTCGTTCTGAGGCACTACCCCAAAATGCCCAGCGGAAACGGAAGGAGTGGAGCATTGTTCCTGCACTATAGGTGTGCAGGGGGTACGGTGGGGGTGCTTGAGATGCTCCACTTAAGAGCTCCCAGAGGACAGAACTTGGAGGTGTGGCTCTGACTGTTTACAGGGCAATAAATACAAGGAGATAAACGCTACTGATCAGCCAGTGGAGCCCAAGGTAAATAATGGCATGACCACTCTCCTCTGTTCTTAACTGCTGAAGTGCTTAATGTCTCAGGCTAATTACAGGTAGAGTTACACGTGTGGAGGGCCTATATTTCTGGCCCAATAGGACGGCACTCTTGGAGGGGCATGCATTTCAAACCAGGCCCATCTCTGAAACCCCAGGACTGCAATTTCTTTCCGGCTAATTGCAATGTGGAGACATCTACCTACACACGGGGAATAAAGAAGGAGTTAGGGTGTAGGCTGGGAGAGTGTGGGCATTTAAATGGATTTCTCATTATTATATTTTCTGCTATGAAGCCACATCATCACCAAGGGCCTGGTGAAGATGCGCCATAAATGTCTCTAATAGAGAAAATACTTCAAGGTGACCCGAAAGTGGCAGATTCCCTGTGGAGGGCCCTTGAAAGTGCACAGTTCTTCTGGACTGGGTCCTATAGAGAAGAGTCTCTTCATCTCTTCAGCAGGGAATTCTGTTCCTCTCCGTTTAATCTGAACACAGTAAGAAAAGTGCTGAGGCAGACCGCATGCTCAAAGGGCAGCTGTAAAAAGAAATACGGATCTAGGACCTGCAGGGTGTCAGCCACACAGAATCCCCCATTTCTCAAGGCTGTGCCAAGCTAATGTGGTGGGGGGGCAAGGCGGCAGGCTACATCCTTCATAGCGAGGACTACTTAAAAAAAGAAATGATGTCATGTCGCTTGTGAAAATTAGAAAGGGCCACTTGAAAGGTGGGGAACATTAAGCCGTATTCAGTAAAATCTGCTTGAATTCCATTTATGACCATGTAAGACGGAGAAAGAGATGAACAAAGAAAAAATCTCAGCGTGTCACAGTCTTAAGAGGCAAAGACTCAACAAAAATGCATGTCACATATATAGATGTATCTACTAATATAGTTTTTTGGAGGACAAGTGACAGACACCACATTTTGGATTAAAAACTAGGTCCAACCTATTGTCAGAATTTATCATAACAATACCTTAATGCTTACCTAGACATTTATTTATTTTTTTTGAGAGAGAGAGAGAGAAAGAGCATGTGTGCATGCAATGTTGTGGGGGGGGGAGCGCAGAGGGAGAGGGAGAAAGAATCTCAAGCAGGCTCCTCACTCAGTACAGAGCTGGACTTGAGGCTCAATCTCACAACCATGAGACCTTAGCCGAAATCAAGTCGAACGCTTAACCGACTGAGCCACCTGGGCGTCCCAGTTACCTAGACTTTTGAAACCCAAGATTTCTCAGAACGTTCTCTTTCCCTCACTTTAATAATCACAAGTAATTCCTGCTTTGATAAAATGAGCTTAGAATTTTTTTGTGAATGCTAAGAATCTACATTCAGAGAGTAACGTCCTTGTTTTTTTGGCCTCTTGAAATATGGCTGATTAAACCCGTATAAAAGCCGGGCTGTGATTTCTTTTTCCACCGGAGGGATAAACATGTGTCCTCCCCCTGCAAAAGCAAAAGGTTCCCACGAGTCGCCCACCCGTGGTGAGCAGCTTTCCTTCCACTGCAGCTGCATATTGTCCATTATAACTCGGACCTGTATGCCAACGCCAGCACCGCCAGTAACAAGTCAGAGGGCCTCGCCGTCCTAGCTGTTCTCATAGAGGTAAGAGATGTTGAAAGGGGTTTTACATGAAATTTGAAGCCAGGATGGTATCACACTCGGCATTTGGTCCCTGAATTGCCTGTCCGTTGGATGTGTGTGGCTCACTCTCATTTTGGCTGTGTCTTGCCTCTAGAACCAGAGGAATGCCCCCATAGGGGACCTTGTCTTTTGGCCGGGAGGCAGCACTTTGTGTAGCTGGGCAGCAGAAATGGGCATGTCCTTTGGAAGACTGGAGAAAATGAGCCCTAGTTGCTAGCCCTAATGTATAAAGCTTGGAATTGTCCAGCGAGGCAGGCCCTGTGTGTATGGGGTTGGGGGGTGGGGATCATTCAGCGCTGCCTCATCAGGTGTCGAATCCCTTACACAACTCCTAACATCCAAGTTGCAGTCTTTCTATAGACCCTGGAGTGAGCTCTTTCCTTAATCCCCCAAATGGGAATGTTTCCTGATTCGCTTGCATGTATTTCCCTAATAAGACAAGTACCTCGTTTTTCGACATGCTTACTTGCCTGACTTGGCTTGTACGTACTACATCTCCCTTGAGTTCTGGTTAGAAAACACGCTAGTTGTGGCTTTCAGACTCAAAGCCTGATCACCAGGAGCACAGGCTATATTCTTTGCCTCGCTACGCTCAAGCCCCAGTGCCCTGAGGGCTCAGTGCCTCGCGTCCTGAGATGCAAGAGGACAGGACCATCACCCTCATTCTGTAACAGGCTAGCGATCCTTCATAATTGTCCTAGTAAAGTGAATCCTTCAGGGAGGACCTTGGCAGTGGTGACTATATACCCCTAGTCGAGTCCTTCCATTAGCAACTGTTACACCAGGCTCAGCCTATATAATTCTGTCCTAGTTCAACCTGCCCCATCTATGTTGCAGATGGGTTCCTTCAATCCATCTTATGACAAGATCTTCAGGCACCTTCAAGATGTCAAATACAAAGGTAAGGGGTTCTTGGATGCTTATCTACCCCTAGAGAGGAGAATACAGTCACCCCCATGTGACCTGAAGAAAAATGAATGCAGGGGGCAGGTGCTGTTCACATTTCTAGGCTCAGTCGCATGCCCAGCAGCACCTCTGCCGTGGGGAGAAAGGCGGACACCATCTCCCCAATATGTCTCTCCAGGCCAAGAAGTGCTCATTCCGGGTTTCAGCATTGAAGAGCTGCTTCCTGAGAGGCCCGACGAATACTACCGCTACAAAGGCTCCCTGACCACACCTCCTTGCCACCCCACAGTGCTCTGGACGGTCTTCCGGAACCCTGTGCAAATTTCCCAGGAGCAGGTAACTGTCGTGCTCTTCTGAGTCAGAGGCCATGTGGCACCTCTGTCTCTACCATCACCCAATATCATAACAACTTGATTTCCTCACTTAGAGTTTCACTGACAGCTGTGCAAAACCTCTCCAAATAGTGCAGGTTCCTGGACGCACTGCAAAAATTACAGGCCGAGCTTCAAAAACAGAGTTATCAAGTCAAGCTTGAAAAATGAACCCATCTCCACAATTCCTTACAAGCAAGTCGTTAGGCTGCATTTCCTAATATACCCCTCAGTGGCTGCATAGTATTTGCCTCCACGGTGGAGCGAGCATGGTTCCTTTACAGGGCAGAATAAGGACAGACCCAGTTTCGATGGTCTAACCAACCAGAGCGCTGGGACTGCGGCAGTGAGTAGGCAATGGTCTCTGTTCTCAAGAAGCTCAAAGTCTAGTGCAAAACTGGGGGACAGAAGCCTCAGCAATCATCTCCAACCTTCTCATCTTACAGATGATGAAAGTGAGGGATAGACAGTTGAGGGAGCTTGTGGGATCACCTGCTGGTTGGAGACAAAGCCCCAAAGTCAGATTGGGGTTGCTAGTCGCTGCCCATCCCCTACTCCACAGTTGAAATTCATCAAGAAGAAAACTGACTGTCCAGGAGACAGGGCCAGGGGCAGTGCTGCACACTGGCTCATGGCCCGTCCCACCCCCAACCCCTCTTCCTGACCAGTAAGGCCCTCACTGTTGGTCGTTCTTTTTACTATGAGCTACTGATCTGAGTAATGTAGATAAATGGCAGCAGGTGGGCGGACAGGAATAGAGATGTGATGAATCAAGAGATGAAATGTTCAGGGAAGCAGTAACCTAGAAGCTGCCTTGGAAACAGATTATATAATCTATGTGGGTGTACGAAAATTCCATGGAACCAGTGGTCAGAGGAACTGTGACACTCTTGCCTCCCTCTTTTTGTTCCTTGTGATGGGACCACCAGAATAAGCCCCAAGCCCCTCTGATTTAGAGTCGGGTTGCAAATCAGGCCTGTGAGAGGCTGAGGAGCCCCTCCACCACCCAGCAGCTAAGAGCTGTAACCTCCCCCCAAGCCTTGGGAGGTGGTGACAGACCAGCTCACCCGGTGTCCAGGCAACCAGACGCCTGCGAGGGAGGGGAAACAGTTATCTGGCTTTCCCACTGCTTTCTGACGTGCCTCCTGCCAAGCCCCAGAGTTCTCCTCCCCACTGAGGTCAGGCAAGGGAGCATCACTTTGCCCATGGGGTGTGTTCCTGCCTTGCAGCTGCTAGCTTTGGAGACTGCTCTGTACTGCACACATGTGGATGACCCATCCCCCAGAGAGATGGTCAACAATTTCCGGCGGGTCCAGAACTTTGATGAGAGACTGGTGTATATCTCTTTCCGACAAGGTGAGAAGACGCGGTGTGTGGGGGCGTATGGTGCCAGGACACCCATTTTATCTGCAGTCGGGTGCCCTACCCTCGGGCTTTGCCACTGATACCCTTAGGGGGTGGGTTCAGAGCACTCTGGCTGCCAAGGGAACCAAGTATGCAAGAAGCTATTGTGTGTGGGTTTACTGAGGTCTCCCTCCACTGCTCTTGACTTCCCTGAGCCTTTGCAGGGAAGCACCAGCCAGGGCTTCTAGGTGCCTGGACCGGAGCCCCCATTAAGTCTGGGAGTCTCTCACAGATGGGGAAGAGAGGATGTTCTGGGGTCCTCTCTGTCAGAGAACTACGTCTCCTAAGACACATGGTAGGACTGTTTTCACAAGACAAACTCCTCACTTCTTGCCGTAGGCTTTCTTGGCATCAAGGCCCATCTTCAGCCTCACCAGGTGATTCATAGCACCATCACCATCACCAACGTCCAGGGATGCTCCTTCGTTAAGCTTTCAGAGAGTGGGCATAATCCACATTTGTGGGCATAAGTAGCTCATGGTCTGATGTAGCCGGACCCATCAGGCAAGAAAGCGTCTGCATTCACTGCCTTTTTGTCTCATCTCCTTAAGCTTGCCTAAGCACACACACACAGGAGCTATACTGAATGAAGCTGAATAGTTTGGTTTATTCCTAATGCTATGAAAGCTCCGTTCTTCCTCTTAAATCTGTAACCATAACTCCCCAGAAGGACATTTAACATCTTTACTTGTTCAATACCCCTGTCAATACTGTTGGAAGCTGGGGGTTCAGGGAAACAGGTAAGAGAGCACCCTGGGGGTCCACAACCTTCTTCAAACCTCCAAGTTCACTTTCTCGCTGTAGACTCTTGGGCCACTCCCAACACGGGAATCTCATGGTCAGAAACAGGTAGGTCTGTGCAAGTTCCACTTTTTCTCCTTATGTCACTTGTGATGGAACTGGGCCAGGTGTTCATATCTAAAGATGACCCCATTAACCCACTTGTCCGAGACTCAGTTCTCCTTGTCTCACCTTCTTGTTCCTTTGTTATTGTGTGAGATTATAACTACCACTGACTAAGCTTAAACATAGGAAGATAGTATTTCAGGGCCCTTGCCAGAAAGCTTTAGAAACATGCCCTTTTGCACTGACCCATATATATGATCAGAATTATGTCCTGTCAATCACTTAATCAGACCTGCCCAAGAATTTATCTTTTGTGCGCTCCTTGCCACATACCACTGGTTAAGGTAGTTTCTCTCTTTTTCTCAGTTTCCTGGTCTGAAAACGTCATCTGTGAACAATAGTCCTTCTTAAACACAGAGAACATATATGATGATGACTGTCAACTTCTTTTCTAGGAAAACGCCTCAAATGTACAGATCATCCCTTTGTGATCTAGTTTGGATATAAATTTCTCTTTTCCCATTCCTCTAAATGGAGTAGTAGTCAAGGGTAAATGGAAAATACTTCAACTCTTCAATAAAATACAAAACAAAAAAACTACCTGGAGATAAGGGACTTGGCCCACATAGATAAGGTAGATCTTATTTGTGATTCAAGATAATGATCAGATCTCTTCTCTGGATTGGTCTATATAAGTCACAGGGGATACGGTCATAAAGACTCCCCCTGCAGTCAGAAGACCTAGGTTCAAGGCCTCAATTTGTTTCCTCCCTGCTGTATGATGTAAGCAAATCATGTCCTTTCTTTGGCCTTGGTTTCCTTAGCCATAAAATGATAGGTTGGACAAGGTGAGCTAATGTCCTTTCAACGTTAACATGCTATAGGATTCGAAGTGGATACTAACAACTGCCCATCCTGACTTTACGTTGCAGGGACAGTGTTTGAGGGCAGTTACAAAGGATCAGAAGAAACCACACAGGAACTTGAGTCTGACATCCCAAAGTAACCTCCACTTGTAACAATGGACTATGGCACTGGGAATAATTAGCCATCTTCTTAGACCAGCTCAGGTCTAAGTTGGCCCTCACAGAGTGGGCAGTGCAGTCAGGCTTGTAGCAGAGCGCTTCAGTAGACTCTCCCAGTCTGGCTGGGGAGCTTGAGGGGCCTCTTAGCAGAAGCCTGGAGACAAACTCCAAGCTCAGGGCATCAAGATCAAAGCCCAAATGCATCTTTGCCACTGCCGTTCCTGCACGGCTCACCCAGAACTGTTGCTTCCAAGAGCCCAGGCTGTGCCCAGCTCTCCCCTTGGAGTGAGAAACCCTGGCAGTCCAAGGCAAACCTGTTCATTTGGAGGCTGATTATAGAAACTTGGCTAGAATTGTCCCCTCCCACTTCTCGAAGACACAGGCAGCTACTGGGGCTGTTTCCCAAGGAACAATGGGGAGGGCGGCCACAAAGGAGAGAAGCCCCAAACCTCACCCCCCCGGGGGCACCTGCATTTATGAAGGGCTCTCACACCAACTTGGAGGGGCCTCAGACCATAACATGCCATTTCAGGTTTATGGAGTGAGCGTGTGTCAGTGTGAACCTTTAGCAATTGTGCTGAATTATCTGTAAACTTCCATTAAGGCAAACTTGTAATTAGGGCCTGATTTATTCAGAGCTTTCTCTGGAAGTTAACAGGAACTATGGAGTTGGAACATTGAGCCAGGAGAAAAGTGATGTTAAGGAAATCCTCTAGGAGAGAAAGTGCAAGGACTTTGAGAGTAGGCTCTGCGGTTTAGCCAAATTGGAACAACTGGGACTAAATCATTTAACTTTACCATGCTTCCTCAACTGTGCTTAGAAAGGAATAAAGAACTTAATTTCTGTCCTTAAGAGGTAGTAATCTGTCCTTAAGGGGTAGTCTATGATTTAGCCCTAGGGCAGGGTTTCTTAACCTTGGTGCTATTGACATTTTGGTCTGGATAATTCTCACTGGGGGGCTGTCCTGTGCATTGCATTGCCCTCTCCCCACTAGATGCCTATAGCATCCCCCCACTTTTGAATGCCAAAAATGTCTCCAGACATTGCCAAATGTCTCCAGGGCATGAGGGGCAAAATTGAGAACCACTACCTAGGAATTACACGATGAATTTCCTAGGCCCATGCTGATTTTTTTTTTTCACTTATATGACAGGATTCTGGAGTTTTCTATCATATGCCCTGGTCTTTCCTGTATTACAGCATGACATTTTCAAATTGGTGATGGCTACCCTTGAAACCGAAAGGTTGTTGGGTTACTAAGGTAGAACAACCAAACTCAAGAGAAACCCTGTTCCCTACCTTCCTTTAGAATTTGAATATACCTGCCTTTTGTATAATTGGCTATGTCCAAGGCCAAGAGAAGTAGACAGGTGAGAACTATCCACCCTTAAGAGAAGCATACAAACCCCTTTATCAGGGCTCCAGATGCCTCGGAGGCAGCAATTTGCTTCGGAAACTCATTATCATTTTCCCCCCTCGCTTTTATACCATTTTTTCTCTCATGTGTGTTGTGTTTCTTGTTGCCTTTAGTTAAAATGACCACTCTTTATGGAGAGGTGAAAGTCATGTCAGGCACTTTTTTTTTTTAAGCTCTTGTGAAAGTGCCTCTTCCAAGGGGTACAAATGGAGGACTTGAGCTGAAGAGGGGAGACAAGAGTCATTGCCCTCAAGGTGGGACCCCAGAGAGGGGGGAGACATCCTGTGGCCAGACCAGATCTCACAGGAGTCAGATGCCCTCTGTGAAGAAGGAGAAAGATGGCACGGGCAGATTTACAGCCCAGGAGCCTGATTCTTAGTTCCTTCACGTTGACCTCTTCCAAGCTAAAGATAGCAACACTGGGTCCTGACGGTGGTGGGTAATAAAGCAAGAGCCTATAGAACCCAAATGCTAATGTTATCTAGTCCTGTTTTTAATATACCAGGGCCAGGGACACTCGAGGGACAAGGGGAAGCCAAAGAGTTTCTATAATCATGCGTTAGTGGGCTTTCGCTGAGCAACTGCATGTTCCCCACTGCAGAGCCCAGAGCCAGCTGAGGCACTCTTAGACAAGAGCGCTGGACAGTAGTGGGGCAGGGCTTTGACCCGTGCTAAATCTGTGGAGTCGCACGATTAGAATCCGCTTGACCCTTAGAGACCTGGGGAGTTTTATAAAACCTTTAAAAAGAGGAAAAACTCTTACAAAGCTAAGATGGCTAATTATCTACTTTTTGACACTAGACTGTATGCTTTGTGGTTATTGACCTCTTGTTTCTAAAAGTTCCTATTTTTAAATAAAAACTATTAGATGGAAAGTATCAAGTCTACTGAGACATCCAAATGAAAGACAGAGGGGTTCCCACCTTCCAATTCCCCTGGATCCAGGGGGCTGAACAGTCAGGAGTAATTGTCAAATGTGCTACAAAGTCCCTAGTCCCTTCATCTAGTGCAATTCAACACACCACATGTTTCCTCAGCATACCCCAAGCCGAGCATTATGGAGAACAAAAACCTCACTGTGGATGTTCTCTTGCTCCTTAAAAACAAGCCTCTGGCACAGGGCAGACCAGGTGGAAAGTCAGAAAGCTGGACCCACCCACGGCAAGGTGGCCCCAGCTATCTTTCCGGCATTTCTCCCCCTGGCACCCGTCCACGCCCTGCAGGGCCTCCCTTAGCAAGGCACTGCTTTTACATGTGCACATGATTTACTTTTGCACACGACTCCCTTTGCCAGCGATGCCCCTCAGCTTTCCACCTGGAAAATTCTTTCACGACCCCACTCTAATGTCATGCCAGAAATCTTCCCTGTTCCCCTGAAGGTGACTTACAGTCTCTTTCAATGCGGCTGGAACAACCCGTTCATCTCTGTTATGGTTCTTAGCATAGCGCAGGATAATGATTTACTGCTGTACAGAAAAAGAAAAACAATGTCTAGATTATCCACACACTCCAAGACCCTAAGGACAGGGACTCACTTTTGTGGCAGGCATCGTGCCTGGTGCTCATTACAAGTTTGAGAGGATATAACCAAGCCAGCTCCCTTCCGCTCCCCTCCCCAGGCTCTTTCTTCTCTGCAGAATGATTTGAACATAAGCCTGGCCAGGGGTCACCTTTTAGTTTCAAGTCTTCTTTTGCTTTGTTTCAGGTTGCCAACAGGCATTCAAATCAATCCATTGGTTTAAGAAGCCTTAAAGATCAGAACTTAGCCGGCAAGTTTCAAAGTCTTAGGAGAGAGTCGCCTAGGGATGCCGTCAGGCTTTTTCTGTTGCTCTGGCCTGAAAGGAGTAAGAGGCCCCTGTGCCACCACCTACCATTGCTTCAGCACAGACAGCCTGTGCATGGCCACTGATGGGAGCGGAGCGCACTAAACCCCCAGTGCTGGGATTGGAACCCACGCCTACTGCCCCGGGATTCAGGCCCCTCAGAGCAATGTGTGGCTTTCTGTCCTGGGCCTACAATCCTGCCATCTGGAGGGCAAAGCCCTCAGTCCCTATCATGGTTGTAGAAAACCAGCACCCTGATGTAATGTGGTGGCATCCTTTTGGCAGATCTGTAGAAATTATTTCTTTTTGCGGTTCCATAGTGTCAATAAAAAAGTCCTCCAGTTAAATATGTTCTCCAAAGATAGCTATGTTCTGTAGTCACTGAGGGCATCTTCCTTGCTTTTCTTACCAAAGCATTATCCAAAGAGAGGACTAGCATTTCCGTTACTTCACTCTATGACTTGTATTAAGCATAATAATAAGAGCTTTTATCATCTCAAACTGGATTTTATGTATTTAAACTATCAAATCCCTGCTAAGCCAAAGCTCCTTGTCTCTTTTATAAGACTGGAGACTGCTAAAGAGGCATATACATATGTATACACGTGTATGTAACTATGTAAAATGTCACTTACCAAAATAGGCTATACTTTAATATTTTTTTTAATGTTTATTTATTTTTTTATTTTTAAAAAAAAATTTTTTTTTCAACGTTTATTTATTTTTGGGACAGAGAGAGACAGAGCATGAACGGGGGAGGGGCAGAGAGAGAGGGAGACACAGAAATGGAAACAGGCTCCAGGCTCCGAGCCATCAGCCCAGAGCCTGATGCGGGGCTCGAACTCACAGACCGCGAGATCGTGACCTGGCTGAAGTCGGACACTTATCCGACTGCGCCACCCAGGCGCCCCAATGTTTATTTATTTTGAGAGAGAGAACAAGCATGACCGAGGGAGAGGCAGTGAGAGTGGGGGAGAGAGAATCCCAAGCAGGCTCCATGCTATCAGCACAGAGCCTGACACAGGGCTCGATCCCACAAACTGTGAGATCATGACCTGAGCCGAAATCAAGAGTTGCATGCTCAACCGATTGAGCCACCCAGGCGCCCCTAAAATAACATTTTGAAAGGAATAACAATAAGGATTGTATTCCTCTTTATTTAAAATTCTGTTTGAATAAACAGAATTGCAAATAGATCTCGAAAATGTTAGAGTTGTTCCAGGAACGGCAAGCTGTGTGAACGAGGGGCCTGTTCCTTCTGCTGGGCTTTTCTGTGTCTGCACTTGAGGCTTCAGAAGACCTCAAAAGCAGTTAACCAGCATCCCTCGGTCCAGCGAGATACCAGTGGAAGATCCAGCTCCTGAGCCAGCAACAACAGGTAGCAGCGCCCCTGTGGCAATCAGCTTGTCCGCCTTCTCCGGGATCTGTACCCTCCTGGGGGAGGCATGTGACAACCGAATTCTTCTGTATCTGTGTGATTTCATTCTCTGTGTCATACTGCCCTATCTTTGCTCACCCTGATCCGTACCAGAGCACTTTCTAGATAGCAGATAGCTCTCACATCTGTATGGCATGCACCCTCTTAACCAACCAGCTCGGAAGCCCCTTAGTCGTGTTCTCATGCAGTAGCTCTTGTGGGCCATCTCCGTCAAGCAGCCTGTCTCTGTTTCTCCTGTCTCACTGTTCTTCAGTGGGAACTGCCTGTGTTGGTCGCCATATAGAAACCAATCCATTTCTTTGTTTAATCTGCAGATGAACTTCTCTGGCTGTGTCCCTCCCATCATCAACTGTGTTCCCTATTCTCTACACCATCGCACAGGCTCTGCTTGATGCAGGCTTTGGCTTTTCTCTCTGGGCTCTACTTCAGTTGCCCCAAGAATTTTCCCTGAGCCCCCAAAGTCTCCCTGACTTTCCCCTCTCCTGTTAATTAGCAGATGCTTTAGCAGCTGCTTCCAGGAGGCCCCAAGCCCTGTGGACTTCATCTGGCTCTGCAGAGAAGTCCCGCTTCCTGGATGGTTGGTGCTGTCTCAACTGGCAGGGGGTAGCATCCCAACAACATCTTCCTGCCCTGGACTCCCCTGGGGGTGGAATTCTTGGGGGGTGACACCCTCACTACCATTCCTCTTCCACAGTGGCTTACACTTTTCACTTGCTCAGTCAAGCCGCTTTGTCTTTGCTGCATCAAAGTCTTGGCTGAAAAGCATCTGTCCCAGTCTCCGGGGCTTACTTTGCCTTTGTGGCTGCTTGCTCATTTCATTATTTCCACAGAAAGGCAATTTAGGCCCTCACAAGTGGTCATCCAGGAGCAAGGAACCCTGGTTAGAGCCCTGGATTAAATTAGGCTGTTGTCTACAGGGCCTAATACAGCCAAGGGCAGCCAGATTTCCTTCCAGATAAGACATCAACTTGGGCCATGGACTCTTGAGAAAAGTCCCATCTCTGGGGGCCTTGCTTCTGTAGACTTGGCTCTGCTCCCCAAGCTCCCCGGGGGTGCCCCCTACAGTCTGGAGTGGGGCTGCTCAGCTGTCCGGGGCCCTGTGTGTTTCTCAAGGATGTTTGAGGTGACTGTGAAAGCAACGACTTTAGAAACTGTTCAGTTGGGGCGGCTTAGCCAGTGGTTAGGCTTACTAGTGATGGTCTTATGTGGCGAGAACTAGTTTGGTACCACAGACATCTGGACACTCTCCTCAGGGGAGACTCATATCCTGAGTGTCTCCCTAAGCCACAGACTGGTCCTTGTATTCAGGTTACAAGAAGAGACTTGGAGCAGGGAATCAGGCCATCGGAGCCACACTCTCTCTGCCACTTGGGAGGCCATGGGCTGCTGATGGCTAGCAAGAGCCAAGAGAACAGGCCACCCTGTACTTTGTGGATAGCTCCTCTCCATACCGGCTCTGCTTATTCTGACAACAGCCTCGGGCCACCTGGGGAGGCCAGACCAGAGACTCCTAGGGGCCAGCCTTGGATGAGGGAGGCTGCAGGGTCAGTGTGAGACTGTGGAAGAGGACAGCCGGGAAAAGACACAGGGCTGATGGCTCCGGGGGAATCAAGCAGACTCTGGCCACATAACAGGAGAAGGGAGTGAACAAAAAAACCCTCATCCTGCAGTCTCGGGTCTGGTTCCCCAGGGTGTCAAGCGCCCCCAAGTCTGAGTCCCTGGCCCTCTGCTGACACCTCACAACTGGCCAGGGCTCTCCCAAGGTCTGAGTCTCAGAGTGGGCTCCGTGGGCACAGGCTCTCCTGAGTGTCACACTGGGTGGCCACAACTCCGAGCACAACTCTGGCTTCCAATGTGAACTGGAACAAGCACCCACACGCACATACACACATGTGCTAGAAGTTTCTGCTAAGGTCAGAAAACCACCAGACAAGAGGGTATGTGTAACAGAGACTTTCTTTAGATGCAGGACCTGATTGGGAGAATGGGGTTCTAAGAACCTGGAAGGAGCATGCTGGGGTTACCCAGGGGAGCTTCATGACTGGGCGCCACTGTCTTACTCAAAAAGATGGGCTCACCCATTACCCTCCCCCAGGGAGGTCCCTAGGAGGCTGACTATGGGATTTTATTTTAGATAGCTGGGCACTATTTCAGCCCCATTGAAGACTCCTAACTTACCCCCAAAGGAACTCACTAAGAGAAGCCATAATCGTCTTGTTCCACATCAGAGAAGGGAGGCTAGTATCAGGGAGGGGTATCTCCAGTTTGCCCAGTGGGGCCAAAGCAAAAACAAAACCAAATCATGGTAACAGGACTAGACAGGGATGGAGCAGAAGTCTAGCCACAGGCTCCAGCTAAGCCCTGCCAGCCCCAGACAGCCAGAACCTGGAAGATTCCTTACAGATGAAGAGGGATAGGTATCCAAGCAGCAGATAATAGCCTGCCCAAGGAGACTCTGATCCTTACCCTTCCTTATGTTCCACTCTAGCCATGTTGGACTAAAAACTGAAGTCTTGCCCTAGCAAAAAGACTGCTGTGACAAAAATTGGAAAGGAGGATCACAGTGTGAACTCCCAAGGTGGGCAATTCCCTCTATACCATCAGGCACCTGAGTCAAGAATGAATACTCTCAGAAAGTCTGTATGAGCCCTGTACTTCCAACCAAATGTTCAGCACACTGGTCAAATCCACCATGGTTTGACTTGGTTAATTTTCAACCTTTTCCTCTCCCCTTTGAAGTGCAAGACCTTACCTACACAGGACTGAGTCTGGGTATGTGGCCTGCCGGCCTTGCATGCTGCAGCTGGGTGATCTCTGTGATTCTTGGTGTGATCTGGGCCTGTGATACTTCCAGCCCAATCTCCCTGCTTCTCTGTGCTGTTGCTCTGGCCCCCGGTCCTCTCCTTGCTGTGGGTCTTACCTTCAGGTCACTCTGTGATTCAAAGATGAACCGCCAATCAAATGCTTCCCTAATGAAAGACCTAATCACTCTATAGCATGTGTACATTCAACGTGCTATCCAAGACCTGCTGGCCATGGTGGGAAGCCATTGTCTGAAAAAAAACATGCCCGAGACCAGTGTGGAGGTTGGGTGACTGGCTAAGTGATCTTGGCAATGGACCCCTGGTTGTCTTGGACTGCTTAGGACTGTGCAATGGAGCTTGGGGGAAAAGCCAATAGAGGCATCCCGATGGGCCTTAAATCCAGCAAACAAAGACAGAGTAAGTTCTTATTCTGTAGCTCAGGGTTTCTCAAAGTATGGTTCATGAACCATTTACATCAGCATCAGCTAGAGCTGTTTGTTTGGTAAAAATGCAGATTCCTGGGCCCCACTCCAGACTGAATCAGTCTCTGATGGTTGGGCTCAAAAAAAGTCTACATTTAAACAAGCTCTTCAGATGATCCTGGTATAAGTTTGAGAACCCTTGAAGAGTCACTACAGTTTGCAAATGCCGCCCCCCCCCCCCCAAGTACTCCAGCCAGTTCTGCTGAGCCAAAGACCAGAACCTGAGAACAGAATAGGGAAATGACACCTTTCTGTGGCAGATTATACAGCTGTCACATGACTTCACATCCATGTGCCATGGGACGAGACGCAGGGGAAGGGAGGAAGGTAATTTGTGTTCATTGCCTCTTCACCAGGCATCATCCTTTCAGTGGCCCTGGCTGGCGTTCTTGGCATCTGCGTTGTCCTGGCAGTGTCCATTTGGCTTTTCAGAAGAAAGAAGAGGTAGGAGCTGGTTTTGGTTCTAAATGACAGTGGGTAGCTTATTTGTCCATGAGGACTGATCTGTCTGGAAAGGCAGCCTGCAGAACGAAGGGCCCCTGTCACCTGTACCAACACTTATCCTACGGGTGCTGTCTCCAGAACACAATTGCCCCGCGCATCCTCTGCAGGAGATGCTGGTCATTTAAGGATCCTTATGCTCAGAGCTGGAGGTGTGTCTGCCAGCCTTGCTGCCCCAGCTAACACCTCAGACAAGAGACAAGTCTCTTGACTGGGGCGCGGGAGGCCCCATTTGGCTAAATACAAGCTGCAAGGCTGTCTCCGTTCTAAATCTGATTTTTCTTCTCTGAACCCCAAAAGAAAAAAGAAGGAAAACCTGATTCATCACTCACATTAGATATTAATGCCCTTTGCTCATGTTTTTGTCATGTTTGGTTTTTATAAAATCTATTTCTTCTGGCATTTGTAACAAAAGTTTCCAGGAGCGTTGTTACACACAATCAAAGGTTTGAAGTCAGGGTAGTCATGAGACCTTCTTCAAAATGCAGGTCTAGTATTGTCAGCTGTTAAAAGAGAACAGTTGCAGATTCCTGGGCCCCACTCCAGACTGAATCAGTCTCTGATGGTTGGGCTCAAAAAAAGTCTACGTTTTAACAAGCTCTTCAGATGAGGTTCCTTTTTGGTTGATGCTTTATTTGGGGGCATTCCTCCCAAGAGTGACAGAACTGGGGAAAGGTCCCTAAGAAAGGAATCTGACCCCTAAAATTCATCTTATTTCATAGCTGAGTCAGGCTACTCTCTGCCTGTCTCTTCTCTTTAACTGAGACTAAATGTGTGTTCTTCCTGTTCCAGTAGCAAAAAAGGTGACAACAAAGGAGTCATTTACAAACCGGCCATCAAGAAGGAGACCGAAGCTCATGCCTGAGTCCCCAGAACTCCCAGGCACGTCCAAGGAAGGACTCTGGTTTGGACTCTACACAATGTGGCTCCCTAGACACTTGAAATACCTGAGGTTCTCTGACGCTCAACCCACAAACACTCCAGACCCATGGGGGCGCTTCTTGGTGGGTGCCCTGCCATCCTGATGCCACGGCCACCGGCCAGTGCGATGCATGGATGGGAATAACTCACCAAGGAGGCAGAAACTCTGAGTCTGCTTCAGCTGTGTGGACCATTAAGTTGTCTGGATTCTGGGGGCACAAGCCAGGTCACTCACTGGGGGCTGTTAGTGACTGTAAAACATTCTGACCCAGGGATTCACCTGAGTGTGATTTCAAGGATCCTGGAAATCCTGCTTCTTGTCGAAGCTTTCAGACCTGGATGTGCACTCTCTGCTTAGGATTTGCTTTTGAGACTCAGTTTCTTTCCTCAGGGAAGGGGTTGTTGTTCTCCTCTGATTTCCTCCTGCTATGACAAAAGCTTTGGTCTGACCTTACAATTGGAAGGAAGAATGATTCAGGAAGGGTCAAGGTATCAGAGACAAAAGAAAACAAGAGAGATTCTTTGAAACACAGTAGAGGCATTTCCAAAGTCCTGTACTTTGGTTCAAATGTAGCGAAGGGACCTGAGAGGGAGAGAATGAGAAGACACCTAAGGTCTGGAGGAACCTCACTTTGGAGTCAGAAGTTGTCTGTCAAGCCGTAAGTGTGAGAAGGACAGAATATTAAGGCCAAGCCCAGACTCCTGTCAGTGGGGCAGTTATGCTTTGTACTCCACACACTTTATACATGATTAGGCTATTCCTTGAAAATGTGTTGTTGCTTTCTCTCTCCTAGACATGAGTTCTGAGATGACCCAAACTGCTTTTGACTCTACAGGAAACAGGCAGATGCAAAACGATTGAAGAGCTTCATCTCGTTTGCCCAAATTTCATTTCTGCCACTTCTGTGGTATCTCTAGTGCCTAGCTGGATGGAATGGGGACTTCTTACTTCTCTGACTTGGGGGATATTGAGTTAAAATCGGGGGGGGGGGGTTGGTTAAAATCTGTTTTCGAGCTATGAAAGCGGGAAGTTATCTGTGCAGGGTGGGGGCACCACGGTATTTAGGGACCAATAATAATGGAATGTTACAAAGATTCTTCATGGTCTTCCACTCAAGTCGCAGTTTCTGAAAAGACTTAACTCTTTCCTAGATGTTAAGAGCCCCATGGAGATCAGTTAGTTCCATGACTGAGAAGGAGCTTCCAGCACCAACCTCTCATGGCCAGCACCTTGCAGTTCACAGACAGCTTTCTGATTCCTGGTCTCATTTTGACAGCATGGAATGTCCTATCAAAGCACAGATTTCTTTATAACATCTTTTTCCTTCTACTCCTCTCTCTGACTCTGAGAAGTCTTTTCCCTTTTCTACTGTCATGACTTTTTGTAGAGATGGCAAGCCCCGTGGCTTTGTAGCTAGTTTGCTAAACAAAGTTATGAAAGACCTAATGGACACTCAGATGTGTGTGGATGAGAACTCTGACAGCTTTGGAGCCTGGGGTAGCATCCCAACCTTGCCATTAGCATGCCTGATGCTGATCAAATGACAGTAGGGACAGCCCTCATGACAGAGCAATGTGACTTAGGGGATGCTTTCTTGGCCTTGGCCCAAAGTTGTCTATCAGAAACCAACATAAACCACTCCAGAGCCATGGGAATGTCTCTCTATACCTTTTATGAACAAATTTTGTAAGAGAACAAAGAGATCATCATACCTGGCATGACAGCTGCTCAACGAAAGGGAGATCTACTGAGCCATGAAAACTGGCATTTTTCCTGCCCTGTGGCTGAGATAAAGTAACACTAGGGAGGCAGGCGGAAGGCTCCAAGAATCAACACTGTCAACTTCCATGTGAATCACTATGGGACCTCTGAGGACCCAGCAGCTTTGGAATTGGGAAGCCTTTCTTCAGATTCTCCCTCCTTCCACTGACACCAGTGGCCACTACAGGAACCCAGACTGTGGTGTGTGATGCTCCTCTGTCTCCCATGCACCTGGTGGAGGGCCCCGGTGCTGTGCTGGGTGCACAGCAGGCAGAGATCACAAAAACCAGGCACAGACTGGGAAAGGGACACACGGAAGGCCCTGGCTTCTTTGCTTCACCAACGGATAACCTGAGTTTCTGTATTCTGTTTCTTTAGTGCCATCTGGTAAAAACAGTAACTTATACTTGTTTCCTTAATAGACATTCTAGGATTTTGCTGCATTGACTATTAACCCTATTTCAAGTTCAGACCTTAGATTCTTCTCCCCTTTGCTAAACTCTCTGAAGTCCTCCTGAGCACCGCTGGGGAGCAGTGGGGTCTGCAGCACCCCTCCATTCCTGTGCCATGGATGGATCATGGGCCACTGTGATGATGACGTTTAGCACTTCTGTATTTATTGTAAGAATGATTGTAATGAAGACCTATACTATAAATATGAGAAATTATAAATAAAATGTTTTTCACATCAGGCTGATTTTTTGGAGGTGAGGCTAAGCATTACTGTTGGCAAAGCACTTTGTAGTTCCTGGTCTATGGTGACACGTAACTGATCATAATGATGTCACCTGCATCCAGGTCTTAGAACCCGGCTCCAAAGGAAAATACACCGATGCATTTAATCATTTTACTAAGGAAGGAGGCCTATGGTATGTGCAGTAAAGTCCTAGGATCACACAGCTGCTTAGGGAGTACAGCTGGGAAGTTTAGAATAATCAGGGAAACGCTCAGAGAGAAGCGGGTATCTGAGCTGTGCCTTAAAGAATACATCACATTTGAACAGATGGATGGAAAGAGGGAGGCATTCCTAACCAAAGTGACATGAATATAGAGAATGGGTCTTAGTAGCTACTGCACTTAGTAGGTTGGTAGCTGCTTTAGCTTGCCTGCTACCTATTTTGGATTTTTTTTTTCAAAACATGCTATCGCCTTCCATATAATTTTTATCATCTAATTCCAGATTTCATATTCTGGTTTGCTAAAAGAGGCAGTCTTGTACCGGTTACAAAATTGTTTGAGTTATTTAGAAAAGCTTCCAGTCTTCACTTTAGTTGTCCAAGGATGGAAATAGATGAACTGTCCAAGGATAATTTTGCTCCAGTAGGTGATAAAAAACAGTGGACCCAGCTTTCGAATAGAAACACTATAAGCCCCTCCAGGTTCTGATGGTCTCTTGGTCAGAACACAGGGATTCTTCAGTTTGCCCCCTTTAGCATCCTTCTGGGGTGAGGACAGGTGAAGCGAGGCATACACAGAGTGCCTGTGACTCTCATTCCCATTGGGGCTGGGGCGACAGGGGAGGGGAGGCTGGGGCGAGCAACAGAAATCATCTCCCTCGTCTCTCCATAGCCTCTCTCCCCATTCCCTGAACTCAAGATTCATCAGGGTTGATGATCAGGGATGTGAGGTGGCAAGAGCCATGGGATGCCAGGTGACACTCAAGTCCTTCTTCAGGTTGGCCATTACCTCCTCTTGTAAATCCAGCTATATGGACATTCTGGAGCACAAAGCCCAACAGAATACAAGACAACATAATGCAAGACACATGAACATTCACAGTAGCCACACCTCCCAAAAGGAAAAAAGTGGGTCCAAAACACTACACTTTGTAATCAATATTTTGATATGAGGTTATTTTCATTCTTTTTTCCTGTAGTAAGTCTTTGAAACCTAGAGTGTATTTTTACATTTACACCACATCTTGATTCAGATGCTGAACTTTCATTGAAAATATTTGATCTGGGGGCGCCTGGGTGGCGCAGTCGGTTAAGCGTCCGACTTCAGCCAGGTCACGATCTCGTGGTCCGTGAGTTCGAGCCCCGCGTCGGGCTCTGGGCTGATGGCTGAGAGCCTGGAGCCTGTTTCCGATTCTGTGTCTCCCTCTCTCTCTGCCCCTCCCCCGTTCATGCTCTGTCTCTCTCTGTCCGAAAAATAAATAAATGTTGAAAAAAAAAATTAAAAAAAAAAAAAGAAAATATTTGATCTGTATTTAGATTTGACAAAATTACAGTTGCAAAAGCAGATTCACATGCCAGGAGTTGCTCCAAACACACTTAAAAGTTTTCCAAATAACTGAATCAATTATCAGCTTTTAAATTTACAGTGATTAAAGTAAAATAAATCAGGGGCACCTCGGTGGCTCAGCTGGTTAAGTGTCTTTGGCTAAGGTCATCTCACGGTTTGAGAGTTCAGGTCCTGTATCAGGCTCTCTGCTGTCAGCACAGAGCCAGCTTCAGATCCTCTGTTCCCCTCTCTCCCTCCTCCACTTGTTCTCTTTCTTTCTCTCTCTCAAAAATACACATTAAAAAAAAAAAAAAAGGAAAATACATCAAGTTTTTTCTCAGTTTCATTAGACACATCCTAAGTGCTCAGTAGCCACATATGGCCAGAGGCCAGCACAACCACTGTGCAGATATGGACCGCTCACCTCCTGGGACATACCCTTTGTGAGAGTTAGACCTAGAGAACTTTCATGCAAAATCAACCTAAGAACAAAGTTTTGAGGGGCAAGGGATGGGGGATGAGAGATAGAAAATGGGGGAATCCAGGTGGGTGGATATGGACGACAGAAGAAAAGAGGGTAGACAGAAAATCAGGACAAGGTGAACAGAGCAGCAGACCTTAGGCATAGATCTCCTTTCCCTCACACCTCTTCTTGTAGCTCCATGGGGGCTCCCAGCCCTCCTCACCCTGGCAATGTCCCCTGGCCAGGCCCTGGGGTCCAGGTGCTCAGTAGTGACTCCAACTAGGGCATTCTGGTGACTTTGCAGGAGTTTGAGCTAAAGGCACAAGGATGCCTGGTTAACCTGTTAGGGGACCTTGCTGCACTTCCCTGGCCAAGTTCCAGGTGCTAACTCCCCTCTTCCCACCCCTGCCCCCCCACCTCCCCGACAACATCCTCTTCCTGATCTCAGAGTCCCAACATTGCTGCTTTGTCTCCACTCTTCCAGTCCTGGCCAGCCTGAAGAGAGCAAATGCCTGAAACCCGAGTTCCTTGAACTGTCAGCTGGGCCTGGCCCCTCATATTGGAAGGGGCTATAAGTTGCCTTCCATTCAGGTGTGGGGAGAAGTCTTGAGACAAGAGGAAAGGAGACCTCTGGAGAGGCCTGCTGGGAAGCAGAGGTGCCCACCGCACATTCTGGCATTGCCATCTATGTCCACATTGTACACAGCCTGGCAGGAGTGCATGATCCTCTATGGTCATCTGGCTCAGACTCCACTACGAGAGGGTGGGAGAGAAGGCATAAGGCCCAGACAGTGCTGGAGAGGAGGGGCCCCATGCTCTACATGTGCCTTTTCATTTTATATTGAATGGGTAGGGATAAGGGCCACAGTGCCTTGTAACAGAATTATTCACCATAAACAAATCATTGCAACCAGGTCAGCATATTGTTATGACTGCAGGTCAACCAGGGAGGCTTCAGTAAGTCTCCCACCTGTATATCCTAGACTGAACCTACCTTCACTCCATTATCTCACAACCCAGGGATAGAGGAAACACTGCCCTTGTAAGTAGGAAACCAAACCAGGGCTCTTGCTCTGGGCTAAGTTGACACAGCTCCTGCGGCTCTAGGATCTGCAGTGACAGTATGGTCTGCCCTTCGCAGCTCCAGTGACATGAAAACACCTTCTTATAATAGAACGTACTATGCTTATCTCAATCATGCCACAACCTCATAAAGCCCCAAAGGCTAAAGGCAATAAAGGCATTTGTGCCAACAATTTCTGGAAAGTCAACAACCACCTCCTGCCTCCACTCTGCTTGGTCATATTAACCCCTGGCCTCTGTTCAGGAAAAGTCGGTCCAAAGGTTGCCAACTGCAAGTAGAAAAAGGAGTCAGCACAGCTCCTGGGATGTAACCCTCACCTCTTACTTCTGCAAACCAAATGTGTCCCAAGGATACATTCATTGAACTTTCTCTATCTGACGGCTGAACTGGAGAGAAGGAATAAATACACACGTGTGCACATGCACACACACACACACACATACACACACACACTTTAATTCCATTTGTATAAAATTCTAAAAAGTGCAAAATAAACTATAGTGATAGCAGATCAGTTGTCGCCTAGAGATGAGGTGGGGGTGGAAGGTGGGGGATGAAGGGATTACAAAGGGGTACCAGAAACTGGTGAGGTGATGGATACGTTCATTATCCTGTTTGCGGTGATGGTTTCTCCGCATAGGTCAAGACTGGTCAAATTTTACACTTTAAATGTGCGCCCACACACAGCCAAATGACACCCTGCCCTGTCCTGGAGTTTCCATTGAGAGCTTATCCTCCTGGTCCATCTAGAAGAAGCCTGCCCAGGACTGGCACCTTCCCTGGGACCCACCCTGTGGGTGGGAGCCCAGGAAGAAGTGTGCTCTCTATTCACATGACCAGCTATGACCTCTTGATACTGGAAGTCAAAGTCATTGTTTCCGCTTGACTTCACTAGTATCAAATATTAACTTTTAATTACCTGCAATGAAGACAACAAACACAGGGCTACAGTTTCAAGGACAGATGCAGACCTCTATAGGAACTTTGTGTCAGTGATGACAGGGTCTACCACCTTCTCTACAAGAAGCAAAGACTCTCCTGGTGAGTCAGGTAATATAACCAGTTCATTCGTCTGCTGAAACTAGTTTCCCAAGATACCTAGACATCCAACAAGAGATCTCATGCACCTTAGTTTCCTTCCTTCCCAGCCACCCAACACATAACCATTTGAAAAGTTTTCCTGGGACGCCTGGGTGGCTCAGTTGGTTAAGTGTCCAACTTTGGCTTGGGTCGTGATCTCATGGTTCGTGGTTTTGAGCCCCGTGTCCGGCTCTGTGCTGACAGTGCAGAGCCTTGAGCCTGCTTTGGCTTCTCTGTCTCCCTCTCTTTCTCTGCCCTCCCCTGCTTACGCTCTGTCACTCTCTCAAAAATAAACATTTTAAAAAATTAAGAAAAAAGTTTTCCTAAATAACGTACAATCTTTCATGGAGTTGGACAAGCATGCTTTGGAGCTTATCACCTTCTCTTAGCCACTGGGTGAAATCTGGATTAATCTCCTGTGATACTGTAATATAATAATAAATACGTGCTTGGTCTTTGTTCCCAGTTCCTGGTACAGAGATCCCAAATGTTATTCATAATAAGTCCCTTTAAGCCATACCTAAATTTATGCTAAAGAGGTGATGCTTGGAGGATGGGATGCTGGTTGCCGGAGGAACCAGCCATGTGATTAGAAGGTTGGAACTTTCAGCCCTATCCTCTGACCTCCAGGGGAGTACTGGGAATTGAGTTCAATCACCAATAGCCAATGACTTAATCAATCATACCTATATAATGGGACCTCCACAGAAACTCTAAACCATGGGGTGCAGAGAGCTTCCAACACCTGGAGGTGCTGGGAAGGTGGTACACCCAGTGAGGACACGGAAGCTCTGTGCCCCTTCCCCATACCTTGACCTATGTACCTCTCTATCTGGCTGTTCATCTGTATTCTTTGTAATATCCTTTATAATAAGGCAGTCAATATAAGTAAATGTTTCCCTGAATTTTGTGAGCTGTTCCAGCAAATCATGAGACCTGAGAAGAGAGCCATGGAAACTTACAACTTATACCTGGTCAGAAGTACAAGTGACAATCTGGGACAAACTGGTGTCAGACAAACTGGTGTTTGAAGTGGGGGCAGTCTTGTGGGATTGAGCCTTTAACCTGTGGGTCTGGGGAGTTAGTTAGAAATGAGTTAAATTATAGAACATGTACACAGTGTCCACTGAGAACTGTAGAATTGCTTGGTGTGGAAAACCTCACACATTTTGTCAGAACAGCATTTTCCTTGATCTCTCCTCTATCATTCAAAGTAATTTCCAACTGCCTTTCTCACACCTCCTTATTCAAAAGCAAAAATTTAATGAATAACTACTGTCTGCTAAGCATAGATTAAGTGATAGAGATTCAAACATGATTTAGATAGAGTTCCTATATTCAGTGATAATTGGTATCACAGTCTCTTCTGGGGAAGCAGGCAGAAAACACTAAACATAATATAAAGAAGAGTAATATGAAAAGAATACTATGTACCTATCAACAGAAGAATGGATAAACAAATTGTATATCCAAAAGATGGAATGGTATTTAGCAAAAAGTTGTAAATTACTGATATACACAAAAACATGGATCAGTTTCAGAAAATTATGTTGGATGAAAGAAGTCAGACACAAAAGAGTACATTTAGTGTTACTCCATTTATATGAAGTTCAAAACAAGTGAAACTAATCTATGGCGATAGAAGTTGTAACTGGCAATTACCTCTGGGGTGAATAGACTAGAAAGGAGCATGAGGAAACCACCTGGGGAAAGGCAATGTTCTATATCTTGATAGATGTGGTGTTCACCAAATAGGTGTATCCGTTTGTCAAAACTCATCCAATTGTATACTCTAAATCTGTGCATTTTATCATATGTAAATTATTCCTTGATTTAAGAAAATACATGCTGAAGGATAACAGTGGAGAAAGCCATTTGTTTTGAGTCTAATCAGGAAGGACTTCACAAAGGGTAAAATTTGAGCAGGACCTTGAAGGAGGAATAGGATGCTTTCTGGTTGAAAATGAAAACAAAAGCAAAAAGGTAGAGGTGTGAAAGTCCACAGTGGATAATAAGAGCTCTCAGGGATGTGTTTGAGAACATCTGAGAAACAAAGATAGGGAAAAAGTGGTTGGGATCAGATTGTGAAAGGCCTCGAATGATATCCACTTTCTAATAAGAACAACAAAAATCACGAAAGGGCTTATCATTTTGTCTGATTACAAAAACAATATATGCTAATTAAAAAATACAAATAATATCTGTATAAAACCAAAAGTCCCCCATAATCCTAACTCCTAAAATAAAAATTGCTAGTAATTTAGTTTTATCTTTCTGGCTTTTATGTAAGTGTGTGCATATTTTAATATTTATTTTAAATTTTTAATAAAATGGACTAATAGGATACATATTGCATGCTTTACAAGGGCTAGGATCATACCTGTCTACTTTCACTCTTGTATTCTCAGTATCTAGCACAATGCCTAGCCTAAGAAATATGTGCTGAATGGAAGAATGGTCTATACCTTGCTTTTGTTTCCTAATAAAACAAAGAACATCCTCATTCTTTTTAATGGCTATTAAGTATTCTGCTCCTTGAGGCAAAGCTGTACTGACAGACATTGCAAATTCCTTACCTTCCAATACTAATGCAAGATCCTTTTGCACTTGGATATATTTTAATAGGATAAATTCCCAGAAAAGGAACTGCTGGCTCAAAATATGCATATCTCAACATTTTATAGATACAATAAATTTTGCTAAATTACCACCCAAAAGGTTGTACTCATTTGCTATCTCACAACATGCTGTTTCCACCATATGTTCAACCACCCTTGATATTATCAATCTTTTGCACCTTTCACAATCTGATAAATCTAAAAATTGTGTTATTTTTTTTATTATTAATAGTTTAGCATTTTATCTTATGTTTGTTGGCTATTACATTTACATACTGTGAATTATCTGTTGACCTCCTTTGATCACTTCACTAAATCAGTCATCTTTTTATTTATAGAAGCTTCTGATATATTATAGGTGGCAATTCTTTGTAATATATGCCAAAGATATTTCTCCCAGTCTTCTTCTTTAGGGTATCTTTTGCTGTTTTAAATTTATGCAGTTAAATCCATCCATTTTTCCCCCTTTGTGATTTATAGTAAAGTGCTGAGAAACACTCTATCTACCTTAAGATTATGAAACCACAGTTGACCCGTGAACTGCACAAGTTTGAACTGTGCTGGTCCACTTACAGGCAGATTTTTTTCCATAAATTTATTGAAAAAATTTTGGAGACTTGCAACAATTAAAAAAAACTTAGACAACTGCATAGCCTAGAAATATAAAAAAAAATTAAGAAAATGTTAGGTATGTCATGCATACAAAAGATGTAGATAATGGTCTACTTTATCATTTATTTCCATGAAAAATACACAAATCTATCATAAAAAGTTAAAGTTTACCTACATGGCGCCATTAGTCAGGACAAATGTAAACACACAAAAATGCAGCATTAAATCTTAACTGCATAAAATTAACTGCAATACATAACGTACTACTGTAATAGTTCACAGCCACCTCCTGTTGCTATTGAGGTGGACTCAAGCTTCGCAAGCATCTGCTTAAAACGCTGTGTGACGCTAATCGTCTCTGCATGACCAATTTACCTCTCCAGTATTTTTGCGTATCACAGTAAAAAGTGATCTCTCTCAGGTCTCACATAGTTTTCATTATGTTTAGTGCAATACTATAAACCTGGAATACCACCACAGGACCCTTCTGAAGTACCACTAAGTAATGCTGGAAACATTGCCAAGAAACATAAGTCACGACGTTACAAGAAAAAGTGGAATTGCACCATACTTTGAGGTCTGCAGCTGCGGTTGCCTGCTTTTTCAAGGCAAATTAATCCAGTGTAAGGACCATTGTGGGAAACAACAACAACAACAAAACCAAAATTCACAAAGCTGTCACTGCAGCTATGCCAGCAGGTGCAAAAAATCTTGCACTTTTTTGCAAAACACCTTTACCTTGTACTGAAAATGCACCCTTAATGTGAGTGCAGGCTTGCTATAAGAAAGGCATTCCTATATACTCTAATCATGATTTGAGAAAAAGAAAAGTGATTATGTGACAACTCAGAGCAAAAGGAAGGTGAAGGATCGAAAGCTGGAAAATTTAATGCCAGCAGAGTGGTTTGATACTTTTAGAAAGAGGTTTGGCTTAAAAAGTGTCAAGATAACAAGAGAAACAGCTTCTGCCAACCAAGAGGCAACAGATGAGCTCCTAGTCACTGTTAAGAAAATCACTGTTGAAAGAAGAATTATCTGCCTGAACAGGTTTTTAATACAGACAAAAGTGCCCTATTCTAGGGGGGAAGAAAAAGGCACAAAGGGCATTTCTTAATAAAGAATTAAGCAACAGGATTTAAGGCAGGAAGGAATAGGCTACCTCTACTGTTCTGTGCAGATGCAGTCAGGGTTGTCCTTATCTGTAATGCTACTCAGCTCAGAGCCTTGAAGGGAAAAAAAGACCAGGTGCCAATCTTTTGGTTACACGACACGAGGACAACAGAACTCTTTTTCTGGATTGGTTCCATCAATGTTCCTGAAGTTAGGGAGAACCTTGCCAGTAAGTGACAGCCAGGCTTTTTTTTTTTTTTTTTTAATGTTTATTTTTTTTGTAATCTCTACACCCAATGTGGGGCTTGAACTCACCACCCCAAGATCAAGAACTGCATGCTGTTCCTACTGAGCCAGACAGGATCTCTAGTAAGTGACTGCCTTTTAAAGTTCTTATGATACTGGACAATGTCCCTACTCACCCAGAACTCCATGAGCTCAACACAGAAGGCATCAAAGTGGTTTACTTACCCACAAACACAATTATCTCTAATTCAGTCTCTAGATCAGGGGGTCATTAAGACCTTTAGGGTTCATTATACATAATACTCTATGGAAAGGATTGTCAACACTATGGAAAAGAACCCTGAAAGGG
Organism: Herpailurus yagouaroundi; assembly: GCF_014898765.1. Classification (NCBI taxonomy): domain Eukaryota; kingdom Metazoa; phylum Chordata; class Mammalia; order Carnivora; family Felidae; genus Herpailurus; species Herpailurus yagouaroundi. Next base: position 28,547,939 of record NW_024412415.1, on the reverse strand, counting down.
AAAACATTATGAAAGTCTGGAAGGGTCACATCATCGAAGATTCAATCATTGTTATAGAAAAAGCCATGAAAGCATCAAGCCAGGAACAATAAATTCCTGCTGGAGAAAGCTGTGCTCAGATGTTAAACATGACTTCAAAGGATTTACAACAGGGCCAGTCCTAGAGATTATATATGGCAAAAAAAAAGGTGGAGGGTGAGAGTTTCAAGGATCTTAGAGAAATTCAAGAGCTAATAGACACCACACCAGAAAAATGAACAGAAGACAACTTGATGGAAATGAATGCTTTGGAACTAGTGCCAGATGATGAGGACGGAGACAAAGAAGGAGTCGCAGAAGCCAGAAAACAAGTGGATGTTAGACAATCTGGCAGAAGGGTTCTGATTATTCAAGACTGCTTGTGACTTCTACAACATGGACCCTTCTACGATACAGGCACTGAAACTAAAACAAACGGTGGAAAAACAATTGATACTGGATAGAAACATTTTTAGAGAAATGAAAATACAAAAAGTCAGAAGTTGCGATGCATTTCCATAAAGTTACACTGAGTGTGCCTGCCTCTCCTGCCTCCCCTTTGACCTCTTCCACCTCTGCCAGCCCTGAGATAGCAAGACCGATCCTTCCTTTCTCCACCTCCTCAGCCTACTCAATGTGAAGATGACGAGGATGAAGACCTTTATGGTGATTCACTTCCACTTAATAATCAATCATGCTGGGGCGCCTGGGTGGCGCAGTCGGTTAAGCGTCCGACTTCAGCCAGGTCACGATCTCGCGGTCCGTGAGTTCGAGCCCCATGTCAGGCTCTGGGCTGATGGCTCAGAGCCTGGAGCCTGTTTCCGATTCTGTGTCTCCCTCTCTCTCTGCCCCTCCCCCGTTCATGCTCTGTCTCTCTCTGTCCCAAAAATAAACGTTGAAAAAAAAATTTAATAAAAATAAAATAAAATAAAATAAAAATAATCAATCATGCTGTACAGCCAACAAACTTACGTGTTATGTATATATGTGAGTGTCTTCATATGAAAATCTAACAACTGTACAATAATTGTGTGAGACATTTTGTGTCACCATTACCATCATCGCCTAAGTGTTCATCATGTAGAACACTGCATGTGAAGCCTGTATGGGAGTGGAGAGCCTATCCTCACATAGGCATAAGATGAGTGATATTTAACATAAAGTTAATAATGTGTTAGTTTTCTGTTTTATAATTTTGCTTTCAGGAATTACAGTATGCTTCTTATAATTAGAGAAACTGCATATCAGCCTATCATCACAAGCGTTTTTTTTTTTAGCAACAATATTTCCAATACTGTATTATGAATATGACTGTAATACTGTAAGCCATAATAATCTTATAACAATTAATTCATCAGAGTGTAGGCTAGGCTACCATGAAGCAATCTTATTGATTACATAAATATATGGTTACCATAAAGCAATCATATTGCTGCTTCTCAATGCATGAGTTCTTATACCTGTAAATAAATGAGTTTCTTTTTCACATTATCTTTTCATTTTTGATGTCTAGTGTTAGTAATACATATAACATACATGTTTTGCATCATTTAAGGCAATATTGATGTAGGTACTGACAATTCATCTTGTAAACAGATGATGTAAACTTACAATGTAAACTTACAGTACAGTACTATAAATGTATTTTCTCTTATAATTTTTTTCAATTTTTTTTATTTTTTAAAATTTACATCCAAATTAGTTAGCATATAGTGCAACAATGATTTCAGAAATAGATTCCTTAATTCCCCTTACCCATTTAGCCCATCCTCCCTCCCACCACCCCTCCAGTTTGTTCTCCATATTTATGAGTCTCTTCTGTTTTGTCCCCCTCCCTGTTTTTATATTATTTTTGTTTCCCTTTCCTTATGTTCATCTATTTTGTCTCTTAAAGTCCTCATATGAGTGAAGGCATATGATTTTTGCCTTTCTCTAATTTCACTTAGCCTAATACCCTCCAGTTCCATCCATGCAGTTGCAAATGGCAAGATTTCATTCGTTTTGATTGTCGAGTAATACTCCATTGTGTATATATATATACCACATCTTTATCCATTCATCCATCGGTGGACATTTGGGCTCTTTCCATACTTTGGCTATTGTCTATAGTATTGCTATAAACATGGGGGTGCATGTGTCCCTTCAAAACAGCACACCTGTATCCCGTGGATAAATGCCTGGTAGTGCAATTGCTGGGTTGTAGGGTAGTTCTGTTTTTAGTTTTTTGAGGAACCTCCATACAGTTTTCCAGAGTGGCTGCACCAGCTTGCATTCCCATTCTCTTATAATTTTTGAATAACATTTTCTTTTCTGTAGCTTATTTTAAGAAAACAGTATGTAATACATATAACACATACAATGTGATAATTGGCTATTTATGTCATCAGTAAGGCTTCCAGTCAACAGTAAGGCTAGTGCTAGTTGAGTTTTTAGGGAGTCAAAAGTCATGCACAGATTTTTCAACTGCATGCAGGGGGCGGGGGAGTCAACACCACTACCCCCCCCCCCCACATTTTTCAAGGATCAACTGTAGTCTAATTTTTTTTCTAGTTATTTTCTAGTTTTACTTCTTGCATTTGAATTTTTAATGTTTAGATTTTGTTTTACAGTAAAAGTGAAAGACCTGGCTGTACATTTTCCCCCGAATATAATCAAATTATTAAATAGCCCAATTATTGAATAGCTGATTCTTCCCCTGTTAATTTAAAATGCTGATTTTATTATATACTAGATTTTCATATACACATTGGCCTGCTCCTGAATCTTCTATCCATATCCATTACTGTAGATTTATGGTATATTTTGGTAACTAGTATGATAAACACAGAAATACTATAAACATGCTTTATTCTTTGAATAGACTAGGTAAATTAAGAAACAGGATACAAGATTATTTATTACATAAAAAAGCTTCATGGTGTGTTAAATAGGCATTCAACATGGAGAATATCCTTTTCATTATGACATTTTGTTCAGTTATTATAGAACAGAAAGTTTTGAGTATAATATTGGTTCCATATTAACTGCCTATAAGCACATGGTCAATAAAACGTATACATTTTTGTACTTCTTTTTTTCCTCTGTGTTTGCTTTGGTTTATTTACTGAATGTAATTTTATATCTGTTGACTCTAACAACAACAATTTTGGGTTTGTAATTTGAATGTTTTATTACATTTTTATAATAATTCATTTTTGTTGTATTTTACAAAAGTATTGATCTGCAATGAATTAGAAGGTTTTTTTAAAATGGCCCTTCACTACAGTCTGAGAAGCAAACTAGTTCCAGAGAGCCAACCAATTTCAATTTCCAATTGTTTGCTGCTTGTATAGAGAAACATGATTGATTTTTCTATGTTGGTCTTATATCCTATGACCCTACTAAGTTCACTAATTAGTTGTAATCACCTTTCTGTAGCTTCCTTAGGATTTTCTACACTAATAATTCATATTATCTGAAAAAAGAAAATTTCATTTCTTCCTGTTTGATCGATGACTTATTTCCTTTTGTCTTTTTGTACCTCCAGTACAATGTTGAATCAAAGTGGTGAATGTGGACATTCTTGCCTTGTTTTCAATCTTAGTGGAGACAGCATTCAGTACTTTATCATTAGGCATGGCCTTAGACACAGGTTTTACATAGATGTCTTCTTTTCAGGTCAAAGAACTCCCTTTCTATTCCTAGCTTGCTGAGAGTTGTTTAATTTAAAAAAATGGAATTTAGATTTTGTCAAAAGCTTTTTTGGATCTGTTGATATGATCATGTTTGTTTGTTTTAGTCTGTTAACATGGTGAACTGAATGGTATTTATATGTTAAACTAATTTTTTATTATTGGGATAAACTCCATTTGGTCACATTCATTTTATCTTTTATATATTACTGGATTCAATTTGCCAAAAGACTGTTGAAGATTTTTACATGTTTATACATGATAGATACTGATCTGTAGCTTTTATTTTTGTTTTCCTTTATAATATCTTTGTCTGGTCTTGTTATCATTGGTAATGCTCATAGAATGAACTGGACAGTGTGCCATCCTTCTATTTTGTAGAACAGTTTGTGTAGAATCAGTATTGTTTCCTTCTCCTTTTTTCTTTCTGTGTGGTAGAATTCTCCAATGAAGCCTTCTAGGAATTGCCCTCATGAAAACTACAAATTCAATTTCTTTAATAGAGACAGGGGAATTCTGGTTAGCTCCAATAAGTAAAAAGTTTGGAAGCTGTCGCTCCCATCCTTACAAGAAAACACTAAACCAATTAACAATCAATAATGCTTTGCACTTCTTAGAGAACTGAGTCTCAGGACACGCCACCACCCTGAAATCTTGAAAGACAGGGGAATCTGCAGAGTCACAACTGAGATTTGCTTGCCTAGGGCAGAAGCCACCAGAGTCATAAATAGATAGGGACACTTACAGGCTAATTTTAACAAACTGCTGCAGTCTGAGTGTGTAGTAGCCTAACAGTGAGAAATCCCTAAGACTAGCACACAGTCTTAAGAGGCTCACATTTTTCTAGGTTTTACCTCTAGGAACATGACCACAATCTCATGGACCACCCCCTATGGCTCAGGCAGGGAAAGGGTAAGATCAAATATTATAAATTATGCCCAGTGTTATCCATAACAAAGACTTACTCTCCACAGAAAAAGACCTTATAAGAGCCTTATCCTACCTGGGGGGAAGGCATTCCTCCCACTCTAGCCCTCTTTGGCTTTCCTGTCTTACCCAGGGGGGTAAAAAGTTAAGAGACGCTTAGTTTAAGGATGCAGGCCCACTACAAAATTGAAATTTATTCTTAAGATTATAGGACACCTTCTTTCTCTTATGTCTTTTACTGTCACACCAATAGGTTTCCAACATAATAACAGTGGATTATAGCTGAAAGAGCTGTAAGACTTAGACTTTCTTTGACAAGGAGCATATAGAGAAGCCCAAAGTCAAGAGGGGAGACCAAAACAGGACACTAGAGGAATCTGAAGCCTCTGGTACTTAGATCTGCAACAAACATTTAATACAATCCAGCTTCTGCTCAGATTAAAATTTACACTAAAAGCCTATTTCAGTTCCTGTTACTCAATATATAGGTGTGCAGGTTTAATAAATAATTATCATAGTCTGAAGAGTTATTCAGATTTTCAATTTCTTCTTGGGTGAGTTGTTAAAGCTATTTGTCCATTTCATCTAAGTTTTTAATTTATTGGCATTAAGTTGTTTATAATATTCTATTTTTATTTAATAAACGTAGGATCTGTAGTGATAGTCATAATTTGTACCCTCTTTTTTTCCCTTACCAATCTTGCCAGGGCTTTATCAATTGTAGTGATTTTCTCAAAAAGCTAGATTTTTGTTTTATTGAAATTCTCCAGGGGCACCTGGGTGGCTCAGTCGGTTAAGCGGCCGACTTCGGCTCAGGTCATGATCTCGCGGTCCGTGAGTTCGAGCCCCACGTCAGGCTCTGTGCTGACAGCTCAGAGCCTGGAGCCTGTTTCGGATTCTGTGTCTCCCTCTCCCTGACCCTCCCCCGTTCATGCTTTGTCTCTCGCTGTCTCAAAAATAAATAAACGTTAAAAAAAATTTTAAAAAAATTCTCCATTGTTTTTCTGCTTTCTATGTGATTTTTGCTATTCTTTTCATTATTTCCTTTCTTCTGCTTATTTTGTAAACTTCAGTTTGCTCTTTTTCTAGTTTCTTAAGAAAAAGCTTGAAGTCATCTATTTTAAGCATTCTGACTTACCCAATATAAGCATTTAATACTAAAAATTTCACTCTACTCTTCCCTCAGGTACTTTGCTTTGGCAACTATCCTCCCCATCTCCTGCATCAATCAATTTTCCCTTTCCACTAAATAATTCCCATCTTCATATAAACATGTTGTTATAATGATAAATTATGGGGGCCGGGGAGGGGGGAGAAAGACATCCTCTGTTGCCCCCTCATACTCCTCAGGCTATCATCCCATTCCCGTACTACAATTATAATGGTTGTCTGTACCCAATATGCTGTGTCTACGTCCTTATCCCCCAATATTTATAACCCACTCCATTTAGGTGTTCATCCATACAATGAAATTCCATCTCTTCATATGCAATGATCAATTCTCACTTCTCATCTTACTCATTATCCAACAGTATGTGACATACTTTCCCCTCTCTGGCCACCTCCCGGTTTTCCTCCCTCCTTCAGGGCACAATTCCACTTCCCCTTTCCAACCTCTCAGTTGGGAGTTTCCCAGGGTTCAGTCCTCAGTCACACCTTCTCCTCTGGAGCTACATCCATTACCCAGGTGCCTTTCATCTACCACTAAAATTGCAAGTATCATGCACTCAAGCTATTCTGTATTATTTCCTAATTGGTGGTACATTTTTAGTTGCCTTAAAGTAATCTTTATGTGTTTTAATCTGTGCGGTGCGATTATAAGTTCCCAGAGAACAAAGATCTCCACCATCTTGTTCTTTTCCATCTTTTTAAAGTATCTAATACAGTGTTCTGTGCATGCTAGGCCCTGATTAAACACTACAAACTCCATCTCTGATTTTGCTCAAGCACTGAAAAAAGAATGGTTTACTACAAAATCGAAGAAAGGTTTCCAGTGATCCATACTCATGCAACACGTACCTTGTATTATTGAGTCTTAAAGCCAGGACCTGCTCAGGGCTCATAATTACAGTCGCCTTAGAATGTGTCAAGTCCCCAATTCTTTTACTAAGACTAAATCCAAAAGCCAGTTAAGTAGCTCCTTCTATTCAACATTTTCAATGAGATGAAGATAAAATATGTACTTCTTTCCATTGGAGGTTTCTCATGTGTTGAGGCTGGTCACAGAGAAATCCTTGTTCCAACTAAATATCAAACAATTAAATTAGAGCCACAGTTTCAGTGGGAAGGGGCCAAAAAATTGTACACAAATCTGGGCTGTTACCTACAGAATGTACATCTCTTCCACTGGCTTACAAGTTACAACCAAAAGGCTCTTGGTCTCTGAGGTTATTTCACAGAATAACACAGTCAACATAAACCTGAGCAGCCTCATTTCAAACCAGAGTGAACAGGTATCACATGGTTTGCGTTTCAGGCCATAACAATTCTCTTCACAGCCTGTCTGATGGTGAAAGCCAAGCTCAACCCCTCAGCTGCCCTGCCTCCACATCAAGGAGAGAAAAAACATAAGGACTCTATAGGCTGCTCAGGGTCACTGGGTAGAAAGTAAACTATACTCTCTTTGTCAACCAATTCCCATCTTTAGCTACTATTACATGCTGTTTTATAAATTCATTGTTTTACAATTACTTAGAAAGATGGATGCCTGGGTGGCTTAGTCGGTTGAGTGTCCAACTTAGGCTCAGGTCATGATCTCACAGTTTGGTGAGTTCAAGCCCCACATCGGGTTCCACGCTGACAGTGCAGAGCCTACTTGGGATTCTCTCTCTCTCCTTCTCTCTCTGTCCCTCCCCTGCTCATGCACTCCCTCTCTCTCTCTCTCTCTCTCAAAATAAACTTTTTAAAAAAAATTACTTAGAGGAGATTTTTCAAGGTGATTCTAGGATCTTCAAGAATAATCTTCCACTTGGTTTAGAACACCTCAAAGAACTTCTCTGCACCAAACTGTTTCTGAACACACAGAAATGAAATAGGCCTTAGGAATTTTAAGGTAACAAAGATTTCTCTTTAAAAAGTCTCAGAGATGGGGCGCCTGGGTGGCGCAGTCGGTTAAGCGTCCGACTTCAGCCAGGTCACGATCTCGCGGTTCGTGAGTTCGAGCCCCGCGTCGGGCTCTGGGCTGATGGCTCAGAGCCTGGAGCCTGTTTCCGATTCTGTGTCTTCCTTTCTCTGCCCCTCCCCTGTTCATGCTCTGTCTCTCTCTGTCCCAAAAATAAATAAACGTTGAAAAAAAAAATTAAAAAGTCTCAGAGCTGACCAGTCATAAACAACAGAATATACAGCCAAGTTTTATAAGAGACAAAAACTGTAACAACACATACTGAAGGATACACTACTCCAAAAAGAGGAAACATGGGAAATGAATAGTGCCAAACAATATTTTTATTGTTCACTGAAAAATACAGGTCTGCAAAGAGTCTATTGCATTGTGTACTGAACGCAAGGCCTGACATTACAAGGATACATGACATAACGGCGTAACTTATATAAAATGATACATATTGCATACTTACATAAAATGATACATACAGTACCCCACCTCTCTAAACACTAGAATTTAATAGAAGTAAAGCCTTGTATTAAATGAGAACTGTAAACACTGCAATCATAAACAAAATGCTCTAAGCAAAGCACTTTAAAATTGGTTTGTTGTGATACCTACTTGGTCCACCCAGAGTTAGGAATAGCAGGGCCTAAGAAACAGTTAGCTAACGAAAGCTAGCACCTTCAAGGAGCTCTTCCTGGGGATCAGGCTGCCGCTGCCCAAGACAGGCCGCCACCCTGGCCTCCCTGGAGCCCTCAGGCCCATAATGACAGCTAATCCCTGTCTTGGCGCTAGTATGAGGTGACTGGGAAGTGGGAGGAGTAGCAGGAAAGAGGAAACTTCTGTCAACAACTGCTTATACTGCACCAACTCTATGGATAAGAACACCTAATATTTTTGATGTGAATCTACCACTCTCAGCGAACACCGAAGTGTGATTTAAAATAAAAAATTAACATTGAGAACAAAAACCATTCTCTAGACAATCTGCCATTAATCATCATTTCTTCCTTTCAGCCATGTTTTCATTAGATGCTCTAAAAGAAACTGCTACTTACTATATGACCAGCCAGGTGGGCCAGGATTGAGGTAACAAAACTTCTGCAGTTACAACTACTGACTTAAATACAAAATAAATACAAATTTATTAGAGAGCAACAAAACCAATCTCTATTAATCACATGGCAAAATATTCAAGCACTGCAACAATATTCATATTCCAAGGTCAACTTTAACTCTATAACCCACATTTCCTTCCAAACTGAGAAAGCTTTGTGCAGAGGAAAACATCAATATCAATATCAATATCAACAAAATATCAATACCACCTCCTCTACAAATACTATCAGGGCTCAGAAGGCTCACCATAGATATAACAAATGTTAAAAAAAAAAAAAGGCACCTCGATATATACACAGCAACAGAGGAGTACTATCCTCTCCTCTCCTTCTGGGTGTCCTTGGCATCAGGCAAATCAGGGCTATTTATGACAACAGTGCCTAAGCTGACTATGGCAATGCTCACATTTTAAGAGAAATCAGGATTACAAAGTTCCTTTATTCATAGGGAGTCAAAAATAATTTCCTCAGACAAGTCTTAGCATCAAAGAAAATTTTCCTCTGGCCTGAGAAATTTTTATAAATAAGATTGTACCATATCCCAGCTTCTTTACTTAATATTAAACTATTAAAGCACAGAAGATATCCTCAGAGGGCAGGAAGGTGTACGACTAATATTCTCGGATTTTTCAATACTTTACAGATCAAATATTTTATCAGACTATCCATTTAAGAGATGTGTAAGTCAATACTAATAACCAACTATGTATTTTTCTTATTCTGTTCATCAAAGAACACCACATTCCTATAGGAATAAAGGGCAGTTCAGTGGGTATCCTGTTTCCCATAACTCTGCACAGTAAATTTCACTGCTCAGTCTCTATGCCTTTGACTCTTCCTGTGGCTCTTTTCATCTAAGGAAAGCTTTGTATAAAGGGGGAAAACTGCAAACTCCAGTGGAAGCGTCGGTATTAGTGTTGTGAAGTGAACTTTAGGGTAATAACTGTAATTGTTATGGGACTGTTTACAGCCTTGCTAGAAATCCTATTTCTCTTGAATCCCTAGATTGAGAAATTCTCATAATTTAAACATGGGGGGAGATTTCACCGAGAAAGATCTAGTTCATGTGAAAGGTCTGGCCCCTGGAATGATGTGTGGCTAGCCCAAAACACTGGCCACATTTCCACTTTAGACATGTTCATTATTCTTTCCCATCACAGTACCGTTCAATTCTTCCATCTGTCATGGCACTGGTGAGCTCTCTCTCACTGCTGCTCCCATTTCTTTTGGGTGTTCTACTGCACATATGGGATCCATTGAGCTTATCACTTTAATGTGTAGGGAATTTTCATTTCACACCATCCACTCTCTAAAAGCCATTAACTGGGAGCAATTTCTAGTTAGTAAAGGCACAATTCACTGGCATTTCCTCTTTATAAAGGAAATCAAAAGGGCTGCTCAGAAGCTGAACACCTTGGGTATTCCTATAAAGGGAGTGTTGTATCTGCTACTAAAACCCAGAGACATTTGCTAGCTCTAAAGATTATACGGATTCTGTAAAAGCATCGATTTGGCAGTTTAAGACATATTTCTAATTCTGCACTACATCACTTGGTGAGGAGGAGGAAGTACTGGCTAGTATCACAGGAGCAAATTTAAAGTGTCAACATCATTCTACTGGCTTATTTTCCTCATGCTTTTGAACTTTCACCAGCTCTAGTGAAGCGTGTCCCAGGGTACATCACTCAGCAACCTGCAGAACTGCTCAGAGATAGAACAATGGACTTCACCCCAACTAGCCCAGCTGGTTGCTAGCACTCAGCTGGTAAACACTGCCTCGGGGCACAGCTCACGAAAAGCCTTAAACCCAGGAAAGATTTACGGAAGTTGCACAAAAATTCTTGGTTTATAATAACTTCCCAGAAATCAGAAAATAATTGATTTTTAGGTAAAGAAACTGAATCTACGCTCACGAACAAAGTAATGCCTCAAAAAGCAGAATCCAGAATGTAAAACTACAGGAAAAAATGCAGCTTGTTAATCACTAGCTTACTTTGGCTAAATTATCATAGTAAGTCAGTGCAATTTACTATTGCATTTAGAAGCACAACCTACCATGTTCTCATAAATTTAGGGTATAATAAAGAACATGAAAAGTTCACAGGGGTGAGAGCCCTTTAGCGTTTTGTGACTTCATAACTTAAAAAGACAAAGGCTAAGCAGGATCTGACAGTCAGAGATTTACCTGCTCAGCACAAGCTGAGTTGAGAGACGGCTAAACATCAGACTTTTATTCATTTATGGTGTTCTCAGAAAGTTCCTATGTGGACACTGATGATTATCAACCTGGCTGCACATCAGAGTCATCTGGGAAAAGCTTTTAAAAATGACCAAATGCCCAGACCAATTATATGTGGAGGGCGAAGCCCAGATGTCAATATTCTTTACGCTTTCCCAAGGGATTCAATTCTAATGTATAGCCAGGATGTGTACATCCACTGCTGTATCCTTCCAGAGATGCTGCATGAAGTCATATTTTATTTATCTAGAGGGTTTTGTTTTTTCTAAATCCCACCAGGAAAAGGAACTTTTAGAAAAAGGCACAGTTGTGCTTCCTCTAAAGATGCAGCTTACTGTTTGGCAGGTGCTGGTTGTCAGAGGTTATCTGGAACGCTGATTGAAAAGGAGGAAGTCCTTGTCTTGGCAGAGTAGGCACAGTTTCAGGCTTCGGCAGCTGCCGCCAGCAACAAAGAATGCCCAAATGCCCATGAGTACCACAATTATATATGTTGACACCAAATTTATTCCATAATGAGGACTTATGAAGGTCTGCAAAAGGAAAATAAAGCAGTTTGGGTAATAACAGCAAGCTGATTAAACATGTAGAGTAACCAAAGATAAAGGAAAATCTAGGATACTTTCAACAGCTGGGGTGTGTTTCAAGAGACATATGATGTAGGTCATGTATTGCGGAGTTCCACAAAGACAAACAGAACTAACCTAGTCAACAGACGCTAACCCATAGGTGTGCGCTTTGCAATATTCAAATGCCAAACCTAGAGGGTAATTAGAAGTCAGCATCTAATGGAATACCCAAGAGAAGATACATGTTATATAATCTGGGCCCAGTTTATAATTTCTGTGTTAGCTGGCTCTTAATACTTGCAAGAAAGTAGGACACGTCCAAGTTACTTTAGTATGAACCTTTAGTATTTAAGGGAACAAGAGGGCACAGCATTTCTTTTTCAGCTGCATAATTGCTGAGCCTTCCAAAAGTTTATTTAAAAAACAATGATGAAAAGCCAAGAGGTACTCTGTTACACAACAGTGAAGACCAAAGTATCTACCTACTGGAGCTTATATGCTAGGAAGAGAGACAAGTAATGAAAGAACAAATAAATGAATTAAATAATTACACATTGTGATGAATGCTAGACAGAATAATTCTAATTGTGATGGTGCCAGGATAACTAAGAATAAGGTGGTCTATTGAGGTTGCTCAGGGGAGGTCCTGAGTAAGTGGCACGTAAAGTGAGACACATAGTTGGGAGGAGAGAGCCAGCCTCATGTAGACTGAGGGAGGGAATGACAGTAAAGCGAAGAGTTTGGGGCAGCTGAGAACCTGAGAGAGGGCTATGACTGATGCGTAGGGATGGAGAGGCAGCACAAGAGATGAGGCATCAGAGAGGAAGGCAGGGACCAGCTATGTAGGAGTGTAAATTTTATCCTCAGTGCAACAGAGGGTCACAGAACAGGCTTACATGGATGGGCTGAACGACTTGGCTTAGATGTTTAAAACTGCAGAGAATGGATTAAAGGAGGCAATTGTGAAAGCAGGGAGACTCATTGGGAAGATTCTGCACTGGTTGATGAAATCAGGGTGGTGGCAGTAGAGATGGAGAGAGTGGGCAGTATGAACTGACAGGACTTGCTGATGGATGCAATGTGAGGGAAAGGGGGAGGCCAAAATGACTTCCAGGTTTCTGGCTCTTGGTAAATGATGGTGCTATTTAAGGAGATGACAAAGACATGAGGAAGACCAGGCTCGAAATGATGGGTAAGAATCAAGTCCAATAAGGACACACTAAGAGCGAAATGCCTGTGAGATTTCAAAGGATGGAATGTCAGGTAAACATTAGGTATATGAGCATGGGGCTCAGAGGAGAGGCCTAGGCTAGAAAGAGGAATACAAAAGCACAGTCCATAAGCATAAAATTTAAAAATTTAAAAAATTTTAACTTATTTTAATTTTATTATTATTTTTTAGAGTTCTCTCTAAAAAAGAGAGAGAGAATGTGTGTGTGTGTGTGTGTGTGTGTGTGAGAGAGAGAGAGAGAGAGAGAGAGAGAGAGAGAGAGAGAATCTTAAGCAGGACCCATACCCAGTGCAGCGCCCAATATGGGGCTCAATTCCATGACCCTGGGATCATAACCTGAGCTGAAATCAAGAGTCAGATACTCAACTGCCTGAGCCATCCAGGCACCCCCATAGATGGTATTTAAAGCCATGTCTCTACCCAGCTGTAGAAAGAAGGGAAAGGAGAAGAATAAGCCCTGAGAACATTTATAGATTGTTTGTGCTGCTTAGTATTATAGGAGCAAATTAAAAGTGTCAACACCTTTCTATTAGCTTGACTTTTTTTGTTTGTTTACATTTTTTTAATGTTTGTTTATTTTTGGGAGACAGAGAGACACAGTGCAAGCAGGAGAGGGGCAGACAGAGAGGGAGACAGAATCTGAAGCAGGCTCCAGGCTCTGAGCCATCAGCACAGAGCCCGACATGGGGCTCGAACCCATGAAGCACGGGATCATGACCTGAGCCAAAGTCGGACATTCAACCGACTGAGCCACCCAGGTACCCCAATCTGTTAGCTTGACTCGTACTGAGAGAGTCATCAAAGGGGTCTGAGAAGAGCAAACAGTGAGGTAGAGCAAACAGTGAGGTAAAAGAAAAATCAGGACAGTGTGATATAGCAGTCAAAAGAGGAAAATGTTTCACAGGGGGTGAACTCTTTTAAAGGCTGCTGAAATGAAAAAACAAAACAAAACAAAAAACAAAAAACAAAAACACCAATGTCCATCAGATTTGGAGAAACGAAAGTCTGTTTTGACCTTGACAAGTGCAATCTTGGAAGAGTGGCTGAGGAGCACCTGGGTGGCTCCAGCTGGGATGCTGGATGAGTTCCAGCCCAGCATCATTCTCTGTGCTCACAGCACAGAACCTGCTTCAGATCCTCTGTCTCCCTCTCTCTGCCCCTCCCCTACTTGTGCTCACTCTCTCTCTCTCAAAAGTAAATAAATGTTAAAAAAAAAATTTAAGAACAACAACAACAACAACAACAAAGAAGGTGGTTGAGCAGAAGCCAGACTGGATTAGAAGCAGGAGAGGTGAAGAAGTGGAGACAAATTAGTGGACATAACTCTGAGAAATTTGGCTGTGATGTGGAAGAGAAAAAAAAAGGAGTGAAGGCTAGGAGGGGGAAAGGCAAGAGGAGAGATTTTTTTTTTTTAAAGATAGGACTATATGGGGACATTTGGGTAGCTCAAGTGGTTGAGCGTCCGACTTTTGATTTCGGGTCAGGTCATGATTCCTGAGTTATGGGATGGAACCCTGCATTGGGCTCTGAGCTAAGCATGGAACCTACCTAAGATATTGTCTCTCTCTCTCTCTCTCTCTCCCCCCCCCCCCCCCCCACCCCCCTTTTAATAATCAAAAAAAAAAAAAAAAAAAAAAAGCAAAAAGATATGTCTGTATGTTGATGAAAAGAGGGAAAAGCTGGTGGTATGGGATAAAGGGCACAATCAGAGGAGCGAAGTCCTTAAACGAGAACTGGATCTGGTGGCCAGGAGGAGGGACTGGCCTTTGACAGAAAGAGGGATACTTCCTTTACTGGGCCAGGGTAAGATAAGGAGATGGGTTCCCACGTAAGCCAGCACTTACACGTACCAAAGGAGAGAATCTGATTGGGTCAACTTGCCACCATACACCTTTGCCAATAAGGGGCTTCAGGGGAAGTGCCTCCACGGCTCCTCACTGTCCTTACCCTCACCATGCCTATACGTGACCCCACCTATCAGCTCTGGCCAGGAAAATGGGCTGATTTTGCAGGTAGCTACTTATGCAGAAAAAGTGCTTTTCTCAAGAGGCATTGGTGGGTATGACAGGCATTGAGCATTTTCTGGATTCTTCAGAATAATTCTTTACCTCAAATCCACTGAATTTTAATTTATTTTACAGGGTGCTAAGCTCTTTTGTATTTCTCTTTAGTTTCTTTAAATTTTTTTCTCTTTTAAACAATTACAAAAGCAGCTGTGATTGTTGCAAAAAATTAGAATACACAAATGAGTAAAATAAACAAATTTTAAAACTTGAAATTCAGATAGGTTAGTATTTATTGAACAGGACACAAAAACTGCAAACCATAAAGAAAAACTGATTAAACTACATTAGAATGAGGAACTTTGCTTATAAAAAAAGACAACAGTATGAGGAGATAAAGATAAACCATAGTAGAGGAGAAGTTATTTACAATATGTATATCTGACAAAGACGTTTTGTCAGAGAACATAAAGAGACCTTCTAAAAATCAAAATGATTTATAGGCAAAAGATTTGAATAGGCACTTCACAAAAGAATTATCCAGGGGCGCCTGGGTGACTCAGTCAGTTGAGCGTCTGACTTGATTTCAGCTCAGGTCATAATCTCACAATTTGTGGGATCGAACCCTGAGGTGGGCTCTGCGCTGACAGCATGGAGCCTGCTTGGGATTTTCTATCTCCCCCTCTCTCTCTCTGCCCCTCCCTTGCTCACATGCTCGCTCTCTCTCTCTCTCTCTCTCTCTCTCTCTCTCACCCCCTCCCCCACTCATGTGTGTATGCCTGTTCTTTCTCTTGCTCTCAAAAAAACAGAATTATCCGATGGAAAAAAGACAGTCTCTTTAACGAATGGTGCTGGGAGAGCTGGACAGCAACATGCAGAAGAATGAAACTAGACCACTTTCTTACACCATTCACAAAAATAAACTCAAAATAGATGAAGGACCTGAATGTGAGACAGGAAACCATCAAAACCCTAGAGGAGAAAGCAGGAAAAAACCTTTCTGACCTCAGCTGCAGCAATTTCTTACTTGACACATCTCCAAAGGCAAGGGAATTAAAAGCAAAAAATGAATTGGGACCTCACCAAGATAAAAAGCTCTGCACTGAAAAGGAAACAATCAATAAAACTAAAAGGCAATCGATGGAATGGGGAAAGATATTTGCAAATGACATATCAGACAAAGGGCTAGTATCCAAAATCTATAAAGAGCTCACCAAACTCCACACCCCAAAAATAAATAATCCAGTGAAGAAATGGGCAGAAGACATGAATAGACACTTCTCTAAAGAAGACATCCAGATGGCCAAGAGGCACATGAAGAGATGCTCAACGTCACTCCTCATTAGGGAAATACAAATCAAAACCACACTGAGATACCACCTCATGCCAGTCAGAGTGGCTAAAATGAACAAATCAGGGGACTATAGATGCTGGCGAGGATGTTGAGAAACAGGAACCCTCTTGCAATGTTGGTGAGAATGCAAACTGGTACAGCTGCTCTGGAAAAGTGTGGAGGTTCCTCAAAAATTAAAAATAGATCTACCCTATGATGCAGCAATAGCACTGCTAGGAATTTACCCAAGGGATACAGGAGTGCTGACGCATAAGGGTACTTACACCCCAATGTTTATAGCAGCACTTTCAACAATAGCCAAATTATGGAAAGAGCCTAAATGTCCATCAACTGATGAATGGATAAAGAAGATGTGGTTTTGGGCCACCTGGGTGGCTCAGTCGGTTGAGCAACCGACTTCGGCTCAGGTCATGATCTTGCAGTCCGTGAGTTCGAGCCCCACGTCGGGCTCTGTGCTGACAACTCAGAGCCTGGAGCCCGTTTCAGATTCTGTGTCTCCCTCTCTCTCTGACCCTCCCCCCGTTCATGCTCTGTCTCTCTCTGTCTCAAAAAAACAAATAAACGTTAAAAAAAAAATTAAAAAAAAAAAAGAAGATGTGGTTTATAATATAATGGAACACTACTTGGCAACGAGAATGACTGAAATCTGGCCATTTGTAGCAACATGGATGGAACTGGAGAGTGTTATGCTAAGTGAAGTAAGTCAGGCAGAGAAAGACAGATACCATATGTTTTCACTCATATCTGGATCCTGAAAAACTCAACAGAAGACCAGGGAGGAGGAGAAGGGAGGGTTAAAAAGTTACAGAGAGGGAAGGAGGCAAACCATAAGACACTCTTAAATACTGAGAATAAACTGAAGGTTGATGGGGGGTGGGAGGGGAGAGGAAAGTGGGTGATGGGCATTAAGGAGGGCACCTGTTGGGATGAGCACTGGGTATTGTATGGAAACCAATTTGAGAATAAATTTCATATAAAAAATTTAAAAAATAAACAACTCTTACAACTCAAAAAAAAAAAAGAATGATCCAAATGGCCAATAAATATATGAAGATCTGCTTAATCTCATTAATCATTAGTGAAATGCTAATTAAGACCATAATGTGATACCACCACATACCCAGGGGGATCAGTAACAAGACAGTGACATACCAACCATTGGTGAGGAGGTGGAGGAACCACCACTCACAAATTAATGGGAATGTAAGTCAATACAACGACTCTGAAAAGCTGAGTGGTATGAACAGCTGACATATGCACACCCCAAGATCAGCAATTCCGCTCCTAGGCATACATCCAAAAGAAATGTACACATATATCCAAAAGAGATATATTCTAGAATGCTCAAAGCATTATAATTAGTCACAAAAGTCAAAAACTAGAGATACCATTTCTGCAGCAGAATGGATAAATCATAGTACAGCCACAAAGTAGAATACTAGAGTGCAAGAAATGAGCAATATATATAGATGAATCTCACAAAGATAATGTTAAGCGAAAGAAGTCAGACACAAGAGTAAATACCGTATAGTTCTGTTTACATAAACTACCAAAAGGCAAGGCAAGCCATGGTGTTAGAAGTCAGGACCGTGGTAGGAGGCTCATGGGATCTGATGTGTTAGTTTTCATGTAGGTTCGAGTTACATAGGTTACAAGATGTACACTTTTGATCTGTATATGTTTCTGTGTGTGTGTTATTTTTCTTAAGTAGGCTTCATGTCTAGCATGGAGCCCCACAGGGGGCTTAAACTCACAACCAGGAGATCAAGACCTGAGCGGGTATCAAGAGTCAGATGTTTAACCGACTGAGCCACCAAGCACTACCCCGTTCCCCTCCCCCCTCTGCTATTCAGAGATAACTACTATTAAAATTTTGGTAGATAATCTTCCAAATTTCCCGAATTCTTTTTTATTTTAGTTTGTTTTCCTGGGTTCTCTTTAATCATTAAAGAGAATATCAACTATTCAATATTCTACAACATTTATAGGATTGAGGATACAAAGATTGACAAGATAAGATCATCCCTGATGATCAAACTCTAGTTGGAGAGAGATATACAAAAACGACATTAAATAAGATGGTGAGGCCAAGATGGGAGAGCAGCACAGCACTCAAGTTCTCAGATTCGCTCATCCCTGAAATGCAGCTAGATCAGCACCACATTATTTTGCACACCTAGGAAATTGATCTGAGGATTAACACAACAATCTGCATAACTTGAACCACAGAACTTGGCAGGTACATGGTGCGGAGAGGTGAAGTGGGGGAGAGACAGAGAGGCTGTGGAGGGTAGGGAGCTGTTTTTGCAGAGAGAGGACAGAGAAAGGGGAGAAGCGTGCAGCACGTCGTGAGAGTACAGGAAAAGCACTCCCTCGAAAGTAGCTGTAGACTCTTAAATACAGAGAACTGAGGATTACTGGAGGGGTTTGGGATGGGGGGATGGGCTACATAGGCAAGGGGTATCAAGGAGGACACTTGCTGGGATGAGCACTGGGTGTTGTATCACTGGATTCTACTCCTGAAATCATTATTGCACTATATGCAACTTGGATGTAAATTTTAAAAAATAATAATAAATGAATAAATAACTATATTAAATAAAACAGTGTTATCTGTGGATAAGTGTTATAACACAGCTATGAATAAGGGCCGGTGATCATGCTCAGTCTGGAATATGCACCTTTTCCAGGGAGGCTTCACATGGAATGAGTACTTTTCCAAACTGACTTAGGTTAGGGGGAGACGCGTCACTGCAGATAAAACAGCATGGACAAGGCACACCTACTGGGAAGCCACAATGGATTAATTTAGATGGAGCATATGATGTGAACTGTGGGGAGCAGCAGGAGGTTAAGTTCTGTACCAGTAAGGCTGCTAAGAGGCTTATGTCAAACAAAAAGTCTGGGTTTTATTCCACAGGCATCTACTACAGCTGATCATTCTCTCCTTAACACATCTGGCTTCCAGGACATCTGGCTCCTGGTTTTCTTCCAACCTCACTAGTGGCTCTTTCTCGGTCTCTTTTGCTGGCACCTTCTCTTTCCCCAGTCTCAATGTGGGAGCGTCCCAGAGCTCAGTCTTTGGATTTCTGGCCTGGATTTCTCTCCCCAACTCCGTACTTTCTCATCCAACTGCCTAATGGATATTTTCACTAGGATGTCCAATAGGCACCTCTACTACGTTTATAATGTGTCCAGATGAACTCCTTGATCCACCCTCACAAGCTCCCCCGTCCCAGCTGATGGTAACTTCATCCTTCTAATTGTCCAGGCCCAAACCTTGGAGACATCCTTGGCTCTTCTTTCACTCTATGCCTTACCCAATCTGTAAGGAAATACTGCTGGCTCTACTTTCAAAAATATATCCTCAATCTGATCATTTCTCATTATATCCACTGTTTTTTCACCCAAGTTATCACCATCCTTCTCCTGATGACTATAATCTTTCCCTGCTACAGTTCACTCCTAACACGGCCAAGTGATCTTTTAAAAATGTGAGTCAGATCACGGCCCTAACACCCTGCAACGACTCCCATTTCACGGACAGTAAATGTCAACATCTTGCATTATCTAGATGTGGTTCTCACTTCTAACCTCTACTTCCCTCCCCACCTTCAACTCCGTGACAATATCTATTACCTTTACCCTAGCTCACTCTGTTCTGGCCACCCTCACTTCCAAAAATACGCCAAGCAATTTCTTTGATCTTAGACTTTGCTACTGGCTGTGCAGTCCAGGATGCTCTTCCCCAGAGAGCCGCATGACCAATCTACTTCACTTCTTTGCTCAAAGGTCACCTTCACAACGAAGCCTACTCTGACCACCTAATTAAAAAATTGGACACCCTCTGCCTCCCCACACTCTGGATTCCTTTTAACTCTGCTCTACTTTCCATAGCACCTATCACGATAAAATTTCTTATTTATTATGCCTGCTGCTTGCTGCCTTTCTCTCACCACTAAACTGTAAAAGCAGGGATCTTTGTTTTGTTCACTAAACTGTTCTGATTACCTAAAACAGTGCCTGGAACATAGAAGGTACTCAGTAAATATTTGTCGCATGAATGAATTAGCCAAATGGATCCATGAAAAGGACATTTGTTTTTTTCATTTAATTTTCTTTTCTGATTATAGAAGCGTACATTACAGAAAATTTGGAACATGCCAAAAACTATAAAGAAGAAAAGAATCCACTCAGAGATAAATCCTATTAGTATTTTAATGCTTTCTCTTTCCAGTCTTTTTTTTCCATGAAGATTTGGCTTCACATAGTTGCCATCACACTACCTTTAGTATCCTGCACCGCTGAAAGGTTTTAGGAAGGGGAAGCAAGAAGACTGCATTTTTATCTATCTATCTTTTAAGTAATTTCTGTGCCTATGACTGGTGGCCTGAACTCACGACCCAGAGATCAAGAGTCACGTGCTTTAGCAACTAAGCCAGCCAGGCACCCCTGCAAGACTTCATTTTAGATGCATCAGAGGTCAGGGAGCCCAGTATGAGAAAACTTGATATAAATTCTAAGTGGATGGAGAAGAGAGAAACATGAGGTAGGACACCATCAGAAAGAACCCTTCTAATACTAAGAGATGAGAAATCATAAGGGTCTGGACAAGGCAGTGGTGGGGATAATTTTGATGTAAATACATGGCAAATTACCATGAAAGTCAAACCCAAACCATCAAATATTCTTAAGAAATATAGCTAGTCAAGCTTTCTTTTTAAATTTTAGGTATTTAGAAAACTGGCATAGTAATTGTAATTTCAGTGAGGAGGGAATAAAATGGGCACCCTTGTTATTTATCAGAGTGAGTAGAAATGGTACAATCCTTGTGGAGAGGACTTTACCAATTTATATCAAGGGCTTCAAAAATATTTGTACCATTTAATTTCATATTTTCATTCTATGAAATCTAAACATCATATTGAAAAAATTTCATGTACAAAGATGTTCAAGACAGCATTGTAAGAAACAAAATTTTGAAACAGATGTGATCAATCAGTTAAGCAAACTATAATATAATTCTATGTAATGATATAAGGCTATTAAAATGTATATATGAAAAGGATTTCTAATAACATGGTACTTATTTAAGATGTGTTACATAATGTAAGCCTAATGCAAGACTATTTCAGGCTTGACTATACCCATAAAAGAAAGATAGATACATAGACTAAAATCTTTAAAGAAATCAACCAACAAATTAATAGTGGCTTTTTTCTGTAGGAATAGATGATTTATCTATCTATCTATCATTCACTCATTAAAGAGCTTCATCTTCTCATGAGCATGTATTTCACTGAGAGTGGAATGTACCATATGTGGACTTATGATCCAAAAAATACTGTGAGCATGGTGACAATCAATACTCACCAGGGCTGACACCAGCAGATGGGTCAGAAGAACTACAAGAAGGGCAGACCACTTTTTCTTCTCACAGCCGTCAAAAAATATGATGCCCCAGAACACGTGCAGCAATATGATAACCAGCGTCATGAAAGCTGAAAGACAGTTATCAATTAGTGTCCAGTCAGACAGACACGGATGCCAAAGCCCAGTCACTCTTGGTCATGATACAACAGGCTCTTGGGGTGCGGTACACCACCTTGAGAGTTTAACTACCACCTGCCAGAAGCAGGACTTTGACACACATTTGCTCAAATAGTAAACTGGAAAGCAACACTTTTTTTTTTTTAATGTTTATTTTTTGAGAGACAGAGACAGAGACAGAGACAGAGAGAGAGAGAGAGAGAGAGAGAGAGAGCGTGAGGGGCAGAGAGAGAGGGAGTCACAGGTTCCGAAGCAGGCTCCAGGCTCTGAGGTGTCAACAAAGAGCCCAATGCAGGGCTCGATCTCACGAACCCCAAGATCACGACCTCAGCCGAAGGTGGATGCTCAACCGACGGAGCCACCCAGGCGCCCCTGGAAAGCAACATTTCTGAAGGAGGCGCCAGGTCTGCAGTAGCTTCTCACGCAGAATGTGAACCTGTTAAGCCTGTTAAACCTAAAGTCAGCTTGGACCTGGCTTTCAAGGAGTATCTCTGAGGAACGCAATAAAACTAGTGTGGTATCTAATCAACTCTTTCCAAATTAGCCTTTTGCACCATCCTCAACTAAACGGAGTACATTCAGTTTACACAAGTCTCACTAAAGTGGAATTTCTCCCGTGTTCTTTCCTTTTTAAAAAGGCCAATGGAAGAATAAAAAAATTAAAAATTACAACAATTATCTAAGATTCTTCTTAGGCAACCAAAACTGAATTTGATCAGATTTTTCTGTGGAAAAGAGTGTGTTTCCTGTGCCCTGAAAATATTATTTAAAATGAATCAATTCCGCATATTCTGAAAGGTTTTTTTTGGGGGAAGGGGGGTATTGGCAGAGCCATCTGAGGCTTTATTTGGGAAAAAACTCTTGAATTGGCTTTTAGCTGGGGACATGGGCAAGAGGGGGGTACCCAGGGTGGTGGACTCCCCCTAAGGGTAGGCCAAGGACTGAGGTGAGGCTTAGGTGGGCCTCCCATTCCCGACGCTCCCCTGCACGGCTCCTTCCCCCACAGGCTCTACGGCAGCCACGGGAGCGGGGAGGCTGGGAGGGACCACAGTGGTTGTTCGCTTGGACAGGACGTCAGACAACTGGGACACCAGCTTCCCATCACGGGTCTCGATCTTCTTCACCACCACAGCCTTGGAGGAGCTGACATGGCCAGAGGAAGCAGAGCTCTGGCCAGAGCTGAAGCCGGACTGGAAGGCATAGCTGACGCCAGGGCTCATGTGGCCCCTGTAGGCTGAGACTAGCCCACCCAAGTAGCCGGTGGAGGTCTTAGTGTGGATGCTCATGTTCTGCATCCCAGACTCCAGCCTGCTTTCCTCGCCCTCCAGTAGCTTGCAGTAGGTGGTGATCTTGATGTCCAGGGCCAGCTTGATGTTCATGAGCTCCTGGTACTCCTGCAGCTACCAGGCCATGTCCTGCTTGGCTCGCTGCAGAGCGGCCTCCAGCTCAGCCACCTTAGCATTGGAGTCCTTCACGGCCAGCTCCCCACGCTGCTCGGTATCAGCTATGGTGGCCTCCAGGGAAGCCCTCTGGTTTTTCAGGCCCTCAATCTCAGCCTGGTGTCAGTTAGTGTTCCGGTTCATCTTGGAAATCTCCGTCTTTGTGCGATGGAGGTCATCCCCATGCTTCCCGGCCAATGTCTGCAGCTGCTCCTACTTGATCTGGTACATGGTCTCAGCCTCAGCCTGGCTGCTGTTGGCGATCTCCTCATGCTGGGCCTTGACCTAGGCAATGATGCCATCCAGATCCAGGGAGTGGCTGCTGCCCATGGACAGCACCACAGTCGTGTCCGAGATCTGGGACTGCAGCTCACGGATCTCCTCTTCATACAACTGCCTTAAGAAGTTGATCTCATCAGTCAGCCCTTCCAAGCGGGACTCCAGCTCCACCTAGTTCATGTAAGCTTCGTCCACATCCTTCTTGATGAGGACAGATTCATTCTCCATGTCTGCACGTTCTTTGATCTCCTCATATTTATTGAAGTCCTCCACCAGGCCCTGCATGTTGCCGAGCTCCACCTCCAGCTTCAGCTTCTCCTGGCCTAGGGTTTCCAGCTGCCGCCGAAGGTTGTCGACGTAACTCTCAAACGTGTTGTCCATGTTGCTGCGAGAGGTTTTCTGCTGCTGCAAGAGGTTCCACTTGGTCTCCAGAATTTTGTTCTGCTGCTCCAGATGCCACACCTTGTCGATGAAGGAGGCAAACCTGTTGTTGAGGGTCTTGATCTGCTCCTTCCCCTGGCTGCGCACGGCCTGGATGTTGGGGTCCACCTCCAGCTTAAGAGGGCTCAGCAGGCTCTGGTTCACTGAGACAGCCTTGATGCCCCCCATACTCCCAGGCCTGCCGCAGCCCCCAACTATACTCATGCTGCCGCCCAGGCCACGCTGGAAGCTACTGCCGCTTTCCACCCAGGACAGGGCAGAGCTGATGCGGGAGCCAGGCGCGTGAGTGAAGGAGAGGCTGCTGAAAGCCCGGGGGCCAGAGGAGGACACCTTGTAGGACTTCTGGGTCACCCTGATAGACATGGTGGAGGCCAGTGTGGAAGCTGGAGTGGAGGCAAGTAGGCTGAACCTGCCTGAGGTTCGAGAAGGAGCCAAGAAGCTGCTTCTAGGGTCTATTCTGAAAGTTTTAATATGAAGAAAAAAAAGCATATCGATTTCCCCTTTCAGCCACATAATAAGATACCATTAACACCCACCAGTCTGGCAAAAATTCAAGTCTGACAATTTGCTTTCACATTGCTGATAGGAAAACAATCTAGCATTACCTAGTAAAATTGAAAGTATGTACTCTCTATTTCACTCCAACAATTCCACAGTTAGATATATACTCTGAAGCAGTTAGTTCTTGGATCAATAGATCATTAGTACCTGAGATGTTATTAGAAATGCACATTCTTGGGACTTACCCCAGACTTCCTGAATCAATGAGCCTTGCAACCTGTGTTTAAACAGCCCTTCAGGTGGTTCTGATGTATGCTCAAATGTGAGAACCACTACCCTGGAAAACTCTAATATATGTGCACCAAGTGACACATACAAGAATATTTATACTATCATTGTTTATATTAACAAAAAATTTCCATCATTATCAGAATGGATCAACTGTGGTGTATTCACACAATGGAATACTACATGCTCTATAATATAAATGATCTCAATAATGTAATGCTAGTGGGGACAAAAGTATATTGTGGGACACCAACCACTATTTATACAAAGTTAAAAACATCCAAAAACTATATTAAAAGGACAAAACTGTTATACATTAAAAGGATATAATTGTTGTGATTAAAAGAAGGCAAGTTTTAATTTTTTTTTAATGTTTGTTTACTTTACAGAGAGGGAGAGAGACAGAGCGTGAGCGGGGGAGGGGCAGAGAGACAGTGAGAGATCCAAAGTAGGCTCCAGGCTCTGAGCTGTCCGCATAGAGCCTGACGCAGGGATTGAACCCACAAGCTGTGAGATCACGACCTGAGCCTAAGTCGGGAGCTTAACCAAGGGAGCCATCTAGGCTCCCCTAGAAGGCAAGTTTTTATATATAATGACATCATTTAGTGAAATGATGACAAATACTTTAAAGTAGAGGAGGAGTTTTAAAATATGTACCTTTGGGATGATGGCAACATTTCACCACATCCAAATCTTACTTTTACTAAAGATCTAGCTTGATGCCATCTCCTTGGTGAATTCTTTAGGACACCTAATCTTCATTTTTAAAAAACATTGTGCACACATTTACTGAGCACCTGGATAGTCTGGCCTAAAAATTCTGTATAGGAGCTCAGGAGTCACACAATCCTGAGATGGAATGCGAGCTCCACAATATGGCTTTGGCCAGATTATTTAACCTCCCTCCCCTTCTGTTTCCTTTATTTCAGAAATGGGGCCAATAATACCTCATAGGACTGTTCCAGGGAAGAACAGTGCTTTAATATAAACCACAGCTTTTCAATAAATGATACTACCATCTGCTATCGTCTCCAGGTTCAAAGATGAGTAGGGCAGAGCCTTTAATGAGTTGTACTGTCATGTGAGAAAGAAAGCGAGGCAAAGCAGCAAGCGGTTACCACATTTATCCAAGTTTCCTAGGTACTGGGCTATGTTTTAAAATGCACTCTTCTTCACTCTTGGACATTTATTTCTTCCTCTGACCTGGTACTACTTTTACATTTGTCTTCTTCCTCCCCATACTTATTCAATGTCCATTATGGGCAGGCACTGTTCCAGGCACTGGGGCTATCACGGTGCACAAAACACAATCCCATGGGACTCTGCCTCATCCTTTCAGTTGCCTGTTTTATTAACAGTATCCAAAGGGGACCTCTCGGACATTTGTGAAAACACTGCATATTCTTACCTGACTGCTTATTTACTTGGCTGGCATTAATTTCTGGCTGGCTTCCATGTCATCACAAGCCTTTCCTATTACAATGTGCTCTTTAGAATACTGCGATTCATTGTTTATTCCCTCTGCAACTGGTTAGAGGCCCAAGAGAAATGGAGACCTGAGTACCCTGCCATGTACATGTAGCTAGAGGTACATACATACTATGTTGATACTTGTCTCTAGTAAACAGAATTCCAACTAGAGGATTTGCTATTCTAGGATATTATCTTTTCGTTAGTAAAACTTTCTCATTTCATGTTCCTAACTATAAAATTCAACAATTCCTTCAGTGAATCTAACCCTAAGTGTGCTTTGTTCTAATATTCTTAAAAATAGAAAAAAAAACTTCTCTAACTTAATCATATAAATTTCACAACTTCTTTATAATACAGACTGATCAAAGGAAGTTCTATAATTTCTAGTGTTTTGGAACATTAATCAGAAACCTGATTAACATTCTAACAAATTTTGTACATCTGTTTGTGAAACTGTAGCTGCTAGTTTGATAATGGACTTCCTCTTCCAAATATCTTTTAAGTCAAATTCCCTTGGTAAAGAATGTTTTAATCTAACCCATTTTTAAGCAAAATGTTTCAGTGTTATCTTTAAGAGGCCACATTTACTATTTGGCTCTTTTGTTCTTCCTGAATATACTCTAAATGTTTCAGCACACAGATTCACAAATATCCTCATTTTCATGCTTGTCCCTCTCTCCCTTATTCCTGGTATCTACTTTTCTGTCCCTGCAAAGATAGCAGCTTAAAATAGCGACTGATTCTAATACTAGATCCTACCAGCACAGACACTGCTATCATCTGGCTTCCCTCGACAACTTCAGAGTATCTCCAACTATGCCAGAGAGAGCCAAAGGCTGCTGCTGGGTGGTGGCAGCAACATGCAGAGGAGGACTTAGCAAAGCCAAGGGTTAGCCTCAACTGCCTAGAGACAGAATGTAGTTACTAATGAGCTTCTGGCTTCCTTCTCTAAGTAAGAAAAGACTCTGGGGTGTCAAGGTTCTGTGAAGTGAGGGACTGTTCTCCATCCCTCTTGGTTACAGAAACTCTCTGGATTCTTGAGCGATCTCCACTGACCTAGCCAAAGTAGAAGTCAAGCCACAGAACTGAGTATTTTTGAAAATGCTTTTCCTGTAAGAGTGATTTAACTTAAAATTTAGCTTTAAAAAACATGACATTCCTGTGACCTAATTATTATAATATAGAAATATATACATTGCTGATCAAATAACATTCTCCAAGATTTAAAAAAGACATATTGAAAACTATCTTATATTACATAGCAATAAGAAAGGGGTAGTACTATCCCTTAATACTAAACAGATCATAAAAGAGATGTCCTGAAAGCAATCTGAATTAACTACTGGTGTTTAAACAGCATTTATCATTTCATATTTATGAAAATGCTTCTGAAATATTCTCATGAACTGAACAGACTGTCAAAGATATGATTTTGTTTAAAGTCTCCCTAACAAATGTTAAAAAATGATGAAATCCTCTCCAGATTAGTTCATCAGAGTGGGGAGTCAGCATTGGGAAACTTCTTAGACGTTTTATGAACTAATCTCTGTGCAATGAAAAAGTAAATCCCACAGGGTCCACTTCAAATCCAGTCTAGAAACTTACTTCATTAAAGCAGTCACGGTGGGAAAATTTCTTCTCCAACTGAACCCAAATCTGCCTTCTAACTCAGTGATTCACAAGTGAGGCAATTTTGCCCCCAGAGAGCATTTGTCAATATCTGTAGACATTTTTGGGTGCCACGACTGAGGATGGGGTACTTTTGGCATTTAGTAGACAGAGGCCAGGGATGCTGTTGAACACCCTACAATACACAAGACAGCCCTCCATCTCCCACTAATGAAGAATTATTTGAGCCCAAATGTCAATAGTGCCATTGAGAAACTCTGCTCCAAATGCTGCTTGTTGATCTTAGGAAGGCTTTTTGAAGAAAAATGAGTCAACTCTTTTATTTCCCATATGTAGCACACTTAAAAAAAAAACTGAAACTCTATTACTCAGCTATTGTCACAAAATTGCTGGATAACTATGCCAAAAGTTATTGGCTACAGCTGCCACTGGGAGCATGAGTGGCCTAAGGCAGTGTTCATGGGAACCTACGGTACAACTCCCTAATGGGAAACCCATCCTCTGGCAGTGGGCCGGGAGTGTGGGTTCTCCGGATTCTACTGCTTTGTATTAATGCTGTGTTGGCTTTACGACATTAACTAGGGCCTTTCCATGTTTGTCTCTGGCCTGGAATAGTTTCAGCATCATCAGATTTACCTTTTTTTTTTTTTTAATTGTTTGTTTGTTTGTTTATTTATTTATTTATTTTGAGAGAGACAGAGAGTGAGCAAGCAGGGAAAGGGCAGAGAATGAGACAGAATCCCAAGCAGGCTCCACACTGTCAGCGCAGAGCCCAACATGGGGTTTGAGCTCACAAACCATGAGGTCATGACCTGAGCCTAAATCAAGAGTCAGACGCTTAACTGACTGAGCCACTTAGGCATCCCAAGATTTACCTTTAAGTGTTTGCTCCAAACCAGCTCTCAAACCGTTCGTTCCTAATGCTATATATAAAGCAAAACTAAGCACAAAAGAACTTGGATGGATATTTAAATGAAAGTTGGAGATAAGATGTGTAGCTGGCCAAAAGAACTTGGATGGAGATTTAAATGAAAGTTGGAGGTAAGATGTGTAGCTGGACTGGATGTGAGTTATAAGAAAAAAGGAAAAATTGTGCCAAGAAAGGAATTGTGCCAAGGTTTTTGCCTGAGCAAGAGGAAGAATGGAAGGGCATCAACTGAAATGAGGAAGACTTCTTAAGAACATCACTTTAAAGATGTTGTTGCACTGTTTTCTGTCCTCCAGAATTACTGATGAGAAGTGAGATTTTCAAATCATTGTTCCATTCAATGTAAGAAGAAAAAAATCCCCCAAAGATGGAAAATCAACATCTGAAACTGGGAATTCAATCTCAAGATTGATATATTCAAGTAAAGGGGCACCTGGGTGGCTCAGTCTAAGCATCTGACTTCGGTTCAGGTCATGATCTCGCCATTTCCGAGTTCAAGCCCCGTATCAGGGTCTGTGCTGACAGCTCAGAGCCTGGAGCCTGTTTCAGATTCTGTGTCTCCCTCTCCCTCTCTGTACCTGCCCACTCACACTCGCTCACTCTCTCTCTCTCAAAAATAAAAAACATTAAAAAATTGAAAAAAATATTCAAGTAAATATTCAAAGTTAATATTTGAGTAAACCTTTGTAAATCAAAATCTTTGTATATCAAAATATTTTTGGTATTTTGATGAAATAAAATATATCTTCGTTGGTGAAGAACTGCGAATAATGAAAAAGCTGATAAAATCAAATAGATCTATCCCTTAAAATAAACCTCAAGGTTGATTAATTCCTTAAAAAAGAACCACAAAGATTTCTAAACATTTATGCATAAAATACAAAAAGTCTGGTTCCAGGAAATTTGGCTAAGACTTGCTCCAGTAATAGCACTCAGAGTACTGAGGAAAACCTCAGAGTACACCAGTGAAACATATTACAATATGAATGATTTCCCCAGAAATGATGCAATGCAGCGGCCCTGATGTGAACATTCTAGTTCTCTTTAGAAGAACCATGGAGAGGCAGGGGAGCAAACTGGCACCACTGACCCCAGCAGTGAAGAGCATCGTTGGTGACGAGAAGTAGGCACAGAACAGATCAGCAAATGTCAGGACTCCCAGAACATGCTCCCAACACAGCAACGGAGCTCACAGGATCACGCTGAGGTGACTGAGAAAGGCCAGACTGGTCAATAAAGCTGGAAACAGGGTGGGATTTTTCCCCCCCTTTCAAACTTGTAAATAGTGAGGTAGTGGAAAAAATATATGTTCCTATGGGACTGAAGGAAAAAAAGATACTATGTCAGATGATATTCCAAAAATGTTACTTTTATCCAGCGCAAGTCATCTGCAGAGTAATATCCTGCTCATCAATGCTATGAAAAAATTCTCTGGGAATTTCTCTAGGAAGAAAAAGAAACTAAACACAAAAACACCAAAAATTAAAGGCAGTAGTGGATGAAGAAAATAAGGACTTGTTCACATGCAAAGAAGAAGAAACATGGCCTGAAGAAAAATGAGCAGCAGAAGCCAGTAGACTGCCTGAGCTGCATAGGGGTCAGCAGGGGCCAGCCACTCAGCCATGTGACAGAAAAGACATCAGTGTCTCAGAAAGTAGCCTGGAACATATCTGAAAGAGCCACCAAGTCTTAGAGCCACAGCCTGCGTCGTTCTTTCAGCCAAACTGTGAAGCAGCCTCCTGAGCTCCCTGTTTGCATACTGCCTAAAGACGGTTGTCGGTGCTCTGCATCCATGATAACGTATCACAAGCTGCTAGTCTCTAACAAGCCAAGAACATTCCAACAGCAGAGTTTCCCATTCTCTGTTACATGGACAGCTTGAAGGAAAGACTATTATGCTACTGATATAATGAAAACATAACGAAAAAATGTATGTGATGACAACACTGATGACATATTACTGCATCATAAGCAGTGGCAGTTAGCTCTGATAATTTATTCTAAGAAATTAAGATTCTAATACATTCAGAAACGAGTAGGAATTGCAGATTAATCTCCATTGTTAAAAACTTTCTCTGTATCATTAATAGATGTTAATCTATTAGTCTCCCATTTTGTAATTGGTAAGACAGTCATTTGAGATAATGTTGCTTACAAAGAGCTTTCATTTAAAAGTCTAAACACCTGGGGCATCTGGGTGGCTGAGTTGGTTAAGTGTCCGACTTCAGCTCAGGTCATGATCTCACAGTTTATGAGTTTGAGCCCCACATCGGGCTCTGTGCTGACAGCTCGGAGCCTGGAGCCTGCTTCAGATTTGTGTCTACCTCTCTCTGCTCCTCCCCTGTTCACGCGCTCTCTCTCTCTCAAAAATAAACAAACATTAACAAAAATAATAAAAGTCTAAACATGTAACAAACTGACACATTATAAGGATTATGCTTAAAATATTATAGGAAAAAAAGGAAACTCACTGGGTTATAAGAGTCATGTTCATTGGTCTAAAGGTCTCACTGACTGTGCTCTGGCTGATTAAGGTTGGGCTCAGCTGGGCAGCACTGCTACAGGCTGCTACAGCTGCATGCAAGTCTATGCAGGACACGTTCTCATGGCACATGACCAGAGTCCAAAGAGGCAGGCCCAACATAAAGTGCTTTTTTGGCCTCTGACTTACCTTACATCCACTAATTAACCAACTCAAGTCACATTACTGCGTGTAACCTCAAGCGCAGAGAAGTACATCCTGGCCACGACAGGCCATGCAAGGATGTGGATGCGTAATTCTATAACGGGAATGACAAATTGGGACAAATATCGAATCTCCTGTGTTCCTCTTACTTTTATTTTCCTTCAGGCTCAACGTTCCTCTTCCTTCAATCAGTCCCCATTAGACACAGCTTCTAGGTCTTTCACCATACTCACAATGTTCTTCTGTACCAATTTTAGTTCTTTAGTATTCCTGTTAAATCACAATGCTCAGAACTGAACATGATGATCTGACCTGTGCTGATTTCTCCTAGTGAGTGGGTACAAAGTTTAAGACCTTACCTAGATAGGAGCACTGCCAAGAAAATATAAATGAAATGATTTGGGGAAGTTTTAAGAATAAAATATTAGCTGCCCTTCTTACTGAGTACCAGTTAAAGACATTTTTCTTCTAAAGCATGAGAGACAATTCAGGGTAATAAACCCAGATTCCACATAAATTAGAGAAATTATCCTCCAAAACCTGTTTTTTAATTTCAAGAACCAAATTCTCTACCCTGATAAGAACGACTTTTTCTACCTTTATGCCATTTTACAGTTTATTCAATTATTTGCTCTCTAAATTAATTTCATTTAATTCATTACAACTCAGAGCTAGGCATCATTTTTGTTCTTCTTGAAATATGAGGAAATTTTGTTTGGGGGATGGGAGGGAGGAAGGGTGGGTGATGGATACTGAGGAGGGCACCTGTTGGGATAAGCATTGGGTGTTGTATGGAAACCAATTAAACAATAAATTTCGTATTTAAAATAAATAAATAAATAAATAAAAGCCAAATATAAAAGAAAAAAAAAGAAAGATGAGGAAATTGAGGGTTAGACAGAAGTCCAGTACTTCCTTTACCCAATGAACAATGTCTTTCTTACCTCCAGGACTGTAGGGAAAAGACCTCTTCCCTCCAACCTGGTACATTCTTCCCTGACAACCTCCTTCTTTTGCCTGCCTAGCTATTATTCATCTTTCAGTTTCTACTCAAATAGCACTTTCTCCATAAGCTGTGCCCAGCTTTCATTTTTTCCATCAATATTTGAGAAATACAGGACTCCACAAGGTGCTGGTGTGAACAAAACAGATATAGTCCTTGCGCTTAAAAGGCTTTGCATCCAGCTGGAGAGAAAGACAAAAATAACTATACACGTGACCACTTAATAACAACTGCAGAAAGTACTAAAAAGACAAGCACAAGGTCAACTGCGCATGGGTCAGGGCTTGACTTTTGTCTGCTCATGGCTCTTCCTCATCGTAACATTTATCACACTTTACTATAATCAGCTGTTTGTCTTCATCCCCCACTAAGAGTGGAAGGCACAGACACCAATTAAGCTGTATTTTCATAGCTTGGTATAACTCCTGTTTGATAAAAATACTTAATATTCCTGTGTGGAATGAGTGATTAAATGATCAAATGGACTTGCCCAAAATACTAAATTAATGAGCCAGAAAAAGACTTGAACTTAGGACTCCAATTTCCATATTTTTGCCTCTATACAGCGTTACTAAGATGGTAATGACTCTAATAAAATTTAATGCTCGCCTGCTACACAACTATAAATAAAAATAATTAACTTAGAAATACATATCATTTATAAACTATGCCTTCTTGTAATACAAAAATTTATGTACAGACAGGTATTATACAGTGTATCTCTGACACTAACATAGTGACCCCATAGGCCCTATTCTGATTACTACTTAGGCATGTGTAATGACATATGTTAAACTAACATATAAACTTACAGATTTAACTAACAAATTAAAAATGAGCTCATGGCAGGGTGCCTGCGTGGCTCAGTCAGTTAAAAAACTGACTCTTGGTTTTGGCTCAGGTCATGATCTCATGTTCGTGGGACTGAGCTCCATGCTCAGCGCGGAGCCCGTTGGGGATTCTCTCTCTCCCTCTGTCTCTGCCCATCTCCCGCTCGCACATGTTTTCACTCTCTTTCAAAAATAAATAAACTTAAAAAAAATGAGCTTATGCCTAAATAAGTGGTTATGATAGCAATTATAAATAACATATACAACAAACACAAAATATATACAAACTTGAGGTTATTATTTTAAAATGCAATGAATTATCCCTAGGTATTTTATGCTTCTTGGTGCAATTGTGAATGGGATCAGTTTCTTTATTTGTCTTTCTGTTGCTTCATTATTAGTGTATAAGAATGCAACTGATTTCTGTACATTGATTTTGTATCCTGCAACTTTGCTAAATTCATGTATCAGTTCTAGCAGACTTCTGGTGGAGTCTATCTGGAAAACAGTGTGGAGGTTCCTCAGAAAATTAAAAATAGACCTACCCTATGACCCAGCAATAGCACTGCTAGGAATTTACCCAAGGGATACAGGAGTACTGATGCATAGGGGCACTTGTACCCCAATGTTTATAGCAGCACTCTCAACAATAGCCAAATTATGGAAAGAGCCTAAATGTCCATCAGCTGATGAATGGATAAAAAAATTGTGGTTTATATACACAATGGAGTACTACATGGCAACGAGAAAGAATGAAATATGGCCCCTTGTAGCAACATGGATGGAACTGGAAAGTGTTATTATGCTAAGTGAAATAAGCCATACAGAGAAAGACAGATACCATATGGTTTCACTCTTATGTGGATCCTGAGAAACTTAACAGAAACCCATGGGGGAGGGGAAGAAAAAAAAAAAAAGAGGTTAGAGTGGAAGAGAGCCAAAGCATAACAGACTCTTAAAAACTGAGAACAAACTGAGGGTTGATGGGGGGGTGGGAGGGAGGGGAGGGTAGGTGATGGGTATTGAGGAGGGCACCTTTTGGGATGAGCACTGGGTGTTGTATGGAAACCAATTTGACAATAAACTTCATATATTGAAAAAAAAAATGCAATGAAAATGTCTTCAATGCATAATTCAGAGTTTATGTTCCAAATAATGATGCTATAACAAATAAGAAACTCTTGCATATAATAAAATGACAGCTGTTCTTTATTTCTATAGGTCATATTCACAGCATGGTCAACCTGCCATCCTAACAGCCAGAGACATTAAAATACTTTATTTTCTCTGGAATATTGCATTTTCTCTTGCATTTATAGAAATTGCAAATACAATCCCCAAACTGCTAGCACATCTTTCTTTCACTTTCTTCCAAAAGAATCATCTTCAGCTAGTCTTATGAAAGGGAATTAGCACCATCTAGTGAAAGAAGCTGGCAGAAAAAGAAACTCCATTAGGAGAATGCTACCTGAACCAAAAGAAAACTGCTTAGGTAGCAGTATAATAGGCCAATTTCAGAAAATACAGAAAAGCGTAGCAGTAATACTCCCTCCTGATTATGTTTTGTTCATTTATACTAGACTCTAACAGACTTTAGCTATTAACATTACATTTATTCTAAAAACCTAATGTTCATTATAATTCCTTTAAAAAACTGCCAGAAATGCTGTAATTATGGAATGCTTCCGATGAAGAAAATTAGATTTGGTGGAGGTGCCTCTAAATAAGTCCAACCCATGAACTTGTAGCCAGATGTAATGGGCCCTGACTTAATCCCTGGAAAGAAGAGACCCTAGCAAGTCATACATGTTTGTATAAGGAAGATCAGTTTGGTGGCTGCCTGCATATAGGACAGATTCATATGAAATGTGTGCTGAGGAAAGACTAAGCAGTTGGGAGTTGACGGTAGTAATCTAGACAGGAGATACCAAGGCCTGGACTAAAATGAAGAACAAGAGTCTACCGGGTTTGGGGATCACTAAAATAGTCAGGATGACTAAATTACCTCAGCAGCTTGTTTTTATTTAAATTTCAGTTAACATACAGTGCAATCATAGTTTCAGGAGAATTCAGGGATTCATCACTTACATACAACACCCAGTGCTCATCACAAGTGCCCTCCTTAGTACCCATCACCCATCTAGCCCATCTCACATCCACCTCCCTCAGGCAACCCTCAGTTTGTTCTCTATTGTTAAGAGTCCCTTGTGGTTTGTTTCCCTCTCTCCTCTCTTTTCTTCCTTCCCATATGTTCATCTGTTTTGTTTCTTAAATTCCACATGAGTGAAATATATGGTATTTGTCTTTCTCTAACTTGTTTCGCTTAGCACAATACATTCTAGCTCCATCCACATTGCTGCAAATGGCAAGATTTCATTCTTTTTGATGGCTGAGTAATATTCCTCTGTGTAAGGAATGTGGGCTCTCTCCATAGTTTGGCTATTGTTGTTAATGCTGCTATAACACTGGGGTGCATGTGCTACATTGAATCTGTATTTTTATATCCTTTGGGTAAATACCTAGTAGTGTGATTGCTGGATTGTAGGGTAGTTCTATTTTTAGTTTTTTTGAGGAACCTCCATACCTGTGGCAGTTTTTAAAATTTGGGCATACCTTCCAATATCTGGTTCTACTGCTACCTTAAATTATATTAAAACAGTTATTCCTTTTTTTTTTTTTTTTTTAGTCTCATTTTCCCTGCCAGAGGGTAAGATCCTTGAGGACAGAAATTCCTTTAGTATAAGATGTTAAATATTTTTTTTAATGTTTATTTATTTTGAGGGGGGAGGGGCAGAAAGAGGAGAGAGAGAATCCCAAACAGGCTCTGTGCTGTCAATGCAAAGCCCAATACGGGGCTCATTCCACGAACCATGAGATCATGACCTGAGCTGAAACCAAGAATTCAACACTTAACCAACAGAGCCATCCAGGCACCCCATAAGATGTTAAATAATTTTTAATTAATAGAACATGTTTATGGGGGACACTTATTTTAATGATATAACTTGTGGAGAAAAAAATACAATGGAATTTTCTTAAAACTATTTTTAAAAGATTCTTCTTGAACATTTAAGATAAATTTTATATTATGTACATTATCAACTCTAAATGTATGATCATGGCAGCATGACAATTTTTACCTGGTGGATGAAAAAGCAATTTGAAATGAGGTGGTCCTTTTATACTGTATCTTTGAATAAAAAGGTCAACTCACCTCAACAAGATACTAGGAAATCAAATCAAGTAGTACATTAAAAGATTTATTCACCACAATCAACTGGGATTTATTCCTGGGCTGCAAGGGTGGCTCAATATTTGCAAACCAATCGGGGCGCCTGGGTGGCGCAGTCGGTTAAGCGTCCGACTTCAGCCAGGTCACGATCTCGCGGTCCGGGAGTTCGAGCCCCGCGTCAGGCTCTGGGCTGATGGCTCAGAGCCTGGAGCCTGTTTCCGATTCTGTGTCTCCCTCTCTCTCTGCCCCTCCCCCGTT
The DNA here is from genome assembly GCF_014898765.1 of Herpailurus yagouaroundi. Lineage (NCBI taxonomy): Eukaryota > Metazoa > Chordata > Mammalia > Carnivora > Felidae > Herpailurus > Herpailurus yagouaroundi. Next base: position 28,511,169 of record NW_024412415.1, on the reverse strand, counting down.
CATGCTCTGTCTCTCTCTGTCCCAAAAATAAACAAACGTTGAAAAAAAAAATTAAAAAAAAAAATATTTGCAAACCAATCAATGTGATACATCACATTAATAAAAGGATAAGAACCATATGATCTATCTTCTCAACAGATGCAGAAAAAGCATGTGACAAAATATAGCATCCATTCTTGATAAAAACCCTCAATAAGGTAGGGATATACAGAACATATGTCAACATCATAAGGTCATATACAAAAAACCCACAGCTAATATCCTCAATGGGGAAAAACTGAGAGTTTTTCCTCTATGGTCATGAATAAGACAGGGATTTCCACTCTCACCAACACTATTTAACAAAGTATTGGAAGTCTTAGCCTCAGCCAAAAGAAATGAAAGACATCCAAATTGGCAAGGAAGAAGCCAAACCTGCAGATGACTTCATACTCTGTAGAAATCCTGAAAGATGCTACCAAAAAACTGCTACAACTAATAAATGAATTCAGCAAAGTTGCAGATATAACATCCACGTACAGAAATCTGTTGCATTTCTATACACCAACAATGAAGCAGCAGAAAAAGATATCAAAGACACAATCCCATTTGCAGTTGCACCAAAAACCATAAGATAACTAAGAATAAACTAACCAAAGAGGTAAAGGATCTGTACTCTGTAAACTATAGAACACTTATGAAAGAAACTGCAGAGAACACAAAGAAATGGAAAAACATTCCATGCTTATGGATCGGAAGAACAAACATTTTTAAAATGTCTATACTACCCCAAAGCAATTTACACATTAAATGCAATCCCTATCAAAATACCACAAGCATTTTTCACAGAGCTAGAACAAACAATCCTAAAATTTGTATGGAACCACAAACACCCTGAATAGCTAAAGTAATCCTGAAAAAGAAAAGCAAAGCTGGAGGCATCACGATTTTGGACTTCAAGCTATGCTACAAAGCTGTAGTCATCAAGACAGCATGGTTCTGGCACAAAAACACACACACACAGATCAATGGAACAGAATAGAAAACCCAGAAATGGACCAAAACTATATGGGCAATTAATCTTCAACAAAGCAGGAAATAATATCCAATGGAGAAAAGACAGTCTCTTCAACAAATGATGTTGCAAAAACTAGACAGCAACATGAAGAATGAAACTGGACCAATTCTTATACCATACACAAAAATTCAAAATGGATAAAAGACCTACATGTAAGACAGGAAACCATCAAAACCCTAGAGGAGAACACAGGCAGCAACCCCTCTGACCCACTTTTTATGAGACATGTCATCCGAGGCAAGGGAAACAAAAGCAAAAATGAACTATTGGGACCTCATCAAGATAAAAAGCTTCTGCACAGCCAAGGAAACAATCAAAACTAAAAGGCAACCAACGCAATAGGAAAGGATAGATATTTGCAAATGACATATCTGATGAAGGGTTAGTATCCAAAATCTATAAAGAACTTATCAAACTCAAGATTCAAAAAACAAATAATCCAGTTAAGAAATGGGCAGAAGACATGAATAGACATTTTTCCAAAGAAGGCAGCCAGATGGCTAAAAGACACATGAAAAGATGCTCAACATTACTCATCATCAGGGAAATACAAATCAAAACCGTGATGATACCACCTCCCACTCGTGAGAATGGCTAAAATTAACAATACAAGAAACAACAGATATTGACGAGGATGTGGAGAAAGGGGAATGAACATTCCAGCACCGTTGGTAGGAATGCAAACTGTTGCAGCCACTCTGGAAAACAGTGTGGAGGTTCCTCAAAAAATTAGCAATAGATCTACCCTACGACCCAGCAATAGCACTGCTAGGAATTTACCCAAGGGATACAGGAGTGCTGATGCATAGGGGCACTTGTACCCCAATGTTTATAGCAGCACTTTCAACAACAGCCAAATTATGGAAAGAGCCTAAATGTCCATCAACTGATGAATGGACAAAGAAATTGTGGTTTATATACATAATGGAATACTACTTGGCAATGAGAAAGGATGAAATATGGCCTTTTGTAGCAATGTGGATGGAAATGGAGAGTGTTATGCTAAGTGAAATAAGTCACACAGAGAAAGACAGATAACACATGTTTTCACTCTTATGTGGATCCTGAGAAACTTGACAGAAGACCATGGGGGAGGGGAAGGGAAAAAAAAAAAGTCAGAGAGGGAGAGAGCCAAACCATAAGAGACTCTTAAAAACTGAGAATAAACTAAGCGTTGATGGGGAGTGGGAGGGAAGGGAAAGTGGGTGATGGGCATTGAGGAGGGCACCTTTTGGGATGAGCACTGGGTGTTGTACAGAAACCAAGCTAACAATAAATTTCATAAAAAAAAATTCTGATTCAAAAGCACACATGCACCCCAATGTTCATAGCAGCGCTATCAACAACAGCCAAACTGTGTAAACAGGCCAAATGTTCATCGGCTGATAAATGGATAAAGAAAATGTGGTATGTATATACAATGGAATATAACTGAACCACCGGAAGGAATGAAATCTTGCCATTTGCAACAATATGGATGGAGCTAGAATGTATTATGCTTAGCGAAAAAAGAGAAGGACAATTAGCTCGCTCATATGTGGAATTTAAGAAAAAAACAGATGAACAAATGGAAGGGGGAAAAATAAAAGAAAAAAGAGAGATGGGAACAAACCATAAGAGACTCTTAATGATAGAGAACAAATTGAGGGTTGATGGATGGAGGTGGGTGAGGGATGAGCTAGATGGGTGACTGGTACTAAGGAGGGCACTTGCTGTGATGAGCACTGGGTGTTGTATGTAAGTGGTGAATCACTGAACCAATACTGCACTTGGAACCAATACTGCACTTTATGTTAACTAACTGAAATTTAAATAAAAATCTGAAAAGCAATAAAAAAAAAAAAAGAACTTCTCTACTATCATTTTTTCCTCTCAATTTCTTTTTTCAAAGAATGTCACATGATTTATTTTTAAATATTCAGAAGCAGGAAAACGATTAATTTCTTTTCAGATACATACATGAAGGTAAAACTTTCATGTTTTACCTTCAAAACAAAATACGTATATAAGTTAAAAAAAAAAACAAAACCCTAGCTTTCAAACCCGGTTAACCTAGGGAATTAATAACACAAAGTCAAGGCAATAGTTACCTGTGGGGAAGAAACAATGAAAAACAAGGGATTGTAAGGTCCTATTAGTGTTCTAGTTCTTAAGGAAAAGGGAAGATGTGTTGTTAATCTCTAAATGATACAGGTATGTTTAAATATACATTGTAGACGCATAAACATCACATTAAACAACCATTTTCCCCTCTCAATTTCAAAATCCAGTTATACTGCCTATTCCAAAAAGGGGCCAGGATGACTAATTAAAGACTACTGCTTATACTGAAAATAAATACAAACTAATAAAAATCAAAAAGCATATATCCTATAAAAATTCACTTACAATATATCAACTACACAGCAACATTATTAGTACACAAAAATAAAAATAAATTTTATGTATGCTAAATTCCACCCTAAAATCCTAAATACTCTAACCAAATTTTTATTTTCCTAGGTCCTTTACTTCTTTTTTTTTTAATGTTTGTTTATTTTTGAGAGAAAGAGAGAGCACACACACATGTGAGTGGAGGAGGGGCAAAAAGAGAGGGAGACACAGAATGTGAAGCAGGCTCCAGGCTCCTGTGCTATCAACACAGAGCCTGACGCAGGGCTTGAATCCACCAACTGTGAAATCATGATCTAAGCCCAAGTCAGACACTTAACTGACTGAGCCACCCAGGCGCCCCTCCTAGGTCCTTTCCTTCTGATGCCTAACAGTATTTTGCCTTCAAAAGGTATCACATAAATTTATATTCACTTGAATTCCTAAGCCAGGTAACTTCAATAAGGATGATCATTTAGACCAGAAGACTTGACATTCACAACTGGTAGGCACATACCTGAATTTAGGAAGAACTGAGGAGAGTCTCCATGAATGCCCACTGTGCCTGGTCCCAAGGAGTCAGAAAGGGTATTTACAAAGGAAAATACTCCACTCATGATTCCAAAACCCAAGCCAGAAACTAAAGAGGAAGAAACACACTGTTAGACCCTTTTTATGTTATGATTTCTCTTCAAATCAACTTTCCAAGGATTAGAGAATATTATTTTTTAAAGGAGAAAAAGGACACATGCTATTGGAGAAGCTGTGGAGAAAGCTGGCTCAGAAAAGATGAGTGCTTGGCTAAATGATAAATAGAGCAAGAATGGTGTAAAAGGAAGGGAAATAAACAGTGGAATGTAGCAGAGATATGAAAAGGAGAGAAAAAGATCTAGAAAGGCACAGAAACAATAGGCAAGACAGAGAAAGACACTATGCTGAAGTTCTGGCTTTGGTTTATGTTAACAGTCTGTAGAACTAATTCTCAACCTTGACCACACAATACAAACACCTGTGCAACTTTTAAAATTGAACAGATTTCTTCCCTTTCCTCATGCCAATTCTGTTTAATTATTCCAGAGTGGGTTTTAAACATGAATATATTTTAATGCCTCCCCAGTAACACTAATGTGCAGCCAGGGTTGGGAACTGGGAGCTTAGGACAAGGGAATCAACACGGATAAACTATGTACAGATTCCTCCTAACTCTGCCTCCTACCATTCGTGGGAGGGGGAGGCTAAGGAAAGGTGGAGGTAGGTCTTTGAAGATGAAAAGGTCAAAAACTAAGAGGTCAGAATGTTGCGCTGTCATTACTTTATCAATATCATTTTTAAATTTTTTTTTCAACGTTTATTTATTTTGGGGATAGAGAGAGACAGAGCATGAACGGGGGAGGGGCAGAGAGAGAGGGAGACACAGAATGGGAAACAGGCTCCAGGCTCTGAGCCATCAGCCCAGAGCCTGACGCGGGGCTCGAACCCACGGTCCGCGAGATCGTGACCTGGCTGAAGTCGGACGCTTAACCGACTGCGCCACCCAGGCGCCCCTCAATATCATTTTTAAAACGGGATGCCTGGAATGAAACAGTGTCTAGATTTGGTCTGCCAGGCATAGAGTAAGGGAGTTAATACTTCTCTTGTTTTGGTTAATGTTTCACATCTTAAAGTCTATAACTGTATTCATCTTTGCACACCTACGTCATAATGTATATAGTCAGCTCTCCAAAAATTAATAAGGTAAAATTAAATAAAGCTAAATAAAATGAAAAAAAAAAAAGAAGTCTGAGGGTTCAAAACTGGAACTGATCTTGAGGGATGACTGGATTATAGAAAGTAATTCCTGGGTCAAACAAAGGTGATTCAACTTAGGGACCTAGATCCAGTCTTTAAAACATAATTCTGAAAGAAGACTATGCAAGGGTATTAATTATTTAATATGCAAAGTCCTCCTACAATAGCCAAAGTCACGGTAACCATCCAGAGAAGAGAAACATCACTTAAAAACTGTTAGAGTGTATACATATTAGAAACCCAAGTTTCAAATCTAGTTAATATTTAATGGACACACAGATCACCGGTAATTATTTCTCTTTATATAATGGTCCTGAAAAGCTAGAAAAAGACACAATGTACACCAACAGGCCAAGGCAGTAATAAAATACTATTTAAAATCTACAAAGACATAAAAGTAAAGATGGCTCTTATGCCAGGTATGGTTTTTTCTCTTAATGACAACATGCAGTCCCAACTTACCATAGGCCAGCAATCGCATAGAGGGTGCTGTCTCATCTGGGTTTATACTCCTCAAACCCTCATTGGCTTTTCTAAAATAAAACCATACAGACAATTTTTTAAAAGGAAAATAGTATATCAGGAAAATACACAAGATATTTCAAAATCTAGATGCTTATTGAGGTTTCTAATCAGGTTGTACTCTAAGTCTAAAATCCATTTAAACAAAACTCAGAAAATTTTCAATTAACTTAAATCAATCGAAATTTACAACCAACATTTTGCCTTTTATCTGACTTTCATGTAGAAGAGAAAAAAACAAGAAAAATGTAAGTAAACAAGCCATCAAGGATTGGGTTTAGTAAGAAAAAAAGTATGGTTCTACTTTCTGAGCTCAGTAAACATTTAATTCAATATCCTATGGCATCTATCACTCTGAATTGTTTTCTCTTTCAAAAGTACTATATCTTCAATCCCAGTTTAGTGGTACTTTATACTATCTCCTGCCTGGGTTATAGTTATGTTGCTACCCTCCCTTCTACCTTCCACTTCATAGGACCTAAATTATACTCATCCTCCAAAGTCTCACTTACTCAGCAGTGTCTCAAAGAAACCACCTTTGCCAGTGACTGGTAATTGCTATTATCTCCTTACCCCCTTTTTTTAGTGCTTATTTTTGAGAGACAGTGTGAGTGGGGGAGGGGCAGAGAGAGAGGAAGACAGATAATCTGAAGCAGGGTCCAGCTGTCAGCACAAAGCCCTACGTGGGGTTTGAACTCACGAACCGTGAGATAATGCCTTGAGCCAAAGTTAGACACTCCACTCACTGAGCCACTCAGTAAGGGATCTAGGTCCCGAAGGTGCTCTAGTTTCTTATTCTTAAATCCTAGAATACCCAGGGTCTGAACTCTTATATGAGTACTTAACCTGGTCTTCGGATGATAAAAGTATTGAACATATTTGTTTCATATCCCAATCAGGCTTCAGATAAGAAATAATCAGAGGAGAATAAAATGCTGCCCTCAGAAAAGGAGATAAATGAATACCTAAACGAAACATTAAAATACTGCTCAATGAGAAATGATATTCAGAGTGACCATATCTGTGCTGTGAACAATTCAGAAACTTACCATGAGTCCCTGCTCCCATGCAGATGTATGTAGGAATGCAAGATGTGGCTGGTCTGTTCCACTACTGTCACTATTACTAACATTTGTTGGCTAGAAACTCTGCAACAATGATCCTGACTCCAAGGATATCTACATTATATTTACTATAAAGTATATTTGTTAAAGCAATAAAGAAACAACGTTTTAGACTGATTTCTTAGCAAATGTGGAAACAAAATGAGTTGGGTTAACTCTAAAAATAGAAAATTTAAATTAACCAAAACATACTTATATTTGGGGCATTGTGTTAATTTAAATTTCAAGGTACACATATTCAGTACAGCTGGCTTATTCATTACATAAATATAAATATCACAGATTTCTTTAAATTAAGGCAATGCGGGGACGCCTGGGTGGCTCAGTCGATTAAGCGTCTGACTTCAGCTCAGGTCATGATCTCACGGATCTCACGGATTGTGAGTTCAAGCCCCGCGTTGGGCTCTTTTGCGGACAGCCTCAGAGCCTGGAGCCTGCTTCAGTTCTGTGTCTCTCTCTGCCCCTTGCCTGTTCACACTCTGTTTCTCTCTCTAATATAAATAAACATAAAAAAAAATTTAAAAAAAAAAGTAAATTAAGGCAATGCAGAATTCAACCAAAATAGCAATAAGCATAATGAAAAAGGCCTTTTGCTTTTCCAGACTCAAGACAAACAATATGCGATTTCAGGGTACTCCATTTAGAAGCATTATTTGGTAGCAAGGACACTGACATTAAGTGCCTGTCATAATCTTTCTCTGGAGCAGTAACCAACTAAAATGTTCAATTTTTCTAAATAAAATAGGGGCGCCTGGGTGGCTCAGTCGGTTGAGCCTCCGACTTCGCTCAGGTCATGATCTCACGGTCCGTGAGTTCGAGCCCCACATCGGGCTCTGTGCCGACAGCTCAGAGCCTGGAGCCTGCTTCAGATTCTGTGTCTCCCTCTCTCTCTGGCCCTCCCCCCATTCATGCTCTGTCTCTCTCTGTCTCAAAAATAAATAAATGTTAAAAAAAATTTTTTTTTTAAATAAAATAAAATAACCTGTCACAAGAATGTTATTAAAGGCTAATTAAAGCTTAGAAAAAGGGGCACCTGGGTGGCTCAGTAGGTTAAGCATCTGACTTCAGCTCAGGTCATGATCTCAACAGTTCATGGGTTTGAGCCCTGAGTTGGGTTCTGTGCTGATTGCATGGAGCCTGCCTGGCATTCATTCTCTCTCTCTCCCTTTCTGTCCCTCCCTGACTCATGCTTTCTCTCTCTCAAAATAAATAAATAAACTTAAAAAAATAATAAAGCTTAGAAAAAAATGCTTAGAGACATATATGATAGTAATAATCTCTATCAACAAATGGACGTAAGAATACAACAGTATCATTAAATTTTAGAGGATCTGTTTAAATTGCTCAATAATGAATAAAAGATTTTTGCTATCTGGTATAGCAAAGTACTGCTATCACAAATATATTAAATATATAATTTCAAAAGTTTAATAAACTTCCTCATTCCACATTACAAATTTGTGAGAGGAAAGGTCAATGGCATTAACAGTTCTCAATGCTAACATTAGGAAATGAAAAAGTAGTTTCCATATTCCTGATGGACAGCGTTTTTGACAGTTTTACTGAAGTGGAAAATTCTTTGTTTGCATTTATTACTATTTTCAAGAACATAAAAGAAAAAGTCCAATTTTTAAAATACAAACTTTGAAAAACTACTGATAAATCATGTTTTCTTTGTCTTCTTTTGTGTATGTGTAGTAAGAGACAAACAGTATCAAAAAATATGCATATAAACATTCCATTTTAGAAATTTTTAAAAATAGATTATGCCTTTTAAGAAACTATAATAAAGATTATCTCTTTTCTATAAATAGAAGATTTTCTAAAATTAGGAAATATTTATGGTATCAGCACTGTACGACAGAATTGGATTAAATTGCAAAAGGTTAACCCAAGCCAACATTTTTTTAATGTATATTTTAGGTAATGTATAGGCCCATAATTTGGATTTTTTAAAAAATTAATATAGGAAGAGCTATCACTTGTGGCCACATGCCAGTTTCTCAGGGTACAACTCTTTGCTAGGGTGAAAGTTATTATTCATTATTCAAGATGAAGTACTTTTCCTAAAGCCTGACCCATGAAATAAAACTATGAGATTACAATAATTATTTTGATTCAATTTCACATATGTAAAAAAAAAAACAGTGCAAAATGTTCACATTTTAATCTTGGCACCAAATTCGGATAGCAAATATGTGATTAAGGCAGTACTTTAAAGTTGAGAACCCACTTTAACAGTGAAGATAGTTAAAATATCGACTGAACCAAAGTTCCTATATTTAAATACAGCATAGCATAAGACAACAACTTAAATGTATTTATATGTTAGTCATGAATAAAGTATCATAATCATTCTCAAACTTGTTTTAACACATAACTACATGACAGCCACTATGTCTAAAATGTGCTAGGAAGATATGGTACAATAATCCAAAGTTTCAGCAAAGATGCATTTTGCAATGGCAAATAAAGCCACCTAATATTTTTTAAACATTTATTCATTTTTGAGAGACAGAGTGTGAGTGGGAGAGGGGCAAAGAGAGAAGGAGACAGAGAATCTGAAGCAGGCCCCAGGCTCTGAGCTGTCAGCATAGAGCCCAACATGGGACTCGAACCCAAGAACCGTGAGATCATGACCTGAGCCTAATTCAACCAACTGAGCCACTCAGGTGTCCTTAAAGGAACCTATTAATACAGGTTTGCAGTGTTACCTGGTTGCTAATTTTCTTTTTTTTTTTTTTTATTTTTTTTTTTCAACGTTTATTTATTTTTGGGACAGAGAGAGACAGAGCATGAACGGGGGAGGGGCAGAGAGAGAGGGAGACACAGAATTGGAAACAGGCTCCAGGCTCTGAGCCATCAGCCGAGAGCCTGACGCGGGGCTCGAACTCACGCACCGCGAGATCGTGACCTGGCTGAAGTCGGACGCTTAACCGACTGCGCCACCCAGGCGCCCCTGGTTGCTAATTTTCAAAGGCCCTTTCAGAGGAGTAAACATGGTTTCCCCAGAAAGCCAAAGAGGCTTTACTGAACTTGGGGGCCTGAGAGCCATCAGACTGACCTGTAATTCCTTCCACATATGGCCCCACTCCCTCACTACCCTTATTAAAAATGGTAATGTTCAGCCTGCGGTCCTTTAGAAACATAGGACAGTGCAAAATAAAAGGCTGCATTCCAGGTAGACACCATGAAGAACGAAGGTGGTAACGAACGGCAGATTTAGCCACTCCAGGCAAGTTGGGTTACAGACCTAAAGCCCTAAGGGGTTATTAAACCCATATCCCTACACTGTAAAATCGTTCAAAATTAACCTATTTCAAAATCAGGATCATCATGTGGAAAATGTAAAACTAACATGAGCCAATGATGTTGCTGACAGGAAAAAAAAACAGTGCAATCTGAGGCTGAGTTGTTCAGAGGACAGTGCCCAGTCAAGGGTGGGAAGGGCCACTGCTCGGTACCACTTCGACCACAGCAGAGTGCTGTGCTGGTCTTAAGCACAGGTAAACTCCAGGCACTAAAAACGGGGGTGTCTAGTGACGTAAAGAACAGAGATGGAATAGGTTTGGAAGCCATATCTACGTCTTCTGAGGGCCAGGTGAAGAAATGAGGTATGGGTAGCCTTGTAAGAGACAAGACGACAACCATGTAACAAAGATTTCATTTGGCCATGTGGGGCAGAGGTCAGAAAGAGGGAGACTTTGTCTACCTTAATATATTCTAAAGTTAAAATTAAATTTTTGAATGAAAGTAACTGCTGCATACCAGAAACATCCACAGGTGAATAGATGGTCCATCTGTTAAGGGTACTGTACTCCTGTGGAAACTGAAAAGTAATTGTCGGTATTTTGTTTTTGCTCTTTAATATTTCCAGAAACCAGGGGAAATATCATTTTTAAACCTGTTCTAAGATAGAACTTTTGCTTTTAAGCAGTAGCTTCCTGGGTTTGTTATTTGTAATTAAAACAGCTTCAGTGTTAAATTTCAATATCTGTTATTAAAAGCAACAAGTAAAAAAAATAGAGAAGGCCTGGCATAGTGGCAAGAACAAATTATCAGAAGCCTATTACAAGAGATGTCGTTGAGGCTCTGTCTTGGTTTCATCTATGAAATTCGTGGAATGCCTTAATCATCTCATTTGCAGAAATAAAAAGAGCACACATCACTTTATTAATTCTTACTACATAATCAAAGTCAACCTCATGACTGCCTGAAAGAAAACATGGTCCCAAGATCAAGCTGTGTTTCAAATCAGTGCTTTCATGTGAGGTCTTCATGGGTCCTACAGACAACCTATGACCAAAAAATGAAACTCAAGACAATGGCTTCTTTTTAAATCTGTTTTTCTATTATAGATATGAAATGCCATGAAATATCACAAAATAAACCCCAGTTTTCCCCTAATGCATTTAAAACAGTGGTAGGCATAATCTCCACAAGAATTATTTATTTTAAGTGGCAGCAAAAAGAAGCACACAGAAATTCTAACCTGGAACAGTTTTTCTTGTTGTTTCAATAACTCTTTCTCTGGCTTATTTTTCTCTAAGACACTTATTATCTTCTAACATACAATGTATCTTCCTGTTCATTCATTTGTCATCTCTTTCCACTATAAAATAACCTCTGTGAAGACAGAAACTGTCTTTTAATCAGGATGTATCATTCCCAGGGCACAGGATACTGCCTGGCACTAAGTAAATTCTGAAGAAGTATTTTTAGAATGAGTGAATGAATGAAGGGAGTTAAAATACTCAGTTAAAATACTCAGTATTTTCAGGCTGAACATGTACAATTCCTTGACTTTCAACTCTGTTAGGAAGACACGGACCCTCAAACACCACACTATATTAACATTTTCAAACTACTAAATCATAATTCAAGTATAAATGCAAAGAAAGGTAAAGCAAACATTTAACTTACTTCAAAAGTTTATAATATGCAAATCGAAACATTTCTTGGACAAGGACGGAGACTAACACTCCCAAGATCAGCAGATATTTCTGTATTGGTCCATCTTTGTTGTCAGTAATGGTTCTTGCCATGAACCAAAAAAGGGACGAAAATAGCAGAGATACCAACCAGAAAAAAGCTCTGAAAATTAGAGGGGGGAAAAAGGTTAAGTGGACAGGATTAATAAAGACTTAAAAGTGAAAAAAAAAAAAAACCCTACTTGAAAAGGAACAGAGCCCGCCCCCCCCCCGGGGGGGGGGGGGGGCCAAGTCCTCATAAAGTGATGCTTGGATCAACTGTTCTTCATCTCTGGTTCGTTTTCCCCAGGGAGACGAACATGCCCTCCAAGAGGAATGTGAGATTTTTCCTAACATTTTTTTTTTTTCAGTGACTCTGCTATTTCTAAGTACATCTGCAGACTACCTGCCAAGGGCCGTTTAGCTAGAAACTTGGTTATTTGCTACTCTTCCTAATTAAGGCTTTGCCCAGTGATGTGTAAGTATGAGCCTTTTCGAGAAAAACGTCTACATCTCTATTAACACAGTGATTAGTATAAAATTCAGAGGTTGGAAATCGATGATGGTTGAAAATCTAAATCAGTTTTCCAGTCCCGCTTTTGCAACATACCTGTGGATTTTAAATGATTATAACCAGCTTTACAAACCTTTTGCCCAAATGTCTATTGTGTTTAAAATGACACCTGTGATGCAGCACTTTCACTACAGCTGCGAGAGGTGAAACAGCTCAGAGAAGGTGGGAATCACTGGCCTACCAAGGCTGTTTCTCCTGGTACTGAGACTCAAGGGAGGAGCAGCCGGGAAGGCTGCAGGACAGGTGAGAACCGGGATTATGACCACCTTCGCCACCAGAGTTCAGTATTTACCAAGCTCCTGCCAGGAGATGCACTGACAGGTGCGTCGGTGTTTTCACAGGTTTCCAGCCTTTGGCTGTCCTTCTGGGGAGCATTAAGGAAGAAAATCCGTAGCCTGAATCCCCCCCCCCTCCCCGCCAAGACATTCCGAAGTGGCTGATCCGGGGTAGGGGGTAGGCATGCGTATGTTTTAAAAGCACCTAAGCCCCAGGTGCTAATGTGCTCTTAACCCCTTCGGGATTACAGATGCCTGTGAGAATCTGAGGGAAACTAGAGACCCCCCCTCAAGAAATATAAAAGGTGAATATGTGAACTTACCCACAATTTTTTCATGCAATTTTAATGGGTTCACGACTCACTAAAGCCCACCCATGGACCCTCGGCAAAAACTCAGGAGCCAAGCATCAGGGTTTTCTGAGACCCAGTATGAGCTCCTTCCCCAGAGCCCCCACTGTGGGGTCCCGGGGCTCCTGTTCTTTTCCCGCCGACCCTCGGAGGACGAGGAGTACTAGGGGACCGGGGTCCCGGCTCAACCCTCCCAACCTTTCTCCCTTCCAAGCCCAACAAGATCGAGCCGTTTGGTGCGGACGCCGGGGGTCGCCGGTATCTCCGGCGGGGGAGGGGAGCCCCGGGCCTGGGTTTCCCGGCGCAACCGCCTCACCCGATGATGAGGAAGATGACGCGCAACGGCTCAGTGGCGATGGTGAAGATGTAGAGGGCCAGCGCAGGTCCGAAGGCAATGAAGGCGCAGCCGAAGAACACGGCCGCCGTCATGGCGACCGCGGAAGCCGGCCCGGAGGCCTGGCGGGGACTCGAAGTACGCCAGGCGCCGACAGAGCTCAGCGCCGCGCGGGGGCGGGAGCAGGGCGCGACGGCGGGGGCTGGAGGCGGGGCGCGGCCGAGGGGGCTGGAGGCGGGACGGAGGCGGGACGCTGCGGAGGGGGCTGGAGGCGGGGATGGGTTGGGACGTGCCGGGGGGGGCGTTTTTTTTTTTTTTTTTTTTTTTTTTTTTTTTTTTTTTTT
>NW_024412415.1:28429553-28492461 GCF_014898765.1 Herpailurus yagouaroundi | reverse complement strand
GGGGGGCGGGGCTCGGCGGAGGGGGCTGGAGACGGGGCGGGAGCGGGGCGCAGCAGGGGGATGAGGCGGGACACGGAGAAGGGGGAGGGGCGGAGCGCGGCGGAGAGAGAGGGCGGTGCAGGGGATGAGGCGGGACACGGAGAAGGGGGAGGGGCGGAGCGCGGCGGAGAGAGAGGCCGGTGCTGGGGGCGGGGCGGAGGGTGTTTGGGTGCGGCGGAGGGAAACTGGGGCCGGCGGGCCGGCTTTTAGCATAGAGGGTTGGTGGCAGGTTGCAGCGGGGCGGAGGGATGTTGGGGCGGGGCGAAGGGGGTGAAGCGCTGATGCTGGAAGGCGGGGCGGAGGCCGGGCCTCATCGCCAAGCTCCCGCCCCACCCCCCGAATTGGGCGTTTAGGGCCGACCGGACTCCGAGGTACCCTTCCCTGGGTACCTGGCGACGTTAGCCTGGGGCCCCGAGCCCCCGAAACCACCATCACCACTCCTACACTTACATCAGGCCGCCGGTGCCGCTCCCGCTTTGGAGCCTGAATGGGGGAAAATTCCAGATCCCCTAAAGAAATATAGCGCCGGACAGAAGAAGGATTCCATTTCTAAATAAAGTTGTCAATTTTAACTTTTTAAGTAAAAGTTAAATGTGTCTTTTTAAAGCACATTTTGCCATTTGCACAGTTGGGGGAACTTCGTGCCCCATCGTATATAAAACCCAAGCCGGAATAGCGGTAACCTAGGTGATAACTCACACATACGAAATAGTGGTGGACGAAGCTGTCCTCAGGGTTGTTTCTATTTATGTTGTCCCCTCACTCCCAGGTCTTCGAAAAGATGTTTTTGAAGACATTCTCCGGTTACCCCCCACTCTATACGAACAGTAAAATCTCCCTGCTCTGTTTTCACTTACTCCTTTGTGTCCCCGATTAAAATGTAAATTTTTAGGGGGCAGGGGCTTTGTTTTGTTTTGTTTTGCTGTTTCCACACACCTAGAAGGTGCTGACTATCTGTTAAGTGAACTAAACAATTTAAAAGATGGAACTTATAAACATTTGCTACTTTATATTAATGGAACAACTTCTGAGAGGTTTAAGAATTAAAATCAGGTTAAGTTCCTGGATTTCACATCTAAGATTTTTCTCCATGTTTAAAGGGAATAATAATGATAATAATACCTTATGTGTTATTTTGAGGATTGTGCCTGCACAGTAAGTGGTATATAAGTGTTAGCCATTCCTACTCATTCTTTAATATCATGAATAAAGCTCTTGGAAATGAACACTGAAAAGAGAAACACTGGTAGCCAGGACCCGACTGAAAATATTTTGCATCTCGTCTCTGATAATGGGCTTTCAAATAATACAACTACAAGTATTTACTTCCTTTTTTTAAAGTTTATTTTCTTTATCTTGACAGAGAAAGAGAGAGGTAAGGGCAGAGGGGGAGAGAGAGAGAGAGAGAGAGAGAGAGAGAGAGAGAGAGAGAATCTTAAGCAGACTCCACACTGTCTGATGCAAAGTCTGATGCAGTACAAAGTCTGATGCAGGGCTAGATATCACAAAATGTGAGACCATGACCTGAGCTGAAATCAAGAGTCAAAAGCTTAACAGACTGAGACACCTGGGCATCCCTACAAGTATTTAATTATGATAAAACGTCACCTTTGCTCACTGAAAACAGACATATATACTTTCCATTTACTCCACAATATAGTTCATTTTGAAATGTCTTATATAGTACCTACTGAAACTCAGGTTGAGACCACAGTTCAAAATGATGGAGTGACTCACCATTACATATTCTTTTAGTTCTATCCTGAATCAAAGTTACCAGATGCAATTCCATTACTTCAGCTCCATGCAGAAATGTCTTCACGAAGCATAATGGACTCATGTCCTTAGCATAAATTAAGATTTTTATACCACAAATGGCCATCTACATTTTTCCTGCATATTTTATAAAACTTTATCATTGTTCAATATCTTTAGTAGATCCCTACTTTACTACTTGAGTTCAGGGCTAGAAAAAAGTTTTGTTTCTCCCGATAGATACACATGCTCAGCTTTGAGAGCTAACTCATTCAGGCTTCATTGCACTCTCAGGAAGCTTCGAGCTAAATTTAATAGTCGGTTATATCAACTATTCTGGTTTTTTTTAGCATTATAATTACTGCCATGACCTCAGAAAACGACGTATTCTTTTATCCCTATTTTAATGATTTGATTACCCTAATTGTAACTAAGATCTTGTGTCTTGGTTAAAGCTGCCTCAAATATCTTGTAATAGGCAACTCAACAGGCAGAACTGTAAGTTGGGGCAATTTGTATTCATAGTGTCTTGACCATATTTCAGTTCAATCTTAGTCCTCAAATCCACTTAAAAACAATGGGAAGGTAATGTAAAATGTAATGCGTCTGCCCCCCCCCCCCCATCAGTAAAGACATCTTTAACTGATGTCTTTTGGAAGAGAAAAGAAAGCAACTAGACCAAATTGGAAAAATCACCAAGAAAATAGTCATCTTCAGCATTCACGGTTATTTACTGGAAAAACTGATTTCAAGTTTTCTCTGAATAATAGCACCTTACATTTATATAATGCATTGTTATTTGAAGAACACTTTCACACTGACTTCAACAATTCTGTTTACAAGAGAGGAGTTTGAGGCTAAGTAGCAGTGCTATTGACTCCTCAAGCTTTTATGCACTATTAACGTCCCCTGAAAACTTGAAAACATAAGGTACTAAGTGATGATGGTTGTTAAATCCCTAAGAGGTGACTGGCAGAAAGAGGCTGGCACATGGTATGGCTCTGGATATAGACTGTTGGGAATTCCTCAGAATTGGGTGCATGTGGGAAGCTGGGTGTGGGCAGGGAGGTTGGGGGGGGGTACAAAAGTAATACCACATTTTAGCAATTTATCAGATAAGGCTTTGAGATACCTACGTGTAACTCACAAGATACTAATGAACTCACTTGAGCTTTGTTTCTGGTAGTGCTGAGAGATTCAGAGTTACTCAACCATCTATTCATTCATTCAAAATGCATGCTGAATAGCGATGAAGTTATCAGGCACAATGCTGGGCAAAGGGAATCCACCAGGAGCCAGATGTGCTCCTGTCTCCGTGAAGATTACAGTCTAGTGGGAAGCCGGATAGGCAGGTATAGGGTGCTGTGAGAATGTATAGGAAGAGGGAAGGGCACCCAGTCCAGATGTGTGAGGTTTTGCTAAAGAGAACATGCACTCACTCAGGTCTCTGTTTAGGAGTTAGCAAAGATGAGAAGCAGGGGAGAAATGGATGGACAAGTGGAAAGGCCTCAAAGTGAAAGAAAGCAGGGCATTTCTGAAGGACAGAAATTAATTTTATTTGCTATGGGGGAATTCTTATATATTCCCGGAACCAATATTGGAAAACCCAAATTTTGAAGGTAGGACACATGAAGAAAAGGAGAGAAAAAGTTTACTCAATTTATCAATACATAGGTAGCATTCTGGGTGATTTATTTTATTAAAAGGAAATTCTTCTGTATTTAATAAAGACTAAAATAATGTAAGGTAAGGGCTAGAATAAAAACCAGATAATGAAGCTCCTCTTTTTCTTGCTATACTTACTGAGGCATTGATGAATTTACTTTAAATTTTTCTCTAAGAAGTAAATGAGGGAAAAAACTCCTAAATTACTTAGCTTTCTTCAACAACAGGTTAATTTTGATGAAGTTCACTGATTCCTTCAACGCTTATTAAACACCTACTATGTGCCAGGCTCCTTACTGGATACCGTAGATTCAAGCTCCTGGGAGCTTAGAGTCTAGTGGGAAGGAAATAAGCAGACAATTTGAATCCGGTACAGTGACACTCTGGGCCTACAGAGGAGGGGGCTCCTAACCTGGATGGGTTGTGCAGGAAGTCTTCCCAGAAAAACCCTTAGTAAGTCTTGAAAGATAAGGAAGAGTTAGCCAGAAAAGGGGTAGGGAGTCAGCAGAAGGAGTAGCATAAGAAAAGGAATGACAAAACGTGGTGTATTACTGGTGACATTTAAAACGGGTATGAGTTAGGGTATGACAAGATCCAAGGCTGGAGAGAAAGATGTGGGGGTGGTAAATGGCTTTGTTTGCCAGGCTAAAGAGTTTAGCTTTCTATACCCCAAGGTATGAGGTATCACTGAAGGATTAAATTTGGCAGTGATAGAAGATTCCAGTTTATTTTTTTTCAATTCTTATTTATTTAGAGAAAGAGAGAGAGAGAAAGAGAGAGAGTGGGGGAAGGGGCAGAGAGAGGGAGACACAGAATCCAAAGCAGGCTCCAGGCTCTGAGATCTCAGCACAGAGCCCGACTCGGGGCTCACACTCACGGGCCGGGAGGTCATGACCTGAGCCAAAGTCAAAGGCTTAACTGACTGAGCCACCCAGGCGCCCCTGAAGATTACAGTTTTAAAAGCCTGTTGGCACTGTGAAAACCGGCTTGGAGGAAAAGAAGATTCGACACTGGGCGACTGGTTTGAAGAGGTTGCAGACATCTAGGCGAAAGATGACGAGGCCTGAACAAAGACAGAGGCAGAAACAATGAACAAGTGGACAGATTAGAAAGAGATTAAGGTGTTTGATCTATAAGACTTGGAGGCTACTGAGCATGCAACTCTTGATCGCGGGGTCATAAATTTGGGACCCGTGTTGGGCAGAGAGATTACTTAAAAATAAAATCTTTAAAAAAAAAAAAGAATGCTCCAAAGGGGAACCTGGCTGGCTCAGTCAGCAGAGCACGCAACTCTTGATGTCAGGGTTGTGAGTTTAAGCTTCACGTTGGGCGTGAAGCCTACTTAGTTAAAATTAAAATAAATAAATAAATAAGACTTGGAGGCTAGTGACCTGTGTACAGATCTAAGTAGGTGATGATGCTATCTATCACAAGGAAGAAAAAAAGGAGACAGAAGAGCTTTTTCCTCTTAGGTTTAAGGGCTGTTGGTGGGAACTGCTGGGGAGGAGGAAAGATGGAGAGCTGAGTATGAGTTTCAGACTGTATTTGATGTTTGAGGTACCTGTAGCAGATCCCAGGAGAGATGTCCGGTGGGCAGATCGACTTGGAAGTCTGCCCATCTGCAAAGAGGTTGGGGCTAGAGATATAAACTTGAAAGCTGTATTAGTTTCCTATCATTGCTGTGACAAATAATCACAATTTAGTGGCTTTAAAGCAACACAAATCTATTCTCTTAAGAGTTCTGGAGGGCAGAATTATGAAATACACCTTACCAACCTGTTAGGGCCAGGTTGGTTCCTTTTGGAGACTTTAGGAGAAAATCTCTTCCCTCACCTTTTCCCGACCCCGGAGGCTACCTACATTCCTTGGCTCACGACCCTTCACGATCACACCTTTTCTCCCTCTGTTTCTGTCATCACATAGTTTCTGTTTGATTCCAACTCTTCCTGTGTCCCTCCCATAAAGACTCTTGAGATTACATGCTCCTCACCCTCCGATAATGCAGGACAACCCCCCATTTCAAGATCCTTAACTTGATCATATCTGCGAAGTCCCTTTCCCTGTATAGAGTAACAATCACAGGTTTCAGAGATTAGGACATGAACATCCTTGGGGGCCATTATTCAGCTGACCACAGAAGTTATGAACATTTAAAAGCCATGAAAAGGGATGAAATTATTTTTGGAAAACGTGGAAAACCAGGAGAGCACTGTCACAGAAGCCGTCACGAGAACATTTCTAGGAAGAAGAGATATACTGCTCAAATGCTGCCAAGAGGTTAACCCAGATAAGGACTGAAAATTGTCAGCTACTTTAGCAACTAGGCAACTGTAAATACAGTGTCAGTGAAGTGGCAGGGGTGGAAGCCAAACTGGAGGAGAGCTGAGGGATAAATGAAAACTGAAAAACTGAAGACAGTAACTGTAGTCGACTCTTTGAAGAAGCTTAGCTACAACAGAAGAGGATAAAGGGCAATAGGTGAGACAGAGACGAGGCCAAAGGCTGGATCAACTTCCAAGTTGATCTGCCTACTAGACATCTCCCCTGGGATCTGCTGCAGGTACATCAAACATCAGGGCTGCTTAGATGCTGAAGGGACAGGGGTGACACAGGAGAAGGGTGTAAAAGGTAGAAGAGAAAGAGCTGCGAGTTCTCTGAAGGGTAGGGGGGGAGGAAGAGTTCAGAGAAGAGGCAGTGGTGCA
The DNA here is from genome assembly GCF_014898765.1 of Herpailurus yagouaroundi. Lineage (NCBI taxonomy): Eukaryota > Metazoa > Chordata > Mammalia > Carnivora > Felidae > Herpailurus > Herpailurus yagouaroundi. The sequence goes on along the minus strand of NW_024412415.1, from coordinate 28,486,300 downwards.
AAGTGCACAGAATGGAAAAGATGCCTCTATTCCAAAAGGAAGGAGTGGGGATGAGGGTTGGCGATGGGCAGCCAGCCCATAGGAAGCTATCGGTTGGGGAGGAAGAGGTGGCTAAGAACCTCGTGTTTGATTGATGCTTTTCTCTGTGAGGCAGGAGGTGGAAGACCTATCTACTATGAGTGAAGGGAGAGAAGTAGGAAGCTCGAGAACCGTGAACGTTCAAAATGGTGGTGGGGCTGAATGCAAAAGGCTATGGCCAGGAATGTGCACAAGCATAGTGGTAGGACAGCAATAGGTCCAGGGCCTCAATCCATGGGATTTGGAAGGGAAAACAAAACAACAGAAACTACACTTGTGAGTGAGGACTAAGGGAAGGCTACAGTTCTAGAATAGAACAACCTCAATGTATGCTGATGTAGGTATGAGCAGATGTGGCCATTTTTCTAAGTTTTAAACAACTTCAAGCCAGATATGTTTGCTAACGTATCTTAAGTCTACCACGGTTTGAATCACACACGCTTAGCAAATTTGAAGAAACATTTTTGAAACGTGCAGTCCACTTCAGAGTCGGGGGTGTTTTCATTATGTAGTTTTTATTTTAGACGAACATTATTGTAAAAAAAAGTTCACCTGGAATAAAGTCCATTAAAAAAAAAAAAACACAGCATCAGTTATCAGTATACAGTTAATGAATTGGCTTAAACAAGATTAACCACATGACAGGTTCACTTTATCTGCAGAAGCTTTTCACAATAAGCCGTTGAAGCAAAAAAAAAAAAAAAAAAAAAAATGCCGAAACATACACAGTAGGACAATTGGAAAGACTAGATATTTCCCACTAGGGGCATGATTTAAGTCAAATCGTTTATGGTGTTTTGCATTAAAGGAACTACAGTGTCAGCTGCAAACAAACAAAATAAAACCCATCTGTAAGGCCATAGGAATGAATTATAATAATTAAATTCACATTTTAAAAAAGGTAAGAAAATGAAACAAGAAGTTTCTATTAGTTCTTGGCAATAAGAAATGCAATTGCATATGGCACAAGCATTGCAAAAAACAAAGGAAAATTTGAAAATATCCCTAAAATAACTGTTTGCTAATTTTCACTTCTGTAAATTTCATTTAGAATTTTTTCATATTGACCATGACTCCCATTAATATTATTAGTCTAAAAAAAAAAAAAAGACTGATTCTCCTGTAAAATTGTGCTGGGATTTAAATTTTTATTAACATATCCTGTACCTCTAGGACAAGGAATTTCATTTTTAGACATTCCTTTTTCCTCCCTTCTTTGGATATCACAAGAAGGAAAAGGAATGGTCCTTTCTGTTAAAAGAAAAATTCTAAAAACCCGACAGCAGAAATGAGTGCTTAAAATCTGAGCTAAGTAAATCAACGTAATGAAATGCTGTTTTAAAATCTGAAGCTCAGAAGTCCATCTTTAAAGATTAAGTACTAAATTTATAAAGAAATCTAAGTCATGAACTAGAAAAGAAAGTCTCCTTAAATGTATCACTTACTGTTCACAGGAAAAACTTTATAAGTCTTAATACAGATTCTCAGCATTCAGAATCCGTAAAATGGAGTTATAATCTCTTACTTAGAAATTTCTGCAAACATTTATCTATATTGCACAGCTAAATTTCTTAATGTAGACAGGGCGAGAATACCTTTTTTGCACTAAGTGGATATGACATGTATGTTCTATTCTAAAGTAAACTATCTCCTACCTCTTCCAATGATGTCTTTAGTCCAAAACAAAACATAAAATCTAAATGGTGCCGGATGCTTAAAGGCTGGCTCACTGTTTTTCTACCAGGTATTAGAATACTAGTTAGCTAAATGAGGTATAATTAAAAAATAGTCCTTCAGAGTAAAGAGTATATTCTTCGGAACATTTATAACAAAGACTGCACAAAATGCTCACGTAAATAGTAAGAAACCCTGTGGCGCCTCCTAACCGACGCACAGGTGGTTATTTTCTCATAATCTGTATGAAGTAAAACATAGCGAAAATAAATTCCCAGCGAAACGTCTTACAATCAACTGGTTTACATGCTAACTTAGTTACAGCACATTTTCATGGTCTGACATCCTCAGACTCTATTTGAAAAGGTCTAGTCCAATCATTGTCAAAAATTCGCACAATGACAATAAAGTGCAGCCACCGAACCACTAACTGCTGCCAAAGTCTGCGTGTACCTTTCCCCTAAGACCACAAACATGTTCACGCAAAACTAGATTTCTTCAGTTTCAGCAGGGAACAGACAATTATCTGTCACTAAATTCATCTACAAATAGAAAAAATAATGCACTGTAGGTACATTATGAAGCAAAGTGGAGTATTTATTGGGGCATTTTACCATGCAGAAAGGGAATTTCCTATGGTCTTAGCTCAAATTATATACAATTCAGCAAAGCTACATGTAAGAAAATAGCAAGGACAATTTATTTCTATATAACAGAGCATATATCCCCAAATTGCTGCTACTTCAAAGAGCACTTTTAGACTCATCACTTTTACAGGCTCTTTCAAAGGGAAATTCATGGAGACTAATTATTAACCCATATAAGACAAAAGAAGAGAGAAGGAATAAATCAGAAGCAAAGCATTCTGTTAAAAAAAAAAAAAGTCTAACCACAGAAAATGTCAGTTTTGGTTTGCAGACAACCCCTGAGATATAAACCAAAGTGTTAAGACACCAAATAGTCAGAGGTAAATTACTAGAATTACATTCATACATGGTGTCATAGCACTTGCCTTTTAGAAAGTACTTTGTTACCATTCAGAAAGCTTAACCGCTTGGATATTTTTTCGGAAAATTAGCAAAGACAAGATGTTTCTAAGAAATTATTTTTTCTTTCCAAAAATGTATCTAATTTTAAGACGGAAGATGTACAATCAGCTTTCAATCGAGCAATTACTGATTATACTGGGACACCAGCAGGTGCCTCTAAACCGATAGGTAAATAAAAAAAAAAAAAATCAAGAAGGCTGAAATTTGTCAACATTAAGTTTAGCGTATCCATCAAAAATAGCTCTGGTATATTTGCTGCTGCTAAACTGGACGTAAGTTTTCAAACAAGTACTAAATAAAGGTTGACTGGTCCAAGCATTCTAACGCTAGGTCTTAATTTGAAGCACAATGCTCTGTGGTAACAAGCAATCCATTCCCATTTTCCCCTCCACTCTAAACTATCAAGCATGGTGGTACCCTCCATGAAACAAAAAGGACCTAACAGGAAGAGTGATTATTAAGAGAGTTCATTTCCCTAATCACCGATTTATTACTCCCTTCTGTGTTTTGTCACTGAAGGCTAGGATAAAAGCAATGTCAAAATTATCTGAATTTGGCACATAAGTTAACACTAAATACTTTTTTTTTTTTTTCTTAAGTGAAGGTTTCATCTACAAAAGGTATATCAGTACCAGTGTTTGGTGAGAAAGGCAGCTAAGCTCTTGGTTGGCGTTGACCCAAATGACTGGACCAAGTTCTGTAACAATGAACCTGAACAGATGGAACTGGGTTCTACGCATTCAACAACAGCTGTTTTAGAATGGAAACCTTACTCATATTTTCTCTAACAAAAGGGCAAGACTTTTCCTAGAGGCTGCACTAGGTCTAGGTCTAATTATCTTTATTTAAAAGAAAAAAAAAAAGAAGCCCAAATAAAACCAGAATAAAAAATCATTATGTTTACCATCACCAAGAGCTATCTCTATTAAATTTATATCAACAAGTTAATCTCTCTCCCTGTAGGTAAGCTTTCTACGAACAAAGGTCTAAATACAATTCTTGTTAACTCTTTGCAGACAGGGATTACAGTAGGAACTGGGTATTACAAACGAAACCAGCAAGCAAGGGAGTGAACCTAAGAAAAAAATATATCACATATGCTGAAGTGACAGAACAATAGCACGCTGAAATAAAACCCAAATGGTACGTCTCTCTGCCTGTACAAAATTCAGCTCAAGAAGTTCACAATTAGAAACAGACAACAATGTTCAAATATGTTATGTTTTAGATAACTGAGCAGTTACAACAGGTCAAAAATAGGAAAGAACAGTGAATACAAACCCCAGGAAAAGTGAGCTTAAGGTGATTTCCAAATGTAGCTTCTACAGATGAGGCAGAGGTAATCAACTGAAAAAGTGATTTCTTCAGCTACCCAAACTCTCTGACCAAAAGGCCAGGAATGAAGCAAAATCCTCAACAATCTGGAGAAATAAATTGTGGCCTCTGATGAATAGATGGACATTTTTATGAACTTTTAAGATGAATTTTATCAGAATTTAATGATTCTTATTGAAGGAAATCACAAACTAGAGCCCTTAAAAAAATTCTATCAATGCAATAACATTTGGCCACATGAACCAGACCCAACATCTTTTAGTTTTAGCATATTAATCTCTGCGTTAAATGTTTTACTTTTTTCAAACACCCCCAAGTGCACAAGTTTGTCTAGAACTTCACAAGGCAAAAGTGTGCAGATACGAGTCTGAGACTGTGCTGTAGCAGGGACAGGCTAACACTGATGTGCAAAGTGAAAAAAGAAAGATAGCAGCTTCTAGGACAAACCAAAGAAAAAACAAGTTAAGTCCTGCGTATGTCTCCACTTCATTGCTTCCATGTTTGAAAAAAGGAGCCTGTTATCTTTCTAGGCCACGAGGCTGGAACCCACGTGGCGTTCTGTGTCGAGAAGTCTAGGTTCAGTGGTGTTCTCCGCAGCAGCCGGGCGGTGTGGTTCTGAGGCTGGCTGACCTGTGCTTTCAGAGAAGCCGGAAAGGGTCCTTTAGGTGTGCTGCAGTCTCTCAGAAAGAGTTCATCAAAGTAGCGAGCAACGGAAGAAACTGGTCTTCTTTGATCGGTTTTCTGTTATTTTCACTGGTCCACCTGCCCCTGATGAATTGCTGTCATTCTAAAAAAGGGAAGATAATAAAGTTACCATGCAAATTGAAGTTTCATGGTTTGGATCCAATTATCTAAAAAACACAAATATCAAATAAAACCATAAATGCGTATTCAGTAGAGTTTTTTTTTATTAGAAAGTAACTCGTTAGGCTCTGACATTGTTTCTTTGGAAATGGTGGATTCAAACGGGGAAAATATTTTTAGGATAACACCTTTTATGTTAACAATATATTAGACAGGAAGCTCCTATTTCCAGTTCAGAGAAATTATAGCCAAAGGACTGTAAAATTTCAAGGGTATTGAGGGAAATGATGTTCAGATATTGGTATAGGCAATCCTCTTGTTAGATGTAGGAAGAGTTGGTGACATAAGGTATACAATTATATTCAGGCTTCAGGTTAAAACAAACCTCCAGTGTGGTCCTAATGATTCATCACTGAGATCATGTCTAATTTAAGCAAACGTTAACAACTTTAAGATCATAATTACATACAGATATAAGTATCTGTCACATGAAAACTAAGCTACATAATTTTATGGCAAAAATTTAATTTGTGTCATTAATATTTTAATTATTCTGGTCAAAATTCCATTAAAGACCACCTTTAAGAGTCAGATGAAAGGGGGCGCCTGGGTGGCGCAGTCGGTTAAGCATCCGACTTCAGCCAGGTCACGATCTCGCTGTCTGGGAGTTCAAGCCCCGCGTCGGGCTCTGGGCTGATGGCTCAGAGCCTGGAGCCTGTTTCCGATTCTGTGTCTCCCTCTCTCTCTGCCCCTCCCCCGTTCATGCTCTGTCTCTCTCTGTCCCAAAAATAAATAAACGTTGAAAAAAAAAGAGTCAGATGAAAGAACTGAGGCAGCTGTGGTTCAGAAGTAAGAAACGTGAAGAAACAGAAATAAGAATCAAAGCTCAACCAGGTGAATACGTGAGTCCAGAAAAAAAGGAGTCAACGTGAATATATCATAATCAGGCCTATCCTTTTAATCAAATAAAAGCACGAATCAAATTAAACAGCATGAATAAGACCACAAATTTAACAAATAGCATAAGGAAAATAAAAATGGTAAGTGATACAAACCATTTTTCTGTTGAGTTTTGTCATTATATCCCGTGCAAGTGTAAAAAATGCCTAAAGGTAAACCAAACATTTTATTATTATATGTTTATAGCACATTTTAAAATAGAAATGTGGAATTTTCATTAATTCATTATGAAATATATTATTTGACACCTTTTAATCGAGAAAAGGACATAACTACAATCATAGCACACACTTGAATAGCCTCTTATTTTTCAATGATATCGTAAACACTTTCCAGTGTTATAAAACTGTCATGCATTCACTCACCAAATATTTTCTGCACATAATATCCGGCACAAGTTTCTAATGTGACACTGGCTGAGTTATGGGTAGCTTTCTCGGTGCATCAAGAGCACCTAGTGGGGTGGAGGCTCTAAATCCCGCCACATCCTCAGAGAGGGACACAGCACCTGGTTTAGGAGATGCTGAATATCTGTTTAATCACTGAATGAATACCTAGAGCTCTAGAATCTGTTTTCCCAAAAACCTCTACCTTTTATCTCCAATCTCCTCCCTTTCAAACTACTTTCACCCTTGTACCGAGAATATATCATCTTCCATGTCTTATCTCAGCTAAATTCCCCACCATGGAAATCAGTTCAAATGGAAGCAGGACGAATCTGACTAATCTCACTTTGTGCCTAGTGTCTCTTGACCCAAACCACACATTTTTTAACTCTATCATCTCTACTTTGTTTCTACAGAGCCAGGACTTTTTCTTTTTTTAAGATTTTATTTTTAAGTAATCTCCACACCCAATGTGGGGCTTGAACTTACAACCCTGAGATCAAGATTTCGCACGCTCCGCTGACTAAGCCAGCCAGGCACCCCTCTACAGAGCCAAGACTCTTAAAGCACCTTCAGTTGTCTCCATGCTAAACCCACTGTTGTCACTTTCTTTGTTCCCAAACACTCCTGATACCCCCAAAGATGTTCAGCAGGATTATGTCCAATCAAGCCAAATAGAAACAACGTGATAACCGCTATCATCACTCATTATCAGTGTTGCACTGTCACACTGGTCACCTGTGGGTCTAAGTTTCTAAAGAAGCCCATCCTAGTTCTTATGACAAGCCAACCGCACTAAGTTAAAGCTCTGGGCAAACTGCTAATTTCTGTAGAACACCTGGTCAGAATAAGCAGCTCAGGCAACTCCCCAGCTATGTGTTTCCATAACTCAAAGCTTGCTCTAAGCCACAGGTGTGAGTAGGGTGCACAAAAAGAGACCTACACCTGCTCCATTAAGCCAGGGTATGGAGTTCATTCGGTGAGAGCAATCCTATCTGGGCCATCTCAGTGAACACATTTTCTCCTGTCTCTACCAAAGAGGCTCCCCTTTTTCTGCTTTTTTGTGGCAAGCGGACAGAAGCATTTTTCTGCTTATCTATGCTTATGTAAATAAATCAAAAGAAGCTTCCTGTTTCCTAACACCCATTAGCCAACCCAGAAAAAAATTAGTTTTATTGAAAGCAAAGAAGAAGTTCTGATCAGTGTTCACTAGCCAATAAAGTCATTTCAATCTCGATTTTTAGCCATAATGTTATGGTGAGTGGCGAGTAGCCTAAGAAATTAAATGTCTACAAAACCATCAACATTATTGTTTATTGAGTTACATGTATTAACGCACATATATCATTTTTGTGATCAGTTTAAACAATGTTTTTAAAAAAGAAAATATTATCAACAACTCTGCCGGTGATAAATAAAATCTATTCTTAGAAGTCTTTAGATGATTTGGTTGTCTTTAACAGTTAACTTACTGAAAATGTATTAAAACTACTCTCTGATAGACACACTTATTTCTACTAAATACTGCTGTGTTACAATGTATCATGCTTAATCTAAGGGAACCTGTTCAATATACGGTTTCTCTCTTGAGAGAGTACTGACATGAAAGTAATTAAGACTCTCCTGCGACAGGCTACCATAGTATGACAGGAACCATGACAAATGAGCAGAGGACACTATGCTTGGTCAGCGAGTACAGGATTTCCAGCTTCCCAAACAAAGGGCAAAGGTGCACTTAAACGGAACTTTTACCTTCTGTTCGGTGAATCTTAACTGAGCAATCTCATTATAGCCCACGTGGAGGCTGGGTGCATTTAACAACCTGAGTCCGCATAAAGTGAGAAGCACAGAAGTTCACAAGATGGAGGTGGAGTTCCCACAAGACATTTACTAAGAAAATGACAAGATGGCGTGCCTGGGTGGCTCAGTCGGTTAAGCGTCTGACTTCACCTCAGGTCATGATCTCACACTTTAGGCGTTAAAGCCCCACATCCAGCTCTGTGCTGACAGCTCAGAGCCTGGAGCCTGCTTCAGATTCTGTGTCTCCTCTCTCTCTCTGCCCCTCCGCTGCTCATACCCTCTCTCTCTCTCTCTCTCTCTCTCTCTCTCTCTCTCTCAAAAATAAATAATAAAACATTTAACAAAATTAAAAAGAAAAAAAAAAAGAAAATAACAAGTCTTGGAGAGTTGTTTGAACACAGGTACCTAAGCTCTAATGCTACCCCAGAGAAGTCATCAAACATTTCTTTCTTACCTCTTCTACATTTGTACTGGATTTTGCACTTGTCTCCAAGAATTTAATCCCATAGTCAATTGCTAACTGAAAGGCAAACAGAAACATTTAAATTCAGTTCAATTTGCTTCAACATATAAAGCATTTCCATTTTCTAGGTTTCTCAAAGTCCCAAAGGCACAGTATGTAGTTGAGAACTCTTGTGGTTCTCAAATTTCTTTGCTTTCTTCTATTTTTTGAAATGTAGACATCTAACTCATTCATCATAAGTAAAATGGCACTGCTTCCACTCAAAACACCATTTGAGTACTTCTTTTTTTCTATTATACTTCAGTTCTCTAATATAATTACAAGAAAAACTGTGATGGGCAACTGGGTGGCTCAGTCAGTTAAGCGTCCGACACTTGGTTTCAGCCCAGGTCATGATCTCATGGTTTGTGAGATCAAGCCCTGCATAGAGCTCTGCACTGATAGCATGGAGCCTGCCTGGGATTCTCTCTCTCTCCCTCTCCCTCTCCCTCTCTCTCTGCCCCTCCCCTATGCATGCATACACTCTCTCTCTCTCTCTCTCAGAATGAATGAATGAATGAATAAAAGAAGAGGAAGAAGAGGAAGAAGAAGACGAAGAAGAAGAAAAGAAAAACTATGAAACAGACACTCGCTCCTACCATTAATTTGGGATTCATTGACGTCTTTTATCTGCTCCCAAAGTACAACTCTCCCAACAGTCACTATACGGACTTTTCATTTTTTTTAATAAATTGGTGCATGAGATAATGAAAGCTTAAAATACTAGGTACTCAATGCTTTCATTTTTATTTGGTTTCTATTTCCATCTACTCCCAAAAAGCTCCCAGTTCATTTAAAATACAAAGAATAAATGAATGTTCATAGGGGAAAAGTTTGTAGTCAGATATAAAAACAAAATGTATTTTGTACGTATCACTAAAAAAAGGCACAGCAAAATTCCAAGACTTAAAAATTGAAGCCTCTAAGTTAATTTAGAAAATGTTAATTTAGAAAATTTGGAAGTAAATATGTACATATAATAAACGTTTTTGCTTTTTTTGCAGGATGCAAAATAGAGAAATCCCTGTAAATGAGATCCATAGCTTTGATGAGTTACAAGCAGTTTATTCATAATGACCTAAACCTAATGTGTAGTAAAGTAAAATATTCTTAGGAAAAAAAAAGGAACTGGACTATGATTACTATTTAAACTTCACTTATTCTATTACTTTTACTTGAAGAGAATGATTTACTTGACCTTTAAAACTGCATTTTCACACAGATATGGAAGAAATAGCCTGAACTCTAAGCTGTAGGAATCTGAAAAAGGACCAATTTGTATCTCCCAGAAAACAGCAAATTCTTCAGGAATGAGTCACGACTACACATTATATGGGGATGGATCTCGAATACTAATTCACAACATTCAAGTATGGATTACATCTCTTTGTTGTTTTTTAAAGGATTAAAATCACAGATACTTTTCAAACTGAAACCAATAATTAAATAATACTAAGAAAATAAATGCTTAGTGTGAATAGATTCCAATCTTTATGCATTCAGTTCAAATTTACCTTCTCTCCTCTTTCTTTTGACACTTGTCTTTTGTCATTCATATCACACTTGTTACCCAGGATCATTCTTTCAACGTCTGAAGAGGCATGCTGCAGGGAGAAAATAGTACGTTATAAAAACAGCCTGAGAAAAACACAGGTATTCAATGGACAAATCCTAACCTGTCAGAAACACATCCATAAATTTAATAATAAGACAAGCTTTTACTCAACACAGGGTCTGATTCAGAGGAAAATGTAAAAGATGGGAGGAGGGAAGAACTACAGCTTCAGAGTCCGTGCTAACTTTTCCCTCAAAGGCTTGCGGTCATTCTCATGCCTTTTTTTTTGTACATGAACAAACAGAAATAAAACGGACGGTTAGTCCAACAACAAAACTTCCAAATATTAGTTTAGAAGGAAACTAAAGGATTTAGAAGGATTACCAAATATTAGTAAAGAAGGGGGGGAAAAAAAACCCAGTACTGAGTGGGCCAATGAGGAAGGGACTCTGGCTTCTGAACTACTTAAAATATAAATTCACATAGGTTAATATAAATGTGTACAAAATGATTTCAAAGTCAGATTGCTTTCTGAAATGTCAAAGACATAAAAACACATCTTAATACCAGTGAATCTGGAATTAAACCAGATTTCAAATACGTTAAGATGGAGAAAATGTTAGAAGGGAAAACTGATAAGATGTTGGAATAGAGAGGTATCTTTGCCAGTCCAAAGGCAAGAACCTGGGGGTCAGATGTTAAAGCTCTCGGAGAGAGTGCAAGCAAGTCTCTTCTGTTTTCTCATGTGTGAAACGGGGGACTTGGATGAAATTATTTTCAAGATCCGGCCCAGGTTTAGAATTCTGTGAAATTGCTGTCCAGGCTGATACCCACCCCCACCCCCCCACCCCCCGCCCCGGTCTGACAGGGTCACCAGGCTGGCAGCACCAGAGATCTCTCCCTCTGTGGTGCTCCTCAGAGTGAGGGGGCCTGACCTGGCCGTGCCCTACTTCGTGGCAGCTCAGCCGCCTCTTCCAGAAACAGAAGGAGCCCTTTAAAGTACTCAGCAGGGCTCCTCCATAGCATCACCATTCTCTTTCCATACATACCTCTTCAATGTTTCTTATCCAGTTTTTAATATTGTCGAAGGACTTTTCATTTGTGATGTCATAGACCAGCATAATTCCCTGTGACAAGAAAATAACATCTTTATTTAGTACTTCATATACTTAAAGTAATAGAATATAATGGCAGTGTACCCCTACCCTCCAGAAACCATTTTTTGTCCTGTGTCCTTTGTAATGAAATACAATAAAAAATTTAAAGTACAGAGAAGCAAAAATAAATAAATAAATACTTCCACTGTCTCACCATGTAAATAGATAGTCTGTAAACATTTTTACTCTTAACCTTTAATGAATTAGTGATTGCAGTAAAGGTGATACACCCTTTCTACCAGACTTCATGTGATAAGAATCAGCACTAACTGGAGCTAAAAGAGTATTTAAGTTAAAACAGAGATAATAGCAGTGAAAGAAAGAGATAATCATTTCTGTTGTCTATTTGTTTATTACAAGTAGAAATGTCTTGCTTCTTACCCCTATACTAAGATTGTAACCATACTACTTTCAAATTATTTCCTGGGACGTCTGGGTGGCTCAGTCAGTTAAGCATCCTACTTCAGCTCATGTCATAATCTCACAGTTCATGAGTTTGAGCTCCACATCAGCCTCTGTGCTGACAGCTCAGAGCCTGGAGCTTGCTTCAGATTCTGTGTCTCCCTCTCTCTGCCCCTCCCTTGCTCGTGCTCTGTTTCTCCTCTCTCTCTCTCAAAAATGAACAGTTAAAAAAAATTTAAAAAGTAAATAAAAATAAAATTATTTCTTTTTTTTTAAGTTTATTTATTTATTTGGGGGTAGGGGAAGGGGGGAACGGAGAGAGCAGGAGAGAGAGAGAGGCCCAAGCAGGCTCCGCACTGTCAGCACAAAGCCTGGTACAGGGCTCAAACTTGAGAACCACGAGATCACGACCTGGGCCAAAAGCCAGACGCTTAACTCACTGAGCTAGCCAGGTGCCCCAAAAAGATAATTTTTAGGGGCACCTGGCTGGCTCAATTGGTAAAGACTCTTGATCTCGGGATTGTGAGTTTGAGCCCCACGCTGGATGTAGAGATTACTTAAAAATAAAATCTTTGACAATAAATAAATACAATAAAATTATTTCTTTTTATATGAGCTAATCAAAATGTCACTATCACTACGTAAATCACAGACACTTAAAACAGAATACATTTGTTATACAGGTTTAATGAAAGGCAATGTCATCGCATCTTTAAAGACCCTCACATCTGGTATTTCTAAAAGGCTTATCTTCTAAATGTATCAACCGACGCTTGTAAAATCTGTATCACCAGACCACACTCCTATACTAAGTGCTAGATCTACCCATCTATCCATCCATTCAACAAATATTTAGCGAGCACCCACTATGTGTATGATAACATACTTAGTGCTACCAGCAGTGAAGATAGACAAGGCCCCTTCCTTTCAAGCACGGCTAGCAAAGAAAACAATAAACAATAATTATACTAGTAATTATAACTCACCATTGCTATGAAGAAGCATGTGGAGTTTTATATATATATATATATTTAATATATATATTAATACTTAATATATATATATACTTTTTAATGTTTATTTATTTTGAGAGGATGACAGAGCGGGAGCAGGGAGAGGGGCAGAGAGAGAGGGAGACACAGAATTCGAAGCAGGCTCCAGGCTCTGAGCTGCCAGCACAGAGCTCAACATGGGGCTCGAACCCACAAACCACGAGATCATGAGCCCAGCCAAAGTCGGAGGCTGAACGGAAGGAGCCACCCAGGCTCCCCACCATGGAGAGTTTTGAATATAAATGCTAATCTAATCTGGCTGAGGAGATGGGGTGGTCAGAGAAGGCTTCCCGGAGAGAATGACATTAAAGCCAAGACCTGAGGACTGAGTATCAAACTTGAATTGGGCAATGGGGTTGAGGCAGGGGTGGAGAAAAAACCCACAGTGCCCAACACACAGTAGAAACATTATAAATATCTTGCTGACCAGAAAGGCCCAGAACCCACTGCACTGACTAAAAGAAAGCCATCTTGGTAAGAGTGAACAGATCCAATGGGAGGCCAAAGCGACAGACAGGGTCAGGCATGCTTTGGAGACCAACGACTGGATATCAGCTCCCAAATATCCCCTGTCATCACCAAAAACCCAACAAGTGAACCACCAGGTTGTCTTTGTCCCCTCCAAATCTTCTCTTCCTCTTTGTACTCGTTTTGATAAAGAGCAATATAACCCTGCCAGGCCGCCCAAGCAGACCCCTGCAAGTAACCTCCTCACAGCCAGTCAGTCACTAAATCCTATAGGCCCAACAACCGCAATATCTCCCGATTCTGACCCCTGACTCGCACGCACGGCCTTATTCATATTCTCATCTATTAGGCTTTACCTGAATCGCTGGCATTGTCTTTAACTGGTCTCCCAGCTTTCCCAAAAATCTACAATTGCTCAGAATGTGTGGAGGAGTTCTCAAACATCTACAGGCTATTGACCTGATTAATATTATGAAGACCAACGGCAAAGCATGCAGTTACTAAACACAGAACATAAAAACCAAAACCAAAACCAAAACCAAAACCTTTAAATGTCTTGTTTTCACATCCAAAAATGTATCTCCCCCATTGTACTAGACTCTAGCTTGGATCCTCTCAACTTGACAAATGAATATTCATGTTTTACTTTCACCGGAAGAGTTACAAAACCCTAAAACACACTCACCATGGCTCCTCTATAGTATGCGGTTGTGATGGTTCGAAATCTTTCCTGACCCGCTGTGTCCCTAAAATTTGAAACAAAGGAGAGAGAGGTTTTAAAAGTTATCGCCGGCATCACCGAGGAGAGACCTTAAGCTGTGGGTATAATTCTGGTCTGCTCACAAAGGCAGTGGTTTCAAGGGAAAGGGGAACGAGACGCAGCGGGAGCCTGCTGCCTGTGAGCTGGAGGCGGTGGTGGCCACGGGAGCCTGTCAGGAGCTCACAATGACTTTGGTGGGAAACTTGGTCCTTGATGATAAAAGCAGCAACAGGAAAATACACGGCCCGGCTAGGAACTGGCATGTTAGTCAAACACACGTGGGAGAGAACAGAGAATGGTTCTAAATTCTGGGACCCCTGGAGGTAGTTATAATCCTTTCTATAAACGCCTAATGACTAAGGCATCTAGCTCTCTTGACCGAAAGTCTGATTTCTGTACAACGCAAGCAATTGGGCTAGACTTACTACTGTGGAAATTCTGCTCAGCGGAACACACTAAAATGGATCTCCTCGAGCACTTTTTCAGCTATAGAGCCTGGGATTAAATGGGAGCCTGGAGTTTAACACATAGCGGGTGACGATGCTTCCAAAGACTTGAAAATATGGACAACGCTTCAAAATTACATAAACTTGAATATATTCTTGCTTTTTAGCTGATGGCATTCTATGAAAACACATCCTGAAAAATTTTTTTCAAATTTCTCATTATGCTTATTGAAGCAATCCCTACAAAGGGAGTCACATTGACTTGATATCTGGGAAAATCAGTATTTCTAAATTTGCCATGAGCCCCAGAACTAATTCACTCCCTGTGCGACTAAGGCAAGTTAAATTGTAGAATTTAATTGCAGGGGAGAGCGAGGCATTTGTGGAAATATACTAGAAATCGAATGCATACCAAACCCAAACAAGAGATGAAGGCCCGAGGGAAATACCATAAATTAGAAACAATAAATACCTTAACATTTATACACACCTTTCCAAATACTTTCCTCTGGTGCTCCCATGATGCCCCCCACCACCCAGTGCAGTGGTAGGATGACCACCATCCTCACTGTGCACGAGAGGCAACAGGCTCAGGTAGGCTAGGGTCTACCACTAAGCCACTAAGCAGCTCGTCGCCTTGAATGACACTGGAGCATCCAGGTCTCAGTTGTTTAGTGCAGGGCCAGGCATCACACCACAGTCCCCTTATCCTGCTGTTCTCTCACTGATCAGGCCTAGATACACACGGCACTGGTTTGGTATATGGCAAAGAAATCAGGGGGAAAACAAGCCAAGCACCTTTGAGCCAACTAACCATATTTTGATCTAACACACCGCTGCATTTGGAACCAGCCCTGCCGTGAGGACGGAGGAGAAGCCCTGCCATACTCAATGTTGGTCGTGAAGACTGAACGGAGACTATTTTGCTGCTGAGAGTATTGATAAATAGTGCTATGATGTTACATGATGTTCTAATTAGCTGACGGACTGCAGGCTCCTAGAAAGGCTTCTTATTGCTATGGTCAGGACTGTTCGGCACAGAGTCAGAAATTCTCTTGGCTTCCCCCTAAAATTTTTAAAACTATCTTGAAAATATTTGGCCCACTAAACATCAATAGATGAAAAGGGCAACCTGTGGCAACCTTCACAATGTTTCCCAACAAATATACTGGGAACCACTCACTATACTAGGCTAATATATGAAGCTTAACATCCTGCTTCAGATTTGGGTAGCTGTCCCAGCTTTAACATTAACCCAGACAAATGCCCTCAGATGGACTTAACTGCTCGAAGTCCTAGGTTCCTCCTCTGTAAAAGAAGGACTAGTGGGTTTCAACATGATGCTCTAGTTCTAGTCTTGTTCTGAGATTCAAGGAAGAAAAACAGCCTAAGGAAAAAGCTGATACATATTACTTGACTATTTTGCCCGGCCTCCTTCTTAATCTATACTGCTCTAAATTTCTAAGCTTTGTCTAATCTTGTCATCATCACACATTAGATCAGTCCAGTGTTCCTCATTTTTTTATTTAAAGAGGAGAAATATGAAAACAGATTATAAAGTATCAGATCGGGAGGGGAACTCCAATGTCTTCAGTCCAACCAAACGATTTGTAAATGATGAAAAACAGGCCCTAAGAAGGGAAGGCACAGGTCCAAATCCTCAGATTAGAGGCAGAACCTAGAACCTAGATCTGTACTTCCCACAGAAGAAGCCATTAAGGCTTCTTACCGCCTGAATACTTTTGCCTTATCTGATTTCAAAGCTGCAGCAACTACAATGATAAAGTGTATGCGCTCTTTAGATTTTAGTTTTCTTCCCTACAAAATTAGTGTTTGTGTAGAATGAGTTCTCAGATCTCCTCCAGCTGTAAGGGTTAGTGGCTTCATTCTTTACCTTCTCATTCTCAGTGGCGACACCTTTGAATATTTACCCACTTCCCCTTGGTTCTGATAAAGAAAAGACGTTTTAGTGATCACAAGTTACCTCTAACTTACCACAATTCACATTTTTCACATTTCAATTCCCACTTTCAATTCCCACTTAAGGTAGAAACTGTGTATATAATTTTTGTTTTACTTACCATATCTGAAGCTTAATTTTCTTTCCATCTAGTTCTATCGTTCTGATTTTAAAATCAATTCCTGCCAGAAAAAGAAAGAAAGAAACGCTAAATTTCTCCAAATATAATCCAAGTCTTATTAGGAAAAGGACAAAGATTTCTATTGAAAAGAAAAAAAAAAAAAAGTCTCTCCAACGCACTGGAAAATGTGAACACAGAGAGGGTGTGAATGGTATGTTTCCTCTGAATGCAGGCTGAAGAAAGGAATGCTAATTACTCTGCAAAGAATTCCCACACATGTTAAATGGAACGTATTATATGCCTCATTATTTTGATACAAATGGATCACATCCCTCAAAGTTATATAATTTAGATAGACTGAGAACATGCCATATTTTCCACTTCCTGATATACATATAAACAACGATTCCTACCCCTCTGGCCCATCTTTCCCTAAGAAACACCGTGGGACCTCTTTACAATGTCTTCCTCCGTCTCCTTCCATTTGTTCTTTGGGATCGGCCACTGGCTAAGGGAAAAAACAAAACCCCAGGCTCCCAAACCTGCCTGTTTGAGCTCAGAGATGGAAAAGCCCGCATATTTATTTTACATGGCTGGCAAGTATCTTACGCACATTTTAATAAATGTTTCTCGCATCTTACTGACTGGGCCTGACATAGCTAGAATGGTTTTTAGCCCCGACTGAACTTTAGAAATTACCCAGAGAACTTTAAAAAACTACTAATGGCTAGGTCTGCTCCTTTCCCCAAATTCTGAGATTCTGACTTAGTTGGTCAAGGGTGGGATCTGTGCACTAGTAATTTTAAAAGCTCTCCAGGTGATTCTAACCTGTAAATAGCACTCAAGCGGGACTGTGAGGTAGTTTGCGAAAGTCATTTGGGGCTCTGGCACTTAAACGTTCAACGCCACCCTCACCCATTTCCCCCCCACTATGTAGCTCAAAACTTATTTAGCAATTTCAACTACAAAGAACCACAAAGTCTTTGACAAATATCAGAATGCTCTATCCTTTTACCAGAAATAAGCTGCTACCCTCTGACAGGACAAGTTAACGAAAACAATTCGAACGCAATTTGCTAAATCCTTCATCTGGCCACTGAGCTTTTAAAATTTTTTTTTCAACGTTTATTTATTTTTGGGATGGAGAGAGACAGAGCATGAACGGGGGAGGGGCAGAGAGAGAGAGGGAGACACAGAATGGGAAACAGGCTCCAGGCTCTGAGCCATCAGCCCAGAGCCCGACGTGGGGCTCGAACTCACGGACCGCGAGATCGTGACCTGGCTGAAGTCGGACGCTTAACCGACTGCACCACCCAGGCGCCCCAGCCACTGAGCTTTTAGATTTCCCTATTCTTTTGCATCCTGTACAGAATCCCTTAAAAGCAGCCTCCAAGACATTTCAAGAAAATATGTCAATTATCCACTATATTGACTTAACCATCAAATGCAGTTATTTGCCGGGAGAAGAGTCTTCAACGGCTAAATTACTACAATGTTTCTACATATAAACGTTGAGAACACACAAAAAGGCTGCCATTTTGAGGCTCATTAAAGTCTCAGTCACTCTCCAGTCATTTAAAACATTTAGGGAGTTTTCTATGGACTCCGCCTTTTGTTTTCTGTAGAAGGACTATCTTTCTGTTATTTGAGGCGGTTCTAACATTATCTGTGAAACTTAACCAGCTTTTCACAATTCAGAGGTTTTCAGCGTTTGGAAGAGTCGTAAGCTGTGGGGGTTAGCTTTTGTTCATGCCGCTGTCAGGAGCCAGCTGAGAGACACGTGCATAGAACACGGTCAAATGAGCTCAACTTGAATTTCACTAAAGATGCAAAATGTCGTTTATATTATTATTGAAAAGCACTGGCCCTGAAAGCCAAAAGACCTAGACTGGAGGTAGGAAAAGGTGAGGGGACCTAATTAGATAAACTAGATAATGTGTCTGAATGTGATTTAGAAACTCTGAAATTCCAGATAAATGTAAAATATTACATATTCAGATGCTATGATCCTACAGATCTTGTCGCTTCACATGTGAATTACGGTAAAAGCGTCCCAGGACTCTGTGCCTACATCTCTCCTGGTTCTATCTCCCCTGCATGCCACTGCAAGAATAACTGTCAACAATCTCCGTGGTAATGTCACCTCAATCTTTAAGAAGCTATGGGCCCAACTCCCTCTGCCTGGCAATACGGCCTTTGCCACCAGAGGCACTGCTCCCCTGACTCGACAACCCTCAGAGCCTCCCTCCACCTGCCGCCTTCTATCTCTCCGCCCCACACCTCCTCCCCTCCGCACGTGCAGGGCCACCTCATGCCCGCAGCCTTCCCTGAGAATGCCACCTGTGGGTCCTTCCCCTCCTTCCCCCCTCAGCTCTCTACTTGGCCACGTCCATCCCTTACATAGCAAGTCCTGGCTTAATCCTGTTATTTGGTTTTGTTAACACACTCCTCTGAACTGCTCTCAAATCAAACAAGGGCTCCAGCCTCTGTTTGCTAGTTAGGTTGCATGCAGAAACAAGCATAGATAATAAAAGGTTAAATACTCTTATGAGAGGAAAGGTTACATTCTGCTAAGTGTGAAGAGAATTAAGAAAACCTTGGAAGTTCCAAGTTTTCTTAGCATGCCATAGTAACAATAGTAAGGATGCTAAGAAATCTATTACAATATGAAAATCAAGGTCTTTACATTACAATTAGTTTGATAATAACATCAGTAGACTATATGGTGGATTAACACTCACTTTGACATTTAAAGGAAAGATAAGTTCCTGAGACTACTCCAGAATTAGAATAACCAGTCATAATACAGGGATACAATTATATCAATCAGGATGCTTTGGCTGCAAATAACAGAAAGCCCAAATCAAACTAGCTTAAAGTAATTTGTTGACTCATATAACAAGCCCAGTGATGAGTTGGGGTTCAGGGATGACTCAATTCAGTAGTTCCGGCTCATTTCTCTGTACCTCCTTGGGCTCTGCCCTCCTGGGAGTAACAGTTTCATCCCCTGACTGATAACCGTCCCTGACCACCACAGCAATACTGAGAAGAAAAGAGATCATCTTGTGCCTCTCCCTTCCAAGTGAGGAAATGTTTTCCCAAAGCCTCCAGCGACCTTTCCGTCATGTTTCACTTCTGGAATTACAACCATGAGAATGTCATGTTCTCGGGACTAATGCTGAGTTCAGAAACCAATCACTGCCATGGGCAGTTACCAAGATTGAATTAATCTAAACTCATCCCTAAATTTAGATTAATCAAAACCCATCCCTGGAGCTGGTCACTTCTTTGACCCACAGGACTGCTGAAAACAGGAGAGAGTGGAAAAGCTGTTGATTGGTCATTGTATCTGTCAGAATAATACTCAGATCTACCAATCAGTAGAACTTTATATTCATAGCTATATGAATATCACTATCACTACAACCCTGTCATGAATGTTATTAAGATTATTGATAAGTCTAGGACTTCATCCGGTGTTCAGCCACAAGCAGAAAATATGAAGGAAATAAAAATACAATGAGCAAACCAAGCAGCTGCTATGACCTCTCTGCACTAGACCATGAGCTTCGCCATCCGCGAGTCCCAGCTCCAAAGGACTGGCCTGTGCACCAGGCCCAGATGATTCGAGACCACAAAGAAGGAGGGGGCTGTCTGTCATATCAACAGCAGCAATAACCACCACAGCTCATTCGGGCAGGAAGGGAGCAACCTTTTTTTTTTTTTTTTAAAGAACTATACAATCTAAAAAACATAGCTTCTGAAGAGCATTATGTTTAGGGTAAAAAAAAAAGCCCTTCACATTTCAATAGCCTTTTAGAAAGCATCATTTCTTGGCAGTACATAATACGATAACTCATGTTCAAAATGATGACCCTGAGTCATCCCAACTCATGAGCAATCCATCAGCCACCAGGCTTCGTGCAGCCTGCCCAGCTGGCCACACAGCCCAACACCTACGTTCAGGAGACAAGACTCCAACACTATCTCCACGTGTACTAGAATATGCCCCAACAGTAATTTTTTGATGGCTTTAAAGCAGTGCCAGTTTTTGTCATTAATATTTATCTAGTCAATAAAATAGGAAATCTACATTATAAGAAAACATTCCCAAAGGACTCAAAGCCATTTTTATTTTGAATTTATTTATTTATTTATTTATTTATTTATTTATTTAAAAAAAAAATTTTTTTTTTTTTTATGTTTGTTTATTTTTGAGAGGGACAGAGACAGAATGCGACTGGGTTGGGGCAGAGACAGAGGCACAGAATCCGAAGCAGGGCTGCAGGTTCCGAGCTGTCAGCACAGAGCTGCACATGGGGCTTGAACTCACGAGCTGAGCCAAAGTCAGATGCTCAAACGACTGAGTCACCCAGACGCCCCTTTGTTTTGAATTCACACACACACAAACACACACACACACATTTTTTTTTTCTGAATTGATTCTCATGCTAAACAGTTACTCATAACTGATATATACATTATAAGGAACCAGGAAAACTAGCATGAAAGGAACCATAGAATTCTAGGCTTGGAAAGAATCTCAGAGATGGATTAGTCAGTCCTCCCTGTGTGCCTAAGAAAACTGAGGCCCAGGGAGATTTAGCAACTTATCCAGATTGGCAAAGACTAATTGAAAAGGGGTTAAAATCAAACTTGGCATTTAAAGATCAGGCCTTCCCAAAGAGATGTGTACGAGAATGGCCATGTCTCCTTGGGGAAGCCTGCTCTTTAAGGGTCTATGGCATAACACTAGTGACAACGGCGGTGTCCAGCAGTGGGAGAATCCCTTGGTACAGAGGGGCCATCCAGGAGCAGTGAACAAGAGTCACACGAATCAACATGAGTGAATCTAAAAACATAATATGAAGTGAAAAAAGCGACTGCAGAAATTTCTCACAGTCAAACCATGCCTACAAAATTTCAAAAACACCAAAAACTGTACTATGTATCATTTGTATACACATCTATGTGTAATTAAAGTATAAAACACATACATGAGAATGACTATCAACAAAATCAGTATCGCTGTTACCTCTGGAGAGAAATGGAAGAGGAGGGATTAAGGAGAGGTTCAGAGGGACTTCAACTCTGTCATTTATTATTTCTAAAACTCAGTAGTGGTACCTGGATGCGGAAGTGTTTTATATTAGGTGTACTTTTGTATGCCTGAAATTGTTCATAATTTTTAAGAAGGAGTAGTTATTTAAAAAAATGACATCTGGAGACTCTCATTCGTTAATAATAGCAGAAAAATCAAACCAAATTTAGAGATGAAAGGCAACTTAAAAATCTTCGTGGGAGGTGGCAGGGGTGTGGGGGAAGCAGGTGTTACCCCACCCCACACTGCTCAATATACAGAGGGCCTGGGAGCCCTTGGTGACCAAACGTGAGTGATAGCAAGATTAGATCACGGTCAGAAAGTGAGGGGGCAGATCAGGGCCTTGGGGCAGCAAGGAGTGCTAGCCACTCCGATTTCAGGCAGGGGTTCAGGAGCATTTCCTTCCCTGCCTGGAGGGAAAAAAAAAAGATTCTCTTTCGGCTAAGAATAATGAAAGAATACACATTTGGTCTCTGTTGGGAGTGGCACTCCAGGAGAGGAACAAAGGAAGGAGTTCTGATTTTCCATTACCGTGGGAGAAGGAAGAGGATAGCCTCCCTCCCGGCTCAGGATGGGGGAAGGGGCTATGCCCTGCACCTCTGAAGAGAAGATAAAGTTGTACTTGAGGTCTCTGCATTGTCCAGGGCGACCCACAGGAATAAGAGCTGGCAGAGACCTGGCAGTGAGGCTCTAGGTAGGGATATGGTGTGAGCACTTGGCCTAAAGCACTGCTTATCAGATATTTCTCAGAAACCAGTAGTACAGTTGGAGGCAGTTGGAGGGAGGGCCTGGCCAGCAGAACAGAGGGAAGGAACCTTTGAACTCAACCCAAGCCCACAGTTAATAGACCTAGCAGGGCAAGGAGCTTGGAATGAGCAGTACTAGGCCACCTTTCATTCCACAAATTAGGTCTAATTTAACATGGAGAGGAATAGATTGACAAAAGTATTTTACACAATGTCAAACTAGTCAGCCAACAGATGTTTTATTTACTATCATAACCTTTTTCTGCTTGAAGAGAATAGGGAGGTTGCCCTGGGTTTGTGAAAGGGTGAAAGGACACCCTATGCTGGGGTGTGGAAAGGGTATGAAGAAGGACTATTCCTGGCCTTTGGAACGCCAGGGCCAGCCAGTTGTCCTGACCTTCAGCATCGCTGTGATCGGATGCATTTTTGCCCTGTGGGTACTGTAGCTTAGAACACACACAGCTAGGGGTGCCTGGGTGGTTCAGTCGGTTAAACCTCCGACTTGGGCTCAGGTCATGATCTTGCGGTCTGTGACTTCCAGCCCCGTGTCAGGCTCTGTGCTGATAAATAAGCTCTAGGGGCACCTGGGTGGCTCAGCTGGTTGAGTGACCGACTTCAGCTCAGGTCATGATCTCACGGTCCATGAGTTCCAGCCCCACGTTGGGCTCTGTGCTGACAGCTCAGAGTCTGGAGCCTGCTTCAGAATCTGTGTCTCCCTCTTTCTCTGCTCCTCCCTACCTCTCTCTCTCTCTCTCTCTCAAAAATAAATAAACATTAAAAAAAAATGCAAATTCCCCCAACCCATGCAATCTGAAATTCTGGGGGGCAGAAACCTGGAGTAATTTGTTAAAGGAAAAAAAAAAAAAGAAAAAAGAAGTACACACATAGCTCTCTCTTCTACCTTGGAACCGTCTTGGGTTACTTGGGGAAGTCAGCTCACCCAGGAAAATCAGGGATGGAGAAGCAGCAGGGACCTTCAACCGATGTGTTCCACACCCGGTTCCCACTCAAGTTCTTTTATAAAAAGTCCACTCTGGCTGCAGCCAAGAGATCCATGAAAAAAAAAAGAAGTCCTATTTCTGGGACATTGAGTCTTTCAACGAATGACAGCAACGGAAGATTCCAAAGCTGAGTTTACTCACAGCGCCAAACATACATACATATATCAACAGCCAAAAAACAACGGGGTACCTATCCCTTTTGACCCACTTTAAGAAGCAGAAGTCCAATACTGCACTTTCACAATGAAACAGGGGAAAAATGTACTTTGTTTCAAAAGTACATCTGGAAACATCTGTGATCCCAGGCTACCGGAATATGGGTTATGTGGTTGGTCTATTTACATTTCAGAGATATTCCAGAAATAGAAGAAAGTTTCCCAAATATTGAAATCCACTTTAAAGAAAGGCTACATCCACTTCCTCACTTGAGATTGTTATTATTAATGATAAAGATGCAGTGTAGACAGATAGTGCCAGTTTTGAAACTTTGACAACCTCATTTTGCTTATGCTTTTTTTGTGTGGACTTTCAAACATGGAGATTAATGAGATTTTAGAGTAGCTAACTTTAGGACAAATAGCCAAAATCTCTAATTAGGAAAATAGATTACTGAAATAGGAAAAAATAAGAGTCATAGATGGAAGCTTTAAAATATTTTTTTTTCCAAAATAAAAAGGACTTGGAGAAAATGAGTAAAAGTAAAAATGAAGTTAAGAATGTTACTTAGATGGAACAAGAGGAGTTCAAGGCATTGTTCTTTTCTAAATACACATTCTGTAAGTTCACAGAAGTATTTTCACCAAGGACCAATTTTGCTGCATATATTTAGAATCATTTAATTTTTTATTTTGTTTATATTCAAATTTACAATCTGGTTTCTTTTTTGAAAATCAGAAAGTCTAAAATTTAGGAGGAAAAAAAAACATTGAAAAGTAAGCTGAGAAGGCATTTAACAACAGTTTCAAATGATCACTGGCAGCCAAATATGTTAGCTTTGTTATATCCAACATAGGAAAAAGAGGATTTTTTTTTCAAACATGGACTTACAGGGGTCTGCAAATATAATCTGCTCTTAGAAAAGACAACTAATATGCCAAAGAAGACAGAGGTGTTCAGATTTCTTTGGTTCTTCTATTCTGTGAATAGGAAGCAGTAAAGTAAAACTCTTTTATGGTATAAATAGTGACACATATTACTCCTTTTTGCTGAAAAAGGTGCATGCACATCTTTACACTGTTTTAAAATTTTCTACTTGTTACTGAATTAAACTCAACTCTTGGCATTCTTGGCATAAGACAGCTGTACCCATACAATTTGATCATACCAACAAAAGATAAACTCGTAAACTAATTCTAGAAATTAGGAAGAATTTACTTTTTTGAGCCATATACATATGTGCAACAGATACAAAAATTGTGCAGATAGGAATAGTTTTATGTAAGGTCTGTATTTGAGAGTCTCAAAGGGCTTCGTAGATTAAATTATAATGATTTAATTAACTCTTAACATGTCTTTGGGAAATTATAGGGCAAAATAACAAATTATTATATATACCAAGTGATAACTGCTAAACGAGCTGTGTGTTGAAGCACATAAGAGGGGGAAAAACACAACAAAAATAGCAAATAAGGTGCAATAACACAGCTACAACTCAGAAAAAGTAGGCAGAAACAGCTAGACAAGATTGAGAATTTTAAATCTGATTAAGGGGCCAGCAGAGATTATCCAGCATTGTCAGCATTTGAGAATGGCCAAATGAATACGTGACAAGTCTCTTTTGCAAATCTTGCGTTTTCGAAAGGAAATGTGTTTTAAGTATTACTCAATCTGGAAGTAGCTACGTGCTTGAAGTAGTTAAAACGTAAACTTTAAAAGTTTTGAACGAACAGATGTTTTACCTTCAATAAAATCTTTTTTCAGAAAGAGCCAAATATATGAATTAAACTTTTCTTGAAGAATACAAGTGCAGAATGTCTGAGATTTCCACCCCTTTCCCCATTATTAATTCATGACCATGTCAAGAACCATACTGCTCTCAAATGAAACCACCTGCATCACCTCTGCTCCATCCACCGTTTCTGAGAAAGTGTCCCTTTGCAGTAGGCAAACACAACCCCCCGCCCCTCCCCCCACCCACCCCCCAGTATGAGTCACTATCACTTTCCTAAACCTGGAATTTCCTTGTTTGTATTTTGACAACTCAGGGTCAGGTCCATTTCATTTAAGGGTGAAGGGAATACAGTGGTTATTCAGAAAATGAAAATAAAAAAGCAATTCCCTGATTTGACACACTGTTGCTATGGGAAAACCTTCTGCCAAATCACTGGAATTATCACTGGAAAAAATTACAACTACATTCCAATGATGTTGCACCAAAAATGCAGTAAAACTGATCCTTTAGATTTAAGTATTGACCATGTATCATATTTTCCATTCATTTGGAGGCAAATGAAAGCTAAAAAGAAAAAATACATATAAAATAACATAACTAAGTAACAACATGCCATGGTGCAACTATCTAGAAACAAATGATGTATTTTTTTCCCCTTTGGGAACTGAATTCTTAAAAGAGTAAACACAAAAAAGATTGTTATCGGTGTAATATATCAGTTAGCAACTAGGACTGAAATAAAGTTTGGCTGTAATGTTAGCATTTTTCAGGAAAATTTCCAAATCACTTGTTTAAGAAAGATTTCAGCTTATATTGGTATAAAAGGCAAAATTTAGTCATCTCCCTCACCAAGTTAATACAAATCAACTTTTTTTTTTTTTTTTTTTTTATGGAGGGAAAGGGGTAGGGGTCTGTACCAAATAACTTCAAGCTGAAGAGAAGAATCATCAAAAGTCATCATCTCTTTCCTGTAATACCTACCTCACCCCTTCCCATCTTCTCCCACTGATTTTTCACTAGATAAAAGGAAAGTGATCAGAGATTATAAAATAAACAAACATAACTGCAAACTCACAGTGCTCTGAATCTAGTTAGCAAAAAAAGCCTTTTCTTGATCAAAACCAACATCAATGCCACAGAAGTAGAGTAAAATTAAGCAGCATTTACAGCTCACGGTAGCCAGGGTGACAGATGGGTAATTATAATAAGCTATTGCTAATGAGTAAGGTTAAAACAAACAGATGGAGTATATGCAAGTAAAAGGATGACACAAAGATCAATACAAATGGCATGAACAGAGTAGAGTTTTTCCCAATCAGAATGAAAATCTTCTGCAGATGATTACTCGTGATATAAAAGTAAACAACAGCACCATGAGCTTCATGCAGAGAAAGGAAACACTTCCATGGGGCTATCATGTATATGTGTGTGTGTGTGTGTGTGTGTGTGTGTGTGTGTGTGTGTGTGTGTGTACATATAAATATATATGGCCATCCACCTCTACGTACTTCATTTTACTAACTTCAGAGGGTGATAAAGGATTCTGTCACCTACTACTTCTTTGGCTTGACTTTTAACAGAACACAGTGAGGCCAATACCCAATACCAACTGAGTTGGTAAATCCAAGATCTTCTCTCACTCACATTTCAGATCTACAGATGCAGTCTGGACTAACAAAGGACTAGAATGATTCCCATTTCCTTTTGTACCCCTTGTCCCCAGCTAATTGCCACTTTAATCTTCAAATACAAGGAATGAATAATAACTCAGGCAAAGCATAAAATGAGTGAGTTGCCAAAACATGCTACTTCAGAGTTTACGTTTGATCATTATGCTCCCTACTTCCAAATCCCAGTGTTTGGGGATTTGGGGTTAGGAGGAAAGTGTTTGGGGTTAGGAGGAAAGAAAACCTGAACAATATTGACAAGAGACCATTTCTAAAAAGCCATCCTGATATTTGAATGGCTCAGAGAATCATCCAGCAGCACATAACATAATTTTTCTAAAATTGACAAAACACATTTCAAATTATATTTTATCAACTTGTTTTTATTAAACCAACATCAAAGTGGAACACCCCATTCAAGGCTCCCCATCCCCACCCTCCCCATCTGACCCTCAGGCATCAGAGCAAGAAAACTAACTGCACAGTTTCCAATGACTGGTCCTCAATCTTGGATAAAAGAATTATTCACTTTATGTTTCCCTTTACCCACTTCTTTCAAAATAGACCGTTCTTCCCAAATCCTGGAGAAATGCATTAAGGATCACTGAATGTTAGCACTTGTCTTTCTCAGGTAAGGTTTTCAAAGTTGTAAATATAAAGTATGTTTTTTTTTTTTTTTAAATATTTATTTTCAACGTTTATTTATTTTTGGGACAGAGAGAGACAGAGCATGAACGGGCAAGGGGCAGAGAGAGAGGGAGACACAGAATCGGAAACAGGCTCCAGGCTCTGAGCCATCAGCCCAGAGCCCGACGCGGGGCTCGAACTCACGGACCGTGAGATCGTGACCTGGTTGAAGTCGGACGCTTAACCGACTGTGCCACCCAGGCGCCCCTAAAGTATGTTTTTTAAACAGGTCACAAGCAGGAGGTTGCTCCAAATGACAAGCATGTAAGATACAAAGGACTCATTTGGAGGTCTCTAGTCTGATCTTGGGTCCTGGAGGGCAATGACCTGTATTTCCCACAACAGAATACCTAGGAGTGAGCTACGTCTTCTTTTAGGCAGGTACGCACACACTTCCTTGAAAATAACACACACCCCTTCAACATCCCCACCCTTGACTTCCCAATGCTAGAGTAGCCACTGAAGGCTTTGTGTCTTTTTCACCATGAAGGAATATTCTGAAGCTATTAAAAGCAATCCTTGGTCATTATCAAGGTTATACAGAGACTAGGGGCACCTGGGTGGCTGGGTCGGTTAAGCGTCTGACTTTGGCTCAGGTCATGATCTCATGGTTTGTGGGTTCGAGCCCTGTGATGGGCTCTGTGCTGACAGCTCAGAGCCTGGCACTTGCTTCAGATTCTGTGTCTCATTCTCTCTCTGTCCCTCCCCAACTTGCGCTCTGTCTCTGTCTCTCAAAAATAAATAAATGTAAAAAAAAAAAAAAAGATTATACATAAACTTGTATGTATTATAAAAGGAGCAAAATACAAAATGCACTATGTCTTTAACATTGAAAAAATATTATACATGCTATATATAGTTGAAGCAGTACTCACTACAACTAAACTTCAAATTCTAGATTAAAGAAGCTTTCAGGGGCTGCCCTTACAAAATCTTACCATTGAGTATAATGTCATTTCTTTTTTTGGGGAGGGGGA
Organism: Herpailurus yagouaroundi; assembly: GCF_014898765.1. Taxonomy (NCBI): domain Eukaryota; kingdom Metazoa; phylum Chordata; class Mammalia; order Carnivora; family Felidae; genus Herpailurus; species Herpailurus yagouaroundi. The sequence goes on along the minus strand of NW_024412415.1, from coordinate 28,457,721 downwards.
GTTGGGCAAGCATTTAAAAAGCACACAAAATAACCAATTCACACACTCCATCTGAAAGGGTCTTAAGACTGCAACCATCACCTACCAAACAGACTAGACAAATCTATCCCTCTTTCCCTAATTCCTTCAGTTCCAGTTTACTTGCTATCACCTGCAACAGAATGTATGGAAGACAAAGAAAGGGATAAAGAAATGGAGGCTTACTTTTCACATGATGCATCTTTGTGGCTTCTGCAGAAACAAACCCAAGAGGAAAGACAACATCTGAAGATTTCATTTTTCCATGCTCTCCCTGCCCCTAATTAACAGAGAATTCTGAGTTCGCCATACTATAATTTATTAATTATATTCAATTAATCTAATCAGCTGTAAAACAGGAGAGGGCAACAGAGCAAGCTCTAATAAACTGAGCTCACTGGACTTCAAAAGCCGCTCAGCTGAGGCTCATGGTGAAATCCCACACATACAAAGGGCAAAATTGGCCTTGGTGAACCATCTGCTTTGTACATTTTCAACTCATTTTTCTACTCATAAGGACCCATATTACAATATGTTTAGAAAAAAGAAACAGGAGGTCTCTCTAGATTATTTTAAAGTCAACTCAGGGGTACAGAGGGTAGAGAAATCTGGCCTTTGGTGTGCAGCAGGTGGATCAAGTCAGAGTGTTACCATATATAAAGAGTTGAGAAAAATTAAACAAAACGAACTTGACCATTGAGGTAAAAATTCTACCTCTGCAATTGAAAAGATGGTATTTTACAATGTCAAATTCATCTACCCAGTTTTTGGCTGATCCAAACGAACACTGGCAGCCCTGTTAAGTGGAACCCTCAGTTATTAACATGAACAGCAAAAACAGAACTATCCACTCACATGATCACTTTACAGACACAGCGTCATTTCGAGGATGTCCTCAGGCAAGCCTGGGGCAGGATTTCCACATCTGGTGGTCACAGTGTTAGCGCTCCCAGTTTGGACAGCGCTGCCATTAGGTCAGGAAATGCGTACGACAGCGAGGCAAAGGGCTTAAGAAACACGATACACAATGACTGTGTATTTCTAACCCAAATGGGCTGTCAGCAGAATGAGGAACCTGAAGGAAAATGTCACTGGCCATTCTGGGAAAAGAAGAGATCATCACCACTGGACTGCAGTTCTTTGCATGAATTTCTGAAAGTAAAAGAAGAAAGCAAGACAACTGCACATTCAGAAAAAACTGGTATTTAATCGACTTCAGACCAACCACTGTGGGCCTCAAGGCTGCAGTCCACATTTGGAGATTACTGAGGGCAAAGAAGGAGCAGACTCGGACCTTTTTCAACTCTGTAACCAATTCCCCAGCCGACCTGCAACGAATTATACACTGCCTGACTGGCCACATAGGAGATCTGCTAAGGAGCGCTCAACCGCATACGACACGCACAGCAAGGTTCAGCTTAGTCAAATGTAAATCAAATCAACTAATGAAAGGGCAAATTTTAGTATTTAATTTGATAGGAAGTCTTGAGCCTGACCTGAGCCTGACTCTGTGCTAGGCACCGAGGAACACAAAGACGAAACGTTACGGGCCCCAAGGAGCTCCTGGGCTACGACCGATCAGTAAAATGTCTTACTGTGAAAATCCTATGCCTCACTTGTGTCTTTTGTTAAAGATAATATTCTAAGGTCTGCGCCTCAGGAGCAGGAACTAATGACAGATGACGAACCAACAGAAAACATGATTTCCTAAGATGAGAAACTGGCTGCTTTAATTCTGTCATTTCCACCAGCAAGCGTATAATTATCTCCCCAAAGGCTGAAAGTAAACAAGTGGCATTTGTCTATCACAAACGGCAAACATGGTAATAGCAATTTTTCACTGTTGTTTAGAAACCAATTTGACTGAAGGTTTAGGGCAGTTAAAAAAAAAAAAAAAAGGAAGGGGAGGCAACTGACTGGCTCAGTCAGAACAGCATGCTACTCTTGATCTTGGGGTTGTGTTTTAAGTAACAGAGATTACTTAAAAAAAAAAATAAGTACGTAAACTTTAAAAGAAACAAAAAGGTACTATACTATCACCTTCACATTCCCTCCTCCAGTGATCCTACTACAGTCTTGGTCAAATTTGAAATTTTCTCTGTATTCTAAGAACTTTGGTGACTAGCTGAAAATCAAAATGAGCAAATACAATATTCACAAGGAATGACGCATTAAAAACTCGGTCAGTTTAAACCTATATTGGCAAAGGCAAAGGGACTCGGCAAACCTCTGCAGCTCCGCTGCAATCTTGAGTTCCTGACTCCAAAGTCCTTCATCTGATAAGCATGATGAAGTTATACTGAAGAGTCACCATTTACTATGAACTAACTACATGCCAGGTATACCCCAAGGAAATAGCTAACATTCTCCTCCATTTCACCAACAAAGAAGCTGAGGCCCAATGAGGTGTCTAAGACGACAAGCTGGTGGCTGGCAGAGCTGGGCTATGTGCTCAGCTAAGTCTGCCTAGCGCCCTTCCTTGGGCTGTCCACTATGCTAAGGATGAGAATTCTGTGACTCACATGGTACTAAGAGGGGAATCCCTTTCAGAGCCCTTCCCCACCACGTGGTACTAACTCACATTGCAAAATATTGGGGAGGAGCCAGCTTCCAACGCAGCACTGGAAGCTGAACCTAGTTCCAGATCATCTCTGTGTCACAAAAGAATAGGTCTGCTCTGAATGGACCTGAATATTAGGTGTTCATTCTTTGAGTCCTTTGAGTATGCTTCGTATAACCGCTGCATAAAGAATTCTTTTTCTGGATTAATCTGAAATAGATCAGATCATCCTGACATCTTTCAAACTGGAAAAGACTCTACCATTGCAAGTTTATTTTGAATCAAAGTGACTCTCTCCTCCAAGGCAAGGCCCCAAATAAAGGACGTTCAGGAGAAGGGAGAAGAGGCAATTGTCTATTCTTATGACTGAAATCCATTTCATGTTAGTCTACAAAACAGGGATTGGGACACTTATGCTGCCCCAGGGAACATGCTCTTGGTTCTGTAGGAAAGCAAGGAAGAATCAAAAAAGTGTGGGATACTGGGGATCATCAGTGGTCATATGTACTTCTTAGCCACTTGGAGGGGTAACTTTGAAATGCACATTAATTTCTCCCAACATGAGATGAATGCTTTACATAACTTGCCTCTAGCTAATTGTAGTTGCATCTTCTAATTCTGAGTTTATAATGAGAAAGAAACTATGTTGGAAATAACTACAAATGCTCATAAAAAAAATTCAAATATGACCAGCTGGTAGACTGTTCTGAAGCTCCAAAACCAGTCCTCTTTTCACTACATCTCATTCTTCATTAGGAGACATTTAATAGGATAATCATACGGGCTATTTTATACCTATTTCTTAGGCTGCACCACAGGGAAAAAACACCATAAAAGACAAAAGAAAAACTTTTCTTTTAGCAAAGTATATCAGTCAGAGTCTGATTGCGGGAAAAAGAACCTCCTGCAAGTATCTGTAACAGAAGGAATTTAATACAGGGAAATGATCACTTAAGCCATGAAGTTGCTGAGAGCCAACTAAGAGATGATGAATAGTTTGGCAACAGCAGGAAGCCACGACCACCCCTAAGCTAGAGAGACAAAAGGAGGAGATGGTGTTACTAGAGCTGACGGTTCAGAGTCACCCAGTAAGAGGTGAAAACTGTGGCCCCAGAGAAAAAAAACCTCTTTGAAGAAGCTACCCACAGCAGAAAGGGAAAAGGAGAAATACCCTGGTGTCTCTTTTTCTCCTCCCTTCAAATCACCTGCCAGTGTCTCTGTCTGACCCGTCAGCTAACCCAGGAGCCTGGGCAGAAAAAGAGGGAGGAATATAGATGAGGGAAAACTAACCAAGAATATGGTTAACCCTTCGCTGCAAGAATGAAATGTGTATTACTGTTGTAAGCCAGAGATCTGGGGCTGTGTAACAACAAAAGCTGAATGATAAGCAAACACGGTTCTCCATTAACATGAAATAATATTGGGGTGCCCGAGTGGCTCAGTCGGTTAAGTGTCCGACTTCAGCTCAGGTCATGATCTCACGGTTCGTGAGTTCGAGCCCCGTGTCGGGCTCTGTGCCGACAGCTCAGAGCCTGGAGCCCACTTCAGATTCTGTGTCTCCCTCTGTCTGCCCCTCTGCTGCCTGCGTTGTCTCTCGCTCTGTCTCAGATATAAATAAACATTTACAACACTTTTTTAAAAACATGAAATGATATTAATAGTTATTTTCAACAACTGCTTTGAGGAAAACTTTTCCACCATTAATTTGTGAGCCTGGGGCAGAGGGCAAGCACCCGTACAGCTCTCCAACTGTGCCCTGGTGCTGAAAGAGAAGCACTTGGGGAACCTGTGTAGGAATGCAGCAGAACCCCCAGCTGGAGGTGCGAGGCCATTATGATCAGCCCTGGCCATTATGATCTTGCAGCTTCACAATCAACTGGGCAGTTTGGGACAGGATGACCTGGTGAACTGGGAGTGTCATATGCTGGCAAGTCAGGAGCCAGGCCTTCCAAAAAGGAAGTCTGTCACTGAGTCAGCGATGTTGCCAAGCCCTGAGCCCAAGCAGTCCCAATATAGCTCAAGGGTAACCACTGACAATGGTGACTCCAAGCTTTTTGCTTATAATACTTCCATCATACGACTGGCTTCCAGCACAGTCTTTACAGGGCAGTCTCACAGTTATTTATGATCCCTCCCTTCTCCCAAAGTAGACTGTAAGCACACGCAGCATGTGGGGTACCCTCTCAGTTTATGAAACTCTACAATTATCCATACATCTTAAAATACATGGTCCCACCCAACAAAGCCAGCCTTACCTTTCATAATTCCTCAGAACACACCCTCAGCAATGTCTCCTTCATGCTCCACTCTGATATTCCCTGCCTCTGAGCATTTGTCAGGATTCCTCCACTGTCGGGAATATTCTCCATCCTTCCCACTGGAATGCTGACAATAACTCAAGACTCAGTAACTCCACCTCCTCTTTCTTCCAGATATCCTAGCCGATTCTGCTCACTCTCTACCCTAAATTTCTACAAAATTTAGAATAAGTATCATTAGAGATGGCATTTAATTATGCTTGTTATTTCATATGATAAGTTTTGCCTTCCCAATTAGATTTAGGCAGACAACCTAGCACAGTATGCAGGTGAATGAGTAGGTACTCAATTAATGTTTACGGGGATGAATGAAAGAGAAGTCCTTTAGAAGCAGGAGCCTTGGAAACTCCTTCTTGTTTGCTAAGCACATCACAGGCACTCAATAAATACTTCTTGACATTGATTAATTACTTCTGGATACAACCAGGTTCACATATCTCCAAATTGATCCTACTGGAATGCATCTTAATGACTGACAAATTACGTTACAAATTTGGATAATTTTAGGTGATAAAAAGAAACAAACACACAGATACACGAACACTAAAACATTTACATAATTGAGAACAGAACAAATCACAAAAGACAGTATTAAGCACACATAAAATAGACGTCTTTTTATTTTAGAATGGAAAAAAGACAACAGTGCAGTCTCTTCTAGAGATAAGGGATTGAATGAAAGGTTCTGTTACCATTGTCTCAACTCCAATCCTTAAATAGTAACCTGTTAATTTAGATAGGCTTAGGAGTGGAAGTGATTTTTAAAAATCTTGGGGCACCTGGGTGACTCAGTTGGTTAACTGTCTGACTCTTGATTTCGGCTCAGGTCATGAACTTGCAGTTTGTGAGTTCGAGCCCAGCGTTAGGCTCTGTGCTGACAGGGTGGAGCTTGCTTGGAATTCTTTTTCTCCTTCTCTCTCTACCCCTCTCTCACTCACTCTGTCTCTCTCGCCAAATAAATAAATAAACTTTAAAAATTAAAAACAAGAAAAATCTACACACGAGTAAATAAATACCACTTCGGTAATTATATCAGGAGGACCAATAACATAAGTGCTACCACTAGGGGGGAAAAAGAATTGGGTATTTCGTGTTGGTTAGAGTGTTTTACTTTCTTCCCAAACCACAGTTTTCTTAAAACTCTGGCAACAATCACAACCATATGTTGCAGATGTCTCTGCTGCATAAAAACTGCTGCCAATGCTCCAACAGCCAGAGTGGCTTCCAGGGCCCCCACTTAGAGAAGAGAAAGCAGGAAACGAAAAAAGGAGAGAGACAATGGGCTCATTACCCAAAAGACCCTAACAAAAACAGAGCAAGTCAAACCAGCAGCCGAAGCCCTCCATCAATAAAAGGCTCGACAGTTAAAAGGCCCAGTTTTCTTTCAGGGGGAAAAAAGGGTTTTATCCGATTAAATACAGCCTCCAGATAATTGCTTTAAAAAAAAATTGTTTTTTAACTCTTCATGGCCAAATGCAGCCACAGCAGTGACTTCCCAGCTTTTGTGACCCACAGCTAAGAAATACTTTTTATATCACACCACATTACACACATACACATATGTGTGCATGTTATACATGTTATATAACTGAAACAAAAGTTTCACAAAATAGCAGTTGACTTTTCCCCCTTGTTACTTTTCTACATGCAATGGACTCTGTTTTCTTTTCTATTCTCTTATGTGCTAGTCTATTCTCTCTCCCTCCACTAAAAAAAAAAAAAGTTGGTCTGGACACTCTAAATTGACTTCATGACTCAATAATAGGTTGCAACCCATACTGAAAAACATTGGCTTAAAGAACATGGTGGAAGTCAACCAAAGGTCATATGCTCTTTCTTTTTAGAAAATCCATTGCTGATAAGAAGAGGCCCCTCTAGCTTCACTTTTTAATGACAAAGAAAGAAAAAACAAAGACAACTTCAGGGCCTAGCAAGCACTAAAATATTTGTTAAATTTAATAAGCCATTAAAAAGATAGTGTGTGTGTTGCTGTTGTTTCTGTTTTGTGGTTAAAGTAACATAGAAAGGAGCAGGGAACTAAGTCTTAAAGGAGAAAAAGGAGAATTCTAATAATGGAAATACTGCCTGGGCAACATGCCCAATTTTTTTTGAGCATAACATTGCCAGAGGTTTTGCTTCCTGTATCACCTGAGATGCTTTGATCCATCGGCCTAAGGCCAAGAAGAAAAAGAGAGAAAGGCCCATCACAAAAAGGCAGAAGGGGTCAGCATGGTTTGGTAACTGACCATACTCCAAACGAATGAAATAGGACTATACCTTTTAAATGAGGAAATGATTGCCTGAAAAATCAAGGATCCCCATTTAAATGAATCCAGAATGGCTACAGCGCAAACTGTACCAAAGAACAAGAGGCAGTAAATCACAATGAGCGTCAGATAATTCTGTATAACGGAATCAGATAAAATCCTTCGAGATACTCTCCTGAGACGATGGCTCACCCACTCAGCACAGAACGATGCTGACAGCTATGACACAGACCATCATTAATAGAAATAGCTATCACTTCTCAAGGGCCCACTGAGTGCCAGGCACTGTGCTAGGTACTTACTATACTTTATCACTATTCTCATAACAAGCCTGCACAGGGGCTATTAAGCCCCTTTCACACAAGTAGAAACTGAGGTCCAGGTGGAGAAAGGCAAAAGTCCAAATCACAGCGTGGAAGAGGGAAGTGTATGAGAGAGGAAGGGTCCTGGAACTAAGTTATGCAGACACCAGTCTTCAACGTCCAGATTCCTGGGCCCTGGCTGGTGGTTTGGGGCAAACGTGGTATTTGGTCTTAACCACCAACAGTAGGTACCTGCCCTGTTTGGAATCGGGAAGCAGCCAAGAATCCTGTAGAGAATGCAGACATCTGACAAGAGATAGAAGTCACAAGGACAGACGAGCTTTAGATATCCTGTTCAATTTTAAAGACCTTAATTATTAAACAAGAAAAGTAATATAAATACGATATTTATATTCCATAGAAAATATTTTTTCTTTAGGAAAAAAAAATACACCACTACATGTGGTTAAGTTAGAAGGGAAAAACCAGAAATGTGAGTTCTCAAAAGCAGAAACTCGAATCACAAGGGTTACACAAGAAAAGAGAAATGAACTGTTGAACTGAAATCGGAGGCAAGAGAGCCCGCCCTGGTCACATCCATTGTCAGATGCGCGAGCTCTGGATGAAGTCAGAAGTGGAGCACACCCATTTCTAAGGAATTCAACACCACTGCAGAATTCTTTTCTCAAACTGAAATCAAGCTCTTGGATAGTTACATTAGACAGACTCTTTATCTCCCACGCTGTAATACCTTGAGAAGAATGACCAGTTTGGATTTTTCAGCACTGGAAATTTCTACATTTTATAAAGTTGGTGCAGAGAAGGAGGCCACTTTTGTTTTGTTCTCAAGAGCAGATATGACAGACATATAAGAATAAGTGGAAACCGTAGAAAGTTACCCAAATTTACTCATTTTAACTTTCAACACTCAAAACAAAGCAGGTGAAAAGAACTCATGTAAGAATTGCCCTTAACCAGAGGAGGACTGTTTTATCTTTTCATGTTTTATTTTTTACTGTCCATATTACAATTTAAATTCACAACTTAAGCTTTTATCATTTTTAAATGTTTATTTTTGAGAGAGAGAGAGGGAGGGAGAGTGAGTGGGGGAGGGGCAGAGAGCGAGATGGGGACAGAGGATCTGATGCAGGCTCCGTGCCTACAGCAGCAAACCCTACACAGGGGGTCGAACTCAGGAATGGTGAGACCATGGCCTGAACCGAAGTCAGATGTTTAACTGACTGAGCCACCCAGGTGCCCCATTATTATTTTTTAAATGAAAGCTGCATCATCTAAAGTCATAAATGCACAGCCTGTTGAATTCAGAAGAGGCACACATTACAGTTTTGAGCATAAATGGAGTGACCAAGTGAACAATAAATTCCTTAGGCAGTACCGGGGCTTTTCTGGGCATTTGGCACTATTTGGAAGACCATGATTTACCAAACACCAATCCACTGACCCAATCTACAATTGCTCCCCTAATCTAACCTCTGCCTCCCTTCCCACATGCCACCTCCCTACACATTCACTTGTTTTGGGTAGTGAAATAGTGCCTGGAAGACATTTATTCTCACTGGATTTTATTTGAAGAAAGAAGTCAGAAAGCAACTATCTTGTAAAACTTAGTTACAATTGCAGGTACCAGCTAGGAAGTAGAAAACTGAAAATTATTTTAATCTGTGTATTAAAGGTTAAATTATCCCTAGTTCTGAAGAGGTATTAGTTAGAACCTAGAGAGTTTCCTTTTGATTTCAAAGGGGAGAATGGGAAGAAAAAGGAAGGGACACAGGAAGAGTGGGGAGGGAGGGAAGCAGGAGAGAGGGAAGACTTAGATACTAAAACATGCTTTAGGTTTCTGCCAGAGTCTTACAAAAACCTAACACAAACCTCATAGTTAACTACTGACAGTGGCATGTGCTTTTAATTATATTCTGAAAATGTGCAAGCAAGCAAGGCAAAATTGTATCATGGTTCTCATTTACATTTATCATTCCCTCTCTACGGGAATATATAATCACACACAGACATCTGTGGATGATTATATGCGAAGACGGGCCTTTCAAGATCAAGTTTAAGAGTTCTAGTGTCTTTCTTCCTATTCATATACCAATCGGGAGGCAATTCACTAGAGCGGTTTTAGTGAATAGGGAAACGTGAGGAAGTCCAGAGGCGATCTCCCCACCATGTATAAAATTTTTATAATAATTTCCCTGATCTCCACCCTCCTCCTTCCCACAGTAAAGCTCAGAGATGACATTTCCTTTCCGTGTCTATGTATAAGAATCACTTTGTACTTTACAACACTTTTCTTTGTGAGGATTCTTTTTTTTTCCCCTTGAGTCAAAAGCAATGCCAAATTATCACTACAATATCTTGACTCTTCTGAGACTCCAGCAGAATTTCCCTTCCCCTAGTTGAAAGTGACATTTTCTAATACAAAAAATTTCCAAGCAAAATGGGGTTAGACTAGAATGAATATGAGTCACAGGTGAACATAAACCGAAACAGAAAAGGTGCTGATGAAAATCCCTCCCTTAACAACTTTATCTCACAATGCCAGTGGTTTAAAAATGACAAACACGGTGACCTATCCAACAGCAACTTAGGTATCAAGTTTTTGTTGCTTTTTGTTTTTTGGTTTTGTTTTATTTTGTTTTTTGCTGTGAACTAGTTTTGCATGCTTCGTTTGTTATGCACCAAGGATGCTTTTATACCAACTCAGGCAGGACCACAATGCATTGTGCTGGGAAGACGGGGCTCCTAGTGATGTTGAACAATTAATTAGGGGCATTTCACCTTCAGATAGGATACATATGAGAGATACTGGTCAGTCAATATGGGACAATATGAAGGAAAACGTGGTGCTTGGCAAAAACAAAAACAAAAACAAAAATCCACCAAAACCATAACTGGATTTAACTGGGGGCTAATTTTGAATTCTACCACACTTACTTTTACTTTTAACAAGATATATTTAAAGGAAGTATTTGCCAAATGCAGTACCAAGAAGCCTTTAAAAATTTTTTTTAATGTTTATTATTTTGAGAGAGAGAGAGAGAGAGAGAGAGAGAGAGAGAGCATGAGCAGGGGAGAGGCAGAGAGAGAGGGAGAGACAGAATCTGTAGCAGGCTCCAGGCTCTGAGCTGTCAGCACAGAGCCCAACGTGGGGTTCGAACTCACAGGTGGAGAGATCATGGCCTGAGCCAAAGTTGGATGCTTAACTGACTGAGCCACCCAGGCTCCCCATTACCAAGAAGCTTTAAAGCAAATTTCAAATTCAGGCTCTCTCTAAGGTCTTACATATTCTTTTTTGTTCGAATGACCAACATAGTTAAAATACGATAAGATTAAATAAGCCAGTCAATAAGAGATATACCGAGTGTATACAGCCTAGAACAGAGGACAGTTATAACATCCCAGTGAGACAATAATCTCCCAACCTCCCAACGTGTAAAGAGGCAAGAATTTTGCTAGAGTTTCAGGAACATCTGTTCCTGAATTTCCCCATAATCTCAGCAATTTCTATACTTCTGATGTACAAAGGATGTTCTATTATTTGTTCCCCTGTTAAAAAAGAAAAGTAAGGCCAGAGAAGTCAAAAGAGATTTTAATGCAAAAACACTTAAGCCAATGAAAGCAGAGTTGATCATTCATTTTTACTTGGGCTTTTGCAGATAAGCCCTCCACATCCCCAACACACCAAAGAATCCTCCCCCAAACTCTAGCCTTGCTTTTATCCTTCAATACGGCAAGGGCTCCCATGGGTCACCGCGCAGTAGTATCTTTTGGCAAAAGAAGTTTCTCTAGGTTGAGTTAAGGCCTGGCTCTTCAAAGTTAATTAGAACCATACCACATATCTTGTCAGTATGCTGCTAGAAAATGCCTGTGGTATGATGCTAAACGTTCATTCTCCCCGAGAGACAACTCAATTTCTCATCTTTTATTTACATACCTGTCACTCGTAATAGAAAACAAGTCTACAGTTTAAAAAAAGGAGGCCAAGAGCTGGCCCAGTGGTCAGTGCCCACAGCTGTGGCTGCCACCATGGCCAGTGCTACTCACTTCCCCATCCTTTTTTGAGGAGGAAAGGCAGGACGGAAGAAGGCGTAGCACACCCTTCCTTCTCCTGCCAGGGGCTTCCGTGTCAGAAACCCTGCCATTTTCTCCATGTCTAAAATGATCTCGGCACTTCAGTGGGAAATGGGGAAACATGGCCCCACTGCGGATGGTCAGGAACCCAGAGAAGAAGGTATTTGGCACTGAAGAGTGCCTCAAACATATCCTAGGAGGCTGAGCTGTTTTATATGTATTTCTCATCCAGGTGTACTTTTGCAGAATTCAAACGCAGTAACCAAAGATTTGGGGGGGGGAGGAGTGGGGAGAGACAGTAGAAATAGACAAAGTGGGAAGAAGTGATAGGCCTGTATATAGACACAGAGAAAAGCCTCATGGTCTTGATCAGGCCAATGTTCACAGGGTGCTGACAACGCTAGAGAAGGCCAGAAGCAAAGAAATAGTAACCGACCACCTGGGGGAAAGAACATTTTCAGGGCCTCCTCTGTCAAAATGAAATCAAAATCAACGTGCCAACAACGATTTCACAGGTTTCACAAAAGATGTCAAATGAAATGTGTAAATTTCTCAATTTAACCACCGCAAACACAGCAGACCTTAATCCAAGACTCAGATATCTGGAGCTGCTACAGTCTAAGATGAGTGTGTCTTTAAAAGATAAATGGGCGATTATTCTCAGCACATTTTAATAAGCAAATGTAATTTTAATTTCAGAATCATCAAAAAAAAAAAAAAGAGTCTAAACGAATACTTTTAAAAGACCCTTTCCTCCAAAGATGAGAGCTTTACCTAACTACTTCATCAGCACCAGGCGAAGATTTCAGTTCCATGACAATTTTTTTGAGCAACAATTATGTGCCAAGTACAATGTCTGGTAATGCAAAGAACACAAAGAAGAAACAAGCTTCTGTCCTAAAGAAAGTTATCATGGGGGTGGGGAGGTGGGGACGCAGAGAAGGAAGCCCATTCTACTTGAACACAGGAAGAACATGAGAGATGTCGTGCACAAGTCCAAAGTACTACAGGGTACCAAGTACCACTGAAGAAACAGGAAGCACCTTCCAGTGGTGGAGGGCTGGGAAAAGGCTGTGACATGGTGACACAAAAAAGGAACATCCGAGGAGCATCAGGAATGAAAGGCAGGATGTCTATAGGCAGATACGAAGTGTGTTCATGAAACCACCCATTCTGGGTAGAGCAGTGATTCCTAGAAAGTTTAATTTTGTGAACTGGTAAAGTTTCCGGGGCGGGGCAGTGGGCCCCCCCCCCGGGGAAGATAGTGGTAGGGAGAAGGGAAGAAGTTGAAAGAAGGAATATTCTAACCTAGGAACTGTTATTCCATAAAATTTGCTGGGCTGGAAATAGGCTTTTCTCCCCCAGAGAAGCAAAACAGCAAGAATTCTATTGCAATTTATTTTTTAATTTTTCAGATGTTAGTCAGATCTATAATGGCCATCTATCATCACCATCATTTTACAAAGAAAACAGCATTTGAATTCCAAAAATGTAGGAAGCACATAATCTCGGGAGCTTAAAAATGGCATTTCTTCTCACAAAAGGGCAGCTAGTAACCTTACACTGGTCAGGCAAAAGCGTGGCCACAGCCTGCTGGGTACACCTGTTTAGAAGGCCCTGGGTTTGGATGTAGGACTACTTTAAGAAACAGTAGGAAATACAGCTGATGCCTCACTGTAGGGAGTTTGGAAGGATACACTGAGAAAATTATACTCAATTAGGCAAAGTAAAAAATAAGCCTTTTAAGAGGAGGGGTAAGGAGTTGACATGATTACTACCTAGAGCTATGCTCTATGGTGAATTTGAGCAAAGTGGACAGAATGGAATGGGGGCAGTGGTGTTGCCTAAGTGATGATGGAAGTGCCTAGGCCACCTAGGGGACGCTGCGAAGTCCAGGTGAAAGGTGTGCAGGGCCTGTATCAGGGCGGTGGAAGACAGAAAGGAAGGGACTCAGCAACGAATCATATGCAGAATTTGAGGAACAGGAAGGAGCCTAAGATGACTTCCAGGTCTTAAGCCTAGATAAATGAAAAAGTAAACAAAACGAAGCTGACGATAGTATTAAAAGATACACGAAAATTCATGAAAGGGTATGAGACAAGAGGAGGAAATGAACTCATTTGGGGGTGGGACATGCAGGGCAGGAGTTTGGGAAAGGCTGGGGATATAATGAGATAGAAAGCTGGGGAGTCCCACATGGAAGGCCTTGGAAGGGGGCAAGCCTACCTTCTTCATCACTTGGGGATTTTCTAACCCTTTCTACACTGCAAGCACTGTACTAGGTGCTAGGGATACGACGAAGCACAACAGATCCGGCACCTGTGCTCCCAGAGTGCCAACCTAGAGGGGAGATAGACCTTCACGCAGTAATGACACAGATGAATGTGATTACAAAGTGTATTAAAGTGTCTAATTTCCAAGAGAGAAAAAAGGAAAAAAATCGAGAATAGACACTTGGAAAATGACTTCAATTAAAAGGTGAAATGAGGCTACCAATGGAGACAGAAGGCACAGTTAGAAGAGTAGGAAGCAAATTGGAGCAGACAATTCCTGGAAGCTGGTAAGAGAATGAGTTTCAAGAAGCAAGTGATCGACAGTGCCAAATGCTGCTGAGAGGCCAAGGGGGACAAGGACGGAGAAAGGGCCGCTGGCCTGTTCAGTGAGGAGGACAGGATGACCTGGACGCAGCGGTGAAGCAGGTGGAGCAGGATTTCAAGGGGTTAAGGCATGAAGACACAGAAAAGTGCAGGTGACAAGACTTCTCTTTCAGGGAGTAAAACAACAAAGGAAAGGAAAGGGAGGGGGGGGGATTGAGGAAACAATACATTTATGGGGTCTCCCTGTTAGACTGGCGATAATTTCAACAGGATTGAAAGCAGAGCAGAAAGGGCCAGCAGAGGAAGAGAAAGAAAAAAACAGAAGATGCAAGAGAGAAGGGGACAACAGCCAGGGCCCCGTCACAAGAGAAAGCGAAGGTGTTCACAGGAACATCAACCAACAGGTCAGCACTGCCTCCTTGGAGAGAAGGGGAAAGGAAAGTTGGGAAAGAAATCAGAGATGGTAAGAAAAAATGTTGAGGAAGCTCTGGTCAGGAGGTCGTGGGGTCTTTTTTGGAAACGATTGGGAAGAGATGTGAGTGAGCCGCACGTACAGCTGGGACTTGAGAAGATGGCATCTGCTGCCAACTCTATCCATTCAACAGACATTCACTGAGGGCCTTCCATGTTCCACAAACTGTGCATTTATGGCTGAGCATAAATGAAGTTAGCAGGCATTTGTTCTCCGGGTAAAAAAAGAAACAGACTGATTTTGTCGCTCTTGCATCTAGAAAAAGACCATAAGCAATAACAGGTGATAATTACACATCCTTTGAAGCTTACGTATGTGCTAATGGATGAGGTGTCACTACTCAGGAGCCCAAGATCCATTCCTCAGAAGGAAATAGATGGTGTTAGTTTACTTATCCCACAGATACCGTGGGCCTGAGCATCACATAAACCACCTCTGAAGAGACGAGTCATGGTTCCTGTCCACCAGAAGGTCACAATCAGAAGTGATGTTCTGAAAGCTTCTGCTCTTTCCACCACTTTGGCATATTTCACTGTTTGGAGCATTAACTGAACCCACCATCACAATCTTTATGTTTTATTAGAAGGGAAGACTCTGGCCACCTGAAGGTTGTTAACAAGATACTTTTCTGGATGCAACATAACTTTGGGGAATGGACTGGACCAGAGAGTTCCATGGCATGGTTTTTCAGTGCCATTAAACCTCAAAATGAACTTAAAAAAAAAAAAAAAAAAGATTTTAAGTAATCTCTAATAAACCCAATGTGGGGCTCAAGCTCACAACCCCAAGATCAAGAGTCACACACTCTACAACTGAGCCAGCAAGGTGCCCCAAAATGAACTTTCTTAAAACCACTGCAGCTTTTAAAATTACAAATCATAGAGGCGCCTAGGTGGTTCAGTCAGTTGAGCATCTGACTTCGGCTCAGGTCATGATCTTGAGGCTCCTGCGTTTGAGTCCTGCGTCGGGCTCTCTGCTGTCAGTGCAGAACCTGCTTGGGATCCTCTGTCCCCCTTTCTCTCTGCCCCTCCCCCGCTCAAGCTTGCATTCTCTCTCTCAAAAATAAAATAAACATTAAGAAAAAAACAAAATAAAATTACAAATCATGTACGTGTCCCTTCCCTACACATAACTCTGCATATGTTATTTCAACTAGAGTCACAATAAAATCTATCCTCCTTACACTGGCCCTCGAGGCCCTTCATGACCTGGTCCCTGTCACCTCTTATACATATTTTTTTAATGTTTAAAAAAAATGAAACAAGTGAAGAGCATCTCACCTCATCCTCGTGGTCCAAAGCAAGTACTGTACAAAACCAAACCCAATTTCAGTTTTATGCTTACCATGTTCATGTTATCATTCATTAAGTACTAAATATCACAAGGGGGAAAATTGTGCTTCACGCTCATACTGACACATTTACTCCCCTAGTTCTCTTGATAAGACAGTTTAATGATTAAAAAGAAATTAATAGCATGTATCGATATTGTAAAAATGTGATTAATGACTTTTTTCAGATTAAAGCATCATCATCTTGATTATTTGGTAAAGAAAAACCTATCAACTAACTTTCAAGTTGGGTAATTTACTCCATTAGAATCAGCGAGGGTGTTTCAAGATTTAATGTGTTGTTCAAATTCATGTATGCAAACAAACTCATTAAAATTCAGGAGACTTCACTCAGAAACTCACTCCACTTAAAATTCAGGGCCCTAACAGAGGACACTGAGCTGGAATATTTAAATTGAAACATTTGTCCCTCCGAGACAGGGTATTTTGCACTGTTTTTTGTTTTTGTTTTTGTTCTCACCCAAAGGAAGAATTCAAGATGCCCTGGGAGTCTGCAGCAGCCAGAGGCTGCAGAGAACTTGCTCCTTACATTACACTGACATGCTGCCCCTGGGGTCAAGGGCTGTTCTTGGACACCTCCTTTAACGCCAGCTAAGGCCAGGGACAATCACCTCCACTGTGACTATGAGGCTAAAGACAAATATTTCTAATTCTAGCTTCATAAAATGCATGTGGGCCTCAACCGTAAGAACTAATTCTCTAGAAAACTGAAGCACACCTCATTAAGTAACCAAAATGTTCCCGTTCATAATTTTTATGGAACTCATTCCAACAAGGGCTTCCTAAATTACCTGGAAAAAAACAAAACCCTTCAGTAATTACTGAGACTGACTGCACGCTAGACCCTATGCTAACTGCTTTACTATAGTACCGTCATTAAACCACCTCGCAACAATCCTCTGCAACAAAGGAAAACTGATACCAAGGAGGTCAAAAGACTTGGTGATGTCACCACTTGGTCACTGGTCAGAAGTGGTGCCACGTTGACACCGCTTCCTTGAAGATAACTAACCTTTTTTTTTTTTTTTTTTTTTTTAAATATTTCTGAGTTGCTGGTGGCACAGAAAGGCACAGTGGTTAAAAACACAGACTCTGGAACCAGACTGCCTGGATTCAAATCTGGGTCAGTTTTACTACTAACCGGCCTATGTGCCCCAGAGAAGTTATTCAACTATTTTGTTTCTCCACTACCTCTTTTAGAAAATGGAAATAATAACAGAACGCATCTAAGAGGTTGTTCTGAGAATTACATGGATCAATCATGAAAAATGTGAATCCACGTAAAATGCCTAGAACTGTGCCTAGTATACAGCAGACACTCAATAAATGTTCGCTCTTATTGAAAGCAAGTGCTATAACAAGGAAGCCTGAGGGATTGCCAGCGTCCTCCCTCACAGCTGTCTGGGTCTACCCTCAGTGAACTGGGACTGAGGTCCCTCACACGCACTCCTCTTTTGTGTGTGTCCCATGTACCAAAGATAATATACACACTATAATGCATTTCATTCTCAAAATAAAAAATGAAACAAAAAACCTAAAAGGGCGTTCCCATCCTTCCTTGATCAATAAAGACAATGCTTAAATAATTTGCCCAAGGCTCTCAAACAGGACTTCACTTGAGAGTTTGTCTCAGCAGCCCAAGTTCTTTTATCTACACCATGTTATTTTGGGTTCTTAAGTCTATTTTTCCCCTTTGTCAGTGAATCCTTTGGTTATCACTTAGGATCAGAGTTTTGGAAGAGTCGTTTGAGTGTACTGAACACAACACGCCCTTTTTGCTTCTGAAGAAATGGGAAGGCCAAGGAAGTTGACTACTGACTTGCCCACAGTCATATACTGAAAGCCACTGCTACAGTAGCACAAGGCCACTTTTTTCTCTCTGATGTTGGTGGCCTGCCTCTAGGAGGATCTCAGCTCTGCTCCTGAGCTTTTAAGGGCTCAGAGAAACAAAGGACCACTGTAAAAATCAAGAATGCAAAGGCTAAATGAGAGACCTAGGGACTCCCCAGCAGGCAACTTATGGGTTTTAGCAAATGGACTTTATCAAGTTTAGCTGCTTGGGCCTTTCTGCTTTTTGGCCCACAGCAGCATGCTGCAGACTCAGGGCTAGCAAACAAATCAGGTGTTAGTCTGGCCTACAATGTCACCGTGATTCTGAGGAAAGCTGCCAAGCAGGGCTTTACAAACAGAACCCAAAGCAGAGACGATTTCACCCTGAAAAAAAGAAAGGGACAGGCTAGCACGAAATCTAAACTTAATTTGTCAAAGGAAAGAAGCTCACAATTAAAGCAGCTCTTCCTAGCACATCGACATCTATCTAAGGCCAACAACATACAAGCATAACAACCAACGGCCCCATGTGGAGAGACAGTGCTGAGATGCTGGTATAATTAGTTCCCTTTTCACAAGAGAGTTGGATTCATAATTAAACTCTGTCCCTTCCTGCCCCCGTTCTGCTGTGCACATGTTTGCCTGCTTCCTAAGGGATTGGGTTAGAGGCCAGGAGACAACCCAAAACCGCAAGTCCACTGACCTCCCAGGGCCAAGAGGCAATGCAACGCATGTCTGCGTTAGCCGCGTGGGAGCTTGTCGAGGGAGAGGCTGATTTCGTCTTTCCGTGCAATAAACTTCTCAAGTCAGCTTACACAGTTGTGACAGACCGTTGAAAGGCCCTGCTACTCCAGCCTAAGTGCCAACACACTTGGCCCCATGGAAAACTCCGGGACCCTTTCTGAGAAGAGCAGGTTGTTGTGGACAGAGTGTGCTCATGGCCCGTCTAAGACTCATGTGATTGATCAAGTCAATTACTGTCTCAGAACTTTAGCTTCCTTGTCTAGAACAGGGAGATAGCAATTTCTGTCCATAGAGGTGATTATTGAGGAGTTGAACATGAGGGTCCCAGTGAGGTACAGGCAACTGATACTGTCTGCTAATCTAACTGGTCTCTTGCATAAAACCCTCAGGGACTCCCCGCTGTCCTCAGGACAGACCCTTGAGCGGGTTTAAAGGTCCATCACAACATGTCCTCTAATTTCTGTTCAACTTTACCTCCCACCTCACTTGAGGCTTCAGCCAGACCGGATGTCCTGAGTTCTTCCAGAAGTTGTCTGGTACACCTGCAGCGGGGGAGCCCTCCTTCCCAACACTCTCCCATTCTACCCAACTAAGTACTCCTTCGCGTTCTGATTTTAGCTTAGATGCCATTTCCTCCTAGAAGCTTTCTCTTCTGCGCTTTCACAACCTCTTATGTTTACTTTGGAGCCGTCTTCATCATTGTGTTAAACTGCCCGAATACTGGGGCGCCTGGGTGGCGCAGTCGGTTAAGCGCCCGACTTCAGCCAGGTCACGATCTCGCGGTCCGTGAGTTCGAGCCCCGCGTCGGGCTCTGGGCTGATGGCTCAGAGCCTGGAGCCTGTTTCTGATTCTGTGTCTCCCTCTCTCTCTGCCCCTCCCCCGTTCATGCTCTGTCTCTCTCTGTCCCAAAAATAAAATAAACGTTGAAAAAAAAATAAAAAAAATAAAAAAAAAACTAAACTGCCCGAATACTTGTTACTCTTTCCCCCTCTCAAAATTGGGGGACTAAATAAAGTTGCCGAAGGAGTGAATGTAGTGAAAATGAAAATGACTTCGTTTCTGACAGTAGTAAATGACTAACAAAATCTCTGCAGTTCTCACCCTAAGCTTTGTAAGCAACCTCCCCACCCGCGGTCTCTCCTTTTTACTGGCGAGAAAGCAAAGATCATGAGAAGAAGTTAAAAGACTTGACCAAAAGCAAATGGCTAATCAAGGGCAGAGATGTGTTTGGCCCCTACATCTCCTGGTTCAAACACTGAATTTTTTACTACAGAATGTTGACAATGTCCAAATGTTATGCTATACCACTGGTGTCTTTTCATAGCAAGGGAACTGAAGGCAGATGATATGCAAGAGAAAAGAGACTTGACGTCAGAAAACTGATACCCAAGGCCTGGCTCTGGGTGACCTGGAGCCATCCCCACGCCCGCGGCCTCAGGCCCCCCAAGCGTCAAATGGAAATTTAGCACCAACATACCTAAGCAGCAAAAAGCTTCCTACCTTTTTAGATTATTTTTCACCTACTTGACCATGTTTTATGTGAAGAAAATGAGAGAATTTGAAAATACTTTACGCGTCTCTTCTCACAGAAATATTCTTTACAACCTTCACATGGTTATTTTTCTGGTGACATTTAGCTTTATTATTCAAAGCAAAAGCATTTTTTAAAGACAGGATTCAAATTCTTTCAGCAGTCTCCTTAGGACTACAAAAAGTTTAACCGATTTACAACATCAACACAGGCGTGGCTTGAATTAACTAGTGCCATTACTTCTTCCTTCTGTCTTCAAGTCATCAAGACGCTAGTGTCCACCTGCAAGAAGAACCCTCGTCCACAGTCATTCACTGAAAGGACAAACCCTTTTTTCTTTACAGACACTACTTGATTTCATAGACTCGCAGGATGATGCAGCCAGAAGAGACTACGAAAACCAGCGAAGCCTGTATCTGCCTTTCACAATGAGAAAACAGGCCCAGTCTAACTGTCCTTGGGGAGGGGCTTAAGCAGGGCTGATTGGAAACATGCACCAATTGTTTTTCAGAGTACTATACATTCTGCAATAACAGATAATTGGAATAAAAACTGTGATAAATCATATACTGAGATCACAACACAAATTTAAAATGTATTGAGGAGGGCACCTTTTGGGATGAGCACTGGGTGTTGTATGGAAACCAAACTGACAATAAATTTCGTGTATTGAAAAAAAAAAAAACAAATTTAAAATGTAATGGTATTTATCAAAGTTGAAGGCTGAAGGGCCAAGATAGAGACACCCCTCTGATATTATATACATGCATGTCTTAAAATTTGATTATAATAGAATTTTCTGGAAGTGAAAGAAATTATTTTGCTTGTCCCACCAATTTTTCATGCTTTTGTATGATTTGAAATTTTCAGAACAAAAGTAAGTAGACAAAATAGGAAACACACTCGCTCAAATTATTTTGTTTGTGGATGACACCTCATCTGTCACTGTTCGTTACCGGCTATGACTGAGACAAGCACCAATTTTTTACTAATGAGTTCGAAACAATGTAAGGGAGCAATGAAGTCAAAAGTCACTATTAATCCTCACACTCTTTGATCTGTTTTTTTCAGAGTTTATTTACTTCTTTAGAGGGAGAGACAGAATGCGAGCAGTGGGGGAAAGAGAGAGGGGAAGAGAGAATACCAAACAGGCTGTGCTGTCAGGGCAGAGCCCAACATGGGGCTCGAACTCAGCAACGATGAGATCATGACCTGAGCTGAAATCAAGAGTCAGATACGCAACCAACTGAGCCATCCAAGCGCCTCTATTTCCTTTTTTAAAGATTTTATTTTTAAATAATCTACACTCAACGTGGGGCTCGAGCTTACAACCCCAGGATCAAGAGCCGCACACTTAACCAACAACCCAGCCAGGCGCCCCAATCCTCACACCTTCTTTTTTAAAGTTTATCTTGAGAGAGAGAGAAAGAAAGAAAGTTAGCAGAAGAGGGGCCGAGAGAGCGAATCTCAAGCAGGCTCCGCACTGTCAGGGCAGAGCTGGACGCGCAACTGGAACTAACGAACCACGCGATCAGGACCTGAGCCAAAGTCGGACGCTCAACCTACCGGGCCACCCAGGAACCCCCCAGTCCTCACACTCTTACCGGCAGAAGTTTCTAACTCCTTACCCAATAGTTTCTCCAACTACTAACAAAACCAAAGGAGACTAAAGGAGGAGCCAGAGAAACTGACAGGGGGAGGAGGGTAGAACGTTGTTTTCATTCTCTTTCCTCTCCCAATCCAACCCCTGTCCCCAAACCCTGGTAAGGGTGAGGTGTTAACAGAGACTGTACTGAGACAGTGGTCTGAATCATTCCAAAACTGAAAGAGTTGACTCTCAATAAAAAATTATTTTCCATGCCATCTGAAGATTTTATTCAGAGACCTTTAGAAAAGAAAAAGTAAAAAATTCTTTGTTGAAAACCATAAACAGCTACCCCATCCAAATTCATAGGCAGCAAACAAATTACAGTAGAGTTAGTCACAGAGAGCTCACAATGCAAACTTTTTTTTTCTTTTTTGTGATGGACTTTGTGTTTTTGTGTATATGAGATTACAATATTGTGTAATACCTATTCCAGACAAATTTTGCACAAGGCCGTAAGAAACAAACTCTTGTCATTCAACCTTTATTTATTTATTTTTATTTTTTTTATTATGTTGATTTATATTGAGAGAGAGAGAGAGAGAGAGAGAGAGAGAGCACGACAGAGTACAAGTGGGGGGGAGGGGCAAAGAGAGAGAAAGACACAGAATCCAAAGCAGGCTCCAGGCTCTAAGGTGTCAGCACGGAGCCCAGTGTGGGGCTTAAGCCCACAAATCGTGAGATCATGACCTGAGCCGAAGTCGGACGCTCAACTGATTGAGCCACCCAGGCACCCCTTATAATTCAACTTTTAAATAGATCATCCTAAATCTCACGTCAAAACTTGATATTATATTTTAGAGATTGTCCCTCTACATTATATATCAGGAAAACATCTATAAGTTATTAAAATAATTACTGCCAAGTTCTTTGCCAAAATATGCAAAATGTGGGAAAGTCATGCCAGTCTCAGCTCTGCCAGCAGAAAGCTATGCAACACTACACGTTGCTTAACTGCTTTGTGGTTGTGTTTATCGTGATGAGGCGGGATTTCATACCTAACCCGGCATTTGCAAAGTGTTCTTCAGTCCTGTAATGCTGTGACAGGGCTGCAACTAGCACTGCCATAGCCTGTCTCTTAATGATAGCAAGACTAAATTTGATGGACATGAGGACAGAGACAGCTTTAGCATTTTTTCCTGGGTACCAAGAATTAAAATTCTGGGCTGAGGAAGGAGAGCTACTTGGAAAATGTCCCAAGGTTCAGCTACAGGTAAGTACCAGAATGCCTAATTAAAGTGATGCAGAATGCTACAGTCAACACAGCAAGAAAATAGGTGTTTCATTGCAGCCAAGTAACAGGTCGGCTGCAGAGAACAGTTTCCAATTGTTTCCACCACTTTCCGTTGCTTTGCAACACTTCTTCCTCTAAAGACAATCAGGCACCTTCCATTAAGGTTCTTATTAATTCAACTCAAAATGAGACAAATCCCCAAACACAAAACCGAGCAGAGGAAAAGGACACATTTCTACATACAGTATATCCAATTATCATTCCAGGATAACATTTTCACTACTGAAATTTAGCCCTAACAGGATGGACCACAAATAGCTACCTATTCACTTGAGAACAGAGACGGCAAATGTGTAGGGCAACGCCACCCATTCTCTCCCTTAGTCACCACCGCAGAGGTCAGGAATCCATCGGGCCCTTGGTCTTGGTGAGCTTAGTTAGGAGCTCAGAACTCCACACCCGGCAGCATGCCGGGGGGCCACTACCAACCAGCCAGCCCTGGCATTCGTGCTGAAGTCTATTTCAGCCCGGCTCTGCATATGCCTCAACACACCATGCCAAGATATTGAAATGGGTCTTCAAAGAAAGCCACTTGATGACAGTAAAGCCTTCACTGAAGCCGTAAAAATGGTAATTTTTTTCTACCTGATGTAATTTTAAAGTGGCAATAAGAGCGGAAAACGTAACTGCAAACATTAGTTTTACTCTAGATGCTATGCCACTCTGGTGAGATACACAAGAAGTTCTATACAATAAATATTTATATTCATCTTTTGAAAAACAGAATTTGGCTTTATTCAACCCAAATGCCCAGCCTGGTTCCAATCCACTCGCTACCTTGTCATTCAAACAAGCGCTAGGCAGGATACAGACACAAACAGAGCTCCATCTGCTAATTAAAACTGGGCATGAAACTGTTAACAGGCATCTGTTGCATTGTGTGAAGCTAATGGGCAGAGACAAAGCTGAAAGCTCTTCTGAAGCAAACCCAGTGATGCCACTCATTTTCCATTTGGTATTTATGTCAGTGGGGGGTGGGAAGCGGGGTGTTAAACAGCTTATTATGGAGACTGAAAGATAAGTGATACCGTACCTAGTCTAAAACGTCTCTTTACGTTTTCTACTGGCATGCTTGAGTTAAGAATTCAGATTAAGCCCTTTTGATCTTATCTCAGACATACTGTAATTATAATACTATGGAAGGGAATAATAACCAAAACTCAAGCAATGCTGTAGAGCTCACACAGTGCTTTCACAATTCATCCATCCAGCCATTCATTCGTTCAGTTGATGAGTCATTTAATACAGACAGGCCTTGGAGATTTAAAAGGTGAATAAAGGCTTGATTCCTGCCCCTAGGCAATTCACAGCAACCCTGAAAAGTTGGTATAATATTATTAGACTCTATTAGAGATGAAAGAACTAAGGCCTAGAAGGACAAGTGACTCACCAAGGCCAGAACACTAGGAACGGCAGATGCCAGGACATGAACGGATTGCAGACCCCACTGCTCCTCCTAATTCGCCGTATATCTCCCTAACACCAAACATGAACCAGTCCACTTGATCGGCTACTTGCATTTCACAAACTCCCTATTATGTTATGTTCCACAATATTACTCACCCCTGAAAATCTACTTCTCCATCCCCACTCCAACCCTCCCCTCATCCTGTATGAAATCTCTTTCCCGCAAAATATTCCCAATTCTACTACACCCAAGAGAGCTGGGCCCCAGATGGCTGTGTGTGCAGGCAGGCAGACCGAGACTAGAGCCAGCCTCAGGCCACGCCAGCAGCCCCCTGGTCTTCCACTTCTGGCTCCATGGTTCTTTTCAGATTCAGTTATGGGATTTAATTCACAGATCAACTGCTAAATTTGTCCTGGTCTTCAAAGGCTAGACTTATTTCCCCCTAAGACAATATCCAAACCTGTTTCCCTCCAGCTTTCCCAGTGGGTCCAGACAATGCCAGTGCTGTTGCCCAGAGAACCTCCTCCCTGATTTGCAGCCACATAGAACAGTTGGCAAAACTCTTTTTAAAGTACACTTATTCTTAGGACATATCCATATTGTATCCAAGACTCAGTTTCCCCACACCCATTCTTAATATGTTGGATGGCTTTTCTCATGCACTAAAACACTGATTGAGGAGGTAAATTTAACCCTTTATTTTCAAGCATTAAGTTCTACTTTTTCTGAAACAGTATGGTTATCAAAACTATCACTTAGATGGAAAACCTACTGACAGCTTTGAAAGAACACAATGACATTAAAATAAAGCTTTATGTACAAAATGTTCAATTTGAAGTTGCATGTTCCTTGCATAGTTTTGTTTGAGAGTCTGAAACCAAGGAAAACAACTATGAAAATTAAAATCAACTTGCTCTACATATCTGGATTATGCTCGGCCAAATGTTGATAACATCTTGGATAAAAATGTAAATATGACAAAGTTTGTTTTTCAGTCAATAAGTCTTGATAAAAGCCTTGAATTGCTACCAACCAAAAACAGTTTTTAATTTGAAGCTGGGGTCGACACACTTTTTCTATAAAGGAACAGTGAGTAAATATTTTTAAGCTTTGTAGAACACATATGGTCTCTGTTGCATATTCTTCTTTGTTTTATTTTTTAATAACTCTTTAGAAACGTTAACAAGCATTCTTTGCTTACTGATGGCACAAAATCTGCAAGCCACATTTGGCCTGGGGGCCACAGTTTGCCAAGCCCTGATTTTAGGAAAAGCAAATCCAAGAAAAAAAAATGCACTGTTACAGAATAAAACATGGAAAAGTGCTCTGATGAGACCAGGCAGCGACAATTAACCAGCACACTGCCATTAACATGATTTCATTAGTTATTTTGCACATGGAAGGAACTTTAATGACAGGATGCACTTTGATCTCCCAATCTGAAACTATGGACACAAAAGAAAGGGCAAAGGACAGCTATAATGTGCTGAGTTATCCCAGCAGAAATTCCTCACAGAAAAACGCATGTGCAAAATCTAATTCCTCCCTGGGAAAGGCGGTGACTTGGATTTATGGAGATGATCAGACTGATCAAAACTAGCAGCAGCTCAACTGTGAAAAGTGACACAGACTTGAACTCGGGGCTTCACTAGAAGCTCTGCTGCTCCCGGCTGCGTGATCTTGACGCTGTCAACTTCACCTTCGTGCTCCTATTTACAAGATTGGGGCAAGGGTATAAAGTAGATAATTTCTAACTCTTTCTGCTGTCAAACTATGACTAAACTAAATAACGAAACCACTCAGGAAATACCCTAACAGGAAGAAGGGGGGAGGGCAGGGGAGAGACAGCCAGGGGAAGACGCTCACGCTGTCCAGTCAAAGGACAGGGCTAGGTTTTCTCTTTCTGTTCCATCAGTACCTTGCTCAGGACAGGCCTTTCCAAGGTGTCAGTATGGCCTCATACGGATAATAAACTGCACCCACATCCCATAGGAATCAGGATGCAGAGCCGACCGTACTACTGTTTCCTAAGTGTCTCAATGTCACATTTTACAGACATTTAATTAAACATTAATTATGATTACATAAGAGGTTTGGGGGAGCTAATCGAAAAACTTTGTTCAGTTCTCAAACATCTGAACTGAAAGGCTGCTTGGTCCTAGGCACCGGGCCTATAATTTCAAGCAGATAAAACATCCCTACTCAATAGTCAACAAATATTATCTGACTGATACACTGAAAGATCCCCAATAGGTCAGGTGAGAGAAAATGTACCCTCCACCACCCCCAAGAGCAGAAAGGAAATGAGGGAAGCCAGGGTATCAGAGAAGGTAGCAGGACCTTAGAGAAGTAAGAAGAAAGTTCTTGTGTGTGTGAGACAACAGTATCTGTAATCAAAATGACTGTCTCCTTCCTGTCGTGACGGCCAAACCACTATCAAACAGGGTCTACGGATGGCAGATGCCTTTTTTAAAAAATGACTTCCACTTTGACAGAGCAAAATTAAGACTTAACGTGTATCCTCATGGGGAGAAACAAGCACACATACGTAGGTACCAAAGCACGAGTGTGCGCACATACGCGCGCACACACATACACACACACACACACACACACACACACACCCTCAGGCATTAAGAAATGACTCTTTCCTGTGACGTTGACCTTATCAAGTTTTGTCAGCAAGGCTGTAGCAGAACCTAGGAGAAACCCAGGAACTTACACAATTGGGTACCTCAAAAAACAATTATGACTGGAAGGAGATAGACCACCAACTCTTACCTCAACAACTTCAGATCACCTGGGGATGGGGGAGGAGGTGGGGAGGGGGAGTGGATATGGCTGTTAGAGATGTGGACACTCCAAGCCTACGTTTGTGGTTAGTGAAGAATGTGTGGAACTTTTTTCACTAGAATGGTGTTAACATTCACCTTCTTTTCCCAGCTTAATTTCAAGTGCAAAGCATTAGGTTTCAGGTATACAAGTTTTCCTGCTGTTTGAAGGCAGTGTGATACCACTTCCTGTCGGGTTCTGGGGCTAAGTAAGAGGCATGGATTTCCCCTCCTCCACGTCAACTGAAGACACAGCTCTGAGCCTCTTTTAACCACATCCACCCCACAGAAAATATAAAGAGCAAGATCACATATGAGACTCACCCCATTTAACGTCTCCCTTCTGTTCTACACAGTTTCAGGATACTGGTATTCCTGCCTTCATGGCTGCAACCCTTTACCGAACCAATTGCAATAATAAAAAAAAAAAAAATCCACACAAGAAAGATTCTAAGCCAACAACATGAAAAGTAATTTTTAAAAGCTACTATCACAAAAGGAAGCAGATACTCTTAGAGGAAATGTGCAAATGAAAATTAGGGCAAAAAAAAGGGGGGGGTTACTAATAAAGCTATTACAAATGAGCAAAAGTCATCCAAGAAGCTTACCAGAAACAGCATCAGCGAGACTCATTCACTTTCGACACAGAGAATGCTTCTGGGAGGGTCCCATAGAGAATGGACAAAAGGCTACCCACTCCACTTGTTAGAAATTGTCCTTTACCATCTGGACTGCAATATGCATTCAACAGTGAAAAAGGTTTATCTGGGGTTTTGAAATTAGTACCAGCATCAAAAACTACTGTCCTTTGGTTGCTGTGACAGCTCCCACCAAATCTCTTGGGAATATACTTGAGACATGACATTTAAAATCTGCTTCCTCAGAAAAGAAAAAGTCCCACTCAAGAA
>NW_024412415.1:28287008-28429453 GCF_014898765.1 Herpailurus yagouaroundi | reverse complement strand
TTTTAATGGTAAATAATCCTTAAAACATACAATACTCACATACAATTATTACCATAGCACTAGCCCCGTAATAACCCCAGAAGTTCAAAATATGCTGTAAGAACCATGTGAAAGGTGCTTAAGTGAGCTACTATTAGAAACCACAGACATCACCCAACCAAAAGCTAAGATTCTTAAGGTACTTAATTAACTGCAGCTATTTAATAAAGGAAATGGTGTTAAGGTCACTTGTATAGGCAGCTTACAACCAGTTTTGGGGCGCCTGGGTAGCTCAGTCAGTTAAGCGTGTGACTCTTGATTTTGGCTCGGGTCATAATCTCATGGGTGATGGGTTTAAGCCCCACACTGGGCTGCACACTGACAGTGCGGAGCCTGCTTGAGATTCTCTCTCCCTCTCTGTCTGCCACTCCTGTGCTCTTTCTCTCAAAATACATAAATAAAATTAAAAAAAGAAAAAACACCAGTTTGATTTGCTCTTCAGCTTATGGTAAGTTAGAGATCTCTTTACCTGAACACAAAGTCTTGCCAGTACAAAAGTAGAAAGGACAGCTCCCAGCCAAGATCAGGAAAAACTGAATCAATTGAAAGCAACTGGGGGGGCGGGGGGGGGGGGCACAGTGCATGTTGTGATTCATTTAGCAAGTAACAATTAAAACCAAAGCAAAATGCATAGGGAGGCAGGCAGAATGTAAGATCAATTCCTCTGCTGAGAAGTTATTAAACATTCAAGCCCAAGAATTTAAAAAGTTGGGAAGTGTTGCTTCTTAGGCGATGGTAGTAAAGGAGTGAACCATATTTTCCTGACCACACCATTCCCAAGAGTCACCAATTCTCTTAACACCCGTTAACACTCACACAACAATTTAATATCCTGTAGACATTATTCCACCCTTAGTCACTTTTTGCTCTTTCTCTGGCACTTGATCCGAAGGAAGAAGAGGGAGAAAATGGTAAGCAGTGTTTTCGGTTACTGCAGAAAGTCCTGTGCCCCACACTTTCCATTTCCCGTCCCTTTCCCATTTTCTCCGTCTTCTCTGTACACCCTCTCAACTGTATATTCCGCTTCCCCTTTTGCCTCCTGTCTCACACCCAGCTCTCTTTTACTTTCTCCACCACCTATCCTCACTCTGGCCCCCTGAACTGTGCTCCCCATCCTGCAATTTTGTTCTGCCCCTCCCAGGAGGAGGGATCCAGACCTCTTGCGGCCAGTGCCCCCAATCCCTCACCTCCTGATCACTCATTCCCCTGAATTCCCTTCCGATTGTCGGGTTCTCACCTCTCTTGTCCCTGATGTCCTCTCTTCTTTTACTTCACGTCCCTCCTACTCCCCCCAAAGCTTCATTTCCCCCTTCACATTTCCTTCCTCTTTCCTGTCTTTTAATCCATTTCACACCCACTATCCCCTTCTCTTTCTCCATGAGATTTCGTGTGTTCCCCCCCCCCCCCAATCACTTTGTCCTGCTAAGACCCTTCCCTGTCACTCCCCCAACCCTCTAATTTCCCCCAATACCCCCAGTCCTTGTTCCTCTGGTTCCCCTTCCTTTGCCCCCAAGTTCCCTCTTCACCTCCCCCCTCCCCAGCCTCACGTCCCCGCCCGCCCCTCTCCCTCACGCCTTCACCCTCTCCCACTGCCCTCGCCACCCTGCCGTCCCCGGGGTCCCCTCCCTGGGGCTCCCAAGTCCTCCTCCAGCCCTCTCCCCCGCCGCCTTGCACCCGCCCCCCACATCTCACTCCCTATCCCCGGCCGCGGCCCCTCCCTCACCGATGGTGGAGATGAAGGTGGTGTTGAAGGCGTCCTCGGAGAAGCGGAATAGGAGGCAAGTCTTGCCCACCCCCGAGTCGCCGATCAGCAGCAGCTTGAACAGATAATCGTACGTCTTCGCCATCTTCTCGCTCCGGCCCTCTGACCGGGGAGCTAGAGAAGCGGCGGAGAGAGGCGGGGAGGGGGCCGCGGGCGAGGGGGCGTGTCCGCCGAGCCACCACCGCTCGCCCCGCCCTGAGACCCGCCCCTTCCCTTGGAGAAGGCCTGCGCGCCCCGCCCCACGCGGCCAATCCGAGGGGGCTTCGTCATCACCGCCCGCGTCCCAGGGCTTGATGGGATTTGTAGTTCCTTTGAGGAGTCTCGGGCGTGCCCAGCGCGGGCTGTCCGAGCAGCCCCAAGGGATAAAAGAGGATCTGCTCGGGGCTCGGTGACCTGGTGGATTAGACGTTTCCACCCCTGCCGGGAAGGAGGGTCCCCTTTCGAACTCTGCGCGTAGTGTCGCTGGAACTCAAGTTCACCGTTTTCTTTGTGTGTGGGCGCCTTTCAAATCCAGACCTCGGAATCTGAGTCCCACGACTCCCGTATGTCTCCGGTCCGGACCCGGAGCAGAGATGCTTTCTTCGCTTCATGCTGCTGTGGCGCAGCCTGTGGATTATCTGCAGAGTGCGTTATCTGGCTTCTCCTGCAGTTCCTTATCAGCACCACCCCAAGCCCCCTCCCGCAGCTCCTCAGTTACAGATCTCCAAAAGGATGATTGCCGTTCTAACTTGAACCTCAGCTGTGTTCTCTTCACGGCACACAGACCAGAGCCAAATACAATTGGTATTTTAGAGATCTGTTGTGCAGACCGCTCCCCTCCCAAGGCAAGAGGATGGATAAAAAAAATCTGGAAATTGAAAATATTAAGGCTTGTGCTACAGGTCTATGTCCTATAAAATGAAAATCATTATGCGAGGCCCGAACTATGACGTTGGGAATGAGAATCGGATTTTGTCTTGGCTCAGCGACTCAGCTGTTCAATTTCTGCGCCCCAGTTTTCTCATCTGTAAAATGGGCATAAAACAAGCATTTCATAGGGTTGTAAAGAAAATTAAATGAAATACCTAACATAAATGTTTGTGGTGATAGTTACCTTCTTAAGCCCTCTCCCTCCATGGATGACAAATGAAGGGGGGGGGGGGGGCAGCATTGTCATACTCAATGTAATCCTTTATTTACTGTTTTAGACTATTCTGTAATGGTTTTGTGGATGTATCATTAAGGCCTCTTTCATTTGCTACTGGCAGAAACCCAACCAGAACAAGTTCTCCTGGAAGGGAAGTTTCCTGGCTCAAGTAAAGCCACAGGGCAAGGAATGGCTAAGGAGGTCTAGGACCAGAGGCTTCATCCAGTCAGGCTTCAATCTCCCATCTCTTCTCTCTTCTCAGTTTTAACTTCTAATATGTCAAATACCTACAGATAAGACCCACATGAACAAAAGCTCTTCAGAGTACTCAATAATTTTTTTTTTATTTTAGAGAAAGAGAGCGGGGAGAGGGACAGAGGGAGAGAGAGACAATCTTAAGCAGGCTCCACGCTCAGCAAGGAGCCCAGAGAGATGCAGGGCTTGATCCCATGACCTTGGGATCATGATCTGAGCAGAAATCATGAGTTGGTGGCTCAACTGACTGAGCGCCTAGGCACCCCCACCTCAATAATTCTTAAGAGGATAAAGGGGTCCTGAGGCCAAAATATTGGAGAACAACTGGCCTAGGCATTTACCTTAGATCTAAGGAAACACCTTATGGAAGGTTAGAGGAGGTTATTAAGGAAACCAGTGGACTCAACCATTAGTGGAATAAGGAAAACACTTGGGACAGTAAACAAGATGTCAGACTTTTCTTCCTTCCTTCCTTCCTTCCTTCCTTCCTTCCTTCCCTCCTTCCCTCCTTCCCTCTTTCTTTTAATGTTTATTTTTGAGGGGGGTGGGGAGGAAAGGCAGAGAGAGAGGGAGACAGAGAATCCAAAGAAGGCTCTGAGTTGTCAGTGCAAAGCCTGATGTGGGGGTCCAACCCACAAACTGTGAGATCATGACCTAAGCTGAAGTTGGACGCTCAGCCAATTGAGCCACCCAGGCTCCCCGACAGCAGGCTTTTCTAAAACACCTCGAGTGGCTTGTGACTTTATATACAGTGTCAGTGATACTCTAAGTCTTGTGGCAGAAGATTTGGTTGGTCTTAGTATTGGCCTTCACCTTCCATGTAGAAAAAAGATGAAATGTGTCATTAACTCACACTTATTGGTAATACAGTACCCAGAGAGTTGCTGCTAATAAAGTGTCTAGTTCCTAGAGCCTGCCTGATGGAAACAAAGGTCTAAGGAGGTCAGTGTCAGTTTCTGCCCCGTTAAGGGAAGGGCTCTGTCCTCTGGCACAGGCTGAGCCTCCTTGCCCCAGTCAGTTCTTGCGCAAGTCTGTGAATTTGGCCTCAACCAGGGCTGAACAAGTGTGAACAGCTCAGTTCTATACCTGCACCTTCATTCTGAGAAAGAAGTAGGAAAAAAATCTCCAAAGACCAGTGAAATCTTTCTTTTATAAAATGTGTATTGATTTAAAATAGATGTTAGTTCTACTATCTGCACGCAACTGTTGCCATTCTTTTGCCGTATGAATAAGAACATACAGATGTGGTATAGAACTTAAGTTCGGAAAAGAAGTTGGGGCACCTGGGTGTCTCAGTTAGGAAAGCATCTGACTCTTGATTTTTGACTCAGGTCATGATCTCACAGTGGTGAGATCAAGTTCTGCACTGGCCATGGAGCCTGCTTAAGATTCTCTCTCTCCCTCTCCCTCTCCTGGCCCTCTCCTGCTTGCTCTCTCTCTCTCTAAAGAAAAAAAAAAAAAAAAAGAAAAAAAGAAAAAAAAGTTAGAGTTAGGAGTTTTAAAGTCCCTAAATTTCCTTAGGGGAATTTTTTTAATTGATGGGAATTAAAAAAAAAAAAATCTGTCTTATTTTCACTTCCCTGGTTTTTCTCTATTACCAAGTATATAATATTGGGACTTTCTAGGTGGTTAGTCTGTGCATCACTGTTGAACCATTCACAAATTTTGATATGCGGGCCCTATTTCAAGAAGAATTCAAATTTTTCTCTTGATGCATTATTAATTTTTAAATTTGTACAACAATGTTACTTAGAGAACAGATTTGGTGGTAGGCACAGTACTATTATATCAAGAGGCACCTGGGTGGTTCAGTCAGTTAAGCGTCCAACTTCGGCTCAGGTCATGATCTCACAGTTCGTGGGGTTGAGTTCCGTGTCAGACTCTGTGCTTAACAGCTCATAAGCCTGGAGCCTGCTTTGGATTCTGTGTCTCCCTCTCTCTCTTTGTCCCTCCCTACTCACACTCTGTCTCTCTCTCTCAAAAATAAATAAACATTTAAAAAAAATTTTTTTAAATCAGGGTACTTTGCTCAAAGGACTGGACAATAAGTTTATTTATAGAGCTGAGAGTACCATGTGTAACCGATCACTGATTGCCACCTTGCTTGCTTTCTCCCAGTGGCATTGGTGACCCCTTTCAAAAAGCCCATGCTACTGTGCTCTGAGGAAACCACATCAGTATTTTTTGCCAGTTGCCCAGACCCATCTTTGAAATGCTACATCACTGCAGAGCACTAGGAAGACCAGCACATTCAATCTGATTCTGTAAATATTTACTGAAGCCTTTGATAAGGTTAACATCTACATGGCAGCTTGACTTACAGAAATCTCGATGTCCAAGGAGTTTACTCTCTGTGGTTTTTGTGAGGCCAGCACTCTTTCTTCCTGCTTTTGGTAAGTGCTCCTCCCCCACTGATGGCTGTGAATCAGGGTACTCTACTCCTCCAGCCAAAGAGGTGGACGTAAGGCCGAGCTGGGTGAACCTGAGTTCTTTCCTGTGAATCTCCTGATGAGGTGGGGCAATGATACTGAAAGGAGGTCTGAATGGTGGGAGGTCTGTGTGAGCTTCAGGCTGGTTTTGAACAGAGCTTTAGTTCGTTTTCCTGTATTTTCTTGTTGCTGCCCTCCTCAACGTGTTCACCATGTCCTTGGACTGGCTTTCCTCAGGACCGCCGTGTTGCACAATTCCAAGGGCATTATTCACATGTCACAGTTTATTCATATGGGGGATCAAAGGCTCCCAAGAACCTACACATATTCTTGAGGGTCTGTGTGTTCTCTAGGCAAATTTTCAAATTTATTCAAGCACTCTTTAACTGTTTTGAATTGCTCTATAGCACTTGAGTGTAAGAAGAGTTACCTTTCTTAACTGCCTAAGTGAAATTAAATTTGGCTGAGACCCTACCTGTCAAGGGCTGGAAAAACTGGTATCTATCATTATTGGGGCTTTTCCTCCTCTTAATTATATCCTATATGAATCCAGGAGCTTACACGGTCCTGAAACACTAGGGGCAAAGCAGCTTCTGATCATCTGTCTGCACCCAGCAGTGTTGACGTTTCTGTCCAAGCACTCTTGGGTTCTGGTCCTCTGCCATCTGTTGAGCACAGCTGTCCCGGTGGGCTACAAAGATGTCCTTCATGGTGATTATTTTCACTGGCTGATGACTCAGCCATTGAATAAGTTCTCTCTCTGTTATCTAATAGTTTGTGTACTTCTTTGTCTTCTCCCTTACAACTTGAGCTCTTTGAGGAAAAGAACATTTCTAATTTCTCAGTGTGTACCCCAGTAGGTACTCAATTAAGCTGTCAAATAAATGAATGAACACCTGATTATCATGCCAGTTTTCTAGCTTTTCAAACAGCTGGTTCACCTTCAGTTTATTATTTGCTTGGGTATTTTTGGCCTCACAAATACCTTTCTGGTTGCACTCTATAGTATATTTATATGTTATTCATTCTGTAAGTATACTGTTCATTGTTGTGTTTAAGAAATCAGTATGATTATATCTTACTTCTCTAGCTTGTCAAGATCATATTGAATGATAATCTCTCAAAAATACCAATTTCTCCTATCACCTGTGTGTCAGCCAAAAACATGCTATTTGTTTAGTGATATTCCAGTGGGACAATTCTATAATTATCTTCATCAGAGAGACAAACTGTACCTTTTCCACCCACTGATGTTTCCTGAGCAATCACAGGGTGAATAATGTCCATTCAAACAAATATCCATTAAGCTCACTCTACGAAACCAGCTCAGCAAGGCCACTTGGAGAATACAAAAGGATCTATCATATGATCCCTTCCCTCAGTTTGCTTCCCATCTAATTGAAGGGAGAATCCACAAGTGACAAGTTCATTAATAAATGGGAGACCAGTATTTGGCTGTATACTCTTCATTTATTATGATGGGTCAGGTGTTCATTCTGATTGGTTGGCTTTTAATTCAGATTGGTCAGGCATCCATTTGACTGGTTGGGTGTCCATTTTGATTATTTGGGCATACATTCTGATTGGTCAGGCTTCCAATGTGATGGATCAAATGCTCTTGCCAAACAGATGGTTAAATATGTTGCATATCTCAACTAGATGCAAAAGTTAAATAAAAATGATATGGTACAAAAAATTGCTGCATGAAATTACAGTATCTGCTTGATTAACAAATTTCTATAAACCTAGCTTTTTAGAACAGAGTCAGTAGGTGTATAACAAAGGTGTAGAGGGGATGAGAAGATAGTCTGCATCGTTCAGGCCTGAGTTAATGAATGTGACTGAAAGGGAGGCCATCTATAGCATGGGCCCTTAGAATATGGGAAAGGACCACAGCCAACGCCCAGATGAAGGCAAAACTCCTCTCCTGGGTGTCAGGAGTGAATACCTAGTCATCTACAATGCAGAAGAAGCCACCCAAGTTGCAACAATTGAGTGGCTCCATTTCTGGGCACTGTCCAGCCCACAGAAAGGGGAGGTCAACCTTAGCCTGCATAGAGAGTTGAGATCAATATTTTACTCTACTAAAGGATGGACTGGAAGGAACCCATTCCACTACCTCTTATATTATTTCTTTTTCTGATAATAAAGTAACCTAGACATTGCTATGTAGGATTTTGTGTCAAATAAGGCATATGCACTAAATACTATGCATTTTTGGGTTTCTTATAAGCGTGGGTGATTAAAGAAAGTTTTGGGACCAACTTTAAAATGGACTTTGATCCAATGGCAAAGTCAAGATATGCTGAAACTCACAATCAGCATCCTAATAGGTATTGAGATGCTTATGGCAGTAAATAATAGAACACTAGATAGCTTGAATAAGAAAAAAACATTTAATCACACACTAAAACAATCAGATATAAAACTAATGACAGGTGAGTAATTCAGCAGCTCAAATGACATGCCTGGTACCTGGTTTTTCTCTCTGTCATTTTCTTAGTAATGTTTCCTAAGTAACACTTATTTCAACAGGCCAGCCCAATGTGGTTGCAAAATGTCTTCCTGAAACTCCTGAGACTCCTTGCTTCCAGATTCAACAAAGCAGGATGTAGAGAGTCCTCTTCCTCAAAAGTTTAAGTGAATACCCTAAAATTGAGTTCCACGGGACTGGATTGCCCTTCCATGAATCAATCCCTAGAGTCTAAGATTCTGGCCTACACTAACTGGAGTAAGGCTGAGTGTAGGGTCAAGCTCAACCTAAATCATGGGGTTTTGTTAGAAACAGAGAAAAGAAGAGGAGACAAGGAGACAGAAGCAACAAAGGAATACTACCACCTGTTTCAGTGTCAAGTGCATATTGGTTTTTGTACTGAGTACCTCTAAGTGGTTAGTTATGTTGGAATTTCTGCAGAAGTCATGGAGCTGAATCCAGGAAAATTCTGACTTGTTCTCTTATACAAACGGATTGATGTTGAACTGGGAAGAAGAGGCAAGAAGGAAATAACTTTGCTTAAGAAAAAAGGGATAGGTGATCCAAAGCTAGAATTAACATCGGCACTTACACACCTGGTCCCTTTCTACCCTACTTCAGCAAGCAGCTAAGGTTAAACACTTTAGCAGCCTTGAACTTTCTAAGTTCTGGGGTTTTGTGATGGAAAGAGGAGCAGACTAAGCATCAGGTGACTGGGGTTCTGTTCCCAGCTCTGCCACTAACTAACTCTGTGACCTTAAACAAGGACAACAACCTTTCTGTGTCTCAGTTTCCTCGTCTGTAAAATGAGGGGAGTTTGTTTAGATGATTCCTCTTTGTCTATAAAATCCTTTAGCTCTTAAATCCAAACCCCCGTAACAGGTGACCCAAGACCTGCCTTGGGGATTCTGGTTTTACAGACATTGGTCTTCCAGGCCAACCAAACACCCTGTTGAATCAAGGGGATTTATCAACAGCCCCAAGGCCTAGCGGGTCTTGGAGGCCAGTCAGGGTGTGGTGCTGGGAAAGGAGCCCAAGACACCTAGTTCCTTGTTCCAAGCAGCATTCAATTCACCCTATGACTCAGTTATCGTACTTCTCTCTTTCCAAGGAGTGCAAAGTTTCAGTCCTCTCTGTGATGGCAACAGCAATTTATTAGGTTGCCAATCTAGAAGGTTAAGAGAAAAATGAGATTCTGCTTTGTATTTTGAGCCATATCCAGTTATATTCCTGCTTCCAATTCCTATTTAATATGGATAATCATTTCCCAAATAACCTTAAACATAGGCTCCCCCCCCCCACACCTAATTTAACAGCAGCAAGGCACCCTTAATCAGGGTGCATGTTGAATGTTCCAGAACCTAGGATAAAACACCCCATCTCTTTAAATTCCTTGCCTCTCACTCTCCAGACAGAACTGAAGCAGTTAGTATGAAATCAAGTAGAACTCTTTGATTACTCATTTTTAAGATTTACAATTATAAGTGATGGTGACAACATAATAGGATGCTAAAGAAATAAGGCTGAAGAGGTGATTCTTTGGGGCCAAGATGAATATTCAGATTAAGAAAAACTGCTAATGAAATCCCAATCACATAGTAATTTCCCACGTATTGCTTTCTGAAACTCAAGTAGCTATATGGCCTAATTAGGCCTGTTTGGGAGATTATCACAACATCTTATTTCTGCCATGAATGGCATCATTCAGCATTTAATATTCATTGAGGCTTTTATGAAACAGAGAGGTTTCCATATGTCTCTAGAGCAAAACATTTGTGTTTGCCATCTGCTACTCAAGAGTAGTTTTTGTAGGAAAAGAATGCAAATCGCTTGGTTCTTTAATTACTTTGGGGTTAGGCTGTACTATAGCTGGGACTGTGCGACGGCCAATTCACTGAAAGGAGCATACGGTTGTTTACTTAGCCACCAAACTTAAAGAGTTCTTTACAAGCAAACGGCATGAAAAGAAATTGAAGCCTAAAACTATCTTTGTCCTTTAAACTCAAGGCAAAGTCCCTTGTGAAGTGATGTGTGAGACTTTTATAAGTTGGCATTAAGGAGACACTATCTAGGGACACTGGACTTTGAGGTTGTTAGAGCAAGCATCAGTTCTCTTTTCTTAATCTTGACACCAAAGGAATATATGACTCAATACTTAAAAAAAAAAAAATCAAAGGATCTCCATGAACTCAGTATTAAAAAAAAAAAAAAAAAGGAATTTACTCTTGGTCACCCAGGAGATAATTACTTAGGCTTTGGACTCTGTGCTGTTCATTTTGCCTTTCCCTCTTTCTCATTACTTTCTCGAGTTGTGGATAATTCTCTGCTCAGTAACACCTTCCTAGCCAATGGATACACACCATTAGTTTTGCTTAATCAGGAGTAACTTCAACTGAGAATTTAACCCAACGTGGAAACCCTGGAGCTTAGAGAAATCTATAGATCTCAATTACTGATGCTCTTTGGAGCCCTCACAGTAAATTTCATTCACTGGGATTACTGGAATATAGAACGTAAGAAATTGACAAATCAAAGGGACCTAGTTTGGCTACTGACTATGAGATCCTAACCTCATGGACTTCTGTTTTCTAAGACTATTTTCTGCTTGAAGGTGGTATAGAACCAATGAGTATAGAGATTGTTTATTGTTTCCAAAGTTTGTATCTCAGAATACGAAGTGAATCAGTAGGTGAAACTAGAAGAATGGGTTTCATGGCCAAACCCTTTTGACAAATTCTGCTTCACAGTGTTTTGATGATAGGGCTTCTCCGAACACTTAATATGCTGATGTGCTTTCTGACTCTTCATAGTCTGGTGCTGAGTGCGGCTTTCCCCACACTTGTGCTCCGAGGCACCTTTTTGATGGAGCATCTTATGGGACCTATGTTCAGTATATATGTCAGGAAAGTGATTTCATCTGAACCCTAGTTTTAGATATGAAGATTGAGCTGTAAAGTCCTACTGTCATGAAGAAAATCAGCATGTTTATAGGAAGGTGTCAGGAAGGGAGGCAACATCCATTTATCAGAGTTCCTGCTGGACTGAGAACATTTGTCCCTGTTCAGGATTCTCCTGAATCCCAGGGCATGGCTCCCTCATGCTGCCTCTGTTACAGTCACACCCATGGAAAGATTAGCCAAGGGGTCTAGGGTACTGTGATGGCTGCTTCCTCCTGACCTGGGGCAGGTGACTTGCCCCCAAGTACTGGGGGACAGACATTGTACTGAACTGAAATGAAAATCACCTTACGTGCAGAAGGAAATTTACCCAGCATTCTAAAAGTGCAAAAAACTAGATTCTTTTTTTTTTTTAATATTTATTTTTGAGAGAGAGAGAGACACACAGTGTGAGTGGGGGAGAGGCACAGAGAGAGGAAGGCACAGACTCCGAAGCAGGCTCCAGGCTCCAACCTGTCAGCACAGGGCCTGATGCTGGGCTTGAATTCATGAACCATGAGATCATGACCTGAGCCGAAGCCGGACGCTTAACCAACTGAGCCACCCAGGCACCTCCAAAAAACTAGATTCTTAAATGAACATTCTTGAGGCTGAGTTTTTTCAAGAAATAAGGCTAATGCCAGCGGTCCTGGGTGGCTCAGTCGGTTAAGCGTCTGACTCTTCATTTTGGCTCAGGTCATGATCTCACGGTTCATGAGTTTGAGCCCCAATTCGGGCTCCATAGTGACAGCATGGAGCCTGCTTGGGACTCTTTCTCTCTCTCTGGCCTTTCCCTGCATGTGCTCTAAATAAATAAACAAACGGACTTAAAAAAATTTTTTTTAAAGGTTAATGCCAAGTAATTAAACTAACATTTGTGGTTTTTTCTTTTGTATTATTCTCTATTTTGAGTGAGTTATAGGGTGTGTTAAGGGTCACATCACACCCAGACTAATTTTCTACATTGACATCTAAAGTTCTGTAAAATGGTCTGTATAATAAAATGTTTTTAAAAATAGATTATTTAAATTTCTTGAGGGCATGAATTATATTCATATTGTATCCCTAATGACCACCACAGGGCTTGGCATACATTAGGCACACAGTAATAAATATGTTTGCATTCATTAGTAAACTACAATCTGATGATTAGACTTTAATAATGATAATAATACATTAATGGTACTAATGACATCCTATCTTTCCAAAAATCTCAAAGATAAATTCCTTGACCTGGTTAAGGTTTAAAAGCAGAAGCTAGTTAACACTCCTTATTTGTAACCTTCTATTTCACAAACGTTGTACTGTGATGCGGTATTTCTTTCAGGAAATAATAAGTGGGATCACTTCCGTGTTTGACTTTTGAATACATGCACATAGACTTAGATGTGGAATGAGTCCATAGATACCGACTCCTATCTTCCAGTCATTGTAGAATTCCCCTGTCAGCCAGCTGGCCTGTATTAAACATCCCCAGAGATAACACACATAATAATAATCCTGAAACAATGTGTGACCCTGGAGGGCCTACTGAGTCATCAAAGAAGGATTAAGTCATGTTGGTAAATGACAGTTTTTCTGTATATTCATTCACTTAATAAAAACAAATTTTTTAGCCCCTACAATATATAAAGCAACTCACTAGGTACTGTAAGGGGAGTAAAGAAACTGATACAGACCATCCCTTAAGAAGCCTGTGGTCTTAGAGGAGAGGTGGGGCACACACATAAGTAATTACAATGCTGGGTAAAATTATGACATGCTGGTAATGTGCTGTTGTGTTAATTTACAGTTCTTTCAAAATTAGCTTATTTTTCTTTCAAAACTGGTAGTCTGTAGGTAAGCAGATTCCCCTGTGAATTAGAATGCCCCA
Source organism: Herpailurus yagouaroundi (assembly GCF_014898765.1). Classification (NCBI taxonomy): domain Eukaryota; kingdom Metazoa; phylum Chordata; class Mammalia; order Carnivora; family Felidae; genus Herpailurus; species Herpailurus yagouaroundi. The sequence goes on along the minus strand of NW_024412415.1, from coordinate 28,416,560 downwards.
TCTCCTGACTATTCTGGATAAGCAGCATCTGTGACATCAAGTTTTATTTGCAGTGATCTGCATTGTCTGGGAGCCATGCTTCTTGTTATATAGCAGGACAGGGCCATCCCAGGAAGGTCTTATTGACCAGCACTAAGTCCCTGACGTTGGGACATACAATTCACTTGAACTGGATGGGTGAGGAGGATGAATCACAATGACAGGAAGGTGGGTACTTTGGGTAGCAACATAGTAATACAGGGGTCAAGTTGTTAAGTGACAGCCAGAAACGGGGTCAACATAGGCACACAAATTGTCCTTGGCTCGCCGAGTAGCTCCCTCTGAACAGAGAGTGGGTCTGTGGGGGAGAAGGTTGTGGGGGCAGTAGGAGGATTTATCAGTCCACACCCCAGAAGTGACCACTACCTGATGATGTGAGTTGACTCTTTTTTTCTGATTTGAGATATATTTTTATCTCCATTTAAAAAAATTTTTTTAATGTTTACTTATTTCTGAGACAGAGAGAGATAGACCATGAGTGGGGGAGGGGCACAGAGAGAGGGAGGCACAGAATCTGAAGCAGGCTCCAGGCTCTGACCAGTAGGCACAGAGCCCGACTTGGGGCTTGAACTCACGAATCGTGATATCATGACCTGAGCCGAAGTCAGTCGCTCAACCGATTGAGTCACTCAGGTGCCCCTTTATCTCCATTTTAAAAGCAAAAAAGGTAAGGAATTCATTTATACATCCAACATCCCAAGATCATTATGGAAACACATCTTTCATACATTAGGAACGATGCTGTCAGAGAAAGTTGGTCTAAAGCCTTTCTCTGAGCCAAGAATCCAGAATTTAATACGGTAATCACTTATTTTTTTTTAAGTTTTATTTATTTATTTGTGAGAGAGAGGGAGAGAAAATGCATACATGAGGGGTGGAGGGGCAGAGAGAGAGAGGGAAGAGAGCCTCCCAAGCAGGCTCTGTGCTGTCAGTACAGAGCCCGACGCAGGGCTCGAAATCATGAACCTCAAGATCATGACTTGAGCTGAAATCAAGAGTCAGACGCTTAACTGAGCCACCCAGGCACCCCAATACTGTCATCATTTAAATATACAACAAATTAACATCAAAGTATACACTTATACATTTCCTTATTTATATCTTTTGCCTTCAAAATTGATGATTAAAAATACTTTTCATGTATGGACATAGTTTTTTTTTTTAATTAAATATTGTAAATCATTAAATGAAACAGATATGAGTTAGCAAGGAAACTCATAATTTTAACTTTTTTGTATGTCAGGCCAGGACTGGGATCATGACTCTGATTCTGAGGGGCATGATGAGGACAGAGGGATTGGTTTTGTCCCCCAGCTCCTTGCAAGTTTGGCTGACCAAAGAGCAGGGCAGCACACACCCAGGGTCCCAGGGATTCATGCGTCTCTTCTTCCTTCCACTTGGTCCATTTTGGGGAGGCAACAAAAGGGTCATCTATGCTAGGATCACCACCTAGAGCTTTGGTATCTAGCTTTTTATGGGAGCTCAACCTCTCTGGTAAAGTATTTAATTATGGAGTTTATTCGTTTGATTCCTGGCCCTTATACCTGCCGGAGACCATGCCTACTGCCCAGAATAAATTATCTGTGGGAGGCAAACAGTCAAAACACTTGAAACAGCTCATGCCTTTTGTGTTTTATAGTTAAGGTAGCAATTACTTATGGTATCCAGATTTGTGCAGACTCCAGTATTAACTCAGACTTTTGACTTATTTGTTATATGGCCAGATAGCATTTGTTCTTAAGTCTTAGCAAGAGGGTCCCTTCCCCTGGGGCCCACTCTTTAGAGAACCCTACCCTTGCCCTCTTTTGGTCACTATTCCAAATTGGGCAGGGAATCCATAGGCCAGGAGATGTATTCATTCAGAGTCATGCTCCCTTTTCAGAATACACTCCAGGTACCCACACCCCAGAATTCTCAGCCGAATGCCCTGCTTCCAGGAATGGTATGGACCTCATCTCCGGATCTATCCTACTGAGGGTGCACTGTTTCATTGGTGTGGCACCACAGGCATACGCAATGGCCAAAAGGGGGTGCTAACATGGACAGAGCTTGAACACATGGTCTGGGATCCTCATCGCATGTGTTTGATGCCTTCATGATATGGGCCCTGCCTGGGGCGGTTGGGGATGGGGGAAGGAGGGGCGTCGGTCCAGGCCAGGACTGCTCTCCCTAAACCACCACATTCTGGTGTGGAGCTCTGTGGAGCTAAAATATTCTAAATTTCATTATCTATTTTTTAGGTCATTATAAATATATATCTGTTAAGGTAGGAAACTTGCTTGTTATCTTCATCTATAATTGTTGAATATTTAGACATAAGATTTATGGGCCTCTGTTTTCACTCTTTTCTTTGTTTTTGTTGTTTGTTGTAGTTGTTTTTTTCCCCACTTTTTTGCACCCTAAGCCCCACAAATTATGGCACTAGGACCTCTCTTAGAATAGGTTTGATTTTGGGTTTGTTTAACATCTTAATACAGGGGCGTCTGGGTGGCTCAGTTGGTTGAGTGTCCAATTTTAGGTCAGGTCATGATCTCACAGTTGGTGAGTTCGAGTCCCACGTCGGGCTCTGTGCTGACAGTTCAGAGCCTGAAGCCTGCCTCACATTCTGTGTCTCCCTCTCTCTTCCCCTCCCCTGCTTGTGCTCTGTCTCTCAAAATTAAATAAACATTAAAAAAATTTTTTTTAAATAAAAAATTAAAAAAAAAATGGATACAAAGGATCTGGTAACAGAGGGTTGAAATGTGGGTGGTGGGTGGGCAGCTTTGTCACCAGGTCAAATGTAGCATGCTCATAAGCCATGTTCCAACTACGTCCCAATGTCCTGGTCCTGCTCCCTGGCCTGATAGGGGAAATTGTGTGTGTGTGTGTGTGCATGTCTAACATCCACTGGGAATCAGAAGAATATGACTTGGCTGTTTTCAAATAATTCAAGCCCACACTGCTGCTCTGCTCTAGGCTGCTGCCGTATCCCTGCCAAAACGCTCTTCCCAGTTGACTTCTTTAACCTGCTTGGAGTTAAGAGCTGGGCGCCCTGAAGGCCTCTTCCAGGCGGAAAAAGAATGAATGGGAAAAAAAGAACTGGGCCAAGCTTCCCTGATTGAACCACTTCACTTCGGCAAATCCCTAAGCCTTTCTATCTGTTTTGTAGGGGGTCAAGTGAGTAGACTAATTCAGTCTTACCTCCGAGGACATTGACTGGCAGGTTTAATTAATGATGACTGTGAATGGGCTTTGTAATGTAAAGTTATACATAAATGAAAGGGGCACTACAACTATTTTTTGCCAAGTCTGGAGCTCGTCCTGCTTTCCATTGCCACAGTTAAGCCTCTAAGTACTGATCACAGACTGCTGCAGACTTCAAGAGTGCGGAAAAGCACAGCTGGGCTCCCATTGCCTGAGGCAGAAAGCAGGGTCAGTAATTTGGGGGGAGAACTGGGGCAAGTAATCAGTGCCCATCTCAGATTCCTGGATGGCCGGTGGCACCAATATCCACTGGGTCTAGCCAGTGGCAGATGATGGACTGGTTTCTGCAAGCAAAGTTCAAAAACAGGTGTATCCACTTATTCCTGGAACCATTCTGGAAAGATTCTTGAGCGATCAAGCATCACATCGAGTAGAGAACTCTTCCCAAAGGTCTCCCTTGCACTTCCTATTGTCTCTGCCTCAGTTTACTGGCTGACAGCTCACACTAGAGGTATTTTCTTCAGGGACGGTGTTTACTGAAAATATGCAACAAGAATCAAGCCTATTGAGGATGCATTTCTTCCTTTAAAGTCATATGTCTTATTTATAGGGGTCACATTCCATGGTTCACTTAAACACATGGCTATATGATTTATCAGAAGTCATACTGGCCTTGCTAAGCATTCCACTTTGGAACGGTTGATTACTCTGGCTAACACGGGATTTCTGTGTCTCTTACACTGCTCATCTAACAACATTCATATGCAACAAATCCTAACTTTTACGTAGTAAGTGAACATGATTGCTCTTTCTCGTAATCTCTGCAAGACTTTATGCTTCTAGGACGGTGTATCGTATGTTGTAATTATGTTTATACAGGCTCTTCCTTATTATTAGATAATCTGGAGCTCCTTTAAAACCCCAAAAGGGTCTTAATCATTGTTACATTGCCCTTTACGTCAGTGTCTTCTTTATAGGAGACACAAAAATACACTTAATCAAATACATTGAAAATGAAAAGACCTAATGGGTGATGAAAATGATAGGAAAGCCTAATGTTCATAGAGAGTTTCTTTCTCTCTTTCTCTCTTTCATTCATTCATTCATTCATTCTGTCTGGGGAGCTTCACTTTCAAATAATTTTTAAATTTATTTTTAATATAATTTACTGTCAGATTGGTTTCCATACAACACCCAGTGCTCCTCCCAACAAGTGCCCTCCTCAATGCCCATCACCCACTTTCCCTTCCCTCCCACTCCCCATCAACACTTAGTTTATTCTCAGTTTTTAAGAGTCTCTTATGGTTTGGCTCTCTCCCTAACTTTTTTTTTTTCCATTCCCCTCCCCCATGGTTTTCTGTTAAGTTTCTCAGGATCCACATAAGAGTGAAAACATGTGTTATCTGTCTTTCTCTGTGTGACTTATTTCACTTAGCATAACACTCTCCAGTTCCATCCACGTTGCTACAAAAGGCCATATTTCATCCTTTCTCATTGCCAAGTAGTATTCCATTGTGTACATAAACCACAATTTCTTTATCCATTCATCAGTTGATGGACATTTAGGCTCTTTCCATAATTTGGCTATCATTGAAAGTGCTGCTATAAACATTGGGGTACAAGTGCCCCTATGTGTCAGCACTCCTGTATCCCTTGGGTAAATTCCTAGCAGTACTATTGCTGGGTCATAGGGTAGATCTATTTTTAATTTTTTGAGGAACTTCCACACTGTTTTCCAGAGCGGCTGTCCCAGTTTGCATTCCCACCAACAGTGAGAGAGGGTTCCCGTTTCTCCACATCCTCTCCAGAATCTACAGTTTCCTGATTTGTTTATTTTAGCCACTCTGACCGGTGTGAGGTGATATCTCAGTGTGATTTTGATTTGTATTTCCCTGATGAGGAGTGACTTTGAGTATCATTTCATGTGTCTGTTGGCCATTTGGATGTCTTCTTTGGAAAAGTGTCTATTCATGTCTTCTGCCCATTTCTTCACCGGATTATTTGCTTTTCGGGTGTGGAGTTTGGTGAGTTCTTTACAGATTTTTGATACTAGCCCTTTGTCCGATATGTCATTTGCAAATATCTTTTCTAAAAATTTCTTGTTGGAATCTCTAAGTATATTATATTGGTTAAGATAAAAATTCTTCTGCTACAGCCAAACCTAGGCTTACATCTTAGTTCAAATTACCATTTATGAGTTCTTGGGAATGGTACTTAACAAGCTCTGTGCCTTAGTTTCCTCATCTGTAACATGCAGATAACATCTCATGGAGATGGTGTAAAGATTAAATGAGACTATCCATGTAAAGAGCTTAGTGCCATGCCTGACACGAAATAAGCAAGAAGTAACATTCAGATGATGTCACTGTCATCACCATTAGAAATTGTAGGAGAAGGAGTCTTGGGTGCTCTCAGAGCCTTAGAGTATCGCCTCCAGATTTCACAGCCTACCCCATAGTTCCCTTAATATGCCTTATAAATATGAAATAGGAAACCACATAGGTTAGAAATTCCAAGTTTTCTGCTTCTAGCTCCTGATTTCAGATTTTACTCTTTAGATACTTTAAGTATGAGTAAGATAGTTCTCATTCAGACATAACGTAAGGGCTATTTAAAAGGCATCTTGTTGGTTGTAAAATATATTGCTAGGCAATGTGGGCCCTTGGAAATGGGCTTAGCTCCAATGTACTTGGTAAGTGTTTAGTTGAAAATGGCATCTCTCCTCAACATGTGGTCTCTAGATCTGATTGTTCTCCGTGAACAAAAAAAAGTTGTTGCATACATTTATCATCACTTTGCTGAAGTTTGTGGAGAAGGTGTTTTCAGTTAACAAATATGTCCAGTGAATACTCGATGTTTCAGGGAAAAGACAGAACAACACCGAGGCAGCCTGAGGGGAGGATTTAGACTATCCGCTGCCTCACCAAAGGCAGTCGCGACAATGTTTGGAGGGAACAGGCACCTTTTGCGGTCTCTCTCCAGCCCAAGCCTCCTTTTCTCAGAGCTTCCCTGACCCTCTTGCACAGGGGTGGGCCCCAAGAGTCACTATCACTGCAAATGCTCACAGACTGTTGGAGTCCACGCTCCTGACCCAAGCTGAGACAACCAGATTCTCTTGCCAGGGCATCTGGAATTGGGACACAGGCCTTCGGGTCAGTCACTATTGGCCCTGGAAGTAGGACAGCATATAACAAGGGGCTGGCATAGCCACTGTCAGGATGTGCCCTGAGAGGCAGAAAAGCTGGGATGTAGGGAGAGGAGGCTGAAAGAGTGTCAGGGAGAAGTAGAGATGAGAAACCAGGTCGCTCCTGAGAGAAAAAGGGAGGTGGCAAGAGAAGAGCTGTCTCCATTCCCAAGGCCTCTCAGGGCTTTGTTCTGACCCCCCCTGAGGCCCAGCTGCCCTTCCTGCCCTGGCCCATGTCCAACACACTCTCCACCTTAGCTCAGGCAAGCTTAAGATGTATCTGTTACGTGAAACCCAAGGACTCTTGGCTGAGGGAGTGGTCTGGCAGAGAGAGAGAGAGGCTCAGCCAGGGATTCTGGTTGCACAGGCAGGGTCTGCCTGGTGATGGCCACCCTGGCGATCCCATCACAACCGCCTGCCCAAATCGGACATGCACACAAATCATTTTTGCTGACGATAAAACTGAATGGAACATATTCATGGCTATTCTTGAAACAACGTTCTTAGTCACTTCCTGATGTACTTTCTTGTGTAATAGGGAAGAAAGTGGCATTATGGATGGCACACCCAGAATTTTGTCTAACCCCGAATACTTGTACAGGGGTATATGTAACTGCAGCTGTCACCGGTCAGGAATTTTGCAGGGGAAAAATAAAAACCAGATGGGCACTGGTCGCTTTAACGATCTGTCTGTCCCCATTCTGGCCACTTGACACTCAGCTTTGGCTCTGCCCCAGATTCAGGGGCAAATCCTATCTCTAGGGAAGGTTTCAAGGAGCCCCGTCTCAGGAGTTCAGGAGACACTGTTAGGTTACCCTGTGACTTGTTCTCTCATCAAACTCTCTGGTTCTGGCCTCTGGGCTCCAGCCTTGACCCTGGGATTGAGTTGGTTAGATTCCCTGTCACAGGACCTGACTCCTTGATTCCTCAGGCTTCAGCCCCTGCCACCATAAAACCAGGACTGTGGCCCCTCCAAAATCAGGACTGTAATTTGCATACACCTATTCTTTGTAGGTAACACACCCGAAACGCAGACCAAGCTGGGGACCTTGCTACCTGCCCTTCATCCTGTGTGACCCTCCCCCACTGCCACTCGGAGTCACTCACACTGTTTTTTCCAACATCTGCCCCCCCACTTTCACCGCTGCCAATAGTCACATTTGCTTCACTTATGGGACACCTTCTTTTGGTACCTGAATCTCTCTAAATTGCCACATCGCTTGTTATTTCTCTGAGGGTCCATGGTCCTGCAGCTCTGCTTGCCTGGAAGACCTCCTCCCTGTCACTTCAACTGGGCACCAGTCACAATGCCTAGCACTTAACAGGGTGACAGGGAAGCAATGTGGTGGAATGAGCATGGGCATCTCGAGCACACTTAGGTTCAAATCCCTGCTCCTTCACTTACACAAGGTTCTTAATTCCTCTAGAACACAAAAGAATTGTTGAAAGGATTATATGAGATAATGTGTCTGGCAAGATTTCGTAGTTATTTGATAAAATACATCTGCTTTTCTTTCCTGAACTTATATTTTTTAACAGCCTTATTGATAGTCACATATCATACAACCCACTGACAGACTGCAGTGCAACGGTTTTTATTATATTCACTGGACTTAGGGTTGTTGTTGTTCTTTTTTTTTTTCTTGAGGGGAGGAGAGAGGGGGAAAGAGGGGGAGGAGGGAGAGAGGGAGAGAGAGAGACAGAGAGAGACAGAGAGAGAGAATCTTAAGCAGGTTCCACGGCCAGCACGGACCCCAACGCGTGGGGCTCGATCTCACAACCATGAGATCATGACCTGAGCTGAAAACAAGAGTTGGTTGCTTAACCGACTGAACCACCCAAGTGCCCCTAGACTTAGATTTCTTAAAATGCAATTAAAGCATGAGAAATATGAGGCTTAATAACACTTAAAAAGACTTAGGATGTTAGTCAGCTATAAGGTTAGGTAAATAAATGGTTCAATGCTATTATGCTGCCAAGAGAGCTTATGTGATATTGGACTGTGCCGGTACACATGTGATGATCAGAACAAGACAAGCAATGGTTCCCTGTGATTCAGAGCTGACAATGTGTTCAGTCATTGGGCCCGCTTTAAGAGGGATGTGGGCAAATTGGAGCATGACCAAAGAAACATGAAAAGGGTGATGAGAAACGGCAAATACTCTGATATTCATCCTGGAGAAGTAGATTCTAAGAGGAGGCGACCCTGTCCTTAATTAGCTCAGGGCATTCAGTTGGAAAATGAATGACATGTGTTTCCTGTGTTCCCTTCCTAGGCCTGAAAGTCAAGAGGTGAATTTATTTTATTTTATTTTTTTATGTTTATTTATTTTTGAGAGAGAGACAGACAGAGCATGAGTGGGGGAGGGCAGAGAGAGAGGGAGACACAGAATTGGAAGCAGGCTCCAGGCGCTGAGCTGTCAGCAGAGAGCCCTACATGGGGCTTGAACCCACAAACCACGAGATCATGACCTGAGCTGAAGTCAGACACAACCGACTGAGCCAACCAGGCGCCCCATCAATAGGGGAATTTAAAAGCAAGCAAACTTCGACATAAAAGGATTTCCTCTTGAAAATAGGAATGGGTTGGCCCTTCCTAACCTGAAATTCCATATTTAAGACGTTGCTACATTATTAGCAAGTCTGAGAGCAATGGCTTATAGAGCTCCTACTCTGTGTAATATGCTGTGCTCAGGTGATAAAATGATCCAGCAGGTCAGCCCTTCTTCATTTAAAGCCAACCTTGGGGCGCCTGGGTGGCGCAGTCGGTTAAGCGTCCGACTTCAGCCAGGTCACGATCTCGCGGTCCGTGAGTTCGAGCCCCGCGTCGGGCTCTGGGCTGATGGCTCGGAGCCTGGAGCCTGTTTCCGATTCTGTGTCTCCCTCTCTCTCTGCCCCTCCCCCGTTCATGCTCTGTCCCTCTCTGTCCCAAAAAAATAAATAAAAAACGTTGAGAAAAAAAAAAATAAATAAATAAAGCCAACCATACAGTTTGCGGGTTAGTCTAGTAGTTCATTCTTTCTCCTATTTTTGACTCCTGCTTTTGATGTAAGAGAAAAGGATGCCCCAAAGTGTCGATATGGATATTTTATTAGCAGTTTTGATGATGGTAGAAATATTCCTAGAATAAGACTCTGGCATTACCTGGTCAGGAGGATTATGCTCTCCTCTTCCCGGCTCTGTGTAAAGTGACTTCATTTTAGTTCTTGAAATTGACCACTGTGGAAACATTTAGGGAAATCAGCAAACACTACAGATCAGCAACATAACTCTCCCCCATCTTCCAGGGTCCCACTGCTTCGAGTCTATGCTACACAGTGACTGCAGAGCTGGCACAATTCACAATGACGACAGACCTTCTACTACATTTTTGGCCTATGTGTCTCTGTGAAAGATATACTTAGGGCCAATGGTATTTAACTTTCACCTAAGGGTGATTTGGAATTTAAGTAGTTTAACAGAGTTAACTAGTTTCAGATGAGTGGAATATTTAGGGGGAAATATTTGGGGAAGATTAGACTCATTCTCAACTGCCTTCTAAGTCACATCTATTTTTCCTAAAACTTGTAATAACCCAGTCTATATATTTAAAGAGTCTATAGGGAGACAGAGCCAGGACTAAGGCCCTCTGGAGCTGGGAAGATAAGGCTCTCTGCTGGCCAGTGCTTGTCCTGCATGACAAGTGGCTCCTTGTGCCACCTATTGGACTTTGAAAGAACAGTCTCTCAGGTTTTGATTGAAAGGTTAGACACCAGCAAGGATTTTCCGCAGCTGGAACAAATTCATGGTCTTCCCTAAGTCAGAACTATTCTAAAAAGCTAGAATTTTACAAGTCACTAAGAGGGAAATCATCATCAGCCCGAGATTCACAGAGCCAACTGATTCCTTTGTAATCAACAAGCTCTAGGAATTACAGTTGGCATTGACTGAGCACTTAGTATACTGTGCACTTTACAAGCATTACCTCATTCTGTCTTCATATAACCTTATGAAGCAGACATAAATATTTTCATTTTACAGATAGGGAAACAACACAGTTAAGTGGCTATTAGGCTTAAAAAGTTTCTGCATTGCCTGCCCGTTCTGTATATAGACATTCTGCAAATAGTTGAGTAAGTTTTTAAATGTGAATAAACAGAGCACCATTCTTCTTAATACTCTGAGCCTGCTGACCCATTAGCCTTTTATAAATGGCTAAATAAATGATTTTCATTTATTTTTGCTTGAACATGCCTTCCAAGGGAAGGCTATACTATCTCCATATCACTATATCACTATAATATCTCATTAACCTTATAATGACTCACACTTACTTTTTCAGTTTCAGAAAACAAGTTAACTTGGGCTTGGCCAGAATTCTGTGGTCGTTCGGTCTTCTCATCACACCAAGTGGAGGCAGAGGAAATACCAAAGGCATGCATCAAGAAGGACCTATAAAGTTAGGAGAGAAAAAGAAGGGTTATGGATAAACCAGAGGGAGAAGAGTTAGTTCTCAAAGAAAGACGATCAAGCCAGTTACATTGAGCAGATGGCACTCTGGACATATTCCTGTGCCTGTCATGCTACTAGACAAGTGGGGGGATGACAGCACATCCTGATCTTAAGAAGCCTATGGACTTCTAAGGATGAGAACACACTCAGAGGAACATGAGGAGCGTGAACCTGCAGTACAAGAACTTGCAGAGAAAAACCACACAAGACAGCAGTGGTCATTGAGAAAGGATTAATGTAGGCAGTGCTGCAGAAAAGGGAAAGGTTACATTTGCATACATTTTTGCTGACCCCAGCATCTTCATGAAATATCTTCACTGTGAGCTGTGGGGAGACAGTGAAGTATGAGAGAACACCTGGCCTCTCAGTAGCTCACTTCTCCCCTGGAGACTCAGGCAGGCGATGAGAGGGTTTGCAGGAAGCAACAGCTGGAGAGACATGGAGACCAAGCACCTGGCCATCAGGGCAGGCAAGACGGTGCTGGCAGGTCTCACCTGGCTACCGAGTCTTGATGTACCAAATACTAATGATTTTTTTTTCCCCTCTGTATTTGTCCTTCTTTATACCTTTCAGCAGGAGTAGCCTGTAGTTCTTTTGGGCTTTGCTTTTGAAAATGTTGAGCCCTCTGGAGAATGGAGAGTAGTAGTTCTCAACCTTGACTCCTCCTGGAATTACCTGGGGAGTTATAAAAAACACTGTCGCCTGGGTCCCACCCCCATATGCTCTTAAACTGACCTGGGATGCTCCTCTGGTGATTCTAATGTGCAACCAAGTTTGAGTCCCAGTGACTTAAAAGGTTCCTGGACATAGTAAGAGAGAATAAGATCTACTAAAATGGACAAAGCATCTTGGAAAAGGAGGGAAGAGGGGAACTTCCGTGTTGCAATCTAGAGAAATAGCCTTGATTTGTTGTCTGGAGTAGTGGGAATCTGGGTTCTGGTTTTCGTAGAGTCCCACAGAGGAGGTAGGAAGGCTCCAGAGAGAATGCCAGTTGGTAAATCTAGGGCGGTGTTTCTAGGTCTGGGATCTGCATGCAAATTGCCAGGCCATCTTGTTAAAATGCAGATTCTGACTTAAGAGGTAGGGGGTGGGGCCTGAGTCTCCATTTCCAGAAAGTTCTTAGGTGATCCCAGTGCTGCCCATAACATGTCAAAGATCTTCATGGCTAGGACTCTAGGCTGTCTCTCTTAAGATTCCCATTTCCATCTGAAGCCACAACCTGTCAAACGTGAAGTGTTCCACAGTCAGGGGCAAAGGACATCCTTCTGTGACCTGGTCTGATTGAGAGCTGAAGGGCAGACAGTCCCATCTACAGATCTCCAAAGCCTGGCGGGCTAAAGAGGAGCATATCCTGGCAGGGGATCCCCATGTCAGGGTCCTGGTAGAGTACAAATGGCCCACTCAGAAGAGATGACTGAAGATAGCTTCATGTAGGTATTATTTACAAGGATGAGGCAGGGTTAACAGAAATGAACAAAAGATGGTGAGATACCATCCCTCAGGCAGGAGAACCAAAAGAGGAGGATGTATTGACTGGAATCCCATAAAAGCTGTAGGAAAGGGACACCTGAAACAACTGTTTCTTTTATTTTTATTTGTTTGTTTATTTATTTACTAGGGGAGGGGCAGAGAGAGAGAGGGAGAGAGAGAATCTCAAGCAGTCCCCACCCTGTCAGCACAGAGCACGACACAGGCTCCTTCTCACAAACCATGAGATCGTGACTTGAGCTGAAATCAAGAGTTGGATGCTTAACCAACTGAGCCACGCAGGTGTCCCTTTATTTTTATTTTTTAAGAGGCCTCACACCCAGCACGGAGCCTAATGAGGCACCTGAATTCAGGATCATGAGATTAAGACCTGAGCTGAGGGACACCTGTGTGGCTCAGTTGGTTAAGCGTCTGACTTCAGCTTAGGTCATGATCTTATGGTTAGTGAGTTCGAGCCCTGCATTGAAAGCACTGAAGGTGGAGAACCCACTTCAAATCCTCTGTCTCCCTCTCTCTCTGCCCCTCTCCTGCTCACACTCTCTCTCTCCTTCTCTCTCAAAAATAAACATCAAAAAAAATAAAAGACCTGAGCTGAGATCAAGAGTCAGACACTTAACTCACTGAGCCCTAGGTGCCCCACAACTGTTTAATTTCGAGAAGCACAGCCACATGAAGAAAATAGCCCACCATGGATAGATCCAGGGGAGCAAATACCCCAATATTTCTCTTCACCCACCTTGTGATTTCCTACTAATACCTCCCATTGGCCCAACTCAGGTAGAAACCTGAGGACAAGAGAACTCAGCAGACACAGTCCATCAAAGTCAGCTTCCTGGGCACAGAGAAGGGTGAAGGATGGAGAGCAGATCAGCTCAGGGAAAACCTAGCACAATCTCCAAGAATGAGGTGAAATGTTCTGCCAGGCCAGACTACTTAGCCTGTTTAGACTGCTATAACAATATACTCTAGAGTGGGTGGCTTAAATAACAGACATTTATTTCTCACAATTCTGGAGGCTGGCAAGTCCAAGATCAATGGTGTGGGCAGATTTGGAGCCCACTTCCTAGTTCATAGATGGCAGTGTTCTCACTATGTCCTTACATGGTAGAAGGAGTGAGGGAGCTTTCTCAGGCTTCTTTAATAATGGCACTAATCCCATTCATGAGGGCTCCATCCTGATGACCTAACCACCTCTCAGAGTCCTCACCTCTCAGTACCACCACACTGGGAAGTTAGGATTCAACCTATGAATTTCAGGGGGACACAAACATTCAGCCCGTAGTACAGCCCAGTGGGGCTCAGCTTCTGTCAGAAATTCAGCTGGCATGGAAGAGGAAATGACAACAGAGTTTGCACCTGAGACTCTTACCCCTTCTAGACGGGAGCTTACCTGAGAGTGTCAAACATCCTCATGAATGACAGGTGAACTTCAACCCCCCACAGCGGAGCTTTTGGGACAATGATCGTGATCCTGTTGGAGAACTGGTGAGCAGAGAAGAGGCGAGCTTTCAGAAGTTGCTGTTGATTTCAGGAATGTGTTGAGAGTAAGCCACTCAAGCTTTGAATCCTGACAACAGGTGGAGCACAGAGGAAGAGAAAAAGAATACAACCTTGTGACAGTTTGCTGATGACACAGATTTCTCTGACTTTCTCAGAAAAATACTTAGGAAGGCAGGAGTGTGAAGAGTTATCTTTGGGCCCCACCTCGTACCCCGAATTTCTTAAGACAAAATGAATCCCCCACCATCTTTCTGGGAAAAGAAGGGCACAAGCCAGAGGCACGCCCCCACTCCGGGGCAAGTAGGGATCTGACCTATTTAGAACTGGTCTTGGCTAGCCTGAAATTTAGCACCGGTTAAGTTCCTGGCTTAATTGGAACACCTGTGCGCTTTCCCAGTGTCTGAAGTTGACAAAGGGGGAAGGGAGCGGAGATGGCTGCGCACTTGTTAGGCTGGTACTGAACAGGAGATAACAGAAGCACTTTCTCAGACGTGGCCAGGTAGAACCGCTGGGGAGTTCTCAGCAGTACACAGAATTCCAACTGGCACTTTGGGAAGCCAGGTGGGGGCTCCTTGCGCCAGATCCCTGAGAGCAGACTGCCAAGGCAAAGGGGCTCTGGGTCCCTTAATCTGCCAGCAGTGCAAAGACAGCGGGACATTTTAGGAGACGCTTAGCTTTGGAGGAGGAGGCAGAGTTGTGGCATCCAGGTCTTTCTGACCTTGAGTTTTATTTCCCATGCAATTACTGTGTCTCAGAAGTTGAGGGTTTTGACACTGTACGGGGCATTAGTAAGGAATGGAAGCAATAACTAGGAGTGGTCATTAGAAAGTGTTCTGAGGGGGGCGCCTCCTGGCTCAGTCGGTTAAGTGTCTGACTTCGGCTCAGGTCATGATCTCATGGTTGGAGGAGCCCCACATCCGGCTCTCTGGTGCCAATTTCAGATCCTCTGTCCCCCTCTCTCTGGCCCTCCCCTGCTGGTTCTCTCTCTCTCCCTCCCTCTCTCTCTCACAAAATAAATAAATAAACTTAAAAAAAAAAGTGTTCTGAGGCCTACTGCATATCAAGTGCCAAAATCAATTCCAGGTTAATTAAAAAGTTAAAGAATGAATACCACAACAAAAGAATTAGAAGAAAGTTTAGCTGATCCTAACATGGCCAAGGCCCGTGAAAACACAAAAGCAAAAAAAAAAAAAAAAAAAAGGAAAAACCAATAGTTTGAAATAAACATATACACGCAAAATTAAAAATTTCTGTATAGTTTTCAAATCACAAAAAAAAAAATTAAACAGGATAAAGTTAACAGGAACTAATGAGTTGGGAAAACACTTGCAGCATATGTGATTACTGGTTAATGTCATTAACACAGAAAGGAAGAAATGGGTGATCACCTCAATGGAAATATGTGAACTGCCAATAAGCACTGGAAAATATGAATTAAATAACAGTGAAATATGATAAAATACCATACAGTTCTTCAGGATTGACTGAGATAGGGAAAAACATAATATCCAGTATTGTCAAGGGTAAAAGAAAGGGGCATCTCAAATATTTATAACTGGAATGTAAATTGGTTTGATTTTTCTGGAGGGTAATTGATAGTTTATATTATTATTTTTTTTAATGTTTATTTACTTTTGAGAGAGAGAGAGCATGTGCACACAAGTGGGGGAGGGGCAAAGAGACAGGGGGATAGAGGATCCCAAGCGGGCTCTGTGCTGATGACACTTTAGGTGCTGACAGCACTGAGCCCCATGTGGGCTCATGAAGTCATGAACTGCAAGATCATGACCTGAGCCAAAGTCGGATGCTCAGTTGACTGAGCACTCAGGGGCCCCGGTAGTTTATATTGTAAACCTTACAATGTGCATAACTTAAAAAAATTATTTTAAATGTTTATTTATTTATGAGAGAGAGGGAAAGATACAGAGTGAGAATGGGGGAGGGGCAGAGAGAGAGAGGGAGACACAGAATCCAAAGTAGGCTCCAGGCTCTGAGCTGTCAGCACAGAGCCTGATGGGGGGCTTGAACTCAAGATCCATGAGATCACGACCTGAGCTGAAGTTGGATGCTTAACCGAGTGAGCCACCCAGGCTCCCCAAAATGTGCATAACTTTTGACTCAGCAGTTTGTCCTCTAGGAATTTATCTTAAGGAGATAATCAAGGACGTGCACAGAGACTTACCTACAAGAATGTTTACGACAGTGTTATTTTAACAATGACAAATTCTGGGGAGGGAGTACTGAATGTTAAGATTTGACAGAATTGGGGAGTAGCTACATGGGTCTTCATTATTGTATTAGTTTCCTACTGGAACAAAAAACCGTAAAGTTAGTGGCTTAAAACAACGTACATTTTTTAGGTCACAGTTCTGTAGTTCAAAGTCCGACCTGGGTCTCACTGGGTTAAAACTGAGGTGCTGGCAGGACCGTGTTCCTTCTGGAGACTCCAGGGCAGTGTCCATTTCCAGCTTCTAGAGGCTGCCCGCATTCCTTGGCTCAGGCTCCCCTTCTTCCATCTTCAAATCCAGCAACACAGCATCCCTCAGACCTTTCTTTCATCACCGCATCTCTTTCCCTGACTCTTTGTTTTCCTCTTCCACTTTTAAGGACCCTTGTGATCACATCGGGCCTACACAGACAATGCTCCTAGTTAGCTAATTAGCAAGCTTAATTCCAGTTGTCATGTAACCATAGGTCCTGGGGATTAATGCTGAAGTCTTTGGGGGTCATTATTCTGCCTACACTACTGTATTATAGTTCCATATACTTATCTTCACAAAATGGTATTTTGTAATATTTAAAAAACCTAAATTCAACGTCCACTTTAGTGTATGGATGAAAGGAGGCTATATATTGATAGTATGAATGCTGTGTGCGCATTAAAAGTCATAATGTGGGGGCGCCTGGGTGGCTCAGTTGGTTAAGTGTCCAACTTCAGCTCAGGTCATGATCTCACAGTCTGTGAGTTCGAGCCCCGCGTCAGGCTCTGTGCTGACAGCTCAGAGCCTGGAGCCTGCTTCAGATTCTGTGTCTCCCTCTCTCTCTGCCCCTTCCCCGCTCATGCTCTGTCTCTCTCTGTCTCAAAAATAAATAAAAACATTAAAAAAAAGTCATAATGTGGGAAAACATGTAACACGGAGCAATGTTCATTATATAATGAATGGGGGAAAATAAAGTCTACAAAAGAATATGCACAAGATAACATTTATGTAAAACCCAAACCCCAAGTATATTACTATTTACTATGCAAGTAAATAAAAAATGTTAGGAAGGTCAAAATGTCAATAGTGTTTATCTCTGGATGGTCATTTTAATTTTCTTCAATTTTTCTCCATTTGCCAAAATGTGTGAAATAAAAGGTGACTGACAATGTTATCTAGCACATTTTTCTCCTTGGTATCCTTTTAATTACACTTGCTCACATCCATCCCTCAAGTTCATCCTCATCAAAAATACTTCAGTTCAAAGGGGCACATGCACCCCGATATTTATGGCAGCGCTATGAACAATAGCCAAAATATGGAAAAAGCCCAAATGTCTGTGACTGATGAATGGATAAAGAAGATGTGGTATATACATACAATGGAATACCAGTCAGCGATGAAAAAGAATGAAACCTTGCCATTTGTAACAAGTGGATGGAACTAGACGGTATTATGCTAAGTGAGGTAAGTCAAACAGAGACAGATACCTGATTTCCCTCATATGTGGACTTTGAAAAACTCAACAGATGAACAGAGAGGGAGGCAAACCATAAGAGGCTTTTAAATACTGAGAACAAACTGAGGGTTTGGCGGGGGGGGGGGGCGGGGGGGAGGTTAAATGGGTGATGGGCATTAAGGAGGGCACTTTTCGCTGGGGAGGTGGGGAGACACCTGGGTGGCTCAGTCAGTTAAACATCCGACCCTTGGTTTTGGCTCTGGTCACGATCTCAAGGTTTGGTGAGTTCAAGCCCCATGCTGGGCTCCATACTAACAGTGCAGAGCCTGCCTGGTATTCTCTGTCTCCCTTTCTCTCTGCCCCTCCCCCACCTGCACTATCTGTCTCTCTCAAAATAAATAAACCTAAAAAAAATTAAAGAAAAAAAGGCAGGCACTTTCGTGGATGAGCACTGAGTGTCATATGTAAAAGATGAATCACTTGGTTCTACTCCTGAAGCCAAGACTACACTGTACATTAACTAACTTAAATATAAATAAAAAGAAAAAAAAAAAAACACACCACATTTCAAGTCTGGCTCTCAGTGACACCATTTTTTTCAGGCCCCAGTTGTCCGCGGAGGCAGGAAGGGACCATGCGGTGAACTAAGCCTGGCAGCGAATCCTGCTTCTTAAAAACTTCAGGGCGAAGCTAACCCAAGGCACAGCCGCATCCCACAAAGAACTTAACGAGTATCTTGGAAGGTGGATGCTCAAGTATAGGAACCCTTCATAATTTCTCCAACACGGGTTAACGGTTTCGATTGACGCTACTATTTTTTAAAAAACGAACAGAGAACGGCGGCGAGAGCCGGGGGCCTGGCGACCAGGACCGTGGCGGGGGCCACCCACCAAGCCCGCCGGGTTCCCCTATGCCGCGGGGCTCAGGCGGCCGTCAGCGTTCCCCCTCCGCGGCCTAAGCCCCAGGAGGCTTCCCAGCCGGACACACCGCCTGAGCCTCACTCCGGGCACCGCTGGCTCGACGCGCAGCCCTACGGCCGGCGGCCCTGGCCCAGGAGCCCGCGAGGCTGGTGCGGTTCGGGCGTTCGGCACGAGGGGAACCTCAGGGCCTCTCCCGCAGCCCCTGATCGGCTGACCCGGCCGAAGCCGACCCCCACCACCGAGAGGAGCGCCTAGAGCGGACCGGCCCGCCGGTCCCGACGCTCCGCTCCGCCCAGCCGCCTCTATCCCGGAAGTTGATGCAGCTCGCCAGATCGCGTGCTGCTCGTTAGGGGTGTCGCCTTAGAGATCGGGACTGGCTGGGATTGCGAAAGGATCAACATGCCTGTGAGTTGTTTACTTTCTGGCTTTCCGTTTATTTCGGGCTTCTCTGTCTAGGGGTCCTGGGGGCGGGTTAGCCCGACGCTTCCGCGGGCCCGGGGGTCCCTGCCTAACGCATTTCAGGGGCGCGGATCGCGCAGCTCCTCCGCGCGTGGCGGACTTGTTGGGACTTGCCTGGACGGCGCGGCGTGTCGGGCCCTGCATGGGCGTGGAGCGGGGTGGACCCGGGGCCGCCCAGTGCTTAGGTCTCGAGCCCCTAGCTAGGGGGACACAGCTTCTCGGTAACACTCAGCCTTCTTGGGTTTGGGTGGGCGCTCGCGAGACTGTAGTCTTTGGAGTCTTTTTGCTCTCCTTGTGCTTGGTGGTTCTCTCGTCTCGGAAGCGATTTTCTGCTGGTTTCCTTTTTCAAAACTGTCTTCGCAGTTACCTTACTTGTTAACTGCATCAAGGACAGTCAGGCTTCAGCCGCTCAGAGTTCCTGTCAGATCAGATGTTGAACCCCGGGGGCAGAAGTCACCCCCGTGTTGGCACACTCCGGTCTACCTCAGCGATTTCTACTTTCAGCGGGTGCACGGTTGGGGTCAAGTTCTTACTTAGCACCACAGTGTTGTTTTTATCGGAGACTGTTACTCAGCAGACTAAAGAAGAACGAGATTAACCTTACCATATGCTTCTTGATCGTCCTAGAGTTCCTTGACCGGGACGTAGAGAACACAAGCATTATAAAAAGTATGGATTAAAGTTAACAGGCTAAAAAAATAACAAGTATCTGGCATGTTGCGTCGGCTGAGTATGACTTTTAATTCCCTTTTTTGCGTGTGTATTTTAAGTCTGGTTAAATCTGCCACCATTGTGGATTCATTCTGGGAATAATAATACGTTTTTTTTATTCAGTTGGCTAGAGATTTACTCCACCCGTCCTTGGAAGAGGAAAAGAAAAAACATAAGAAGAAACGTCTAGTTCAAAGCCCAAATTCCTATTTTATGGATGTAAAATGCCCAGGTAAAATTTCAGATCTTAATTCCTTTCTCAAGGAAAATTTCTGAAGGGATTGCTAATGTGGTGTGTATGTTTAGATCCCTTAGGACCCTTTGTTGACTAGCAGTGGGATTACAGAATTGGAATGTCAAAAGGGACAGTTTCCTAGTAAACTATTCAAACCATAGAAAGATTTGGGGGCGGGGGTGGTGAAGAGGAGACTCCAAAGGGGATATGACATTTGACTTACTAAGTGTGAAGCTATGCAGATGGTTAGTTTTCTTGAAACTAATCATGAAAAGTATGTTGATTCTTCAGTGTAAAGCTGTGCTGCCCAGTGTGGTGGCCATTAGCCATAGGCAGCTACTGAGCACTGGAAATGTGGCCAAAATGGGAAATAGTCCTTAAGTGTAAAATGTACACCTGATTTTTAAGATGTAGCACATACACACACAAAAACCATATTGATTACATGTTGCAATGGTAATAATATTTTGGAAATAGTTCAATAAAATATATTACTAACTTCACCTGTTGGCTTTTAAAAACATTTTTTATGTGACGTTAAATATGTGGCTTGCTGTTGCAAACATTAAAGTCTTAATCTTTTACGAAGTCTTTGCTAGAAATATGTTGAACAATATGCTTTATTTTCTTCTGCTTTTCGCTTTCAATTTGCCCTTTTTCTAGGTTGCTACAAGATTACCACGGTTTTCAGCCATGCTCAGACGGTGGTTCTTTGTGTAGGCTGTTCAACAGTGTTGTGCCAGCCAACGGGAGGAAAGGCCAGACTCACAGAAGGTATGTCATTTGGCCGTTTCTAACCCAGTGATGAGATTTTATGATTATAAATGTCTTCCTTTGCTAAAAACCAGTTTAAAAGAAATCTTAAATTCATTATTACCAAAATAGTTGTATCTTTCATCGTATGCTCTTTCAGTAAAGAGTACCCTGCTCAGATGGCTAAGTTTATATTCTTGACTTTGTAAAGAACTCATGTAACTATTATTTTTCTTAGTTTGGAACACCTAATTCTGTTACAGTTAGTCATTTAGTTTGTTTAACTTGGAATATTAAACATAAGTCAAAATGGAGCCAAACAATAACTACATACAATAGGACATACAGATTTTTAAAACCATAGAATTTAAAAAATTCCATCATAAATATTTTGTTTCATATATAGTTGATGCATTTGACTGAAGACAGTTTTTATCATTGCTGGCTAAGCAACAGAAAACGAATGTATAAATTAAAATGCCAGAGGTTTTGATTTGTGAGTACCTGCTTAATTAAACATCTCATTTAAAAATTTTTATTTATTTATTCATCTACTTATTTAAAGACTTTATTTTTAAGTAATCTCTACCTCCAGTGTGAGGCTCAAACTTACAGCCCTGAGATCAAGTCACATGCTCTACTGACTGAGGCAGCCGGGTGCCCCTAAAAATCCCGTTTGAGTTGCTCTTTCACTTTTGTGCACCAAGATAAAAAAAGAGTAATTATGAATATTGTTTTCCATAGTAGTACTTATAGATTTATAGTTCCATAATTATATTTGAAATTTGCTTGTGATATTTTGGGGAGTTGTGAATTCCACATTGTTCTCACCAGAAGAGTTATAAGTGGTTTGGGAACTAATCTAAAATCTATTTTGTGTGAGCTGGTGAGATCTAAGTATGAGGTCAGCATACGATATTTAAGTGTAGTGTTGCTCTCAAAAGTATACTTGCAAGAGTTTTTAAACCTTTATATCATGCCATGATCTTGGAGTTTTGTGCCCATGTGCTGATGGATGATTAATAGGGTATTAGAGTTTTCCTAGCAGACTTGAAGAGCATCCTAATCAAAATTAGTTTCTTGGGAAGTGATTCAAAATAATTCCTAAAAACTAAGATTGCATTTTCTGATAGCTGGCGTTAAAGTTTTAACTGTTGAATTTAGGCTCATGGTCTTATGTAGACTCCAACATAGCATTTGAATAGTTATAGTCACATCAGAATAAATACAGGAATAATAGTTATAGTCACATCAGAATAAATTCAAATGTACAAGATTTATTATAATAAAGTTCTAGTATAAAAGGATAAATAACGTATATATGAATGTTAATCTAATATTCCTAAAACTTTGTTTTTTTAATTTAAAAAGTACTTTTTGTCATTAAAACTATACTAGAGATAGAGTACACTTGTTTAACGTGCTCTTGTGATTCCTTTGCAGGGTGTTCATTTAGAAGAAAGCAACACTAATGATCACACAACCTCTTGAATTTGTGTTCTATCGCAGAAAGCCTTATCAGTTCAATAATTCCGGTTAATCTACCAAGATAATGTAATTATGTTTAATTTTGTAAGGTATACAACAGTCATCTCCTATTTTGGTGTCAGTTTTTCAATAAAGTTTTGATTATGGGCAAATTCCCCTTTTTATTTTTTTTAAAGTATGTGTGAATATGCTATATGTTTATATGTATACTGTGTCTGTGAATTTGGTATAAACATTTTAAGAAGTGTATTCTGATTAGTTTGTCTCATTTCAGGACTGGAAACCCTAAATATTTGATTCTCAGCCCTTTTCCAAATTGCTGTGAGTGGGCTAAACAATTAAAAAATGGAAAGAAGTCCATTATTTGTTAATTCTAAAAATAGTTTGCTATTGTAACTATGGAAACACATTTACAGAAGTACATATTTAATGCTGTAACAATCAGTCTAATTACAGAGTAATTATAATGTAATGGTTTGCGTTTTTGTGGCCCTAACATGCTGTATAATTTAGTAGAATAACTGCAGCTGGGGTCTGGGTTATAGGAAGCTCCTTTTGGGGTAGGAAATTTGAGAGGAGACATCAGGAGTAGCATGATTTACCCCAGGATGTCCTGGTTGGGAATGGTAGATGGCATGGAATTCTCTGATCCAGACACATGAGCACACCTGATTACAGATGTGTGTTGAGTGGCTCTGGTGTCTCCTTGTCATTTTGATAGTTTATGGAGTGATCCTAGGGAGCTAGGAAGTGGAGTGTATCTCCCTCTAGCCACATTGGACTGCTTGTATTTGACTTGTTACCTTTAAAGTAGGCACTTAAGATGGGCCTTTGCTATCAAGAGATGTTTCTATATATTCACCCCCAATCTGGAAGGCTGATCCTTAAACATATTCATATACAAGAGGAATGTGGCACAAGAACTGAAAAACTTGGGGCACCTGGGTGGCTCAACCTGTTGAGCGTCCGACTCTTGATTTCTGCTCAGGTCACGATCTCAGGGTCTTGGGATTGAGCACTCCATTGCCCTCTGCATTAGGCTCCATGCTGAGTGTGGAGCCTGCTTGAGATTCTCTCTCCCTCTGCTTGCTCTCCCCTGCTTGCCCTCTCTCTCTCTCAAAAAACAAAAAACAAACTGAAGAACTATCCAAAGTTTGGAATGTATTTAATATATGGAGAAGTAAGTAACCCAAACGTTTCCAAACTTGCTTGGTTTATGGTATCTTTAGAGTCTCAGTAATTTTTTCAGAGTTCCTTGGCCAAAACAAAACCTAACAGTTAACATTAAGTAGTTAGGTTCTAATGTAAATTAAAAACAAAAGTATTTTTTATCTCATTCTTAAATGACCACATTAGTAATCGAATGGGTGTCCCTTTTGGGCACTGCACGGTTTCTCAAAATTGGGATCAGACTAGACAACTGCTATCTCCTTTCTTCCACACTGATTTTTGCGTAGTACTTGCTTTTTATCACAGCAATGACCCAAAACCCAGCTTCGCAAAGATATGACATCATTAGGGGTGCCTGAGTACCTCAGTTGGTTAAGCATCTGACTCTTGATTTTGGCTGGGGTCATGATCTCATGGTTCTTGAGATCGAGCCCTACATTGGGTGTTAGGCTCTGCACTGACAGCGTGGAGCCTGCTTGGGGTTCTGTCTCCCTTTCTCTGTCCCTCCGCTGCTCAGCTCTCTCTGAAAGTAAACATGGAAAAAAAAAAAAGATCTGATACATCGAAAGGAATGTGGTGTCACATATTAACTACCTGGAACTACAAGTTGGCATGGTATCCAAAAGATACCCAGTATCAAAGCTTTTGTGCCTCAACTCACCTCAGCTTGCACAGTTCAGGAAACTTGGCCCCATGGAGAGCCAGTAGGGATGGCAGCCTATTGAAATGGAAAGGAGCAAAACCTGTGATATCTAATCTATAGGGCAAATCCCTGAAAATTTCCTTGGAAATGGTACTGAAAGAAAGGGTTTGTGCTTTGAAAAACCTATCCAAGGATTGTTATGGAGATACTTGGCACTGGGAAGTGAATGATGTATTGACTTTTACTTCATTATTAATCCAAACAGTATTCCTGGTTTGAAAAATATGCAATAGAACACTAGGACTTTTACAAATGTCAGTCTGCCAATATACCTTGTTATTTACTGAATGCTTTTCTTTAATACTCTTACTTAAATTGACTTCATTTTTTAAAAATGTAAACTTTTTAAAAAAGGTTTTAAGTAATCTACACCGAACATGGGGCTCAAACTTAAAACCCTGAGATCAAGAGTCACATGCTCTAAAGCCTGAGCCAGCCAGGTACCCCAGATGTAAACAGATTTTTAAAGGAAAACGTTCCTCTCTTCTCTAAATATAAAATCCAGTTACATAAAGGTAACAAAATAAAATGGATTCTTGGCTCTGACCTGATCAGATGACAAATGGTTTCTTACCTGGTGGCGCCTGCAAATCATCCAAAAAACTTCTTGTTCTTATCCTTGTTCTTGTCCTTGTTCTTCATACGATGTATATAGAACTCAACGTTGAACAGTGAACATTTCATTCAACATGAAACGCAGTGTTTCTTAGTATATCCACAAGTTGTGCAGCCATCACATAGTCTAATCCCAGACTATTTCCTTAGTTCATGAAGAAACTCCATATTCATTAGCATTCACTCCCCATTCCTTCCTTCTCCCAGTTCCTGGCAAACACTAATATATTTTCTATCTCCATGATATTGCCTCTTCTGGACACTTTATGTACATGGGGTCACATAATATGTGACCTTTTGTGTCTGGCTTCTTTGGCTTAGCATAATGTTTAAGACGGCCATCCACGCTGTAGCATGTATTAGTACATCATTCCTTTCTGTGACTGAATAATACTCTGTTGTAAGAATATACCTTCTGTTTATTCATCAGTTGATGGACAGTGGGTTGTTTTCACTTTTTGCTACTATGAATAATTGTACTACGAACATGTGTGTACAAGTTTTTGTGTAGACATAAGTTAGATTCTCTTGGGTAATATACCTAGGAAAATTGCTAGGTTATAGTAATTCTGTGTTTAGTTTTTTGAGGAAATGCCTATGTTGCAAAAAGGCTGTACCATCTTACATTCTGACTAGTAACGTACAAGAGTTACAATTTCTCTACATCCTCACCGACACTTGTTTTTATCAGCCTTTTTGATCGTAGCCATCTTACTATGTGTGAAGAATTATCTCACTGTGGTTTCGATTTGCATTTCCCTGATGGTTAATTATGCTGACCATCTTTTCATGTGCTTATTGGCTTGTTGTTTTTCTTCTTTGGAGAAGTGTCTGTTCAGATCCTTTACCCATTTTTAATTGGGTTGTGTTTTATTGTTGAATTGTAAGAATTCTTATATACTGTAGATATTACACATATAAACAATTTTCTCCCATTCTGTGGGTTGTCTTCAACTTTGTCCTTAGAAATACAAACATCTTAAATTCTTATGAAGCCTAATTTACCTATTTTTTTTTGTTGTTTCTTGTGCTTTTGGTGTCATATCTAAGAAATCATTGCCTAATTCAAGGTTATGGAGATTCATGCCTGTTTTCTTCTAAGAACTTTCTAGTTTTAGTTCTTACATTTAGATTTGATCCATTGTGAATTAATTGTTAATTGAATTGAATTAATTGAATTGAATTAATTGTTACATATGGTGTGAGACAGGGGTTCAACTTTATTCTCTAATTCTTTTTAATGGTTGCATATCATTCTATGGTATGGAAGTGCCATAATTTATTAAGTATTATCCTGTTGATGGGCACTTTGTTTCTAGTTTGTTCCACTGTAATCAAATGCCATAAATATATTTAAATATGTCTTTAGTAAAGGTGCTTTTATTTCTGTGGGTTAGATTTCTGGGAGTGGGATTGTTGGTTAGAAAGATAAATGTATTTTTCATTTTAATAGGTAATACCGATTGCTTTTCGCCAGCAATATATGAAAACATTCTCCTCCTTCTCCATCTCTTCCACTAATAAATGGAATCTAAATTTTTTGACATTTTGATGACCATAAGGTTACATATACATCATTGTTACTCTAATTTGTATATCTGCTTACTGAGGAGTGTGGGAATGTAAAAAAGGCAAAATAAGCTGCTATCTTCCTAGAATTCCTTCTCATTTGCCTTTTCTTAATAACACCAGCAACAACAACGACAACAAATTCTCCATATTAGAAATATGTCTAAAAAGAGTTGGAATGCAGTTTCCTGTTGCTGCTGTAACAAATTAGCACAAATTTAGTGGCTTAAAACAGCACAAACTTAAATGGATCATCAAACTTAATGGATCATCCATGTCTCTAAAAATAAAACAAAACACACACACACACACACACACACACCAGAGACAGAGAGGGAGAGGGAGAGAGAGGGAAACAAGGAAAACATAAACTTATTATCTTACAGTTCTGGAGATCAGAAATCCAAAATGGCAAAAATCAAGGTTTTGGTGGGGCCATGTTCCTTCTGGAGGCTCTGGGGGCAGATGTTTCCTTGTCTGTTCTAGCTTCCAGAGGCTGCCTGCATTCCTTGGTCCCTGACCCCACATCTTCCTACCTCTGCTTATGTCATCACATCTCCTCTGGCCTTTACTTCCTACCTTCCTCTTATAACGACATTTGTGATTACATTGGGCTCACCCAGATAATCCAGGACAATCTCCCTGTCCAGGATCCTTGATTTAATAACATCTGCAATGTCCCTTTTGCTGTATAAGGTAACTTATTCACAGGTTCTGGGGATTAGGGCATCCGTATTCTGCCTATCACAGAATACAAAGCTTTAAAATTCTATCCCAGAATTGAAAACTGAGATTCTGGAAATGTGTCTTTGTAATTCTCAGTGGAAAAAACCTTAAATCTGGGCACCTGGGTGGCTTAGTCAATTAAGGATCTGACTCTTGGTTTGGGCTCAGGTCATGATCTCACAGTTTGTGGGATAAAGACCCAAGTCGGGGTCTGAGCTCACAGCATGACCCTGCTTGGGATTCTCTCCTCCCTCCCTCTCTGCCCATCCTCTGCTTAGGTGCCTGTGTGCATGCATGCACGCTTGCTCTCGCTCTCTCCTTCAAAATAAATATATAAACATTAAAAAAAAGAAATTTATATAAAAAAACCTTAAATCTTCGTCTGGAAAGGTTAGAATTTATAACTGCATTTTATAGAGAAAAACAATTCCTTTTATAGAATAATGACCTTACCTTATAACCTCTTAGGAGTTTAATGCTACATTTTCTTAACTATAGGCATAAATAATCACATCAAGTTAAACCCAGGCTCAGATAGCCTTTGAATCTTGTTTCTAAGGGAAGGCCGGAATAATTTTCTCAGTTTATCTCTTCTACCTATCCTAGCTCAGTTCCCTCATTGCTATACCAAGTCTATTGTTATTTTCTTGCTTAGCAAAACCTCACCTTAGAATGAGAATTAGGGAAAATAGTCCTGTCAGATTTAGTTAAAAGCCTACCTTCAAATCTTGCCTTATGGAAGCAGTTTTAGTTTTGATTATTCCACATGAACAGAAATTTAAGCTGTCACTGCCTTCTGGACCCAGAGTTCACCAGACATTAGCTTCAGCTCTGCTCAGTGTTTTGTGTTTGTGTTCTTCAGTCCGTGAATGTCTTTCTCATTTTCCCACTTCCCATTTTATATGTCATGCTCTGTATTTAGGAGGTGGAATGTAAGAACATGACTCTACTGTGCCACCTTCGTCTTGTCTTTATATTAGTCTGTGCAGTAATGTAAAAGTTGTGTACTTTTCTTTATTTGCAGCCAGATTTACTAATTAAAATCCAAATATATACTTATTTTTATTCATTTTATGTACCTTAAGAACTTACTATTTGTTGTTTATAAACTATAAATATCTAAAATATAGTTTTTACTAACCTATTTTTACTATCTATAAAATTGCATGCCACTAAGTGTGACTTTTATTGGATCTGTAAATTTTTAGAGACTTTTTTTTTTTTTATGGGAAGGCAAGATAATGATTAGAACAGGCTTTACAGCCAGATATACCTGGGTTTGCAATGAGTTCCAATGGCTAATGGTTGTGTGACCTTAGGCAAAATAAGAATAATTTCTACTTAATAGAGTTGTTTTGAAGATCAAACGAAGTAACATATACAAAGTGCTTAGCACACTGCCTAACACATAATAAGCACTTTGTTAATGGTATGTTTTTAATTAAAAAGGATCCTATTAAAAATCACGTACTTTCAAGTTCTATTTTTCTCTAAATTATTTACCTACCTCATTACTGTACTAGAGTATAGTTATGTTAACTATTTTAAGATTTTTAAAAAAGTTTATTTATTTATTTTTGAGAGAGAGGGTGTGCACACATGTGTGCAAGCACAGGGGAGGGGCAGAGAGAGAGGGAGGGAGAGAATCCCAAGCAGGCTCCATGGTATCAGATACAGCTGGATGCCAGGCTTGATCCCACAAACTGTGATATCATGACCTGAGCCAAAATCAAGAGTTGGCACTTAACCGACTGAGCCACTCCGGCGCCCCCACAGTAAATTCTTGAAATACTTCATTCATTTATCTTATTCCAGATAGCACAGAATGTAAGTGGGAAATTTACATTAGAGGAAATCCAAATGGCTAATGGTTAATCATAAAAAACTCCCTATTCAAATATTTTTGACCTACAAAAACAGCAATTTCATATGGTCCAACCAAGAAAAAGATGTTCCTTACAGCACTGCCCACTAAAAAAAAAAATCTGTCAATGAGAAAATATTATGCGATATAGTTAAGCAATGTAGTATTTTACAGCAGTTAAAATAAACTGGCCAGATCACCAAACAATGTTAAATTTAAAAAGGGAATGTATAAAACATGTATACAATGATGCTATTTATATAAATGTAAATAATACAAGTTAATACTGTTATTAGATATGGATACATACATGGCTGTGAAAGAATTAAACAAGGAATTGGAAGGGTATATACCAATTCCTGATAGCTGTAGCCTGTAGGGCAAAAGGGCTGGAACTTTGGGTTTGGCATGAAGGGGTCTTCAGCTTTATCTCTTATGATACTATTTTTTTTAATGAAGAAAATTTAATGAAATGTTAACATTTTAAATTCTGGGTATTGGGATTGCCATCTGACTCTTGTGTGCTTTCTGCTTTTTTTTCTGACTTCACAAAATAAAAGTTTAATAAAAATAAAAGATCAGTTTAATACAGGAAGGTAAGGAAAATAATTTGTAGCTAATGATCACCTTGACAACTTGTAAATTGCAGGAAAAAAAAAAAAAAACCAAAACAACAACCCCAAATACAAGAAACTTGTGTCAAGTTCTCTTTAGTTCTTTTCCCTAATATTAAGGATCCGCCACACCAGAGATAGCACTCCAGGAGATATGTACATTTATCAAGACTGTTTCTAACAATATTGAGAAAAGAAGTTATCATGGCAAAAATATCTAAAACAGGAATTCTTTCTTTTTCTTTTTCTTTTTCTAAAACAGGAATTCTTAATCTAGTGTCTGCAAAGCCCTGACATTTGCATAGCACCTCATTTTCTGAGCAAGTTCACAGCTCTTCTCAGAGCTTTAAGAATCCTAAAGAAGATGAAAAACATCTAAAGCAAGTGCCTTGTTCATAATACACACTCACTAAATTTGCAGGCTCTTCACGCTTTGTGGATCCTCCTGCACCTATAGTTCAGTCACAGGGCACTTCTCCCCAAAGCCCAGATAACGTTCTTTCCTCATCCTTTTCCCCTAATTCAAATGTCCGCACTTTGGAGCCTCTGAGCAGTTCACTCTGCAGTCTGTACACAAGTTCGAAGCATACAATAACATCGCATGATCAGGTTGCAAGCGTATGTATCTTTCAGTATCAGAAACATCGATTTATTTTTATTTTTTAAATGTCTATTTACTTTTGAGAGAAGGAGAGAGTACGCGCACGCAAGCAGGGGAGGGGCAGAGAGAGGGGGACAGAGGATCCAAAGCAGACTCTGCGCTGACAGCAGTGAGACTGATGTGGGCCTAGAACTCAACAACCATGGGATCATGACCTGAGCTAAAGTCTGATGGTCAACTGAATGAGCCATCCAGGCACCCCCATTTTCTTAAATTACCATAATTTTGGGGTGCCTGGGTGGCTCCGTTGGTTAAGCTTCCGACTCTTGATTTTGGGTTGGGTCACCATCTGATGGTTGGTGAGTCAGAGTCCCACAGTGGGCTCTCTGCACTGACAGTGTATTCTGTCTCTGTCTCTGTCTCTGTCTCTGTCTCTGTCTCTCTGACCCTCAACCACTTGTGCTCTCTTTCTCTCTCTCTCAAAATTAAATAAACATTAAAAATAAATAAGTTGCCATAATTTTATTGCTTTTAGTCACAACATATTTTAAAATTTAAACGTTAAATTTAATAAACTAAAGGAAGGCATGACCTTTTCACATTTATCAAAAGGAGCATGGATTGAAAACTTTGACAAATATGAATACAAGACTTAGAGATCAGAAGCCAGAAAGGAATAAGGAGATCAAACGGATCAGTTATAGAGAGAGAGCTGCTTTCTCTATACTTCAACCAACTCAGAAACATCCATGTATTTACCTTTACAGATCAAAGTGGAAAGTGAAGAAACAGGCTTAGGGCTCAGAAGTATAGAAAACCCCTCTTTTATTAGAGTGTAGGAAAACTTTGCTATCTTTTTGAATTTTCCTGAATTGAGTGTATCCCCAATATATTCGTCTATGGCTGTTACAATAAAATTTCCTAATATGTCAACGCTCTAAGAAACCATCTGCGGAGCCAGTCTCCCACACTGAATCAGGGTTGGTCTGTGTGATCAGAAGAATTTGTCGTAAGCGATGGTAAAGGACTTCCAAGGCTAGATTATAGCAGACATTGTGGCATTTACCTCGTCCTCTCTTCAATTACTCAACTTTGGGGATGCTATAGGACAATCAAGCAGATCTATGGCTAGGTCCATGTGGTGAGAAACTGAGATCTCTTGCCTTAAGCCAGTAGCAAGTAATGGAGGCCTCTTGCCTATAGCCACATGGGGAAGCCACGTTAACATAAGATCCTCTGGTCCCAGGCAAGCCTTCAGATGACTGAAGGTTTTGCTCACATAGTGTCTGCAACCTCAGGACAGACCCTGAGCTACAACCATTCAGTTTAGCTGCACCCACATTTATGAAACACAGAAATTGTGAGATGGGATAATTTGTTAATGCAATAGATAACTAATGCACATTGTACAAAATGAAAGAAGGCAGACAAAATAGGCCACATATTGGATGATCCTAGTGATGTGAAATGTCCATAATACGCAAATCCAAAGAGACAGAAAGTAGGTTGGTGGTTTCCAGGGTCTCGGATGAGAAAGGAATGGGGAGCAATTGGTAATGAGTATTTCTTTTTTGGGGTGAAGGTGTTCTGGAATTGAATGGGTGTACCCCTTGTGAATACACTAGAAACCCATGAATTGTACCTCCTTAAAAGGGTGAATTTTAAGGTATATGAATTGTGAATTGTATCTGAAGTATGTGTTTTTTCACATTACAGATTTGTGACCTGGAAATAGAGTGTGGCTATAACAGAAACCCAAAATGTGGGAGTGGATTTAGAACAGAGCAGGGGCTGGAAGTTGGATGGACTTTGAAGAGGGTGTTAGTGAAAACCTCAGGAGCCTCGAAGAAACCCTTCAGGCCTTTGAGGCTGAAGCTGTGGCCTTAAAGGACAGTGAGGAAAATCTTATTGGAAATCGGAGGAAAGGAATTCTAATTTTGCAGTGGCAGAAACACTTTTGGCCTGAAGGAACACAGAAAGTAGAAAATGTGCCCAATAAACAGGGGAATCCAGCTGAGATGTCCCGTGTTCAATGTGCCTCCTGCCTTCTTCCTGCTGCTTATACTAAAGGCACGAGAGACATAAGCTAAAAGAAGGACTACTTGATAAAAAGAATCAATAATGGATGGTTTGGAAAATTCCCAGACTCTCCAGATGGCAAATGAAGCTAAAATTAAGAAATGGCTTCAAGGCAAAGATAAAATTTAGGGCACTTCCTGGAAAACACAGTCTAAAGATGAAGCTGAGGTCCTGACTATAAAATCCTTTCACTGCTGGAAGAACCAAGATGGTGCCTCAGAGGGCTATATAAACAACAGGGTTTATTAGAAACAAGTGTTTCTAATGTTTACTAACATGAACCCGCGGGCCCCCCCCCCCCCACCTCCCCGTGAGATTTGTAGGAAACTTGCCAGGTTGAAACAAATTACATTGGCAGGCACACTACTTAGACTGAAAGGACAGAGCACAAAAGAGGCCTTTGGGCCTCAAACTTGTATGAGCAGAAAGCAGGCTGAGAAAGCCACTCAGCTACCAACACATGCTACCTTTCATGAACAAATTATACCTCAGTGGGCAGAACCAGCGGCCTGGAGAATATAGCCAAGAACAAAGAATTATCCCCAGGCCTTGAGTACTAATCAAGGAGCTGCCAACCTGTGTCTGGTTGGATTTCAGAATTGCTAGAACTCATGTATGTCTTCCGTTTCCCCACTTTCTGAAGAGGAGGGTCTATAGCAATAACTGTACATATGTTGTGCCATTGCATGTTCCACATGTGGGGAGCAAATAACTTGTCTTTAGTTCACAGATCTCAGATACAGAGGAACTATACTTCAGGAACTACCCCCAAGGAACCTTACCCATACCTAGACCGGATTTACACGATAGATACTGGGCTATGAGCGGATACTATAATGGAAAGAAATTTCTGGAAAACTTGGGAGGATGTAAGCGTATTTTGTATGTAGAAAGGACATTAATGTAGACTCGTTAAAGATAATTCAGCTAGGACTGACATTTGTGAATGAGCAAGGAGAATACCCTCCAGGAACTTCAACTTGGCAGTTTAATTTTAAATTTAATTTGACAAAGGACATGTATGCCCAGGACTCTATAGAGCTACTAACAACATCTGGCATCCAGTTTAAAAAACATGAGGAGGAAGGAATTGAGACCCAGTACTTTGCAGAACTTCTTATGACATCGGGAGTGGTCGTCTGTGAAGGGGTCAAATGGTTATCATTTCATAGTGGTTATGACCTTGGCTATTTAATGAAAATCCTGACCAACTCTAACTTGCCTGAAGAACTTGACTTCTTGGAGATCCTTTGATTATTTTTTCCTGTCATATATGATGTGAAGTGCCTCATGAAGAGCTGCAAAAATCTCAAAGGTGGTTTACAGGAAGTTGCTGAACAGTTAGAGCTGGAACGGATAGGACCACAGCATCAGGCAGGATCTGATTCATTGCTCACAGGAATTGCCTTTTTCAAAATGAGAGAAGTATGAAGACATCAGTGCCTTTTTCTCAGTTGGTTGTTAGGTTGAGAACATTAAAAATCGTATGATTTTTAGAGCAGAGGTCAGACCGTGGTAGATGACCCCCCATGATCTCCATCCACTTCCTAATATTCATACCTTGTGTAATCCCTCCAAGATTGTATCACGGCTGGTCTGTGTGATCTAGAGAATATAGCATCTGTGATGGGGTATGATTTCTGAGGCTAGGCTATAAAAGACACTGACTTCTGCCTGGCTTATGGCTCTCCCTCTTTCCCTCCCTCTTTCTCTGTCCCTCTCTCTCAGTGTCCCTCGAATCACTTGCTCTGGGAAAAGCCAATTAACATGAGACTAAGATACTTAGGCAGTCCTAGGGAGAGGCCCACATGGTGAGAAACTGAGACCTCAGTCAAGTGAGTAAGCCATCTTAGAACAATTTCCTCCAGCTCCGGAGAAGCCTTGAGATGACTACATCTTGCCTGCAACCTCATTAGAGACTGGTGCCAGACTCACCCAGCCAGGCTACTGAATTCTTAAGCCTCAGAAACCATGAGTTAATTTTTTGTTCTTTTAAACTGCAATAGATAATATACAGTTTCTCATAAACTTGTTTCTGCTGTCATATTAAAATGACAGTATTTGAACTTTCCTGTAGAACGACATTTGCTTTATATTACACGTTCAAAAATATATTTTTTATCAGAATATTTTATTCAAGAATTAACACGTTTTTTCAAAAAGTAAAAATAATAGTTACTTCCCTGAGTATAAAGAACTAATCCTACAATAAAAGACAATTACAAAAGTAAGCAATTAGAGGTACATAATTCTCTGCATTCAATTATACTCCATTACAAATCTATTTTTAAAAAACCTCATGTATTTTGGGATTCATGTTTCCAAAGACAACAACAAGAATAAAACAGCTCATTTTGTACCTGTGACGTTAAGATATGTCAGATCTGTCCTTATCAAATTCCAGAGCAATCTTTAAAGCAGTGCTGTTGAGGCCAACCGATTGCATGTTACATATGATAGAAACAACTATTCCTCTTGGGGGAACCTTGTTATTTATAGCTTCCGCATCCAGTTCTTCAGGAAGGACCAGCAGGACACTGCTGGCACCCACCGCACCTCCAGTATGTGAGGCATAATGCCGTTGCTTCCTACAAGAACCATATGTTTGCTTCTTTTCCACGACACCCCATGCCATCGCGTATTTACCCTCTTTATCCCAAGACATCTCTGTGTTAGGGACTGGTGTCCAAATCATAACCATCGTTTCTGGTTTGAGATATCCAGGTAAAAGATTTTCATGTGAGTTCTTAAACAGCCCGACTTGGTAACCATACAGCATTGCATTCCCAAATTTCAGAAGGTCACCCACTGTAGACAGAAATCCACCACCAGCCCATTTATAGGAGTTATCCACGTAAGGTGTGTTGACAAGACGTCTCTTTTTATTGTAAACGTAAAATCTAAAATGAAATAAGAATGGTCATTAAAAATTTAATAGTCTACTACTGACTTTACATATGAAAATGAATAGGAAAATATGTACATGAGACAGAATGTGTTTTCATGGAGCGATCATTCTCAGAAATCATTGATTTTCAGTATGATTCAGATTCTGATAAAAACATAAATAATTGAGTAATTAAAGCATAGAATGTGTGTCTTTTTCCCCCCTATTGGCATGGCTTGCCCATTCTGAGTGTATTATACTTTTAATACTGGTAAAAATGTACTGGTTGTTATACATGATACATTTACCCTGTGCATATGCAAAAACACTTCTTGTTTGGTAGATATTCCCAGTCCTTGGGGTCAATGAATCATGTGCCACATGTAACTTTTATAACTACAAGTGTATACATCAGGATATTTAAGAATAAAATTAATATTTGTAAGGATACTACATCTCCTGGTTAAAAATGACATGGGAATACTATGTGTAGCGATGTCACATGGTACTTTCTTGGTGTAGTGAAAGTGGAGTTTGCAAACCTGTTTGAATCCCAACTCACCCTTCCTAGCTAGTGAAATATGCTTATTTTATTTGACTAACACTTACACAGCTCTTATTTTGTGCCAGGCATTGTTCTAAGAACTATGTAAGTATGAACTAATGACAGTTGGAGGTAGGTACCACTATAATTCCTATTTTACAGATAGAAAACTGAGGCACAGACGGTATAAATTTACTGGTCCCAGGTCACAAAGCTTATAAGTGGCAGAGTTGGATTCAAACCCAGGCTGTCTGTTGCCTCTCTGCTTCAGCATCCTAATCTGTGAAGTGGTGACAAAAATACCTGCTTTGCAGAGTTAGGAATGCGTGCATGAATCCCTTTACACATTTCTGGTAGCTACCTAATAAACGTTAGCTTTCATTTACTCACACACTCAACAATTACTGGTGGAGCACTTACTATGCATGTGGCGCTGCTTAGATGCTGGAATGAAATGTTAAACAAAAGAGACCAAGCGCCTGACCTCATGAGCTTTCTACTCTAATAGGAGGAGACTGCACCATCCCTATTAGGTAAATGGAATGAAATCACACAATAATTAGACATTAAATGAAACGTGGTTCAGGAGAATCCGTTCTTTCAAGATGCATAACAAAATGTGCTCTCAGGTTTGCAGTGTGCTGCCCATCTGTGATGACCTTCATCTTCTTCCCACCGTGGCTATTCCTAACACTGTCAGACTCAAGCTCACCATTACTTTCAGCTGCTTTATCAGCAAGGTCTCGAACTCGGGAATTTCTTCCTGGGACTGTGATTTCCAGTCCTGCCAAACTCTCCAACTGAACCTGCTCTCTGCCCTCATTGTGACTATTCCCCCTGGACTCCCATCTATTCCCCCTGTACTCTTCCCCATCTCCCCAGGTCTTGGAGTTCCTCTTGATCTCACCTGACTTTCTGTTTTAGCCTGAACTACTGTTTCAGCTGTGGTCTTACTAGCACCTTTGGGTTCCTCACTCACCAATCGGCCAATCCTGAATAAATTTAGGCACCCCTTTCTTTGGATCCTTATCTGCCAAGGAAGGCTGCAGATACACAGCAAAGCTGACTGGTCTCAAGTCATACTCTTGCTAAGGGTTGTCACTGCTGTTACCAAATGTCCTTCTTTTCCTGGTTATTATCTGGTATGTTCTTCACAAGAGCTACTTCCAATCTCTTCCACCCTTGGTCATCCACCCCTGGCCAGTGAGCAGACAACTATATCCTTTGTTTTACTGAGAAAATTCCAGCCTACTCTAGGTGCTTTAGATGGCCTCAAACTGCCATCTTTATCTTAAAGTGCATTTACATTATCATGCGTTACTGTCTCCTTTCCAGTTACTTATGAAAATGTCTTATTATTTTTAAGACTAATTCTACTACCTGCATCTCTGCCTTTTTGCCTCTACACCCTCGTTCCACCAGTTCTACTTCCGAGATCATTTTATCTCCTTGCAGTCTATTCTCCATGCAGAAGCCTGAGACTGCGTCTCCCCCTTCTTCCATCCACTTGAAACCTTCCAATGGTTACCACTTTGAGGACAAAACCCAAGTTTCTTATGATGGACTACAACACAATTGATGGTCCTTAACAGAGGCAGTACTAAGTCCTTAAGGGAAATTTTTGGAGGCATTTGTTTAGGTGGCACAATTATTAGAGGGCTCTGACATTTAGTGGATAAAGGCTCAAGCG
Organism: Herpailurus yagouaroundi; assembly: GCF_014898765.1. Classification (NCBI taxonomy): domain Eukaryota; kingdom Metazoa; phylum Chordata; class Mammalia; order Carnivora; family Felidae; genus Herpailurus; species Herpailurus yagouaroundi. The sequence continues at coordinate 28,379,387 of NW_024412415.1, read as the reverse complement.
TCCTAAACGTCTTATGATGTATGGAAAAGTCCCACAAAGTGGTATTCTCCCATACCGTGTAAGACCTTCCACTATCCCACCAGACACTCATGGAAGTAAAAAATCTATTTAGGGGTGCCTAGGTGGCTCAGTCGGTTGAGCGTCCGACTTCAGCCCAGGTCATGATCTCGCGGTCTGTGAGTTCGAGCCCCGCGTCGGGCTCTGTGCTGACAGCTCAGAGTCTGGTGCCCATTTCGGATTCTGTGTCTCCCTCTCTCTCTGACCCTCCCCTGTTCATGCTCTGTCTCTCTCTGTCTCAAAAATAAACAAACATAAAAAAAATTAAAAAAAAATCTATTTATAGTGGGCTGAGCCTCAAACCTCTCCATTTGGTACATAAACACAAAGTACTTTTTGCATGTATTTATTCTACGATGCCTTTTTTCTTGAAAGTAACTATTGTGAAAACTGAAGAAAGACTGCACTTTATTTTGCTCAAACCTTTAGCCAGAGGCGGCCAACAAAGGCATGAGTTGAAGCACCAATACAATATACCTGTGGTGGTCTGCATTTACAGTTGTTACATTTACGATGTTTTTATGTATTAACTTGCATCTGACTTCATCATGTCTTCTAATGTTCTGAATTAAACAAACATATTGAAATATCTACTATGTATTGTAAATTACATTTCTTTTATTTCTTCTTTATTTAATGTTTATTTATTTTGGGAGAGAGGGTGACTGAGTGCGAGCAGAGGAGGGGCAGAGGGAGAGGGAGACACAGAATCTGAAGCAGGCTCCAGGCTCTGAGCTGTCAGCACAGAGCCTGGCATGGGGCTCAAGCTCACAAATCGTGAGATCATGACCTGAGCTGAAGTCAGATGCTCAACTGACTGAGCCACCCAAGTGCCTCTCTTCTTTTATTTTAGAGTAGTGAGTATAGGTAATATGATCTACAACTTTCATTTCAGGATATTAAAAGAAGTATTATAAAATATTTGTGAAATTAAGGGGCAGAGGTCTAATGGCATTGAGACTCACCATCCAATATGATTTTGTCCCTCCTTCTTTGATCTCATCACTTAGAACATCTTCTGTTGCTTCTTTTGTGCCAGACTTATTTCTGTATTTGCAACAAGGCAATTTAGCCTTCCTTATCAGTCATGTCTAAAACCAATGTATTTTATTTTTTTATTTAAAAAAATTTTTTTTTCAACGTTTATTTATTTTTGAGACAGAGAGAGACAGAGCATGAACAGGGGAGGGGCAGAGAGAGAGGGAGACACAGAATCTGAAACAGGCTCCAGGCTCTGAGCTGTCAGCACAGAGCCCGACGCGGGGCTCGAACTCAGGGGCCGTGAGATCATGACCTGAGCCGAAGTCGGACGCTTAACTGACCAAGCCACCCAGGTGCCCCCCAAAAACCAATGTATTTTAAATGGATCCCCTACCTCTCTCCATGTTACTTTTTATCCCATGTTCTCTTTTATTTTCTTCCTATCAGTATCTGAAATTCTTAGCCTGTTTGTCTTTTTCCCATAAAAGCAGGAACCTTACCTATCTTGCTCCTTGATGATTCCCCTATGTAGAACAGTATTTGCCATCCACTGAGTGCTCATTAAACGTGTTCAATACAGAGTGGCTCAGTCGGTTAAGTGTCTGACTTCAGCTCAGGTCATGATCTCACCATTCATGACTTCGAGCCCTGTGTCGGGCTCTGTGCTGACAGCTCAATGCCAGGAGCCTGCTTCGGATTCTATGTCTCCCTCTCTTTGCCCCTCCCTTGCTCATGCCTCTGTCTCTGTCTCTCTCTCTCTCAAAAAAAAGTAAATAAACATTAAAAAAAAGTTTTCAATACATGAAAACATCACTTGTTGGCCAAATATTTAATGGAGACACCTTGGAAGGCACTGGAGAGACAGGTTAAACCATACACCGGCTGCTTTCAAGGTGCTAACAGTCTTGTTGGATAGTTAAATTTCAAAGCACTATATGAATCACCTGGAGATTTTGTTAAAATGCAGATTCTTCAGTGGGTCTGGGGAGGGGGTAACACTCCGCAATTCTAACAAGCTCTCAGGTGATGCCAATATTGCTGGATCCTGGACCACACTCTGAGAAACAGGTTGTGGGGTGATTAGCAAGATGGATGTGAGGACTCCTGAGCACTAGTGAGAGTGAGCCTTGTTGAAATGGCCGATTACAGAGGCCAGGCTGGGGAGCAAAGTCGTTCTTTTGGCTGAGGCAGAGAGTTTGAGGGGATAAGTGGCAGAAGGTGATGCTGGAAGACAAGACATGGGCCAGGGGACAGGTCACAAAGAACTTTCTATGTCACGCTAGGAGCCTTGACTCCTTCACTTTAGTTCACAAAATGCTCTGGTTTTCTGTATCCTAAGGGGGGGAAAGCCTTTTATCTTTTTATCCTCGTTACAGCTTCCAGTTGTCAGTCCTTTCTCTCTTCTCATTTACTTCCCAACCACACAGAGCAGCCCATACCTTCTGTTTCCACGCACTCACCCTCTCTAGTCATTCAACTCCTTAAAACCTGGCTTCTGGTCTTTAGTCACTCAACAGCTCTCTTGTGGGTTTTCAAGGCTCTCCTAATTCCCTCATCCAGGCTGTATCCTATTTGCCCCCACAGCAATGTTAACCAGATTTTCCTCCAGACTCCCCCTCGGGCCAGTCTGCTCTCCGCTTCTAGATCTCAATCCCGATTCCCTACATCTCCTTCAATCACCGTGGCCCCACTTTCCCAAGTCTTCTCTTCTACAGAGGTAACTATAAATCTCCATCAGTTCCACAGCCCCTGTTCCAAATTACAATCAGATTTTCTACTAGCATTAATAATTCTCAAATCTGGTTTTGGGGAAAGGCAGGGAAGTTGTTTATCAGAATCACCTGTGGGCCTCCCCTCTCTCAAAATTGTGCCCTTCCCTCAAAATTCATAACTTTGGAGGGAATGTGGGCATAATTTGAAAAATCACTCCTTTCTGCCTTCCTTCAAGAATCTTATATGTCCCCTAAAAGTCTGAGGCATAACACTGGGAGAAGCAGGGGTGGCCAAAGGTACCCCTTTGCTTTGAAGATGGCGGCGGAGGGGAAGCCTACAGAGAATCTTAATATGCTCTCTTGAGAACCAATGACTTGATATGTGTGTGGTCTTCTCATTTCTCATAATGAACATGTCCAAAATTAAATTAATCTCTTCCAAAACTTCTTCTCATATTTCTCATCTCCATTAAAACTCTGGTTGACTCTCCTGCCCTCAACTCTCACATCCATCAAGATGTCAAATTCTATGATTCAACTTCTGCTTTGTGACTTACCCTTTTCCCTTCCTTCATTCCTATGGCTTCTCCAATATTTTAGGGCCTCCTTACTTTCTTCCTGAACTCTGATAACACTTCTAATTCCAGCCAGTGAAATCGAAATGAAACCACATAATAGAAATACATTTTCTCATTGGGTAATGTATGTTTTACAGTGAACTACAAATTTGTAAACTAGGGGAGAACTACCAGTATATTTTGGCTGATAATCAGCTGTGAGTAACTTTCTTTTAACAGTAAAGCATTCCAAACTGCTTATATCAAAGCTGGAAATTAGTACTCCTCAGGCATTCCTCTTTTAAAATATAAAAATATGGACAATTTCAGACTCCAATCAAGAATTCCAAACTTTAAATAAACAAATTCTAGGCTTTAATCTCTTGATTCCTTTTCACAGAGAACAAGTTAATGACTTTTCGTGAAAATAATTTTGTTCAGCTAAAAGATATGTTTACCATTTCAAATTCTTAAGGAATTTCTGCTCTAAAAAGAATGGAATATAGACACAAGTTCTTGAGTAAGTTACTGAGACATCTTTGTAACTGAGTAACTGATGGAATAATGCCAGATGACAAACAGCCTCTTCCTACTTATTTAAGAATCTCTAGATTCTGCACAACAGCATTATATAACTATAGAAATCTATATCAACTTAGAAATTGAAAATATTTTTATTTTTACAATGCTTCTTAAATCCCTTTAGAAATCAATATGCACCAGTTCATGTTATATTGTTATGAGAAGTTTAAAAACCCACAGAATTTAAAATACATATTATAAAAAACCAATCCCACACTTTGACATTTAGCATTAACATTTGGATTGAACCTATTACTTGAGAGCCTATCAGCTAATGGCACAGAAAAGAGCTACCTAAGTAACAATGCTTAATTATGGAAGATACTGTAGCAAACAAAGCTAATAAGTAATAATCATAAAGATAATAACTGGAGGTACAGACCATATCTACACTGTCAAACTATAGCAAACACTTTGGAAAGCATCCATTGTATTAGCTTTCGGTCCCATCCATTATAAAAGAGATTTTTGTTGCCAACTATTATGCCAAACTCAGAAAATATGAACAGAGTCTAAAAATAAACTAATGAAAATAAACATCTTAAAAAAAAAAAAAAAGGGCGGAGCACCTGGGTGGCTCAGTGGGTTAAGCATCTAATTTTGGCTCAGGTCATCTTCTCGCAGTCTGTGAATTCAAGCCCCATGTAGGGCTCTGTGCTGACAGCTCAGAGCCCGAAGCCTGTTTCAGATTCTGTTTGTCTCTCTCTCCCTCAAAAATAAATAAACATTAAAAAAATTTTTTTCATATTCTTTAAAAAAATAAAATGAAAATAAGCTAATGCACTGACTAGGGATTCCCCTATCAATAAACTGAGTGTATTTCAGTATAAGAATATTCAGTCCACTCCCCCCATGGGTATTTGCTTAAAGGGTTATTTAGTTTACTTGCCTATACAGAATATACTTGTTATACAGAATTAATATATCTATTTGTGTATACTAAGTCAATGTTACTCATCTTCCATTTAAGAAAATCCCAGTTTTATTCAAGACATCAATGTATCCAGCTAAAAACGAATTTCTCTGCATCTCTTACAGCTAAGTGTGGCCTGTTGCTAAAATTGTGGCCAAAGAAATATAAGTAGTATTTTGGGATGGGATTCCAGGGAAATACCCTAAACAGGTGACAGACACTGGGAAGTATTATTTTAAACACACAGATATACACACAGAGAAGTGATAAAGATGATACGTATTTACTCTTGGGTTATAATAACTCTAACAAGCCTGTTATGATAATATAAATATGCTTAAATTTATGATTATGATCAAGGAGTCAGGAGACTAACAAAGCAGTGAACTTGTTTAACATAAACAAATAGAAACATACGCATTTACCAAGTTTTACTTTAAGATTTTTTTGTCTTTAAAAAACCGTATCTCTGAAATTTCCTTATAGTCCCTGAATTCACTTAAAAAGCTAGTGCTTTTAAGCTCTTTTAAAATAATTATTACCAAAAAAATAATCAGAGTTGAGTTTTAGAGGCCCAAACAGATACTGTAGTAAGTAAAACAAAGGCAAAGCAAACAGACCATTTTCATAGGTAACAATATTCCCTTCTTCTAGTGCTCTTTTTCAGCAGCCCATTTAATAGAACTAAAATGAATCAACTACCCCTTTAGTTCCACTGGGTACTATCAAAATCTAACAAATCAGAGCTGACAGGAGCCTTTAACAAAAGAAATGGAAACCCATGGCCTTTTCTTTTCTTTCTTTTTTTAAAAATGGGAGATAAGCTGAAATTAACTCAGCATCGTATGCCATATTTTGATTTTCGTGCAAGTCACGAACAGCAAATAACTGCCCTGCAGTCTGTACCTTCATAGAGTCTTCATTTTCAGTTTAGAAAAGAAGCTGAGTGATTACACCTAATGTTCTCTCCCCCTTACGTATAAGTATAAGCATTATCAAATGCCTAGATCTAAAACAAAATAAGGTCATGCATCTATGCCATCTTTACTAGAGAATCATTTTAGATTCAATTGACAAACTCTGGCATTTTCTTATGCTTTCCAGGAGAATGTAATGTGGGATCTAAAAATAATAAACACTAATTGTTTGAAGAGGTTGAGAACCATAGGCCATTTTAAAATTAAAATTCATTGTTTGCTGCTAACCTAATTTCTTTTAGATCCAAAAAAACCTCTCTTAGGCTGATTTGCAATGTACCTTTAATCCTTTTCAATAAACTGGTAATTTTAAAATAGCAATTTAACTAACTATAACAGAAGACTGAACAAAACCAATAAAGGGATAAGAAGATAAAGCTAAAATAATCCCACTATGAAAGTACCATTAAGCCATTTGCAAAGCATGAACTAAGAAAAATATACAAAATAAAAGTAACAGTTGCTTTGTTAAATGTGTTACCTTTCTAACAAACCAAATAGTAATGAGTGAAATGCAAAAGAAAACACAACCATACAACTCATCATAGTCATTAGTCTCAAAAATTCTCTCCCAATAACCCTTTTACAAATCACTAGTAAAAATTATGATAAAATTTTAGTTTGATACATTTCAATTAAATGACTCAAACTTCTACAGGGGACAAACCTATCAGTGCCACCTCAAAAAGCAATTAAGTCACTATCACCAACAATGGGATGGACTGACCTCATGTGACTTCTGAGAGACATGACAACTAAATGTAATGTATGAACCTAGACTAGATCCTGAACCAGAAAATAACATTTTTTCCTTTTCTTTTGCTATAAAGGACATTACTGGAAGAACTGGCAAAATTTGAATAAGGTCGGTAGATCTGATAGAAGTATTGTGTTGATATTCATTTCCTGAATGTCTTTATTTTTAGAAAATATATATTTAAGTATTTACGGGTAAAGGGGCACCATGTCTGCAACTTATTTCCAAATGGTTGAGAAAAAAAGAATGAATAAAGCAAATGTGGTAAAAAGACAACATTTGGGGAATCCAGGTGAAAGGTATATGGGAATTCTTTGTACTTCATCTTGTATCTTTCCTATTAAGTTTAAATCATTTCAAAATTGAAAAACCATTAAAAAATAATAAAAGGTAAAGTATTAGGTACAACATAAGAAAAGAGATGATGGAAGAGCATATTATAGATGCCCATGATAGGTGCAATTTTGGTTCAATTAATAATGAGTTGAAATTATTATTGCTGTCTTTCATCTGAGGAACTTGGGGTACTTTGCAAATACATTCAATTTCTCTTACTTTATAGATGGAAAAACAGACATGCGGAAAAGCTCTAAAATGTGGCACATGTGATTTTGGAACGGAGACAAGGAAAGTCTGACTTTTAATGAACAACACAGCGTTAAGATGTGATACAGCTAGACGCACCAGACGGTATCATTTACCTTGCTCTATTGTAAATCACTGGCTCATTTTCTTCCTGCACAGTTGTCAGCATATCCAAGTCATGGAATATTTTCTGCATATAGTCCAAATATTTATATCCTGAAGCTCTTTCTACTATGGCTGCCAGTAGGGTATAGCCAAAAGTTGAATACAAAAACTGACTACCTTCAGACATCATTGCAAGGGGGAGGGAAGAAAAGAAAATGCTTCATTATTATTTACAATCATAAAACGTTTCCCACTGAAAACTGGCATACCTTTACAACTGGAATATTTTACTTCAGCATTTAGAAAAAGATAATGGGTGATATGTTAATAAATTTTGTCAACTTTGCAATGGCCCTGCTTACTCCATGATTCAATGAAGATCAGAATGCTTAACATTTCACATGAATCTACTCCTTCTGCGATAATGAATAAGCAAACTTATCCTTCCTCAAAATTAAATTAAAACAGAAAGGGGAAGAAAAGCAAATTTGGTTTCTTGAGTTAACGGTCTTGTTCTTAGTATATCTAATACTCATTGTTTAAGGCATGAATTAGTTGTGTACTTTCTTATTTTAATAAAGCATATGTAGGTAGAAAGACTTTGTTTCAAATATACATTAAAATACAAATATATATTCAAATACAGATACATTTCAAATACATACCTTTATGTCATTTGGGATTCTGGAAACACAGATTGTATGATCTGTGCTAATAATTGTAACCTGATTTTTTAAGACAAAATCCAGAATTCTATTCCTTTGTCCTAATTAATTATACCTATATAATATGTCTTCATGGTAGAAAACAACTTTTAAAATAGAAATGGAATAGAAGTACATACGCTTATGGTAAATTCAAAGATATTAAGTGGTTTGGGTAGGCATCATACCAAAAAATATGTTTACAAAAATTTTTTGTAGTCAGCTTTTTGGGAAATAAAATTAAGTTGCTGAAAACTATTTTCTTTAAGGAGTGAAAGCAGAAAATAAGTGGAGCAATTTAAACACTAAATTAGACACTAAATACTGACATATTGGCAATATTTTATCATGCCCTCTTTGGTCCAGAGTTTATTTGGAGAACATTATAACATTTCTCCCTAATTTTTCAAAAATCTCTTGATACAGAAAATCCACTAAATGACTGATAAGGCTAAATCTAAACAACTCGCTACCTGGAGGGTAGGCTGTGTCAAGAACTACAGACTAAAAGGCACACACTTGTCTAACAGCGAAACCCATGCCGCAATCATCAACCACATCCAGTGCTCTCGGGGTGAGATCATCTTAGATTTTCTGAAAATTAATACTTCAATAACGATGACTTTGTTAAGAGAGGGAATTAACACTCACCAGGTTTAAAGAACAAAGGGTCATTTTTAAATAATCTTAGTGATTCAATTGAATTTTCAAACTTTTCTTTCAAATATAATTCGCCTTGTTCAAAATCATTCTTTTTCTTGCCAGGTTTTAAATTCCGGCCTTTGGCATCATTATCTTGCTCTATCTTAGCTTTAGCAAAGTCACTCTTTTCGTTACTTTTGCCTCCTTTTTCTTTGAACTCTTTTTCTTGGTCAGATTCCATCGTCCCTTTCATCATCTTCGAGGCTTTGTAAGCTTTCTCTTCTTTCACCTTTTTCATGTCCTTTTCATAATGACGAATTCCACTTAAATGGGAGATCAACAATCTTGTTGTGACAGAAACCTAATTGTAAAAACATGGAAATTCAATTATAATATTAAACTGCATAATAAAAAGTTAGTAGCCTTAGAATAATGCCTCAGTACTGTTTTCCATTTTAAACTGCTGCTGGAAAAACATGTCATGTTCACATCTTCAGCCTTAAGTTTCAGAAAAATACACAATCACTTATCATCTGCATAAAAAAAAAACTTTAATCCATTAACAATCATTAAAAACAAACTGAAGAATCTTGTGAAACCTTTTAAACCATTTAACATGCCGTCAGTAAAATGAACTATGAGTTTCATCACCTTTTCACCTTCATATTCTTTTTCTGGGAATTCAGGAACATAATGTTGTACTGGAATATCAAGATCCAGTTTCCCAGCTTCCCACAATTTGGCAAGAGCAACCATGGTGAGGCTTTTGCTGATACTGGCAATTCTCATAACAGTCTCTGGCTTGCAGGGTACTCGGTTCTCAACATCAGCATAACCTAAACCTTTAGAAAAAGAAAAGCAAAAAGTCACTATTAACAGGCTTCATGGTCAAAAGAATCTTCAGAAACTGAAGCAATACTATCTTAAAACATCCCATGTATCTATCTAAAGGAAAAGATATTCCATTAAAAAAAATTTTTTTTTTAACGTTTATTTATTTTTTGAGAGAGAGAGAGACTGCGAGGTGGGGAGGAACAGAGAGAGGGAAACACAGAACCTGAAGCAGACTCCAGGCTCCGAGCTGTCAGCACAGAGCCCGACTCAGGGCTTGAACTCATGAACCTCAAGATCATGACCTGAGCCGAAGTAGGAGGCTCAACCGACTGAGCCACCCAGGCACCCTGATATTACACTTTTATAAAAAAGTCAACACTTAAGGGAAGAGAACCTCAGTAACACTGCCAACAGTAAGGCTAAGAATCTTCTAACTGAGCCCAAATTACACACTGTGCGCGATAGCAATTTTCTGTCTGCTTCAGATCCTAATTATTCTTAGTTTATCTCAACAATTCAGTTATTCCACATTTCACATAAGTTATTCTATATTCTTTAAAGAAAACATCTTTGTTCTCTGATTATATTTATTTTTGATTCTTGAGTTTCCACTGAATTCCTTAAAATAGCCACGCAGGAAAAGTAAACGTGAGGGGCACCTGGGTGGCTCAGTGGGTTAAGCAACCAACTCTTGATTTTGGCTCAGGTCATGATCTCACAGTTTCCTGACTTTCCCTGCACCAGCAGCCCAGAGCCTGCTTGAGATTCTCCCTCTCTCTCTGCCCCTCCCCTGCTTGCACTCAGTCTCTCTCAAAATAAATAAACTTAAAAAAAAAAGTAAACATGAAAAGGTGTCCTGCAAACCCAATATAGGTAACCATCAGTTTACCTCAGCTGCAAACCAGAAGAAAAAAGTCCTAGAGAAATTTTTAAGTTTGTTTTTATCTTCTGGAGGCTGAAAGTGTGAAAATCTAAGCGATAAGAACTGAAATCTGAAAAGAACAAAAAGGATACAATGATAAAGAAAGCCCTCACCCATAAAGCTGACATTTACATAATTTTTGATGGCTCAGTGGATTGTGTCGGACTTTTGATTTTGCCTCAGGTCATGATCTCACAGTTCCTGAATTCAAGCCCCAGCATTGGGCTCTGCAGTGACAGCATGAAGCCTGTTTGGGATTCTCTCTCTTTCTCTGTCTTTCTCTGCCCCTCCCAACTCACTCTCTCAAAAATAAACAAACACTAAAAAAGCACTCAGCCCTTTATTTTTAAAAAAATGTTTATTTATTTATTTTGAGAGAGAGAAATAGAGAGAAAGCAAGGGAGGGGCAGAGAGAGAGAGAGAGAGAGAGAGAGGAGAGAGAAAGAGAGGGAATCCCTCTGCACTGCCAGCACGGAGCCCATCAACCCGGAAATCATGACCTGAGCCAAAATAGGAATTAATTGACTGAGCCACCCAGTCGCCCCACAAGTACTCATTCCTTAAATGGTATCTGACACATTTCCTAAAAGTAGGGTTCTTAAAAACCTGGAATGACCAGTTGGACCAATTCGTGTGCAATGGGTAAGTAAACCAAATTATAAAATATGCTTTGATAAAAGTATCATAAAATGATTAGAAATCTCTCTCCCAAAATCTCTAGTTTTTGTTTGGAAAAACAAAAGTAATAAAGTAGATTGTAAAACCCACTAAGAGAATTATGCATACCCCTAGTTCTTAGTGCATTTTACAGAACAGGGGGCTCGATAAATTGTTAACTAAAATTTAACTAGCATTAAGTGTTATCTACAAATATGCAGGAGGTAACAGATTGTTCTATATACAACTTTCAGGACGGTAAATCTAGTCCTTAGACACAAGCCGTCTTTATGACTTCAAGAATCACGTTTAAACTTTGCTGTTTACAGAAGGCCCCATTCTTTATTCCGTTAGAACTGTTTTCTCTACAACACGTATGGTCTTAGGAAAACTGAACGTTTCATGAGATTCACTCCACGCGGTAAAACATCAAAACTTCATTCGCCAACTGGCACAAAACAAACCACTAAATAACACTTTTCTGAGCCCACCTTCTGACCAGACTTCTTTTCCATCTACAGAGACTCCAACCACTATGCCAGGGGCGCCCACCTCATCCTAAGAGCGAAGGGGAAAGAACAGACAGTTCAAAGACAGGCGGAAACACCTCGCACACCAGCCAGCGCCCACCTCTAGGGCCTTCCCGAGGCCCCGCCCTGGCCCCGCCCCTCCGCCCGGGCCCCGCCCTCCGCCCGGGCCCCGCCCACCCCGGCTCGGCCAAGCCCGGCGTTAACGGTGAGGGGCGTGCCTGGTCTGCACTGAGGGCGAAGGGGCGGTCCCCGAGGCGGGCGAGGTGACCTCCGCCCCCACTTGGGCAACCCCCAAGAACGTCTGACCGTGGCCGGGCGGCCGGGGAACGGGAAGTCCTTCTCGGAAGCCGACCGCAAGCATCCCACCGCCTGGGGAGGGGTCCGCTCGGGCCCGGGAGAAGACCACCAAGACGCCCCATTCCGGGGTGACGCCGGTGGCGGGGCGCCGGGTTCTCGGCAGCCTACGCCCCCGTCTCCGCACCTTGATCCGGTGCAGCAGGTCGCGGCTGCTGTCGATGGCTCTGGCGAAGCGCCGGGTAGGGGGCAGCATCGGGGTCTGTGCAGACCACGGAGCGAAGGGCTGCTCCTGCGGCGGCAGCGGCTCCGCCTGGGGCGACACCTCGGGGTCGGGGGCCCCTGGAGACTGCGTGGGGGCGGCGCCCCTCAGCCCGCCCGCCAGCTTCACCCCGAGCGCTAGCCCCAGCCCCAGCCCCAGCCCCCCGACCCAGCCGGGGCCGAGGGGCGGCAGGCCAGCGCGGTGGTGGGCCGCGCGCCGCCCGCGGCCCCAGGCCCAGCCTCCGGGGGTCGCGGCCCGGGCCGTCACGGCTGACAGGAGCCGGTACATGGCGTCCGCTGCGAGACCGAAGCCTCGGAGCTCGCGCAGGCCGGGCGGGCGGCAGAGGCGCGGGGAGGGGAGGGGACTGGATGGAAATGAGGAGGCGGTGACCGCGCGCAGACCTTAGCAGTCGACGCCGGATTCGGGAGCGCCGATAGCATCGAGCCTTTCCTCTTTTCCCTTTATCTCCTTGCCTGGTCTCTTTGTTGATGTTTCTTCTTTCCCCGCACCAGTTTTCTCTTCTCTGCCTCTCCTCAGATCAAGTGTCACCTCCTCAGGGAAGCCTTCCCAGTTGCCATCCCAGCGGAAGTACTCGCCACACGTTTTTGACCCCCCAGTGCTCACACCTCCTTAATAATACTTAACGCTTTCATTGAACTTACCTGATTGCTTACCAGACAGGCTATGACCTCTTTGGAGAGCTGTGACTTTTACTTTTGGATTCTCAGCGCTTGGAACAGCGCCACGTACACAGCAGCCACTCTGCAGGCACCTCCTTCCACCGCGCCCAACCCCCAACTCTCTCTCTTGCCATGTCCTTTCTTTATGCCTCATTTCAGCTCCTTCCATTTACTTGAGTCCTTTTTAAAATCTACTTTTGGAGGTCCAGCGTTACACCACATCAAGCGTTAAGTTATATGCAGGCCCATATTAAAAACAATTTTTCTTTTTGCTGCAAACATTTAAACGTTTTTTTGCACTTGAAATAATTTACAATTAGCTATCATTTCTGACATCTGTAGATGATCAGAGATTACTGTGAAATAAGAAATCTAATATCAAATTGCTACAAAAAGGGGCGCCTCGGTGGCTCAGTCGGTTAAGCCACCGACTTGGGCTCAAGTCATGATCTCGCCCTCTGTGAGTTCCAGTCCCACATGGGACTCTGTGCTGACAGCTCAGAGCCTGGAGCCTGCTTCGGATTCTGTGTCCTGCTCTCTCTCTGCCCCTCCCCTGCTCACACTCTCTCTGTCTCTGTCTCTGTCTCTCTCCCTCTCAAAAATAAATAAACATTAAAACATTTTTTAATTGCTACATGTAAAAGGTAACATTTTTTAATTGCTACATGTAAAAGGTGTACAATTATTGCTGAACAAGTAATGGCGATGTTAATTTTAAAGATAATTAAACACTTATCCATTTCAATTTTACAATTATGCATATTTACTTTTCAATATATGTATTTATTAGGGAGACACTGGGGCTAAATAATTATAAAGCACTGGGGCTGCTAACAAAGCCACTACCAGCAAGAGATCAGGGTATCCTAGGACTCAGGGGTTTGGCACTGAAACTCACAGAGGTCTCTAGAGCACCACCTTCAGTTAGAATGGACAGGTGCATTCTATCAGATGGTATTGCTGGAAGCCCCACTACTCCAAGCACATGACAACAAGAGAACAAAAATACAAAGACAAAAATGTAAAAGACATAGCTAGTGGTGGTCACAATGAGCTCTCATTTTAGTATTCTTTTTAAATTTGTACATATATTTTATATACTCTTCTGTACTTCTCCTTGGATCAAAAATGGAATAGAAGCACAGAGCCATGCAGAGAGCAAAAGGCAAGTTCCTGGTGAACTTCCAGCAGTTCAGAAGCAGGTCGAGGCCACCCATAGTATAGCTTCTGTGAAGGTAACAGAGAATAAATGTTCTCCATGAGAGCCAAGTACCTAGGAGGCAACCTAACCAAACAGCTGGCAGAAGTGTTGGCTGCCTCTTTACTATCACCATGGGGCAAGAGCCCAGAACGGCAATATTCTAGCTTGCTCTGGACTGGGAGCCACAGAAACCAGAAAGAAGAAAAAGTAAACTTTTACTTTAAAAAGTAAAGACAGAAAGAGGAGGGGAAAGATAGGAATAGAGAAAAAGGAAAGGAAGGAAAAGTAAGAAGGAAAGAAAATTTCCATTAAGTATAAACCAGCAAACCAAATTTCCTAAACATATGAAGGAAAATATTTCTAAGAAACACTGGCAATAATCAAAAAGTGAAATAGCTCAAACAAATGAAAGCAGTAGGACAATCTATAGGAAAAGAGAAAAAAGAAGCCATTCCCTGGTTAAAAAAAAAAAAAAAAAAGGTTGATAGAAAACAAAGTATGTTTGTTTCCCAAAGAATCCTCGAAGAGAGAAGTGAATGCCTAATATTCACAAAACAAGTAAGGAATTATGAAAAAATGGGAATAAGTGAAACAACAAAGATATTAAAAAGAATTTATCAGAAATTGTGGAAATAAAAAATCATGAGAGATTTAAAAAGAGCATCTTTTCTGAAGTTGGAAGTATGAATTTGGTGGGCTGCCTTTACGTGAGGTCAGTTTTTGTTTTCCCTCAATGTTTACTTTTGCAGGCTAACCTTCTCCAGCTACTCTAATCGTTCTTCATATCTTAAGGTTTCCGGGCCCCAAACCAGTTCTAAGAACCAGCAGACACTGTGCTTCAGGGTCCACGGTAAAGTGAGCCCATCATCTTCCCTCTTCTGGACAGTTGGCATTTTCACCAGTTGAATTGCAAGACTGGTTCATAATGAATATGTGGTCAGCAATCAAGTCTTTTTGTTTTGTTTTGTTTTGTTTTATTTATATAAACAATATAGTCAAACCTAGCTTCCCTTCTTTAGCATGTACTTGCAAGATTGATTAACCTTTATCTTACCTGTTTTGGTTTAGTATTTCTTTTTGTTGTTGTAATTTTTTAATGTTTATTTTTGTGAGAGAGAGTGCAAGCAGGAGAGGGGTAGAGAGAGAGGGAGACACAGAATCCGAAGCAGGCTCCAGGCTCTGAGCTGTCAGCACAGAACCTGATGCAGGGCCATGAACCATGAGATCATGACATGAGCTGAAGTTGGATGCTTAACTGACTGAGCCACCCAGGCGCCCCTGGCTTAGTATTTCCATTGGCATTATTTTTAACCTAAATTCTGTCACTGTCTATGTTATAATAACCTTTTGGCTTTCATATCATCTGCAAACAAGATAGGTAAGCCTTCCATCTTGTTCAAATATTGAATATGACTGGACCTCATACAGAACCCACTAGTCCACCAATAGAAACTTTACTCCAGGAGATCAGAGATCTAGTAGCCAGTACTTTTGATGTGGTTGTTTAAACGGCTGGCAGCCCGTCATTGCTATTTGTGACCTGCTAGTGTGTGATGTCCTGAAAGTACTTCTGTTTCCTCTCCTATTTTCCTCTTCAGAATGTTTCCCATTGCACTTTTGATCTAAGGTTCATTGAAGGCTTTCACAGAACCCTACTCTTTTAAAAAAAAATTTTTTTTTCAACGTTTTTATTTTTATTTTTGGGACAGAGAGAGACAGAGCATGAACGGGGGAGGGGCAGAGAGAGAGGGAGACACAGAATCGGAAACAGGCTCCAGGCTCTGAGCCATCATCCCAGAGCCCGACGCGGGGCTCGAACTCACGGACCGCGAGATCGTGACCTGGTTGAAGTCGGACGCTTAACCGATTGCGCCACCCAGGCGCCCCTCACAGAACCCTACTCTTAATCATCCAACACATATTTATGGGTATCTGCTCTTTACCAGACAAAGTTGGTGCTAAGGTTACAATGGTTACTCAAAACAGACACATACCCAGCCCCCCTAGAGATCACAGGCGGGAGGGTAAGATATTCATGAATCATATAAACACACAAATAAATGTAAAATTCCAACTGTAACAAGAGCTGTGAAGGAGGGGTGCATAGTGTGTTGAGAGGTTATAATGGTGAGATTTGATCTAGTATTGGAAGATTAGGGAAGGTTTTTCTAATGAGGCAAAATGAGATCTAAGATCTTAAGGATAAATGGGAATTAACTTGGTCCAAGCATGGACAGAAAGAGGAGGAAGTGTCCCATGTAGAGGAATCAGCAACAGCAAAGACCCTGTGGTAGGAGGGAGGAGGGTTCATTCAAGAAATTAAAAGTGGCCATGGAAAACAAAGGGGAAAGAAGTGAGAAATGAGGCTGAGCACCGACATTCAAGATCTTATCTCCCCTTTGATTCTTTGGAAGAAAGAATTTTCTTCTAGAGCTGCTTCTTGCCACAAGTCCTATTCCACCGTATCTCAGTGCAGTATAAGCTATACTATAATATCTAGTATTATGCAATACTATCTGTTTTCTAGGGAGACTTTCAAAATTACTTCATCACTCATACTCTGTGCTTTGGTGTGTAGATATCAGGGGTCATAACTATTGGTTAATCAGCTTTCTGCCCAGCCTTCCAACCACAAGAATTTCAGAGCATTTCCTCTTTCATGCTGCTGTTTCCTTTGTTACACTTGTTGTACCATACTATCTGGTTTTAATGTGTTCTTTCGGTAGTTTATTCTTTCATCCCTTAAAATTTAGTTGAGGGTAACTTGACTTCGGATGGCAGCTTGGGAGTGTCTATTAGCTGTTTAAAAAAATGCTTGTAACTCATGACCCAGCAACACCATTTTAGGTTGTACACTCTAGAGCTATGATTTACAAAGTATGGCACTTGGACCATCATTAGCATGACCCGAGTCATTAGAAACTCATATGTTCAGGTTTCACCCAGATCGACCTACTCAATCAGACACTCCAACAGGGGTGCCCAGCTATCTGTGGTTTTAAAAGCCCACCAGCTGATTCTGATACATGCTACAGTTTGAAAACCACTCTAAAGAAATACCTGCACAAGTGTATCTGATAACTTTTGCTGTTAAAACAATGACTTGGCTCACAGTTCTTCAGACTGGCAGGTGGTCTGGACTCAGGTAGGCAGTTTTGATTTCCTCTGGCCTCAGTCGTTGTCAGCAGTTCGTGCTGGGTTAGCTGGGTCTGGTTGGTACAGGATGCCCTCAGAAGACAGCTCAGCTCTCTTCAGTGTGGTCTCTCTTTCTCCAACCAACAGGTTGGCCTCAGCTTGTTCACGTGGTGGCGGATAAAGACCCAAGAGAGAAAAGGAGAAGAATTCAAGGCCTCATGAGGCCTAGGCTTGGAACTGGCATGCTGTCTTGTCTGCTGCATTCTCTTAGCCAAATAAGCCCAAGGTCATCCTAGATTCAAAGGGAGGAGAAACAGACGTTAACTGCTGATGGGCAGAGCCTCAAAGTCATATTGCAGTGGATTCAGGGAGGGTGAAAAATTACAATGGATACAGAGAAGATGGCCCGTTTTTGCAATCTTTCACACACGCGCATACAGAAACAATGCAAGGGTGTTTACTGTAGCATTTTTAGTAATAGCAAAACATTGGAAACAACTTAAATATCCTTCAGTGAAGGATGGGTAAGTTGTGGCACATACATACCACGTGGATACTCTGTATTCATTGAAAGGAATGGGCTAGGTCTCTCTCTAGGTCGCCGATAAGAAATGCAAGACAAACCCCCCTTTTTTAATGAAAAAAGAAAACTGAGAAGCGAGCGAATTGTATATAATAATACCATGTATACATTTTTAAAACCTACACAAACAATATCATGTATTTTTGATGGGTACACATCTATGTTTTTGAAAGTTTTTTAGGTTTAAAAGTATATACAATTAACCCTTAAACAACACAGGTTTGAATAGCATGGGTCCACTTATATGTGGATTTGTTTTGATAAATAGAGTTCAATACTGTAAATGCATTTTTCTCTTCCTTATAATTTCCTTTTTTAAATGTTTATTTATTTCTTTTGAGAGAGAGAAAGAGAGTGCGTGCACACATATGAGTGGGGGAGGGGCAGACGAGAGGGAGAGGGAGAATCCCAAGCGGGCTGTGTGTTGTCGGCACAGCTCAAACCCATGACTCGGGGCTCAGATCCATGGACCATGAAATCATGACCTGAGCCGAAATCAAGAGTAAGACGCTTAACTGACTGAGCCATCCAGGTGCCCCTTTCTCATGATTTTAACATTTTCTTTTCTCTAGCTTACTTTATTGTGAGAATACAGTATATATAATACTTATATATCTGTATCTGTATATGTCTGTACATATACGTATATATCTGCATACATATATATGTACATGTCTAAACATATATATGTATCTGTATGATTCTATTATATAACATTCTGAAACTGACAAAATTGCAGAAATAAAAAACAGATTAGTGTTGCCAGGGATTAAGGAGGGGGTTGGGCAATATAAGAGATCCTTGTGGTGAGGATCTACATAGAGATCCTATAAGGGGCAACATAAGAGATCCTTGTGGTGATGGAACTTTTCTCTATCTTGACTGCATCAACTGTCAGTATCCTGGTTGGGATACTGCCCTATAGTTTTGCAAGATGTTACCAGGGGGAAACTGGGAAAGGGTATGCGAGATCAGTCTCATTTCCTAGAACTGCATGTGAATCTACAATTATCCCAAAATTTTAAAAAGCTTATTTAAAAATACAAGATGTAGTGTGAACCAGGATGAATACGCCAAAACTGAAATGTAATCATGCATATCCCCTACTTAAATGCTTTAAAGTGCTATTTCTCAACAGGAGAAAGTCCAGACTCCTGTGGTTCGTCACGTGGTAGGATAACCTATTGAGAAACTTTTTTTTTTTTTTCTTTTCAGAATTGGATTTACCACAAAGGAATGAACGACATTTCCTTCTCTGCCAAGAGGGTAGCCAGGCCTCTGCAACCTGAAGGTCTAGGCTTTCCTTATCCCCCAGGGGGCAGTTAACAACTGTAACTGGTTGTTTGAGAGATCTCAACCCACCAAAGTATAAACAGAGAAGGTTTTGTTTTTTCCCAGCTATCTACTTTGCTTGGCTAAATCTCTTTCCAACTGGGTAGAAAGGAACTTTAGTGACATCCCTGTTTGGTCCCAAACGTTTTCAGTCACATCTAGCTATTAAAGTAGTGTAATTTCAAGGGAATATTCAGTTGCTCTAGGTACTATTTCCTTTGCCAAGTGCAGTTCAACACCCTCTCTCCAGGAGCTGGGCAGGCTGCCTCTTGCACGGAGGCCCCTGGCAGAGGTTGAAGGGGGGCTTTGGCTTGCTTGCTTTCATCGCCCTCTCCCCTCCTTCCAGTCCCTCACGCCTACACTCACCACCAGGAGCAGTTGTGGAGTCAGGGGGCTGACGGGAGAATGGTGGTTGGTGTAAGAATGGTGGCTGGTGTGGCCCTGGGTCTGGGCCATGCAGCTGGCGGAGCCTTAGAGAGCCTGCCCCTGGAAGGCACGGTTGCCTGTGTACATTGAGCGGGAACTTCCAAAACCCATGGCTTTGCAGAGCTCAGCGAAGGTCTCGCAGACTAAGTTGGAGGCTGACAAGGTTAAGTGTCCAGAGAAGAATCCCACCTACAATAGCCTCCACAGACCCGGGGACTCCTCGCCCCTGGCAGAGCACCACAGCAACAACAACCATAGACAGGGGTCCAGCAACACAATCCCACAACTTTCTGGGGCTCTTGTTTAATACTAAGGTGGTGTAAGGAGTCCCACCCCCACAAAGAAGATCCATCTAGTGCTTTTTACCAACCTTGATGGGTGGAGCTTTTGCTATGTTTGATTTGATTTATGCAAATGAAAAGATAAGGCATTATTTGTACCCTCAGCCCCATGGACACTGCCATTTTTATTGAGTAAATAAATGAGTGGAATAATTCATTTCTGTTACAATTTCAGCACTGAATCAAGGTGTAGTGGATATGTGTCATTCCGTTGGGCCCCTGCAAAAACACTTTTCCTTTCTTTGAGAGAATTTCCTCTCTTCTGAATTCTGCCTCCTTGGGGAATAAACGACAATCATAGCAAATGCTTACATAGCGCTATTCTGTGCCAGGCACAGGTCTAAGCTCTTGACACATATTTCATTTTAGCAGCGTGCCAACTCTAAAGGCAGCTAGTGTTATTATCCTTGCCATTTCCTCCATGAGGAAATAGAGGTACAGGGAAGTGAAGTAATTGGCTCAACGCCTCCCAGCCGGTAGGTGGTGGTGTCAGGAATTTATCTTCTCAGTCTTCCTTCACTTGGTGGCAGGTGTGTGAAGTAGGCTCCACCAATCAGAGGTGCCCGTATTTGGAAGCTGGTAATGCCATCAAGGGTGCTTCCCTGGGTGGCAGTGACAGGAGTTCTTGTCCAGCGTCCAGTGCCTGTCTGGGCGGCAGGGCCGCCCCACTGCAGGCCTGGGCAGTGTTCCAGGCTGCACACTGCTCTCAATTTTCCAGCTTTGGGGAGTGCCCTAATATTAACAACTCCATGCGTGTCTCCTGTACATCTGCCGTCAGGCATAATTAAAAATAGTGCCCTTTCCCTCTCAAATGGGGTGAGAAAATATATGGTCATCCCACTCAATATGTTTCAATAAACTCCTTTTCTACTTGACCTGGCTATAGTGGTCTTTGTAATCTGCAGCAGACAGTATGCTCCCAACTTTCCCCCCCGCCCTCACCTCCCACTTCTCATCAGGGCTCTTATCTCGAGTTCTCAGAGAACAGGCTGCTGGCTGCCTCCAGGCCTTTGCACAAGCTTTTGTTTCTTCCTGGAAAGTTCTCATCAACATCTGGGGTTTACCCAGCCAACCCCACCCTGGAGGGTGCGGGACGCTCCCTTCCTGCCTCCATCTTGCCCTACATTCCTCCATTGCGGCACTTAGCCCTGTGGTACAATATGACCTAACTCTTTGGATTTGTTTCTTTACCTAACTTTTTGGAATTGCCAATGGTCCGTGAATTCCTTCAGAGCAGAGACTATTTCATCTGGGTTTAGCCCTAGTGCCTGGCACATGGTGAGCTTTCAACAAGTATATATTGAAGACTCTATATGAATGAGTGTAAAATTGTACTTTTTATAGAAAAATAGTTGCAGTCTGCTACTCAAGTTCCATCTCCTAAGGTTTTCATTTGCTGGTTTTGTTTTTTAGCTTGAGAGAATCCTACTGGAGGACTAGAAAATGGAATTTACCCGGGGAGAAGACCTTACTAGCACTGGGCCATCTCACCCCCTGAGGGAGGAGAGCTCACCATCATTGGACTTTATTATGTGCTGGCTACTTGATACGCATTTGTACATTGAGCAGTAGGTATTATCTCCCTGACAAGTAAGAGAACAGAGGCTAAGAGAGGCTAAGTTGCTCAAAGAAATAAAGTCAAATGGAAGAATTGGAATTAGAATTAGGGTTTGCTCCAGGGTCTGCGCATTTCCTTGCTTTGCTGCCTGGGGATTTGTACAAAGTGATTCAGACAAGGGAGTGTGTATGCATTTGCCATGTAGATTTACAGAGGAGGCAGGGCCGCGATAGCTGCCTCCACCCTCCATTCCCTGCCTGCCATTTCTGCATACTGTCTTTTCTGCCGGCTTCTTTGACTCTATCTTCTTTTTTAATTTTATTTTTATTGTTTAGATTTATTTATTTTTGATAGAGAGAGACAGAGCACAAGTGGGGGAGGGGCAGAGAGAGAGGGAGACACAGAATCCGAAGCAGGCTCCAGGCTCCGAGCTGTCAGCACAGAGCCTGACACGGGCTCGAACTCACAGACCGAGAGATCATGACCTGAGCCGAAGTCAGAAGCTTAACTGACTGAGCCACCCAGGCGCCCCTGACTCTATCTTCAAATGGAGACAAAATAGCCAGTGGTATTACTTGAGGATTGCAAAGCTGGAAGGCACATCAGACATTATATAGTGTGGTGGTTTTAGTGGGATGGGGCATTTAGGAAGGCACTGAGCTATTTTGTCTTTTTCTTTTTTTGCTTATCATAATTGGGGGAGGGAGGAGGGGGGCCCCTGACATTTAGTGGAAAGGGGCCCAGGATGATTTTGAAAGCCCTTCAATTTGTGGGAGAGCTGTGCTGGCAAAGATTTTCTCCGTGACCAAACTCTGGCCAGACTCCTTTGAGCCCTCCTCTTGACTAGGCCTCAACCTTGGCTATAAAAAACCCCCATAAACCGACACTAACAGTTTCTAACAGCTTAAGGCCATATCTCTAGGCCGACCCTCCCCTCTAAGGTGCTTGCCTGACAAAAATCAGGGCTGCCAAAAGCATTTACTGTTTGTGGCAGTCAACACCTGAAGATAGGCCATCTGTCTCCCAGTTTCTATGGGTGGGTAGGAACCTAACTTCAATAACTAGCAGGTTATTAACAGGTTAACTAGCAGGTTCATTCAGATGCCTTTTACACAAACAAACCCTCTCAGCTTTTTGTAATTTTTCACTTCTCTGATTCTGTTCATTCTGCCCCCTCCCTGTACCCTCATTTTTCCTTTAAAAGACTCCAGCACCTCTGTACAAATCTGAATGGCCCTCTGCTCTTCCCTCTACTGTCAGTGGTTCCTGAAGAAAATCTGTTTTCACCACTTGAACTAATGCCCTACCGTGTTTATCTTTGACGGTGCACTGTGAATTGTTCAGCCCCAAATACTATCCTTCAAAAAAGAGATCCTTGTTTTCAAAAATAAATTTTTTAAAATGTTTTTTTTTAAAGTTTATTTTTCACAGAGAGAGAGGGAGACAGAGCATGAGCAGGGGAGGGGCAGAGAGAGAGGGAGACACAGAATCTGAAGCCGGCTCCAGACACTGAGCTGTCAGCACAGAGCCAGATGTGGGACTCGAACCCAAGAACCATAAGATCATGACCTGAGCGGAAGTTGGCTGCTTAAGTGACTGAGCCACCCAGGTGCCCCAGAGATCCTTGTTTTCAAAGCGAGATCTTATAGATGTGTTCACTTAGTGATAATTCATTGAGATGTATACTTATAATTTGCACATTTTTCTCTCTGTATTATATATATGTGTGTGTGTATTTATGAGAGAGAGAGAGTGAGAGAGAGAACATGCAATGAGCGGGGGAGGGGCAGAGAGATTGGGAGTAAGAGGATCTGAAGCAGCCCCTGTGCTGGCAGCTGAGAGCCTGACACTGGGCTCAAACTCACAAACTGTGAGATCATGACCTGAGCTGAAGTCGGATGCTTAAGCGACTGAGCCACCCAGGTACCCCTGTATTTTATATTTTCATGTAAAAGTTCATGTATAACAAAATAAGAACTTGAAAAAATGAGGGGTGCCTGGGTGACTCAGTCAGTTAAGCCTCTGACTTCGGCTCAGGTCATGACCTCGTGGTTCATGAGTTCCAGCCCCACGTGGTGCTAACAGCTCAGAGCCTGGAGCCTGCTTCAGGTTCTGTGTCTCCCTCACTCTCCTGGCCTTTCCCTGCTCATGCTCTGTCTCTCTCTCTCAAAAATAAACACTAAAAAAAAATTGAAGAAAAAGGAAAAACTTGAAAAAATGATAATAAATCATAATTTAAGAAATAATCATTGAAACAGTATTAAGTGGAAAAAGTAAGACATTCTGCTTTGCAGTAGTAAAAACACAAACACGTATAAAGACATGAGAATGTAGAGGAGGAGGAATTTGTAGGATTACGTGTGTTTTTTAGAAGTATGTTATTTAATGGTGTACTTAAAACAAACTTTATTGAAATATAATTAAAATATAATAAGCTGTATGTATTTAAAGTGTACAGTTTGATTAAGTGTGAAACCATCAATCACAATCAAGACAATGAACATATCCATCATCCTCTTTTTAAAAATTTTTTATAAATTATTTTAAAGTGTTTATTTATTTTTGAGACAGAGATAGAGTGAGCAGGGAGGGGCAGAGAGAGAAAGGGAGACAGAATCCGAAGCGGGCTCCAGTCTCTGAGCTGTCAGCACAGAACCTGACGTGGGGCCCAAACCCATGAACTGTGGGATCATGACTTGAGCTGAAGTTGGATGCTCAACTGACTGAGCCACCCAGGCATCCCTCCATCATCTTCTTTACAATCCTTTCCTGCCTTGCTAGTTGTTTCCCTATCCATTCCCTAAGCAACAGTTTTTTGGCACTGTAGATTAGGTTGCATTTTTTAGAATATTACGTATGTGAAAAAATATGGCATGTATATGCTCTTTTTTTTGTATATCTTCTTTTACTCAGCATAATATTTTGAAATTAATACATGCCAACTCATGTATTAATAGTTCATTCCCTTTTACTGGTGGGTGGCATTGCATTATATGGATATACCACAATTTGTTTATGTATTATTGGTTGATGGACATTAGAGCTATTTCCAATTTGTGATTACTACCAGTAAAGCTGCAATGAAACTTCATATACAAGTTTTTGTGTGCACATAGGTTTTCATTGTGCATAGACTAGGACTGGAATTGCTAGGGCATATGATAACTCTATGTTTAATCTTTTGAGAACCTGCCAGATTGTTTTCAAAGCAGCTGCATCATTTTACTTTCCCTCCAGTGTTGGATGAGAGTCCCAATTTCTCCGTATCCCTGCCAATACTGTCTTTTTGATAACAGCCATCCTTGCAGGTGTGAAGTGCTATCTGATGTGGCTTCGCTTTGCATTTCTCTGAAGGCTAATGATGTTGAGTTTATCTGTCATTTGTACTTCTTCTTTGGAGAAACGTCTATTTGGATCCTTTTCCCATTTATATAACATTCTTGAAGTGACAAAATTATGGAAATGGATAACAGAGTAGTGGTTACAAGAGGTTAGGGACTGGGGCAGGAGGAGGAGAGAAGGGAGTTGGGAGCATTTATAAAAAGCAACCTGAAGCATATTGGTGGTGATGGAACTGTTCTTTATCTTGACTGCGGTGGACACATGAACCTACGTGTGTGATTAAATTACACAGAACTAAATACACAGACATGCACAAATGAGTATGAGTAAAACTGGGAAACCTGATTTGTATTGATGGATTGCAGTTATATCAATGTCCTGGTTGTGATATTAATTCTATGGTTTTGCAAGATGTTGCCATTGGGGGATATTGGGTAAAGGGCACATGGGATTTCTCTGGATTCTTTATCAGGGCATGTGATCTACACCTATCTCAGAAAATAAAATGTTTAATTTAAAAAATGCAATTAAAAAGAATCCTCATGATTCATTCTTCAACAAAACATAACAATTCTTAATATGTACGCACCTGACAACAGAGAGTCAAACGATGTGAGGCAGAAACTGACAGAACTGCAAGGAGAAATAGATGAATCCACTGTCATAGTTAGAGACTTCAACTCCCCTCCATCAGAAATGGACAGACAGATCCTGCAGGCAGAAAATTGGGGATGACACTGCCGAAGTCAATAACACTATTAATAAATTGGATATAATGGACATCTACAGTTCATTTTATCCAGTAAGAGCAGAATACATATTTTTCTCAGGCCCATATGGAACATTCACCAAGGCAGACCCCATTCTTGGCCATAAAACACAAAACACACCTCAACAAGCTTTTCTTTAAAGTTTATTCATTTATTTTGAGAGAGAGAGTGCATGCACAAGCTGGGGAGGGGCAGAGAGAGAGAGAGAGAGAGAGAGAGAGAGAGAGAATCCCAAGCAATCTCCATTCTGTCAGTGCAGAGCCCGATGAATTGAGAGATCATGACCTGAGCTGAAATCAAGAGCCAGATGTCTAACCGACTGAGCCACCTAGGCGCACCTACCTCAACAAATTTAAAAGAATAGAAATCATACATCTGCTCTCAGACTCTAATAGAATTAAAATAGAAATTAGTAACAGAACAAAAATTTTAAAAATTAAAAAAAATTTTAAGAAATTAATAATAGAGAATAGCTAGAAAAATCTCAAAATATCTGGAGACTAAACAACACAATTTTCTTTAAGAAATATTTTTTAAAAACCTTTATTCACTTTTGAGAGACAGAGAGAGACAGAGCATGAGCTGGGGAAGGGCAGAGAGAGAGGGAGCCAGAATCTGAAGCAGCTCCAGGCTCTGAGCTGTCAGCACAGAGCCTGACATGGGACTCAAACCCACAAACTGTGAGATCGTGACCTGAGCCAGAGTCAGATGCTTAACCAACTGAGCCACCCAGGCACCCCTAAATAACACACTTCTAAATAACACATAGATCAATGAAGAACCTCAGGGAAATTAACTAAAAAACTGTTGAAGTTGCGGTGACTGGGTGGCTCAGTTGGTTAAGTCAGCAACTGACTCTTGATTTCGGCTCAGGTCATGAGCTCATGGTTTATGAGATTGCATGCCCCCGTTGGGCTCTGTGCTGGCAGCATGGAGCATGTTTGGGATTCTCTCTCTCCCTTTCTCTCTGCCCCTCTCTGCTTGTGCTCTGTCTCTCAAAATAAATAAATAAACATTAAAAAATCCCCACAGAAACTATTGAACTAAATGACAATGAAAACATAACTTCTCAAAGTTTGTGGGATGCAGCAAAAGCAGTGCTTAAAGGGAAACTTATACCACTAAATGCATATATTAAATAAGAAAAAGAATCTAAAATCAGTCATGTAAATTTCAATCTTAGGAAATTAGAATAAGAAGAGCAAATTAAATATACAAAGTAAGCAGAAGAAAAGAAATGAAAGTCAGAGCAGAAATCAATAAAACTGAAAACAGAAAATCAATAGGGAAAATCAATGAAACTAAAAGCTAGTTCTTTGATTAGAAGATCAATAAAATTGTTGAGTCTCTACCTAGGATAAGAAGAGAAGAGAAGAGAAGAAGAGAGAAAAGAAGAGAAGAGAGAAGATGCTAATTACTAATATTAGAAATGAAAGAGGAACATCACCACAAATCCTACAGACATTAAAAGAATAATCAAGGAGTACTATGAACAAGTCTATGTCTACAAATTTGATAACCTAGATGAAATGGACCAACTGCCTGAAAGACAGTCTGCTAAAATGCACATAGAAGAAATGGACAATCTGAGTAGGCCTCTATATATTAAAGAAACTGAATCAATAATTAATAACTTCCTAAAACAGAAAGCACCAGGCTCAGATGGGTTCACTGGTGGATTCTAATAAATATTTAAGGAAGAAATTAAACCAATTCTCTACAATCTCTTTCAGAGATTAGAAGCAGAGAAGAGGGAATACTTGTAAACTCATTGTATAAGGCCAGCATTACCCTAATACTAAAACCAAAGTTATTACAAGAAAAGAAACTATAGACCAATACCTCTCATGAGCAAAGATACAAAAATCTTCAACAAAATACCAGCAAATTGAGTCCAACAATGTATAAAAAGAATTGTATACCATGGCCAAGTGGGATTTATCCCAGGTATGCAAGGATGGTTCAACATTCAAATATCAATTAATGTAATCCATCACATCAACAGGTTAAAGAAGAAAAATCATATGATCATATGGATAGATGCAAAAAAATACATCTGATAATATCAATTTCCATTCATGATTAAAAAAAAAACCCTCTCAGTTAAGGAGGACTAGAGAATTTCCTCAACTTGATAAAGCATATCTATAAAAAACCCTACATCTAACATCATAATTGATGGTGAAAAACTTTCCCACTAAGATCAGGAGCAAGGCAAAGATGTCCCCTCTCAGCACAGCTTTTCCACATTATACTGAAGTCCTAACTAGTGGAATAAGACAAGAAAGCATATAAAAGATTTACAGACTGGAAAGGAAGAAATAAAACTTTTGTCTGTTGATGAGATGATCATCTATGTAGAAAATCCATAAGAATTGACCAAAAGCTCTTGGAACTAATCAGCCATTATAGCAAGGTTTCAGGATACAAGGTTAATATATAAAAGCTAATTTCTTCCCTAATATACTAACAATGAACAGGTGGAATTTGAAATTAAAGACAATACCATTCACATTAGCACCCCCCGAAAAAATACTTAGGAATAATCTGGAAAAATATGTACAAGACCTATATGAGGAAAACTACAAAACTCTGATGAATAAAATCAAAGTAACTAAATAAGTAGAGAGATATTCCATGTTTGTGGCAAGGAGGACTCAATATTGTCAAGATGTCAGTTCTTCACAACCTGATATATAGGTTAATTGCCATCCCAATTAAAATCCTGGCAATTTATTTTGTGGATACCAATACACTGATTCTAAAGTTTATATAGACAGGCAAAAGATCCATAATAGCCAACACAATATTGAAGGAGAAGAACAAAGTTGGAGTATTGACATCACTCAATTTCAAGACTTCCTTTAAAGCTTCAGTAATCAAGTACTGGCAAAATAACAGACAAATAGATCACTGGAACAGAATAGAAAATTCATAAATAGACCCACATAATTATGGTAAACTGGTCTTTGACAGAGGAGCAAAGGCAATACAATGGAGAAAAGATAGCCTTTCAACAAATGGTGCTAGAACAACTGGATGTTTACATGGAAAAAAAAAATCTAGATACAGACCTTACACTCTTCCAATAATTAACTTAAAATCATCACAAAAACAAATTAAGAATGCAAAACTATATAACTTCTAGAGAATAATATTGGAGAAAATTTAGATAACTTTTGGTCTGGCCATGACTTCATAAATACAACACTAAAGACATGCATGATTCATGAAAAAAGTGGGTAAGTTTGACTTCGCTGAAATTAAAAATTTCTGCTCTGCAAAATACACCATCAAGAGAATGAGAAGTCACAAAGGAGGAGAAATATTTGCAAAAGACATATCTGATAAAAGACCGTTATCCAAAAAACAAAACCTACAAACCCCAAGCTGAAAAAGATTGTTAGCCAAAAATATACAAAAAACTCTTAGAATTCAACAATAAGAAAACAAACAACTGAATTAAAAATGTGCCAAGGATCTCAGCAGACCCCTCACACAGATGACAGATAAGCATATGAAAGAGGGTTCCACATCATATGTCATCAAGAAAATGCAAAGTAAAACAACAGTGAGATACAACTACACACCTATTAGAATGGTCAAGATCTAACTGACAACACCAGATGTTGACAAGGATATGGAGCAACTCTCATTCATTGCTGGTGGGCACGCATAACAGTATAGCTGCTTTGGAAGGCAGTTTAACAATTTCTTACAAGACTAAACATATTTTATCATAATCCAGCAGTCTCTCTCCTTGGTGTTTAGCCAAAGGAATTGAAAATTTATGTTCACACAAAAACCTGCACATGGATACTTATAGAAGCTTTATTCATAATGGTCACAACTAGGAAGCAATTAAAATGTTCTTCAGTAGGTGAATGGATAAATAAACTGTAGCACATCCAGACAAGGGACTATTGTTCAGCAGTAAAAGAAAGAAATGAACTATTAAGCCATGAAAAGATATGGAGGAAACTCACATGCATATTCCTAAGTGAAAGAAGCCAGTTTGAAAAGTCTACATAAGGTATGAATCCAACTACACGACATTCTGGGAAAGGCAAAACTATAGAGAGTGAAAAGATCAGTGCAGGGATTAGTGGGGAGGGAGGCATACAAAGGTGGAGAACAGAGGATTTCTAGGACAATGAAACTATTCTGTTTGATACTATAAAGTCATTAAAATTTGGTCAAACCTATAGAATGTACAACACCAAGAGTGAATACTAATATAAACTCTGGACCTTGGATGATAATGATGTGTCAAGTTAGGTTCATCATTTGTAACATACATACTGCTCTGGTGGAGGATGTTGATAATGGGAGAGGCTATGCATGCGTGGAGGCAGGAGATATGTGGGAAATCTCTGGAATATTCTGCTCAATATTGTTGTTATCCTAAATCTGCTCGAAAAATGGTCTCTTTTAGAAAATGTAGGGTGCAAATGAAATTGTGATGAGTTCTGAAGTGGGTTCAAATCCCTGCTCTGGTACTAACTGTATATTATAATAAAAAAAATCCAAACCTCAGGACCCTCAGAATGTTTTCATGTCTTTTCCTGAATGTGATGATTGCACAACTTCCGATTTCTGTCTCCTGCATGTAGACTTCTCTGGTTAATATCCGAGCTAAATGTTCTGTCTTTTACCTTGATCTTTTGTCTTCCAATCACTGTCCATGTTGTTTATTCTGATTTAGTTTGCAAACCATTGAAGGCATGACTTTGTCTTACATATGTTTGTGTTCCTCATATACAAAGCTCAGCACCTGTTTTATGACCTGTTGGGTCTGAATTTGGGTGATGAGTCCTGAATTTCAGTTTTTTCATCTGTAAGGTAGGACTCATCATAACGACACTGATTGTTTGTTGTGACAATTAAGTGTGCTTGGACCTGTAAAAATGATGAAATATAAACTTTAGTGAGGAGGCCAGCTGATGAAGAGTACAAATTAGAACTGTTTATTCTGCCCCTAATATTATTTTTAGTGAAAATTAAAACAAACAAACAGCCAAGATGTCAACTACTAAAGTCACCAGTTCTTTTCCTGCTGCATGTGAACTAATCTTCCAGTTTATTCTTACATGGTTTGTCTTGCTCTCACATCTCTTTTCCTCCACTTGTCGACTTCATTGTTTGGTCACTGCCTCAGTGATTAAAGACAAAATAGGAATTCAATTCCTATGCCTCTCCTGGATTGGTACTGACAGAAGGTTAACGAACGAACAACCCTGTCGTGAAATGTCATAATGACCTTTTTAAGGAAAGGAATCAAGTCACACGGGAATGCATTCTCACTGGAGTAATGAGAATGTTAAACGCCCGGGAACTGGAACCAAACCCTGCACTGCCACCCATGTCCCCTCTCTACAGAGCAGCAGGGAGTCTGACGCTGCGCTCTGTCGTTCTGTTACTGTGGCTGACTGTGTTTCCCGACTTAGCTACTCAGTCTCGGGGGCCTGACGGGCAACCGCACTTGACTGATGGGCGAGTTGTGCGGCAGAAGGGATCTTGTGGAGGGTCTTTCAGGAAGGCGATTTCTCCCATGGCCTTAATAACAACTAGCCTCAGATAGATTAAGTCTGGGGAAAGTAGAAAGGATTTTTTTTTTTTTTTTTTAGGTCCAAAAGGCAAAGAATGAGTTAACAGATTGCTGCAGGCATCTATTTTAGTCTCACAGCTCTGAACAATTTCCAGCTGCAGATGTTAAAATATCCAAAATCCATGGAGAACAGAACAGATGACATTATTCATCCCGCCTATGCTGCTCTGGGGGCCTCCTGCAATTCACAGCATTTGATGACTCATGTGAGGAGCAACACTGCCTATGCTCCCAGCCCGCGTACCGTTCACTTCAGCTCATAAAACCTTTTATAGACAGTCACTGCAGGGCCACACTTCCAGGCTGGGGATGTACAATGATGAACAAGTTCCAGGAGACCCTCAGGAGCTCACAGCCGAGAAGGCAGGTGGAGGGCCCCTGCACGTGGTTGAGCAGCCTCTGGCCTGCACGAGGGTGCCTGGGGAGGGTGCCTGGGCTGAAATCCAGCCTCTACTCTTATTGCCAAGCCACGTGTCTGGCTCTGGAGGAAGGGGTGCCTTTTTCTAATACACACAAAGGAGCAATGTGTGTTCCCAGGGGCCCTGAATCGAGGTAGAGGCCTAGAACACATTCCTACAGGAACATAAGTGCTGTAATAGATACAGGTATCGATAACTATGAGAAGGAAGGAGAAACAGGGAAGGAGTCAAGAAGAGTGACAGAGAGGAAGGGACATTTCAGGAGGGGCTTGGAGGAGAACAGGAGGAACAGGAATTCACCCTGTAGAATTGATGAAAGAAAGGCAAACGAGGCAGGGGAAACAGAGTGAGCAAAGGTGCAGGGACTTGACAATATTGAGGCCTGTTTCTGGAACAGAGGGTGGTTCAGCCTGGCTGATGGAGGTGAGGCCAGAAGGCAGGCAGGTCTTCTAAGCCACACTGAAGATGCTGGGCTTCAGCCAGTAGGCTGATGGTTCTCAAACTTTGGTGTGACACATGAAAGGTTTATTACAAGTGTAGTTTCCTTGGCCCAAGCCCCTGAGATGAGTTCTGACTCAGTAGGTCTGGAGTACGCGGGCTCTTAAGAGTGAACACTTGGGGCACCTGGGTGCCTCAGTTGGTCGAACGTCTGTCTTCAGTTCAGGTCATGATCTCACGGTTCATGAGTTCGAGTTCCGCATCGGGCTCTCTGCTGTCAGTGCGGAACCCACTTTGGATCCTCTGTCCCCCTCTCTCTGCCCCTCCCCTGCTTGTGCTCTCTCTCTCTCTCTCTCTCTCTCTCTCAAAAATACATAAACATTAAAAAAAAAGAGTGAACACTTAAAATGATTTTCCCATTGGATTTTGATCCAGTGGTCAGAGGAGAAACAGCGGTGAGCTAGAAGGGTGTTCAAAGGAGTTTAGCCAACAAAGGGTCTGCCAGAGAAAACGACCATCAGCTGCAAAGTTGAGAGTGGGGGCAGGTGGTGAAACCCACTTTGCCAGTACATGCTCCATCTCAGAGGGGCACCTGGTTGGCTCAGTCGGTTGGGCAACCGACTATAGCTCAGGTTATGATCTTGCGGTCTGTGACTTCCAGCCCCACATGGGGCTCTGTTCTGAGAGCTCAGAGCTCAGAGCCTGGAGCCTGCTTCCGATTCTGTGTCTCCCTCTCTCTGCCCCTTCCGTGCTTGCTTTCTCAAAAATAATAAACAATAAAAAATTAAAAAAAAAAAAAAGGAAAGAAAGCTATCTCGGAGACCAGCCCTTAATTAATCCACCCTCAAATGCGAAGGTCAGATAACAGTTTTAAAATGTGAAGAAAGCAGACAGTAGGGACAGAGGCACGGACTTCAGGCCCAGCTCTACCCACTGTGGGTTGGGTCACTTCAGGCTAATCATTTCCCTTCTGGGTCTCTATCTGTACAGCAGTAGGAACACTGAGGCCCCTCTTGGCTGTATCATCTGGGACTTTGATCCCTCCTAGTGAGAATTCATTGTATAAAAGGATGCTGGAAAAGAAAAAAAAAATCTCTAATAGTGGAAATTAGAATAGGCTCAGAGTTGTTTTGAGGAAGGGAAGTTCTTTCTTTCTGAAACCTTCTCAAGCCTCTCTGTGCGCCTAGCACAGCACTCTGCACCTTGTAGGCACTTAGTACATATTGCTTAATAATGAATAGCATCCAGAGGGTCAGAGTTGGCTCATCAGGACAGGTCACATCTGAAACTCCTCCCCTGTGCTTTATCTGGCCTATATTATCAATGGGCATTTAATGTAGTGACCCTCCTATTATCCAGACATTCATTAATTAGGGTTCTCGATTATCTGGATGTTTTAAAATATCCTCAGGTAATGTTAACAATAAACCTGAGCTATCCATATGTGATTGGGTGGGGGGAAAGAATTAGAAATTTTAAAGGTGATGAAAACTTTCTCTTGGACTTACACAGGCTTTAAATATGCAGACTGTGTCTTTAAAACTTGCCAAATGGGGCGCCTGGGTGGCGCAGTCGGTTAAGCGTCCGACTTCAGCCAGGTCACGATCTCGCGGTCCGGGAGTTCGAGCCCCGCGTCCGGCTCTGGGCTGATGGCTCAGAGCCTGGAGCCTGTTTCCGATTCTGTGTCTCCCTCTCTCTCTGCCCCTCCCCTGTTCATGCTCTGTCTCTCTCTGTCCCAAAAATAAATAAACGTTGAAAAAAAAAAA
Source organism: Herpailurus yagouaroundi (assembly GCF_014898765.1). Lineage (NCBI taxonomy): Eukaryota > Metazoa > Chordata > Mammalia > Carnivora > Felidae > Herpailurus > Herpailurus yagouaroundi. The sequence continues at coordinate 28,345,717 of NW_024412415.1, read as the reverse complement.
ACTTGCCAAATGAAGGTAGTTATGTGGGATATTTGAGAGTATAATAGAAAGCAGAGAAAGCAGCCTTTGGTTTAGGAAATGATGTTCCTTCCTGTCCCAAATCAAAAGACAGGTATAAAGTTCCTTCACTAAAAAAAAAAAAAAAAAAAAAAAAAATGTTTATTTATTTATTTTGGGGGGAGAGGGGCAGAGAGACAGGGAGAGAGAATTCCAGTAGGCTCGACACGGTCAGTGCAGAGCCAGTTGTGGGGCTTGAACTCATGAATGGTGAGATCATGAACTGAGCTGAAATTAAGAGTTGAATCCTCAACCGACTGGGCCACCCAGGCGCCCCTGAAGTTCCTTCATTTATCAGTTTGCAAACTGTAAGAGTCTATGGCTAGAATGTAGTTATGTCTAGAACAAGGCAGTAGGCATGTTACACTCACTTTGGTCAAGGAAACGTGGAAGCTGTGACCAGGAAGGCATGAATTTAGGAGCTGTTCACCAGTTGAGGCAGAAGCTGTTGGTGTCTTGCCCATATTTCCATGTCACCCCTTCCATGCCAGCACCTGCAGCTCTGTGCCCGTGAGGCTTCTCTGGTGCCACACATTCTCAGTCCTGCACATGAATGTGGCACACAGGAGGTGTCAGAGGGTCATTGCCATGCCACCCTCACCCCCGTGAAAAGACAGACTGTTGGGGCCAGGTGTATGCCTTAATTCCCTTGCTCCTTGGATAGAATAATTGTCTTCTTGAGTTCCCTGAGGGTTAAGCTCCAGATGGGCACAGTGGTGACCTGCATGATCACATGTCATTCCTCGCCCTGTCTCCCTTCTCTACTGTGGCTTCTAGAATCATCTCCCAGACAAACCACCTACACTGGAATCCTTGTCTCAGGTGCCAGTTCTGGGGGAACCCAACTAAGACATCAGGCCACTGGCTGGAAGTGTGATCACTGAGGCCGTTGATTTGTAGCCCTGGGGCTAACAAAACACAGGGCCACCACATGGCTTACACAGCCCTAGAGAAAGTAGCTGAAGAGTCCCACATAAAAAGAGGTGAGCACAGGGGAAGTGCATGGACAGCAGGGTGGTGGGGAGCAAGAAGGTGGGAGAGAGCAACCTTGATGGGATGTCTACTCTGGCCCTGACTCTGGGTTCAGCGTTAGACATACATTGTCTCTATCAATCTGTCCAACAACACTATGAACTAGGAAGCTGTCACCTCCATTTTACAGGTTAGGAAATGATGATTGAAGGAAGTTAAGTAACTTGTTTACAATCACGTGACCATCGAGTGGCGTAGAGAAGGGATTTGAACTTCGGCCTCTCTGGTGCCAGTGTCTCTGCCCTATTTCCCAGAGCTCACCGAATAGCCCACACATAACTAGCAACTATCAGTGACCAGTGTGGTCTTTACAAAGAAGAGCCAGCGGTTCCGCAGGCCAGGCCGGGCTCCCCAGTGGAAAGGACCTTAGGGAAGCTGAGGTCAGTTGTCTGTGTTTCCCACTCAAGTGTCTACCTCTCTGAAATTCATTCAGAAATGTTCCATGAGAAGCTGTTTGTGTGCCAGGCACCTTGGAAGGACCTAGCTGCACAGCAGTGAGCAGACTTGCTCCAGCTCTCATGAAACCTAGAGACCCATAGGGAAGATGGATCTTCATCAAATAATCACACTCATCAATGTGTAATTAAAAATGAAGGTAATTGCTCTTAAGGAAAGAAACATGGCTAATGAAAACTTAAAACAAAGAGACTTGTTCTAGATTGGGGTCCTCAAGGGAAACTTTCCCAGGAAGTGCCATTTGAACTTCGCTCATCAGGCGGGTGAGGGGAGGGAAGGAAGATGCTGTGAGGTTAACGTGGCTTCAGGCCGAAGGGGATAGACAGGAGGAAGGTCAGGATGAGGCCGCAGAGGTGGCCAGGGGCCAAGGGAAGGGTTTTGAGTTTCAGCCTAAGAGCAAAAGGTCAGACTTGGGTGCTGAAACCATCGATTTAGTTAGAGCGTGGAGAACAGACTCTGGGTGAGGAGAGGGCAGAATTGGTGCAGACAGAGAAGTTAGGAGGCTCTCAAGGTAACAAAGGCAAACCATGAGTGTGACCTGGCCACCGGGGTGGCAGTGGAGGAGAAAAGTGATTGGTGTGGAAATTTGGAGGTAAAATCCACCAGGGCATGGTGGAAGTTTGAAGATGAGGGCACAGAGGGGAAGACTGTAAAGGTGAAACCAAGCCTAATGGCTTACATAAACTCCTATTAACTGAACTGATGTTTACATTCAATTGCAATGAAACACTGTTAAAAGGACAAAATGCCCGCTCTTGTGTACTTTATGACAGGCCTGATGAGAACAGCTGCCTTGCATGTGAGAGGGTTGCACATCCTTATGAACCTCAGACATGACCATGGTGGTGGCTTCCGGAAGTTTACATATCCAAGTTCAAGTCCTTGGGTGGCCAACACAGTTGATGCTTTTCCTGTCAGACCCACTCTAGCGGGAGAGGCTGTCTCTAAAACAGAACCACCAGACAGAGCAGGCTGACCTCAGAGGGAGAAGCTTACAATAAATCGGAGCATTCTGGGAAACCAACCCCAAGAATTCTGGCCCCCTTCCCCACTTGTGACTCTCTTTCGAACTTTAGGATTTGGCAGTCGTTCAAACCAAATAACTCTGGGGTGCAAAAGGCAATGGAGTCCAGAACAATCTCTGCCTCATTGTTTCAGATTAAATATCTCAGAATCCTCGCCCTTCTCCCTCTTCAAATACAGCATATTTTCTGGTGCAATGAGAATTTGCATAACATTTTTTTTTCTCAATATGCTTTTCTATAACAAAGCATTTGGTTGCTTCATTGGGAGAGAATTTCCAAGATTTCAAATGTGAGTGTCTGGTCCTAAGTATCCTGGTGGCACTACTTGGAGGTCCCAGTTAAAGTCACTTGTTAAAGGGAGCAGGCGCTTTTGGAACAAACATCCTCTCGGGTTCTGCTATCTAAGGGTCAGAGCCCTGGCCTCCCGGCTCAGCAGAGAGGCAGTGGGGGAGGGGAGAGTGCACCCTGGCATGAACACTGAAGGCTCCCAAACAGGGAACATGGCCAGTGGGCTCCAAACAGGGCCATTACTTTTGTTCAATTACGCATTACGAAAAGGGTAAGAAATGAGGGAAGCAAATTAAAACTCAGCAACTATTGCATCCAACACACAACTAAGGCTCTAAAATCTCATAGTTGAGATCTATGCACACCTGAGCCCTGCCTCCTACCAAACCCCATACTTCATCATTAACATCTGTGACTCTCACTGGTACTTGAATCACGGGGCGTTGGGTTGAGGGGTGTGGGATGAGGGTGTTAAAAAACAAATTAATGCCTTTGGTAATGATTTCATTCATTACCACACAATATGTAAGTCATCCCAACTCACTCTATTTGTGGCCTCTGCCTTATCTGATGGCCAATAGGGCAAGCTGTGGCCACTTCTGTTCCGTCATCTGTTCTGCCTGTCCAGGACACTCTTTCCCCCAGTAAGGCACACACATATGTTTCCTATTTGAGCCCAGTCCCTATACCCTCTCTTAGCACTGAAACCTTGTAGTGTTTAAGAACATGTTTAAGAACATGAACACTCACTCACCCCTCTGGTTCTCTCCTTTCTGGCCTCCTCTAATTCTGGCTTCTAGGAACCAGATCTTGGCTCTGACCTGCTTGGTCAGTGCCTACAGCGGCCATTGGGGATTGTGGGGCAGATACTTAGATCCTCATAAGCAATCTATGAAGTAGAAATATTCCCCATTTTACAGCTGGAGAAATTAATGCCCAGAAAGGTTAAGTGATCCAAATAAGACCACCCAGCTCTGGACCTTACTGTTTTTGATTCTATAAGCCAAATAATCTATTATTCTAAGTTTCAGCTGGAAAACAGAAAAAAATTATTAGCCACATATTGGGTGGCAAGCATTAAAGAGACAGAGATGTAAAATTAGTGAAACCAGCATAAATACGGCTGGAGTCATTGGGAACCAACTGAAGAAACTCTGGGCATGAAACATTACCCCAAGTATTTTGTATTAGTCAGCTCTGGCTTTCATAACAGAATATCATAGACTGGGTGGCTAAAACAATAGAAATTTGTTTTTTCACGATTCTGGAGTTGGAAGTCTGAGATCAGGGTGCCAGCAAGGTCAGGATCTGGTGACGACCCTCTTCTTGGCTCGATCACATACATGGTGGACCTCTTGTGTCTCTTCTTATAAAGACACCAATCCCATGGTATCAGATCCTTACTCTTGTGACCTCAGTTAATCTTAATTACAGGCCCTTCCATAAAATACAGTCACACTGGGATTTGAGCCTCAACTTACAAATTTTGGGGGAAATAATTTAGTTCATAGCATGCTCCTAAAGGAATCACTAAATCTTGGAAATAACACACAGTCATTCTTTTCCGGCACATTCCTTCCCCGAAACTCATTGCTCCGCCCAGCCTCCTTTCCTGAGGTAGGGTGGAGGGAGGGGCACCTTTCCGTCTATATTCTACCCTCAGGCTCCAGGAAAGGTTATCCAAACAGACTTTAATTGTTTCTTTTGAAGGTTTTTCCTGCCCTTGGGTTGCTTAGTCACATAAATACATCAGGGATTCCTAGAGAAAGCCCCCAAATTCTAAGAAGCTGGTTTCTACCTGGATTCAATGTTTTGTTCCAAAGTTCACTCAGCTAATCTTTCTATTTTAAGGAAAGGGAAAAACTAAACTGTAGGGCAGATTTTCTTATTTCCAGAGTCATTTTAACCCTTTAGGTAAAAGAGGATGTTAGAAAACAATACCTAGGGTTGGCTTGAAGGACTCATCTTAATGACAGTTAAGACTTCCAAAAGCATCCTCCAGGTTACAAAGACAAGCTTCTCTCGGAAAAGATCTTAACTTCCCATTTTTCTCCTGAGGCTTTTTCTTATTAAGTTGTTAGAAGCTGTTAGAATCTGGACTCACTGAGAAAATCTTAAGAGGCCCTTGCTGTGATACTTAACCAGAAGTTTAAGTGAAGCTCTAACAGGGCACTCCTGTGAAAGAAAAGTTAGAACATTTTAGTATGTCAGGGACTTCAATCACAATTAGGAAAATCAGTTGGGAAATTTCTAGAACAGGTTGGGAAATCTCTCAGAGACCTATACTATCTGAATGCAGTAAAGGGGTAAGAACCCATAGGAGAGAAGACCCACCCATGGTCCCTCTTTTTCAGAGGATCCACTTCAGCTTCAGCTGGCAGACCAGAGGGTAAATCCCCTCTCTGTCGCTTACCATTTTGTTGCCAAGTTCCGTGTGTGGGTCTCATTTTTCCTGAGCATAAGACTAAGAGGGAGTGCCTCCTTAATTTTGTGTTCTATGTGCTTCCTTAATTTTGAACCTTAAATGCCTCACTCCCCTCACCCTAGTCCCACCCTGGATGATCATATCTGCCTCACAGGGCTTTGTGAAGATGAATTTACGGATTGCATGAAAAGTACCTGGCACAAGGTGTCCATTCACTAACTGCCAGTTTTTTTCTTGTCCTCCTTCTAAAAATATCATTGTAGAAGGGACTATACCCTTACTTATCACCTAAAATCTGACTAATGATAACCAACATTTATTTAGCTCTTAGGCGCCGAGCATTATGCTAGTAATAATAATTTACTGATTACTTTCAAGTGCTTTATATCCCATATTCTAAACTGCCCATTCAATACTCTTATGAGGTAGAGATTATTATCACCTCCAGTTTACAGATGAGGAATCTGAAGTGAGAGAGTAAAAGATTTGTTTAAGGTCAAATCTGTAGGCAAGGGTAGAACTAAGAGTTTGGCTCCAGGGCCAACCCTGAGAACAAAATTAGGGAATGAGACAGTTCTTGAAAGGGGAGAGAGAAGAACGAAAAGAGTGACATGCTTTTTTAAAATCTTCTTTTAGAAATCAAAAATGGCTGCATGCATTCTTCTCCAAGTGAACATCTGTATTAGATAGGTAGGCACACTCTTATTTTGCAGAGGAGCTCAGAGAAGTAAATTTCTTGTCTAGAGGCACCTAAAATTTCTCAGCAGGTGGCCACATGTCCATGTGGGTTTTCCACTGATAACAATGGCATTGTCGGGGTCTGTGGGTTCGTGAATATTATACCACTCTCAGCCACAAGTGCGTGCTAATTTTCTGCTCATACTTGTCTTTCTTGGGTCAGGAATTCGTCATGGTGCTGTAGATGCAGGTATGTATTATCTTGGTTTTGTGGCTCTGTACATATTCGATATGTTTTGTATTTATAGCTGTGTAATAGCATAAGGAGTTTATACATAATTCCATGCTAGTATATATGTAAGTAGCATTCAAATAAAATTAATTTTGGTAAGCCTAGAGGTCTACAAGATATTTCCCTTGCAATGTATGTAACATTGAACCCCAAATAATTCAATGGGGGAGAGGGAGGGGGAGAGAACAGAGAGAGACAGAGAGAGAGAGAATCTTAAGTAAGCATCACTCCCAGTATGGAGCCGGACTCAGCGCTTGATCTCATGATTACAAGATCATGACCTGAACTGAAATCATGAGTCAGACGCTCAACCGACTAAGCCACCCACATGCCCTGACATTAATTTAAAGATGTTTTGCTAAACAAGTGATTTGCTACTAGTAACATGAATGTGATAATGATGCTGATGATGGTAAAAGTTGAGTTTGCTAAAGGACAATTTTGAAAAAAGTTAAAATCATGACTCATGCAAATATAAATAAACATATGTCAAAGATTTTACTGAATTCATCAATTAATGAGGGAAACAGGAAGATGTAAAGACCAGTCTAGAACGTGTTTGAGAAGCTATGTATCAGTAATTTAATAAAAGAATGTTAGGATATAATTGCTAGGTTAGATACAGGACTGGTTAATGTCCCATATGGCAATAAATTACAACACTTGGAGTTCCCTTTTCTACTAAGCAAAAATCATTTGCATCTCTCCTAGGAAAAAAATCTGTAAGCTAACATGTAATTTTTCAAAGTCTGGGAACATTATTTTACTTTATTTTTAGTAATCTCTAGACCCAATGTGGGGCTTGAACATGCGTACAAGGGATCAAGAGTCACATGCTCCGCTGACTAAGCCAGTCAGGTGCCCCTCCGTCTGGGAACTTTATTAAAAACTGAGTCCAATTAAGTACACTACTCTAGTTCAGTGGTTCTCAAATCTGGTCCATGAGACTCCACCTGCCCAGGTCTGAGAGAAGCTTTTAGGGATCTATGTGTTCAAAATTATTTTCATCATCATCATCATCATCATTATCATCATAACATTATATATCTTTCTCATGGTGTTAACAGTTTCATTGATGGGGCAGGAGAAATGGTGGCTGACACTGCTGTCACTGTCACACAGATCAAGGCAGTGGCAGCGAACTGAACTAGTTGGTGTATTCTTCACCACGCACTCCTAGAGAAAAGAAAGTGTTTCACTTAAGAACGTCCTCATGGGGCCCCTGGGTGACGCAGTCGGTTAAGTGTCTGACTTCAGCCAGGTCACGATCTCGCGGTCCGTGAGTTCGAGCCCCGCGTCAGGCTCTGGGCTGATGGCTCAGAGCCTGGAGCCTGTTTCCGATTCTGTGTCTCCCTCTCTCTCTGCCCCTCCCCCGTTCATGCTCTGTCTCTCTCTGTCCCAAAAATAACTAAACGTTGAAAAAAAAATTTAAAAAAAAGAATGTCCTCAGTGAAGCCATAGAAATTTCTTCTATTAAACCTTGCCCACTGAGTAGAACTCAATTTTAATATTTGGTGTGACAAAACGGGAAGTGTTCATGAAGTATGATCAGTTGCCTTGAGGAGAGAAACTCGTAGAGGTGAACTGTGAGCTGAATTAGTCACTTTTTTTTTTTAATTTTTTTTTTCAACGTTTATTTATTTTTGGGACAGAGAGAGACAGAGCATGAACGGGGGAGGGGCAGAGAGAGAGGGAGACACAGAATCGGAAACAGGCTCCAGGCTCCGAGCCATCAGCCCAGAGCCCGATGCGGGGCTCGAACTCCCGGACCGCGAGATCGTGACCTGGCTGAAGTCGGACGCTTAACCGACTGCGCCACCCAGGCGCCCCGAATTAGTCACTTTTTAATGAAATACCATTTTTACCTAAAAGGATGGTGGACAACTTCTTCTAACTTGGGAGTTTGGCAGACATTTTCTTAAAAATGAGCCAGGTAAGCCTGTCGCTTCAAAGAAATCCTATAACAGTATTTGTTGCCAATGGTAAATCTTGAGTTTTCAAGTGAAAATTAGAATTTTGGTAGGCTTATATCTGACACCACAAGCTTGACAGCTTTCTAGTACCCTGAGATTCATTGAGACATTAATGAAGTTGGTATCGTATAATGAAATACGCTGACATTTAGAAGATCTATACAAACATGATGTTAGGAAATTCAAAATGCAACACGAACCAGTGGATTTTAATATAACCAAATATGAAAAGTTCATTGCTATGGTTCCAGATTCTACCTTGCAGTTAATGTTTAAGAAACTACCACTTGTTCAATTTTGATGTATTATCAAAGAAAATGTCCACAACCACCTGAAAGTCTATTAAAATACTCTTCCCTTTCCAACAAAATATATGTGTGAGGTCATATTTTGTTCACATCTGTCAACCAATATATCAAAATGGGCTAAATACATAAGCAAGTATGAGAATCCAGCTGTCTTCTGTTTAGCCAGACATTAAATGGATTTGCAAAAATGTAAAATAATGCTACTCTTCTCGCTATAATTTTATTTTGCAAGATATATTTTCATTGATAATGTTAGATGTTAATCTATAATGGGTTTTTTATTATCATTTAAAAATAAATTAGTAAACAAATCTCAGTTTTTAATTTCTAATACATAAACATTGATAGATACAACTCATATAAACAAAAGCTTTTGGGGAGCCTGGGTGGCTCAGCAGTTAAGTGTCTGACTCTTGACATTGAGTCAGGTCACGATCTCACAGTTCACGAGTTTGAGCCCACTGTGTTGGGCTCTGCACTGACAGTGTGGAGGTTGCTTGGGATTCTCTGTCTCTCCTGCCCCCTCTCTCTGCTCCTTCCCAGCTTACTTTCTTTCTCTCTCTCAAAATAAATAAACTTAAAAAAAACTTAAAAAAAAAAAGGATTTTTGGGATTCTCAATAATTTTGAAGATTATAAATGGATCCTGAAACCTGAAAGAACATCCTTGGGCAGGCCTTCAGTCCTGTATGCTCTGGAAGGAACGTGTTGCCCACCTTTTTCGGGTATCTTCTCTTGACAGAGTTCTTATGTATTTGGTGTGGCTATACATAACGAGTTGTGTGATAACTTTGCATACCCACCAGTTTTCAGGTTGAACAACTGGGAAAGTTTTCTTTTCTTTTTTTTTAAATTTTAAAAAATGTTTTTATTTTATTTTTGATTGTTTGATTTTTGAGTGAGACAGTGTGCCGGCAGGGGAGGGGCAGAGAGAGAGAGGGAGACACAGAATCCGAAGCAGGCTCAAAATCACCAAGTGTGATATCATGACCTGAGCCGAAGTTGGACATTTAACCAACTGAGCCAATCCAGATGCCGCTGGGAAAGTTTTCTTCATACAATGTTCTGTGATGTCCTTGGCCTCTAGTTGTTTAGATGTTATGTAGATCTCTATTCTTTTCTTCCTCCAGTGATGACAATTCTCATAGCATTTTTTGGCCCCCATACTATCTTACACAGTGCCCATGTAGATACTGAAGTCATGTTATGGTATTCAGTGGCTGTCTAGATGACCCAGAATCTGCAAACATTAGTATTATTTTAAATAGGCATCAAATGACAAGACCTGAAAGTCCTCATGGAGCATTCACAGATGCCTGAAGGTGAGTGTACGGCTCCCGGCTCGAGAAGCCCGAGCCAGTTGAATGAACCTCAGAGACACTGGAAATGCTGCTGTTCTCAGCACCAATTACATAGTTACTTAGCAGTTTCTTAAAAGCTATCTCTAAATGCCATTTGAAGAGTTGTTCTTCTTATTTCTATGCCCCAGAACTCAGTTCGAAATGTTTTCCTCTTAGCTTGTTGATTACCCACAGACCAAAAATCTATGTCCAGGTCCACCCTTAGTTCTTCCTCCCAAAGTTCCCATCAGACATGTCATATGCCTTGTCTCCCTCTCACACATGCCTCCTTGTTGTGGGTACAGAGGTCCTGAGTCACCTTCCTTCCACAGCTCCATGCTCTGGCTCCCCCACTTTGCTATGAAGCTCTCCTACAGGCCATTGTGCATATTTCCCAGGCACACTAAGCACTAAGCACAAAATGTGCTACGGGCCATTTTATATGCTCCTATGGGTGTTAACTGCAGAATAGTATTAAACTCTTGTCAGATACTATATTTAAATAATATATTTAATTAAAAACTGGCAATAAGGCAGCAGAGGAAAGGGTCTATATCTGCAGGCAGCCTGACCTAGGATGAAACAAAGCATTCCTAAGCTTTTTGTGTGGAAAAGCAGAGGACTGTCCATAGGTGCTTTGAAGTGACAAAAAATACACTAGTGCCCATTGTGGGCACCTTCAAACATTCTGAAAAATCACTGATTTCTGCCAAATACCGTGGCCTGAGACTGAACATCTGAGCATGGGAGAGGATCACCCACGTTTCTGCAGTGGGAGAGAGTGAGAACCTTTGGCTCAGTTGTGATCATGTGATGTTTGGCATCACATACTACTTGTATTGCAAGACATCACTTATTTATCAAGTTAGAATTTATTAGAAATGTTTGCTGGTCCTGCGGAACCCTCGCAGAACACGTTACTCGCAGTCCAAGGTTTTTCTGTATTTAGTTCCCACTCTTCCACTTACTAACTGTGTGAACTGGACAAATCACTTAACCTTCTGACCCTCGGTGTCCTCAACCACAAAGTGGTAATGATAAGCCATACACTGCCTGTTGTGTGGAGTTTTGATAATGAAGGATGTGAAAGTATTTTGAAAATTGTAAAGTGCTAGTCAAAGGCAAGCTGAAGAACTGATCCATGTCAGCAAAGTCAAAGGATATAAAATCAATGCACAGAAATCGGTTGCATTCCTATACACCAATAATGAAGCAACAGAAAGAGAAACCAAGGAATCGCTCCCATTTACAGTTGCACCAAAACCCATAAAATACCTAGAAATAAACATAACAAAGAGGTGAAAAATCTATACACTGGAAACTATAGAAAGCTTATGAAAGAAACTGAAGACACACACACACACAAATGGAAAAATATTCCATGCTCCTGGATTGGAAGAACAGTGTTAAAATGTTGATACTACCCAAAGCAATCTACATATTCAATGCAATCCTTATCAAAATAACACCAGCATTCTTCACAGAACTAGAACAAACCATCCTAAAATCTGTACGGAACCAGAAAAGACCCCAAATAGCCAAAGCAATCCTGAAAAAGAAAACCTAGTTTGGAGGCATCACGACTCTGGACTTCAAGATGTATTACAAAGCTGTAATCATCAAGGTAGTATGGTACTGGCACAAAAACAGACACCCAGATCAATGGAACAGAATAGAGAACCTGGAAATGGACCCACAAACATATGGCCAACTAATCTTTGACAAAGCAGGAAAGAATATCCAATGGAATAAAGACAGTCTCTTCAGCAAGTGGTGCTGGGAAAACTGGACAGCGACATGCAGAAGAATGAACCTGGACCACTTTCTTACACCATACACAAAAATAAACTCAAAATGGATGAAAGACCTCAATGTAAGACAGGAAGCCATCAAAATCCTCGAGGAGAAGGCAGGCAAAAACCTCTTTGACCTTGGCTGCAGCAACTTCTTACTCAACACATCTCTGGCAGCAAGAGAAACAAAAGCAAAAACGAACTATTGGGACCTCATCAAAATAAAAACTTCTGCACAGCGAAGGAAACAATCAGCAAAACTAAAAGGCAACTGATGGAATGGGAGAAGATATTTGCAAATGACATATCAGATAAAGGGTTAGTATCCAAAATCTATAGAGAATTTACCAAACTCAACACCCAAAAAACAAATAATCCAGTGAAGAAATGGGCAAAAGACATGAATAGACATTTCTCCAAAGAAGACATCCAGATGGCCACCTAACACATGAAAAAATGCTCAACATCACTCATCATCAGGGAAAATCACAATCAGATACCACCTCACACCTGTCAGAATGGCTAACATGAACAACTCAGGCAACAACAGATGTTGGTGAGGATGCAGAGAAAGAGGATCTCTTTTGCATGCTGGTGGGAATGCAGGCTGGTGCAGCCACTCTGGAAAACAGTATGGAGGTTCCTCAAAAAATTAAAAATAGAACTACCCTAGGACCCAGCAATTGCACTAGTAGGTATTTATCCAAGGAATACAAGTGTGCTGTTTCAAAGGGGTTCATGCACCCCGATGTTTACAGCAGTGCTATCAACAATAGTCAAAGTATGGAAAGAGCCCAAATGTCCATCGACAGATAAATGGATAAAGAAGATGTGGTATATACAATGTAGTATGACTCGGCAATCAAAAAGAATGAAATCTTGCCATTTGCAACTACGTGGATGGAACTGGAGGGTATTATGCTAAGTGAAATTAGTCAGTCAGAGAAAGACATATATCATATGACTTCACTCATCTGAGGACTTTAAGACACAGAACAGATGAACACAAGGGAAGGTTCAAACATAAGGACAAAACATAAAAGACTCTTAAATACAGAGAACAAACAGAGGGATGCTGGAGGGGTTGTGGGAGGGGGGATGGGCTAAATGGGTAAGGGGCATTAAGGAATCTACTCCTGAAGTCATCGTTGCACTATTTGCTAACTAACTTGGATGTAAATTAAATAATTGTAAATAATAAATGTAAATTAAATAATAAACAAATAAAACAAAGGCAAGTTGGTAGTAAGACCAACAATGACATATTTAATAGCCACTTTATGATTCCTCCCATTGAGGCTGGACAAGCGTGTCATCTCAGCCCAATTAACATACTGAGGATGTAGGAACACAAGATTCTTAAAGACAGGATTTTTTTTTTTCCCTGCAAGATGTTTGCTTCTTCTAGTTGCAGTATATCATGTTTGAATGTTGTGGTGCTTGATGAAATTTTTTGGCAACCTGTGACTGATGGAAATGAGAAATCACTTGCCTCTCCAAGTAGATCATAACTGCCTCCTTGCTCCAAAAAGAGGTGCTCTGTAGAGTAAATAGTTTCAACTTAAAAATAGAACATCTGGGGGTGCCTGGGTGGTTCAGTCGGTTAAGCGTCTGACTTCAGCTCAGGTCATGATCTCGAGGTCCGTGAGTTCAAGCCCCGCCTCGGGCTCTGTGCTGACTGCTCAGAGCCTGGAGCCTGTTTCGGATTCTGTGTCTCCCTCTCTCTCTGCCCCTCCCCCATTCATGCTCTGTCTCTCTCTGTCTCAAAAATAAATAAACGTTAAAAAAAAAAAATAGAACATCTGCATCCTGAAAGGCCAGGCTTCTTCTTATAATGTAACCATATTTAAGACAACTTGGAAATAAATAAAAATAATCCAGAATCCTACTATCTGAATACAACTTTTTGTGTATTTGCCCATTACTGTCCAGTTGTCATCCTGAAACACAGATAGCTTAAGATAGCTGTAATTATAATGTACACACCATTTGGTATTCTACCCTTTTTCATTTAACATTATAGCAAACATTTGTCCATGTTTCTACATAGCCTCCATGTTTATCACTGTAATGGCAAAATAATATCCCATGAAATTAGTTAATCATAATCCCCTTTGGGTCAGAATTTACATTGTCTCCAGGTTTTTCTTTTGCTACTGTTAATAATGCTGCAATGGAGAGCTTCTTAAACATAGCTTTTTGCCTAATTGAAAAATAAATTCTCACGGGTAGAACTATTTCCTCAAAGGGTATGAAAAATCTTTAGGATTCTTGCAAATATATTTTTATTGCTTTCCAAAAGGATTTCCCTATTTATAATGCCAATAGATGTATTTGATTTCATTGCAAACATTTCAGGATTGAGCAATTTATTATAAAATTTTACCAATTTAAGAGGTATAAAATGCTCTCTTAGAGTTGATTTACTTTTATCAATTAAAAAATTTTTTTAGTTAACATACAGTGCAATATTGGCTTCAAGAGTAGCATTCAGTGATTCATCACTTGCATACAACACCCAGTGCACATCATAAGTACCCTCCTTAGTACCCATCACCCATCTAGCCCATCTCCCACCCACCTCCTTCCATCAACCTTCAGTTTGTTCTCTATCTTTAAGAGTCTCTTGTGGTTTGCTTCCCTTTTTTTCTCACCTCCCCCATATGTTCATCTGTTTTGTTTCTTAAATTCCACATATGAGTGAAATCACATGGTATTTAAAGGAAAGACAATTTTCAAGGACTGCTTTTTAATTTTTTTAACATTTATTTATTTATTTATTTTTAAAAATTTTTTTTTCAACGTTTTATTTATTTTTGGGACAGAGAGAGACAGAGCATGAATGGGGGAGGAGCAGAGAGAGAGGGAGACACAGAATCGGAAACAGGCTCCAGGCTCTGAGCCATCAGCCCAGAGCCTGACGCGGGGCTCGAACTCCCGGACCGTGAGATCGTGACCTGGCTGAAGTCGGACGCTTAACCGACTGCGCCACCCAGGCGCCCCAACATTTATTTATTTTTGAGAGACAGAGCACAAACAGGGGAGGCGCAGAGAGAGAGGGAGACACAGAATCAGAAGCAGGCTCCAGGCTCTGAGCTGTCAGCACAGAGCCCGACGCGGAGCATGAACTCATGAACCATGAGATAATGACCTGAGGGGAAGTCAGGCGCTTAACCGACTGAGCCACCTAGGCACCCTTAAAGGACTACTTTTTAGAGGAGAAAATTTGGGTACCAAGAAGAGAAATCCAGGAAGCAGACAGTACCTTTCTTTAACACTTTGCCCACCCCAAGAAGGTGAGAAAATGAGCTGGTTCCCAACCTCTGCTTCAGAGGATGAGAACAGGCGGGCCTGCCCTGGAACCCACATCACATTTGGGCTTCCGGTATGTCATAAAGGAACAGTCCTGCAATAGTTTACATACTTGCTGGAACTCACCAACAGAGGGTTTCAGTTTCCTGGAACTTCAAAACCAGCAAATACAAGTTACAAATATTCCAGGAAGGGATATAGGTTTGGCAATGTGAAAGTTGATTATCACCCAAATACTGGCATCTAGACCTAGTCAGAAGGAATTTTCAGGCAAACAGAATCTGGTGTGATGTTTATTGCTGCTTAGAGGGAGCCAGGCCTCCTAGCTTTGCTACTTGCACAAATTCCCAAGAGAACTTGGGGGTGGCAAAAGCCTACTGCAGTTTTCTCAGTTTCACTTTGCCCATTTGCTAAATGCATTGCCTGAGAGAAGTGCTATGAAACATGTGAAATGGAATCTTGGAAATAACTCTGACGGTCTCAGATAGAAGTGACAATTTTAATTATGAAAGCTTGCTCCATTAAAGAAAAATCAGATACCTTTTTACTATTTCATATGCTGGCTGAGATATTCTTTTTTTAAGTTTATTTTTATTTATTTTGAGAGAGAAATAGGAAGTAGGGGAAGGGCAGAAAGTGAAAGAGAGAGAGAGAGACAGAGACAGAGAATCTCAAGGAGGTTCCGTGCCGTCAGTGCAGAGCCCAATGAGGGGCTCAAACTCATGAACCGAGACCTAAGCCGAAACCAAGAGTCAGATGCTTAACGAACTGAGCCACCCAGGTGCTCATCTGGTTCAGATATTCTTCACAAAACACACAAAAAATGACTTGAGCCTTAATTTTGATAAATTCAAAAGCAGTAGCAAAATATAAAGGGGAACACTTTACTAAAAAAAAAATTATTTTAATTGTTAAAAATGTTAAGGTAAGCAGAGGTGATTTCATGCATGTAGAGGTGTTTCCTTTTCCCTGGTTTGCCCTTTACGTATTTAATTTTTTTTTCTCATCAGGTAGATTGTAGAGGGAAAAAAAATCTTATTTCACCTTAAAAACAACTGTGTGAAGCAGGTATTGTCTTCATTTTATAGATGAGGACACGGATGCACAGAAGAGCAGGGCCTTGCCTCCGAGGTCACACAGCTCAGAGTGTGCCTCTACTCTCCTATTCGAGCCCTTCTGCTTCAGCTGAGGGTTTGCTCTCCCTGCATTTGAAATTGTGCAAAGGCTGATGTTCTTCTACCCAGGTTATAAAGGAGGTCTGGGAAAGACAGCAATGAAGATCCTGAGAAACTGCACGAAGGTGGGGAGAAGCCCTCGGGTGGAGAATGTGTGAACAGCAGGTGGCAGCAGCGTCCTTGGAGTTGTGGTTATTCTCTGAGTCCTTGGAAAGCAAGGTCAATGCACACCATGGAAGGCATGGATCTAATGCCTGACCTCTTCTCTCTGATCTGTCTCCCGTCCTTCATCCACCTCCTGCTGAGCCAAGCGGACTGTCTGACACCTATTAAGGTGTTTCCCTTTCTCTGCAGTGTATCCCTGAGGAACCAGGAGAGGAAGACTGGGGAAAATGACCCAGAAGTCATTTGTAATGGAAAGGCTCCATCCAGATAATTAATGTCATGTACAGTTGTATGATGGCGGCATGTTGCCCTCTCTGATCCTTGACATCCTGTTCGAAAAATGGGGATAATAATGGCCACCTGTCTCACAGGGTCATTGATTGAAGAAATATGATATGTGGAAATCTTTCGAACAGTACAGTGCATACAACACATGCTGCTCATTAGTACTATTCTTTGTAGATGGCTTTCTCATTTGCAAGGGCTTTCGTACCTATCATTCCATTCCATCCTCCCTCCATACTCTGAGATGCAGATATTATGTCCATTTAACAGAGAAGGACTCAGGTTGAGTCAGAGGAAGTAAAAGTTAGCATGAACTTTGAAGTCAGACAGAGGAAGTCAGATTCCTCTGAAGTGTGGGAACACATGCAAGTTAATGAGTGCTTCAGAGCCTCGGTTTCTTTGTCTGTATAATGGTGATAATATCATCTACCTTCTGTGTTTGTTATGAGGGTTAAATAAAATAACATATGTGAAGCTCTCTGGTGTAGTTCCTCTTACATAAGGAACACTTAAAATTATTAGAACTATGCCTTAGGGTCAAACATACAGAAGGCACCCCTCACAATCCCACCACCCAGAATTAACTCTGTTATTATTGCGGTGTGCTGTTTTTTCCCTCAGTGCTTATATGTAACATGGCTGAGATCACATCGCGTATGGAGATGCAACCTGTCCCTAAGCAAGTGGCAGAGCTGGGCTGGCTCCAGGTCCAAGCTGTCCTGTGTAATCACTGCTCTACACTGCCTCTCTGATGTTAAGGCTTATTACATGGCTTTGGAGAAACTGATGAAAAAATGTTTAAATGTTTTAAGTTTGAAAGTACACACTTAGATTCAAAAGCACGTAAAGAAGCCAGAAGTAGCCAAAACAGTCCTATCATATGATTAAAGGCTAGAATTTTGCCCGGAAAAGTTGTGTTTGATGTGGAAAAAAATTAACGTCTGCATATTTCTGTTTAGCCAACATGTTGTTAAAATATTACTGCTGTGTCGTTACAATTACAATGAATAAATTTGGTAAAACTAATAAAGCAGTCATTTGACAACACTGATTAAACTGACAAGTTGAGTGAATTGATCATTCAACAGATTGAGTTTTGGGGTACACTGACTTTTGGCAAATTGGCTTGCATCTATCGGTCATGGAGTAGTATTGTTGAGTAACGAACATCTGAATGAATGAATGAATGAATGCACTGAATCTTGCTATAAACCAAATGATCTTCCCTTCTAAAACGCAGTGACTTTTCAGTGCACAGATTCCATACAATCCCTCTCAAAATACCAATGACATTTTTCACAAAACTAGAACAAATAATACTAAAATTTGTATGGAACCACGAAAGATCCTGAACAGCCAAAGCAGTCTTGAGAAAGAAGAACAAAGCTGGAGGTATCACGATCCCAGATTTCAAGATAAACTACAGAGCTGTAGTAATCAAAATAGTACGATACTAGCACAAAAAATAGACACATAGATCAATGGAACAGAGAGACCCCAGAAATAAACCCACGACTGTATAGTCAGTTAATCTATGACAAAGGAGGCAAGAATATACATGGGGAATATACAATGGGGAAAAGACAGTCTTTTCAATAAATGGTGCTGGGGAAAGTGGATACCTACATGCAAAAGAATGAAACTGAGCCATTTTCTAACACCATACACAGAAAACAAACTCAAAATGAATTAGAGACCTAAATATGAGGCCTGATACTGTAAAAATCCTAGAAGAGAAGAGAACACAGGGAGTAATTTCTCTGACACTGGCCATAGCAATTTTTCTAGATATCTCTCCTAAGGCAAAGGAAATAGAAGCTAAAATAAACTATTGGGGCTATATCAAAATCAAAAGCTTTTGCACAGCAAAGGAAATCATCAACAAAGCCAAAAGACAACCTACTGAATGGGAGAAGATATTTGCTAGTGATATTTATGATAAGGAGTTAATATCCAAAATATATAAGGAACTTACACAACTCAGCACACACACACACAGAAAAAAAAAAAAACACAATCCAATGAAAAAGAGCAGAGGACCTGAATAGACATTTTTCCAAAGAAGACATACAGGTGGCCAGTAGACACATGAAAAGATGCTCGACATCACTAATCATCAGGGAAATACAAATCAAAGCCACAATGAGAGATCACTTTACATCAGTTAAAATGCTACAATAAAAAGGCAAGAAATAACATGTTGGCAAAGATGTGGAGAAAGAGGAACCCTTGTGAAAGGTTGGTAGGAACATAAATTGGTACAGTCACTGTGGAAAACAGTATGGAGGTTCTTGAAAAAATTAAAAATAGGAATACCATATGATCCAGTAATTCCATTATTGGGTATTTACCCAGGGAAAACAAAAACAGTAACTTGAAAAGATAATATGCACCCCTATGTTTATTGCAGCATTATTTACAATAGCCAAGACGTGGAAGAGTCCATGAACAGATGAATGGACAGGGAAAATGTCACACACACACACACACACACACACACACACACAATGTAATATTACACAGCCATACAGAGGATGAGAGCATGCCATCTGAGACAATATGGAGGGACCTAGTGGGTATTATAGAAAGTAAAATAAGTAAGACGGAGAAAGACAAATATCATATGATTCCACTCATAAGTGGAATGTAAAAAAGAAAGCCTAATGAATAAACAAAAAGCAGGATCATAACAAACTAATGGTTCCTAGAGGGTAGGGTTTGGGGGGGTTGGGCCAAATGGGTAAAGGGGAGAGGGAGATACAGGCCTCCATTTACCGAATGACTAAGTCTTGGGAATAAAAGCACAGCATAAGGAATATGGTCAGTGATCTTGTAAAAGTGACGTAATGGGACAGATGGTAGCTATATTTGGGGTGAACATAGCATCATGTATATATTTGTCAAATCACTAAGCTGTACATGTGAAACTAATGTAACATTATGTGTCAACTATTCTCATATTAGAAGAGAGAGAGAGAGAGAGAGAGAGAGAGAGAGAGAGAGAGAGAGAGATCAGATTTGTGGTCACCAGAGGTGGAAGAAGGAGAGAGACAATAGGATGGTGGTCAGAAGGTCCAAACTCCCAGTAATCGGATAAGCAAGTACGGGAGACGTAACGTACAAAACGATGACTAGAGCTAACAGTGCTGTATGATGTACAGGAAAGTTGTTAAGAGAATAAAGCCTAAGAGTTCTTGTCACAAGGGGGAAATTTTTTCCTTTCGTCTTTTTTTCTTATTGTATTGATATGAGAAGATGGACACTAGCTGAACCTACTATGGTGATCATTTCACAATACATGTGAATCAAATCAACATGCTATACATGTTAGACTTACACGGTGACGTATGTCAATTATTTCTCAATAAAAGTGGAAAATAAAAAAATAATAAAATGGCACACACACACACACACACACACACACACACACACACACACATTCAATGAGTTTACATGATGTCAGCATTTTAAGAGCCTTGAAAGTTTCCTGAGACAGAAATTCTGGTTCTAGAATCATGTTGTGGGCACTTCTGCTCCAAATCCATGCCGATGGCCTTGGTTGGTTGCTCAGCATCCACCAGTGTTTCCCGGTGGTTCAGGGTAGAAGCCCACACACTGTGGGCTTGGAGTCAGAGGAACCAGGTTCCGACCTCATTCGGCTCACCCAGAGCCAGCCCCAGAACACTGGCCAGCCAGCTCATCCTTGAACTGTTTCCTCATCTGTAAAATGGGCATAGTTCTGAAGCCTGCACCCTTCCCTTGTTCCTGGCATGACTGTCAAAATCAAATGAAATATTTAAATGTTCTCTGGGAGCAGGGAAGTGCTAGGCGGATGTGAGTTCGTTATTGTGAAGCAATTAGACCTCAGGGTCCAAAGTGCACTGGTGTGGTGAGGAAGGGGTAGGATCTTCCTGGGGAAGGAGGGCCTGGCCTGCTCTCTCCTTTGCTCTTTGGCCTTGCCCTTCTGGTCACTGACACCCGGGACAGAGAGACGCATAGACCTATTAAACGGCCCCCCACAGGTCACCTGCCTGTGAAGAGCAGACAGACAGCAGCGGCCTCATAACCAGCGCCTCTCCCCTGGACACTTCAGGCTGAGGTTGTCTGTGCAGAGCCACTGCAGGAGGGGTGAGGAGAGCAGCCTGGCCTCTCCCGCAGTCACTCCTGGGCCCGCAAGGGCTGCTGATGCCCCCCTGGTCTGGCCTTTCCCTCTCACCACAGCGCTGAAGCCAGCCTGTCAGTGTTCCGAGCTAATGTCCAACGGCCACCTTTGCTGACTCACAGAAAGAAACCTGCAGTCAAGGACACCTCACTGGGGAGTGCCGAGGAAGGGACAGAACACAGCTGGGTGTGCCAAGAGAGCCTGGGAACACCAAAGACAAAAGAATGGTAGTGGGGGGGTGTGGGGGGAGAAGTCTAGAAAGCACTGTTTTCTTGTCTCCTCCCTTTTCTCAAGTGTAAGAGTGAAAAAGGAGAGGAAGGGCATTCTTCAAAGGGAAAAAGCAACCAGGGTCAGTGCTTGCATGGGTGACAGTACACAGGCACTACCATCAGGAGACCTACCATCGCTCAGTGAGGCTGCGGGCTGGCCGGTTCAGGCCAGAGGCCCTCCAGCAGCTTCTCGCCTCACAGCCAGTCGGGCTGACCTGCGCAGGCCTCTTGCCAGCAGCCAACCAGTAACGTATCACCCACTCATTCTGGTTTACTTTCTCTTTCCTGACTTGTATCAGCCCTAGCATAGGCTCAATGTAGCAGTTCACTATATGTGTAAGGTACTTCTTTCCAGAAAGTGTCACACCCACCATCTGAAAGCTCATACACTGGAGGTCACAGGGTTTAAAGCACTTCGGTACAGATGGACTGTGAACTGAAAGGTTCTGAGGTTACTCACTGCAGTGATTATCTCGTATCAGCTGGGACCTCCATCTTACCCCTTGGAGATCTGGTTCGACTTGTCCTGAACCCCAGTTCCAAGGCCTGTGACCAGCGTGAGTTTTCGACTATAACAGGCCCCAGGCCCTTTCAATTAATTTTGGAATTCACATTCCACATCATAGCAAACACGTTAGAATATATCCATATTTCACATTAAACACAAAATGTTTGCTAGGCAAAAAAAAAAAAAAAATCAAAATGAGTTTTGGTTTCGAAATTATTTAGCTACTAGTCATTCATTTACTATATGATTATGATATCTAGGCTGTCATCAGACATGCACAGGAAATTTTATAGGGTGAGAATATCAAACCATAGTATTACTTTCAAATACAAAGGATTTATAAATACGAAATTTAAAACTGCAGTTGACATAATTACGTTTTATAGATGTTTAAATAAAATGCTTTACTTTCAATTTTATACTTTTCTCCTGTGTTTAGACCCGTTCATTGTTTTTCTCATATGTTTTCACAGGCCTTTGAAAACCGTACATCTGCCAGAGGCCCTGTACCAATGGGGGCTGCAGACCAGGTGGCCTTGCTGGAGGTTGCTAAAAGCCTTCCCAAGATTTTGGCCTGCCCCTCACCTCATTTCTAGCATCCTTCTGATTCCTTTCTCCTGTATAGCTGCTCATGCTTTGGTTTCGGCTGGTACCAAAACCGGTCACAAAGCTCCTTCAATGTCTCCTATAAAATACCTCTTGGCATTTTTTGGTATTTGGTATTCACCTCTTGGTGGAATCCTGGATCAGGGCTGGTCACCAGAAAGACTGAGGATAATCTGAAGCTTGGATCGTTTAGCCTCAAAGCCCTTTCTCTGAAGAGGGCAGGGGGCTGGAAATGGAGTTAATAATCAACCATGCCTACATGATGAAGCCTCCATAAAAATTCCTATAATACCAGGTTTGGGGTTTGGGGGACTTCTGTGTTGTTGAACACACCTACATGCTGAGATGGTGCCCTACTCCACCTCCTTCCTCCTCAGGAGCCCTCTGGATCTTGTCTTATGCATCTCTTCCTCTGCCTCTTCACTCATTACCTTTACTATGTCGTTTATCATACACTGGTAAAACCTAACTCCTTCCCTGATTTCTGTGAGCTCTTCATGGGAGCTCTTTCATGGGAGGGTCTTTCATGGGAGCTCTATTTCTAGCCAGTTGGTCAGAAGTACAGGTAACAGCCTAGGACTTAGGATTGGCACTTTAAGTGGGCTCAGTCTCGCGGGATTGAGCCCTTCACCTATGGGAGCTGATGCCAACTCCAGGTAGATAATGTCAGAACTGAACTGAATTGTAGGACACCCGGCCAGCGTCGGAGAATTGCCTGAAGTGTGGAAAACCCACACGTCTTGTGTCAGAAGTGTTGCAAGCATGGTAGTGCGATGATTTTATGATTCTGGGCAGATTCAAAGTTTCTTCACATCAGGAAAAGATTGGGGATTCTTTGTGTAAGGGTATTTCACGACATATAACACATTACACTATGAAAACAGGGAGATGGAAAAGTTTACCGAGGCAGGCAGAATGAAAACAAGCCGTTTCCCATTAAGTCTCTTCAGTTCGCATCCTGAAGGTGGAGCTGACTTTTAAACTTGCCCACCAGCAATGCGGAGTGTGGCTGGAAGGCGCCCATGCTGCTACCGCCCTGTGGGTTCTCATATGGTACTCGGCTGTGACACTCTAAGGTAAGAAGGGAGAATGGAGCTTCAAGGCTCATACTGGTGAGACCGACGAAATCCCTCTGGCAAATCCAGGAAAATCTAGAATTCCAGAGGGCCAGGGGGAAATCACAACTTTCAGACTGGGATCAAACTTCATCAACTTTCATAACTGGGAGATGATGTCTAACTTGCAAATCGCTGTGCTGCCAAATGAAGCCAAGTTCACTTTCTGTGAGGTTGACCGGCTGCAAAATAGAAGTATGGGGAGAGAGTACACGTGGGGATGTCGGGGCGAGAATAACAATCCCATCTCTTCTGGTAAGCTTGAAGGGGGGGTGGTTGGGAGACGATGAGAGAAATACCCATTCTAGAATTCCTATTCTTGTTTGTTCCTGTCCTGTCCTCCCCACCTCCCTCCTCCTTCCCAACACACACACACACACACACACACACACACACACACACACACTCCTTGCAGCATGGAAACCATTTAGCCGCAGACAGATGACTTCCCAGGCATACTGTTGGGAGTACCTGGAGTAAATCACTTCCTTCTCTATCCCCGGGAAAGGCCTCTCTCTTGCTTGAATCATAATTCAAACAGTCCGCCTCCAGTGAGCTGAGACTGAGATAAAGTGCACCAGCACCAACTGCCTGAGCTCCAAGAATTAGGAACAAGACAAGATAAAGAGAAGTTGCCTTTGGGGTAATGCAGTGCCTGCTTCAGACAAACCTGACCATCAAAACTGAGAGAGAGAACGTTTTCACTTCTCTAAACCTAAATAATTATTTTAAGTAGAAATATAAAAAAATATTTTAAAGTATGATTTTATGGGGCACCTGGGTGGCTCAGTTGGTTAAGTGTCCGGCTCTGGATTTTGGCTCAGGTCATGATCTCATGATTCGTGGGATCGAGCCCCGGATCGGGCTTTGCACTGAAAGCACAGAGCCTGCTTGCGATTCTCTCTCTCTCTGCCCCTTCCCTGCTTGCTCTCTCTCAAAAATAAATAAACTTTAAAAATATGATTTTATTTATAAGATTTTTTTTTTAAATTTTTTTTTTCAACGTTTATTTATTTTTGGGACAGAGAGAGACAGAGCATGAACGGGGGAGGGGCAGAGAGAGAGGGAGACACAGAATCGGAAACAGGCTCCAGGCTCCGAGCCATCAGCCCAGAGCCCGACGCGGGGCTCGAACTCACGGACCGCGAGATCGTGACCTGGCTGAAGTCAGACGCTTAACCGACTGCGCCACCCAGGCGCCCCTATTTATAAGATTTCTATTTACACAAAACTTTCTAGGAATCTACGTATCACACGAGTGTCATTTCCTCACTAAAATTAGATTATATCCAGTGATTTTTATAAAAACCATTGGAACAAGCTGATGCGATAAGGATAAGAGCCTTCCTTTAGAGCAGACAGGCAGCAAACTTGTCCTGTAAAAAGCCACATAGTAAATATTTTAGACTTTTGGAACATAAGTCTCTGCTACAACTACGCAACTCCATAGCTGTAGCACAAAAGCGGCCCTAGACATCACATCAATGAAGGGATGTGAGTGTTCCAGTAAAACTATAAACACCGACGTGTGAATCTCATATACTTTCCACATATCATGAACTATCATTCTTCCTGTGAATTTTTTTCAGCCATTAAAAAATTTAAAAAACATTCTCAGTTCTCAGGTTGTACAGAAATAGGTGGTGGGTTGAATTTGGCCCATAGGTGATACTATGCCTTGTTTATAAAATTCCCAGGACACAAATATAATGAAGGTAATGTTTTGTTTTTGGTTAATGTAATCTGTTCCCTATGGTTCTGGTACTTTAAAATAAGACAAGTGGTAAGCAAAAAGAAAGTTAAAGGAATAAATTATTAATACAGAAATTTCAAGAAGAAAAGTATTTTCAAGAAGGTTCCTCATTTGACACTTTGTAAAACAAGTATTGACTTTTCCTTCAGACAGGATGGATTTCACCTCTATCAAGTTAAATAGACTTTTATTGACCGCTATTATATTTCAGATAAAGACGATGAAAAAAACAGTTCCTGCCTTTTGACAAGGGGCAACTGCTAGTAAATAATCAAATAAATAATCAAGTAAATCAAGTAAATAATCAAGGGGCAACTGCTAGTAAATAATCAAATAAGTCCTTTCTATTTAGTAATAGTATCCAACCATTCATTGAACAAAGCACGTGTTGAACACCTACTTCGTGCTAGGTCTTGGGTTAGGTGCCAGAAATTCCAAGATAAATTCCAAAGATGTTTATTGCAAGTGACTTTCTTCCTCACTTCACTTAGTTCTTATCTTATTTTCTTGAGGAAAACCAGAGGCAGGAGGCATGGAGGGTCTAGCTGGCTGTCCCAGATGGAATATCAAAGTGGGAAACCAGAGCGTGACTAGTACCTGCCTTAGCAGGGCTGGGACTAGCGTGAGGTGAGTGAGACCTCGAGGGTATAAAGGTCAAGGCAGCCTCACACTCAAGTGCTGCATGACCTTGAGAATGAGCACCTCCTTATATCTTGCACCCAGGGCCTCTCAGTTGCCTCACCCTAGTCCCGGCTTGTGCTTTAGCTCCCTCAAAGCCCTGCTGTGGTCCTGGGAGGGCTGGAATATAGGCCTTGGTGGGTTTGGGCTACCTCATGTTCACGTCCCCTTCCTAAGATGTCCCAATCTCCTCATGAGGAAATCCTTCTTTTTCAAGGTAGTCTTGTGGAAGCCTCCCCCCGCCACCCCGCGCCCCAGCCTCACCTTCGGAGCCTAGGCTGGTGTGAGGGTCTGAGCATGGTGTGGGCATCGCATCCTCCCTTCCCGGACTGTGACTTCTGAGCTGAATGAGTTGTTTTCTGTTTTCTTCTCACCATCCACATGACATCTACAGCCTTTCTGAGTGATGCCAATGTCACATTCCAAGCCACACCTCGGAGCCCTGCTGTTCCAACTGTGGTCCACAGACCAGCCATGCTGGCATCACCTGGACCTGGTGAGAAATACAGATCCTCTAGCCTGCCCCAGACCACAGTCAGAATCTGCACTTTGACAAGATTCCAGGTGATTCCTGTGCTCATTTAAAAGTGGGAAATCTATTGTATAACTTTCCCCCACCTTCCTCCCCTTGGGTTTCACAGCCACAGGGGCCTGGGAAAGGGCCTTCCTGGGAAGTGCACAGCTTGCTGAAACTCAAGAAGGCTCAGCGCTGGCTCTCCCCTTCCTAGATGGGCTTGCTCTCTGAGGAATCCTCAGCCTAGGGCTCCTTAGACCCACTCATCTGGTCTCCACTGGATGGTTGACACTAAAATAAAAATATAGGCATTGACTTCAGAAAATGGTGACAGTACCACCCTTTGAATCAGCCTCTCTCCAGAGATGCTCTGCCCCTTTAAAAGTTTGGGGTGGTGAGGGGGGCTTTGGTGGCTCAGTTGGTTAAGCGTCCAACTTCGGCTCAGGTCATGATCTCAACGGTTCGTGAGTTCGAGCCCCGCATTGGGTTCCGTACTGACAGAGTCTGGAGCCTGCTTTGGATTCTGTGTCTCCCTCTCTCTCTGCCCCTACCCGATCCACACTCTGTCTCTCTCTCAAAAATAAATAAACATTAAAAAAAAAGATTTGGGGTGGTGGGTGCAGGAGACTCAGGAAGCTACTTCAAAGGGTGAAGTTTCCCTATAAGGTCCCTGAGACTGACACAGGATGGTGGATGGTGTTGGTTCTCTTAGAGAAGGGGCCTGCTCTGTCTTCCTTTCAGAATGGGCCAGGGGCATTAACAAAAGGGCATTAACAACCCTACTATTTCCTGATAGCCTGCCATGGACCAGGCCTGGACAAATTTGACCTTTCATTCTTTAACACAACCACAAAGGACAGGCTTTCACAGAAGAGGAAAGTGAAATTCACAGAGCCCAAGTAACTTGCCTCAAATTTCCCAGTTGTTAGCTGGGGAGAACTCCAGGGATAGAACAGGTTTTATCAGTGGTGCAGACTCACAAAAACACATGAAACATAACACATAAGATGTAACTGTGGTTGGCATTTGCCCCATGTGGGTAGTGATGACGACTCTGGGTATGGGTGTGTGTGAACGTGCATTGGGGGAAGGTGGGATGGGGTCCTCAGGAGAGTCAAAGGCACAGGTGAGAAGCTTGGAGAGGAACCCAGCTCCTCGTGATGGTGGGCCATGGCATTGGTGAGATACGTAGTTGGCTTCACATACCGTTCACACATTTATAATTCAAAATAAAATATCACTATAAAATAAGTGGCAATAGACCAAGGATATTCAAATTTTTCCAATGATGACTGCATCAATGCTTTTTTGGGAGAGATATAAAATATTAAATTCTACCTTTTTTTTCCCTTCTTTTGGGTGCGCTTCTTTTGCTGATGCCCTCAGTGCCCATGCTAATAGGACCCATCTTAACACCAGCTCTGAAGCCAAGAGACACTCCCCCAGCTATTTGGAAGTGGTGGTAACACCCTTCACTTGGAAGACCAGTGGTATGCCTCATTGTTAGGGAGGTGGGGAGGCCGAAAACTTCAGTGAGTCACTGCTCTAAGGATTTTGGAGTACTTGTTCTCCCCATTCCTGGGCTCTGAGTCAAGAATGTAACTGAAGCCCCAGACAATGGAGTGTGAAAGAAAAGATGTTCCCTAGTGTCAGATACCCTAGCCAACCGGACCCAAAAGCACAGAACAGGTGCTTGGCTTTAGTTCCTGGTGCTGGCTGGGTCCCTGCACCCTGCCCCACACCCCACACCTCTCTAGACAAAAGTCACAGTTAAGAAGCATGGGCTCCTGCCTCCTCCAGCGTATCTAGGATCTGCTCCAACTGAGAATAGCCTATTCCTCCTGCCAACCCATTCTTTCAAGGCTAAAGACACAGAAGGCAGGAGCCACAACCCAACAGAGGACACCAAGAAGCAGGACCTTACATGTAGGGATTTCACCAGAGGAGGATGAGAGTACTTTATGGTCTGAAGAAAACTTTCGTGTGGCCTAGGTAACCTTCCAGTGTTCGGGGGAATAAGATCAGCAACGAGGCAAGCTGGGTTTTCACAGTGTTATTGGGAAGTCCCCAGGAAACCAAACCCTGCAGGCAAACCCCCATCATGTTCTGGTGAAGACACAGGAACCGGGTACACAGTTTTGGATGCCACGGAAGAGGTGACTCCCTGGAAAGCTGGCAATGGTTGGTCATTCCCTTGGTCACTGAGGGTCTACTCAGGCCCTTCTCCTCCTCACTGGAGAGGGGCTCTTTACACTATTTACCAACCCTGGCTTTGAGTCCTGAAGGGACGTGAATCCTTGCCTCCTTGTGATGTCAGAGGGAAGATCCCACTGAACTATCTGGCCCTGTACCATCCTGATGAACATCAGAGGCGCCTCATAGGTAAGTATGGAAGGGACAAGGACAGCCTTTTCTTTGAAGCCTGAGGAGAATGGCTATAAGGGCTGACCACAAGGACACAAGACTCAGGTGTATTTAAGAGATACTAATACAACAAAAGAAGTTGTCCATCATGGAGTTTTTTGGTATCAGGCACTCTACTGAAAACTTGACATGCATTATCGTATTTAGTCATCACCTTAATGCAGTTACTGTTAGTGTCACCCCCATTTTGCAGATAGAGATGTTAAGTAGCTTACTCAAAGTCACACAACCCGAGATGGCTTTCAAATTCCGCTCTAACTCCAAAGCCTGAGATTGTAACTGCTGTCCTAGGCTGGGTTCTCTGTAGTGTAGCTTAAGTTAACTTCTTGCTGCTGCTACCCTCTGTCACTGTTCATTACCAGTGATGAAGGGTCTTCCTAAAACTGAGGCAAGAATGGCCCTGGACAGGGCCTCTGGGCCCACACACCCATTATTCACTTTTATCAATTCTGGGTCTAGACCGGGGTATAGGAGAGGGTAAGTGCTGTAAAAGCACTGCTTAAAATCCAAGTTTCTGTGTTTTTGTTGGTCTGTGGAGATTGGGGAGAAACAGAGATAACATGTAGAGCTGGATTTCTTAAAAACCTCTATTTTAACCAGTTTGGGAAGGGTTTGTTTTGCTTCTTTTTTAAGAACCCAAAGGCTGGAACTCAAACGGGCTGTCTAGTCCTGGCTAGAGCAGGAATCACTACATAGTTAAAAAAACAAACAGCTTAACATTATATTTAGGGTATGCCTGCACTTAAAAAGAAATAGCTTTGTTTGTTGTTGTTTTTTTTAAGTGTCTGTTTCCACGTCCTATATATGGGAAATATCCTATCACAATGGGATAATGGGAAATATCCAAATCACAATGAATCTCTACCAGTTCTAGTTATGAAAGCAAAAAAAAAAAAAAAAAAAAAAAAAAAAAATCAGAAACATTCCAAATGATCAAAAATAGGAGAATAATACATCATGGCACACTAACCAGATGGAAAATCATATCAGTAATATCATAAAGGCTAGGTTAGCAACATAGAAAGATACCTATGCAACATTTTTTGAATAAATAATATAAAGTTTTGAAGAAAAAGCCCTAAATATATACACAGGTAAAACATACGAAAATATTATTTTTAAAAATGGAGGTGAGATTATGAGTGACTTTTCCTTTGCTGATTTTTTCTATAGTTTTAATAACATGTAACAAATGAAAAACTCACAGGGTATACAACTATATTGTGGTTTGGACCTTATGAATACATTTTGGCTTATTTACTTCACAACCTGGTCTCCAAATCCGGCAGAGCTTTTCATTTGAACTTGCAAATTGCTGCATGAAATTTACATATTCCTTTAACTACATAATAAGTATCTATCCCTGTTATACAAATTGGGGCTAATTCTTCAGGTTAGAGTCTTTGTCATCCAAATTTAATTATGCCATATTTATCCATAGTGCTTATCGTTTGGGGGTAGGAACCAAAACTAGAAAAGCAAAAGAAGAGTTCCTATCAATACACAGTGAAACTCAATTTTCTCACATACACCACCTCACTTTTCATCTTTGCATGAAAGCTGGAAAATGAATTATCCGGAGACCCCCAGGGCCCCTAACCTATTAGGAAGGCTGAAGTCTGGCAACCCCAGCAGGTCAGGTTGCTATCTTCTCTAAAGGCCACAAGAAAGAGCATTGGGGAATGGTCCCAGGGGAGAATGGAGTGTTCATGGCATCTCCCATCCATTTGCTTATCCACAAATCAAAGGCTCCCTGCAAATTTCCTTACTGGCATAGAAAGCTGAGTTTATAGTCTCTAAGAGTCTATGCAAAGATTGAGAGATGCTCTAGGATAAAAGCAAAGGTGTGGTAAGACCCCAAAAATGTAATAATTTAAAACGAGTTAAAATAGCCTAAGACAAAGAATAAGAAGGTGGGTAAGAAGGGAGAATTTTTCAGTTAAAATCTGGCAGAACAAAACTACAATGAAAAAAAACTTGGTGGCCTGAGTAAAGAGCAAAAACCAAAGCATTTTATAAAGGAGCAGAGGTCTCGTTTCTAAGGTTTGAAAGGTATGGGTGAATCGTGAACTGCCTGTAACTGGAGTACTTCTGAGAAAACGATGCAGCACGCCCAGGAGGGCCTTTTCCACCGGTTTCAGGTGGTTAGCAATCTTTCAGGAAGGAGGCATGATGCCTGTGTTTTCAATGCACTCCTATAACATTTACTCTCAATTTTCCATGCAACCAAATCCTACTGTTTTTATTTATCTTTTAATGTTTATTTATTTTTGAGAGAGAGAGAGAGAGAGAGAGAGAGAGAGAGAGAGAGTGTGGGCATGTGGGGGAGGGGCAGAGAGAGAGGGAGGGAGACGAGCAGGTTCTGCACTGACAGGGCTCGAACTCACAAACTGTACAAACCATGACATCATGACCCGAGCTGAAGTTGGATGCTTAATTGAGCCACCCAGGTGCCCATTATTTATTTTTAAATGTTTGTGTGTGTGTGTGTGTGTGTGTGTGTGTGTGTGTGAGAGAGAGAGAGAGAGAGAGAGAGAGAGAGAGAGAGAGATATCGAATGGGGCTCTATCTCAGGAACTGCGAGACCATGACCTGAGCTGAAATCAAGAGTCGGACACTTAACCAACTGAGCCACCCAGGTGCCCCCATATCCTCCCATTTTTCCAAGTCTGTGCACTTCTTCTGTAGACACTGAGGGCAAGAAGTCTATTTTATGCTTTTTCCTTATCGTCCTACAAACCCCAACCGATATAGTTCCTAAAATAATGTGCATGCTTCTTAGGTGAAAATGGAATTTCTTCGTTCTATAGGCTAAATCATGTATAATCTTAATTTCCATATATTCTCTAGATACTAGAGGACAATATGGAAGTCCTTTCTGTGTTTAAGGGAAAGTGAACAAAACAAGAGATTGGAGTAGTAAAAAATTGTAACCGGAGAGGGAAGAGAGATCACAAGCCAGAAACAGACAGAAGCTTTCAAGTATAGAATTAGTAACTGAAGAGATGTTTTGCCTGAACAGTTTTGCCAGGATTTGAGTCTAGAAACACTTCACTGAGGCACATTTTCTTTATGTTTCTTATATTTCTATTCCTAGACAAATTGTTCTTTTTCGTTTTTAATTTCTTGGGAAGGTGCTAAGGCAGACAATTCTGGAGTACTCTGGAAAGGAGTACTTGGTGAAAACAGGAAGAAGACAAATCATGGGAAAGGCAGTCTTCAAGCTGAATAAACCAGTAATTCATCACTTCTCAGCTGGGTTCTGAGAGGTACGACATAGGAGTCCCTATGAAACCATCACCCACCTTAATTAAGAACAAAAATGAAAAACCCTACTGCCCATGTGCTGGCTCACATTTCTAACACACTCTGGGCTTTTTAGCACCGGTACTAAACCCTTTTGGGATAGTGACAGGGCTCGCTTCAGATAATGGTGTCCTTGACCACAACATGATTCAAGCAGTTCTTCGGCAAACTGTTTTAGTGTGAAACATGGTTTTCACAGAGCAAGTGGGCATGGGGCAGGGTAGAGTGTGGGGCTGCGGATGCAGAATGTAGTCAGCCGATCAAACCTGGCTCATTGGAAGGCCACAGGGCTATACTATTCTACTGCATGTACCCGAGAGTTTAATATCCGATTTAGGAGTCTAAGAAATAAGAATTCCAGTGGAAAGGCAGCATTGCAAATCCAGAGTACCTCCAGAGTTGAAAACAGATCAGGACTCACCAGGATGCAGTGTGCTTCCTTCTCCCCCCCCCCCCGACCCCCCCCCCCCCCAACCCCATGCAACATACACCCAGAGGAACTTTGGCTCAGACAGACCCAGGAGGCCCCTTGGGAGACAGGACCGACAATCCTGCTCTGCAGCACCCCCTGCCCCGCCCACCACACACGGCTTGTTTTGCCATCACCAGCTTTCCTCTGGAGATGTGGATTCCCAAGCGGTCCTGCCCAGCGGCTCCTCAAGAACGAACCAGGGGCAGTATTCCCACTGCTTTCCTACTCACTAGCACATCCAAATGCAGTTTGAGAAGCCAGCAACAAAAAACTGACTTTCAAAGGCCAGTGTTTTTGCTTAAAAAATGAAATCTCAATTTATTGCTTTGAAGCATTTTTTACCGGGGTGCCTGGGTGGCTCAGTCAGTTAAGTGTCCAACTTCGGCTCAGGTCATGGTCTCACAGTTCTTGAGTTCGAGCCCTGTGTGAGGTTCTGTGCTGACAACTCAGAGCCTGAAGCCTGCTTCAGATTCTGTGTCTCCCTTTCTGTCTCTCTGCCCCTCCCGTGCTAGCGCTTTGCATCTCTTTCTCTCAAAAATAAACATCAAAAAAATTAAAAAAAAAATTCTTAACCTTCTGTGCATAGAGGGTTAATGACTCTGTAACTGTTACTTGAGCGTTTGTGTCTGGCCATTTGTCCAATCAAGAAACGCATTTTGAATGGCTCTTAGGTGTGAGGTGCTGATTCACTGCAACGAGTGGCCTCCAGGGGAATGGTCCTGGAGGTTTTCACTCCAAAAGGAAAGAAGGTATTTTCCGTTTTCCTAAGGACCCCAAGGAAGGAGGAAAGGGGCTCCAGCTGAGGAGCAGAGATGGGACTGGAGGTGGCGGGAGCATCATCACAATCCACCTTGGTTAGTTCCCAGGCTCATGGGGAAGTGCAGAAGCATGGGAAGGAACAAACCCTCTCCCTTAAGGATGAAGAAACGACTGCTCAAATGGTGAAATTAACCGAGCTCACACAGTGAGCGGTGGGGCGGGTTTCAGAGCTTTGCCCATTTGCTTTCCAGGCGCTGCGGGAGAGCTGAACTCCATGGGATTGAACTCAAGCAGCTGAGCGGCCTTGACCAAGCCAATGAACCTCTCTAGGCCTCCTTCCGGCTCTGAATCAGCATTGCGGTTAGGGCATCAGCCTTGGCAGGCCCTGATAAGGCTGTGACTTGACTCTTTGTTCTCCACGGCCTTGATAACAGATGGAAATAAAACTCACAGGCGGCAGGCACCGGTCTTATCCTCCAGGTCGATGCCCATTTGTCAAAAATTCCGCAAAAGTTGCATTCCTATTAGCGGGCCCTCAACATAGCTTCATTCATTGTTTGACACACAAAATTTATGACATCTGTTGGAGGAACAGAGCTCTGAAAACCCTCAATGTCAAAAAGTATACATAATGGAAGGTACACTTCTTGCACCGCCTGACATCTCGAATATTTTCCCAAAACCCCCTGTCTCCAATTCTGGAAATGATGGCTCCCTGAACACCCCGGGACTTTTTGTTTTGATTGGAGAATTCAGACTTTTTTCCTCCCCCTGTATGTACATCTGACTGCAGATTTTAAAACAAAATCACATCTACAAATAGTGTTGACAAGTTGAAAAAATGGCTAACATGCACTCAAATGTTTGTTCAATTAAAAAACCTTTTTTTTCCCCCCTGGAGGGGGAAAAAATAAATCAGGCCCAAAGTATTAAACTCTGGAGGATACATACCAGCATACTCAAAAATTAGATTTTCTTTCTGCTAAGGACATCTCCAGGAGCAGTAATAAGTAGAGGAATTGTTCTCTTCAATGCCAGCCTCAAAAAGCTCAGACTGTGTCCAGAAAGCAACGGTTTGCACAACTCTCATCGTAACTTTAAACATTTTTGGGAGATGCTTATTTCTTACTTGTAGCCCTTTTTCTGTGGAGAGCCACCTTGCTTTACCTGAACAAGGCACATTTTCCAACTTCTCATTCTGAAATCCGGGCCTGTTAATGGAATTTAGGGTATGAATCTTGAACTATTTCTCTGTACTTCGTGGTCTTCTAAGCAGTGACCATACTGGCTTTCAGCCTCGGTGTGTCCACACTGAAGAGCCCTCATTTTTCTCCTGACCTCACAGGGGTGGCGTGTTCCGGGATTATCACATTGGAACAGACCCAAGGTGAGTGCCATGTGGAGACAGGGTGTTCCCCCCCATCAGAAAGATCGGGTGATACTTCTTTGAACTGGTGAATAAGTTGAATAATTAATGCCTCATTAATTATTTCAGCTGATCCCTGAAAACCAGGAAGTTAGGCAGTACACCACTCGCTAGGGGTCGTGTGGGCCAGAGAGCTGACCCCGCACACACCTTCCCCAACCGTATTTGCGGCTTCGTCTGTTTCTAGCTACGTCTGGCAGTTGATCTTCTTCTGCCCTAAAGCGTCTAAAACAAGTGGAAGAATCCAAACAGGGCTCTGGAGTCACACAGGCCCGAATCTGAAGCCAGGACCCCCTCCTTGTGAGCTACGGGACCGTGTGTAGTTTCATGGACTCTCTGAGCCTCGGGTTTTGTGTAAATAAAGCAGGGACCGATGCGAAGCTGAAGTAACACTCGGAAGGCATGTTAGTACAGGTTCTGGCAAGCGGTATCTCAGAAAGGAATTAATAACCATCACCATCTGGAGCAAAGTTTAGCGTTGCCCCAGCCTTACCAAGCCCGGTATCAAATCTGCTCTGCTGTGGTCCCTGGAGCACATGTGGCATGACGAGGGCAGCAGCGGCTAATGGTTATCAAGCACGTCCTGCGTTCCGTGTTACGTACTTTACCACAAAGGTGATGCATTCCAGTCCCATGTAATATCCTAGGAGCTAGGTGAGACTCTCGTCTCCACTTGATTGATGAAGAATCTCAGATTTAGGGACTTGACGAGGCTAGGCGGCTAGGAAAGGTCAAGCCAGACCTGGCTCCCAAAGTGAAAGGGTGCTGGGTTCAGGAAAGGCCGCTGGGACTACAGTGAGGCAGAGAGGCCTTCTTGGTCTTGCTGAGGATGGGCAGGGGTGAGCCTAGGGGCGGTGAAGACGAGGGGAATTTGAGACCCAAAGAGTTTCTTTGCCTTACACACCCTTTCTGTGGAGAGAAAATACCTGATCAAAGGACTTGAAAGAAGAGCTACAGATACACTTCATACTTTTCAATGAAAATATAATCTGTCATCCAAATCCGTTTCCGTTTATTTCCATCCTCCCATGTTTGCTTTCCAAGAGAACGTCCTTTTCCGCCCTGCAGCACAAGTTTGGCCAACTAATAGTGTTCGTAATCTTTCGTTTGCTGTGAGTCTTCAGGAGCGACCTGTGATATTTTCAGTTTCCAAGTCCAAAATGACGAAGATGTATTGGAGTTTAGAGCTCAAGACAAGTGAGAAAGCAGAAAATCACAAAGACCCTTTACAGCAATACTTTTTCGAGTCACACTGCTGGGGGACAAGGGCACACTTGGTGCATTCACTCACTATGTGCTGGTGTATGTGCCATCGCTAGGGACTTAGCTAAGACTTGAGGAAAACCCCCCGAACCACTACAGTCACTGCAAAAGCCTTTATGTATGTGCAGATATATGACCACATCATGGAGGAAGCCTTTTCTGGATGGGGTCTTTCCTGCTGGGTTCTAACTCTAACAGACCAAAAGGATGCTGCCTCGAGAGCTTCTGGAAGGGTAACACTCAGAATTTGGTTTCCCCCAATCTTTGGGATACTGTTTTACGAAACCATTCATGAGGGAAGGTAGGTCGACCACACCATCTAAAGTTCACCAAGTAAAAACATACAAATGACAGGACCACCAAATTTAGAAAATGTCCTACAATGTGCATTTTATTCCATACCATTATACAATGTTTACATATAGTTATAACTCTTAAGAAAATGATTTTTCTTTACCAATTGTACGTAGTGCCTAAATCTTTCACTTGAACATGGAGAAATGGAGTGGAAGTCCACATCGAATGCTATCCTACAAGTTGTAATGAGCCGCAGGTGTGCCAATGAAAAGGCCCTAGAAGTCTTAAAAGAGCAGCGTGCCTTACAAACCCTTGGCGTTAGTGAATTCAGGCATACCGGATCCGCAGTCTCATCTCATAATAAAACTCAAGACAAAATAAATTAGTGTCGGACAGGATTCTAAATTGTACAATATTGAACGAAAGACCACAGTGGGACCTTTTGTTTAAAGTAGCACCAATCCACACCTGATTGCGTTTTCAACATTAACCTTCCTGTTGATACATCGTTGGCACTTTGAGTGGAAATCTTTCTGCTTTAGTGAGGATTCCTAGACTGGCTGAGTATACTGTGTTGCAAAACTCTCTACTAAGTGTGGCAACGTCAACCCGGGAAATGGCACATTTAAGTCATTACGGCCCTGCCATGGGCTCGCCTTGTCTGTGTGTATGTGTGTGTGTTTTCCCCACCCCCGACCTAGCTGGTATCTTGTGGATGTTTCTGTGACAGTGTAAAAGTAAATAAAAATGCGTTTAAGGGGTTTCATGGTAAGCGTGGTGTTTCAAAACAAAACAAAACAAAACAAAACAAAACAAAACAAAACAAAACAAAACAACAACAAAACGACATGAAAGAGTGTGGTCGCAGCTAAGGAGGGTTCACATGTTGTTTAACTCCAGTAAAGTCTGATCCAGCATCTGGTGCATACTAAGGTTTTCTTCTTTGGCATGAGCCACTTTCTCTGTGATGGGATTAGAAAATTAAGTCATGAATAGTTGCACTTTGGACACAGAGGCGGTTTGTACATTTAGGCAGGCAAACATCAGTCACAAACAAAGATGAGATGATTAGAACAAGGCATGCTTGTAAGATACTGCTCATTTCCAGACAAGGACCTACAAAGGGAGAAGACATCTCTGACCGAAAGGGACTAGAGGCACAGCAGGTTCTCACAGAGCAGTCAGGGGAACCTCCACCAACAGGCCACTCTGAACAGAGCACGGGTGGGGCTTGGTGAAGGTCCCCCGGCCGTATGCCACGGGGACAGCGACGGTGCTTGCAGCACTCAAGTTACTTATGGCAGACATTTCTGAGTTACAGGCAGTTAAAGATCTGGTAGCTGTGTTTAACACAGAAGACAGAGATGATATAAGTAGATATTCTGACAACTTTTAAAATGATTTATTTCTGTTGCTCATTAAAAAAAAATATCCAAGTTTCATGCACACTTCAGTAGGACATTCTCTTACTATGCTTATATTTATTATTAGCATGACATTCTCACCAGATTCCAACAACACCATTAGACGGAATAAAAGCATACCTTTTAGACAATCAGGGACTTCTGACATGAGCTCCTGTTTTCAAAAGCTATTTTGCCCAAGCATAGGTACATTTAATCAAACGCTATACCAGATATTAAGAAGTTAGGAATATGAATATGTAATAGCAATATATATATATTATATATTGCATCATATATAATATGTATACGTATATAGTTACACACTCCTTGGCTTTGGCTTTCTAACTTAGGCAGAACTCACTCTCTGTGGGAAACAGAAAACAATTTTTGGTCCCCATTCTGTATCAGTTCAAACAAGAAGAACTGCGATTGCTGAATTGATTGTTATAAATATTTGATCCATATACATACACATAACTTTACCATAAAAGCAGTTTTGGGTCTAAAGAGAACTTAATTATTCCAGATTGTAAGAGGAAGAAAGACGCAGATGAAGCCAGCCTTTCTGCTAACTCCCTCCATGTACGATTCTGCAGAGAGCAAGTGCTGTCGGCCCTATTAGTTGAAGGCATGGCAGTCCTGGACTTCCTGCCCATGGGCTCCATTCCTAAAATTCAGCCCAAGTTCTTTCCCACTTAAGTTTAATCCTCATTCAGGGCCAGCTTTAGTTGGTTAGTTAGGCGGCGGTTTTGCTCAAGTTGCTGGTAGAGTTGATCTGTACAGGTCAGCAAGCAGGTTAGCAGAAAGGAAGAGGCAGAAGGAAGACAGGTTAGCCAGACGTGGTGAAAGAGTTAACAGAGATCCCTCAGGTCACCCGCCGAGCAGCTCACCCTTACCCGGTGGTCGTCTGTCCCGTGCTCAGGAAGGATGGGTGGGAAAGGCCTGATAGACTCAGGACGAGCCAGGATTTCTCTCTTGGTGGCCAGGGAGGGAAAGGGAGTGACAGGGGCAAGAGAGAGAGAGGGGGAATGTTCCTCTTGCACCTTACTAAAACCCCTAGGTGAACGGAGCCGAATGCAGTTCCTGGCAACAGCCGGAGGAGCCAAGGCAGGGGGTCATGGTGGAGATCTTACAGTGAAACTTGAACCCACCCATTTTGCCCACCTCTTTCCGGAACCCCTTTCACTTGCGCTCCAGGGACTGGCTCTCCTTTCAGGCAGAACCAGGAGGGCCGCCCACCCCCACCCCCCCACCGCTGCCTGTGCACTCAGCTCTTAAAATGCAGAACTAAGCTCCCTGTCGGTCCCCCAATCACCACCATACAGGGTGCACTCTGACCTCTCGTCGTTTTGACACAGGGTGCTACACTACTCAAACAGCACAACAACAAACCCGTGTCTCCACGCACAAGTGACGTAAAATTCATTTGCCGACTTCTTGAAGAGAATGGCGTTCGTGTGTGGCGCGAGATGGAGGCGTACAGCACGGACAAGACCTCAAACATCCACCAGGCCACCGGCACAGCATCAGTTTTACACACTGGCGTCTAATCTGCTCACGCGCTAGGGAGGCCAACTACACGTGTCAGTCTGTATCTGATGGCCCAGGGGATGCCCCCAAAATGACAAGAACCTGGCATTTACCATGAAAAGTTGCAGGAGATACGACTGGTTCGAATGACAGTGACAACCTGGACCCAGAAATTCTACCGACCGATCTGGAAAAGCTGACAATCCTAACCCCAGGGAGAATGAACCCATCCAGCCTCTGGACCCCAGGGGTGTCGGGAAATTAATCAGTTCTTATGTCAGCTTTCTCTGAGAAGTGACAGAAGATGGGGAAGATGCTAGGTTGCACTATGCTTTCTAGCTTAGAGTGTCTGCTACTTTGTCCTCTTTGCTCATCCTCATTTTCTGGATATTCAAAACCCCGGTCAAATGTCACCTCCTCCAGGTAGCTCCAAACATACACCATCTAGGAGTTTGGGCTCTCTTCACTCCTCTACCTTCCAGCAAAATGGCCAGCTCATCGAGGGCAAAGAACATTTTGGGCTCGGCTCTTCACCACCTCTCCGCTGCCTTCCACAGTGTCCTGCAAAGGACACATGCTTGGGGGTTGCAAATTTAAACCCCACTGGCAATATTACCGCTAACGCAGGGGGGCGATCGCCACGGGCAGGCAGGTTTGGCCAAGCTGGAATAAAAGAACTTTGGAGAAACCCTAGAGAATCCAGAAGGTCAATGTAAATTCAGCTTAAATGACAGCTGTCCCTCCACATCCCCCTCTGGGCCTGCTCCACTTCAGCTGTCATGGAGCTGCCATGCCTGGGTAGACTGGGGGCAGGAACCAGAAGTGGTTTTACATTCGCAAGTATTTTCTGCTCCTGTCCTACCTCCCAGATGTCTGGAGCCTCTAGTGCCCAGACTCAGGAATGCTTTCTGTTTGGTCCAACCAGGCTCTTGAAGCAGCTGCAGCTATAGCTATGGCCTGACTCTTTGAACTAGAAACCTGGACGCCGGCAATTTCTGGACAGAATCAAGGTGCTATTTATCCTTTCGTGCACCCCTACCTCCTGGGGCTACTCCAGATTTGTCTTCCCAGTGCATCATTTTCCCGTTTCTCCTTGTAGAATGTGCTTACACAAAGTATGAAAGTCTCTGCAAAGTTCCCCCCCCCTCCAAAACAGATGTGCCTCCAGAATTAACTACACATCTGCTCAGCAGAACTTGGAGACCTGTCATTTTGTCTATAGCAGGGAGCAGGGGCACTCAGAGAAGGGCCCCCTTCTATTACTAGGAAGTTAAAAAAATATATGACAGCAATCACGGTCAAAAGCAGACCCAAGGAGCTTTAGGGGGGAGAAATCCACGAAATTATAGAAGGCTTTTTTACACTCTCAAGGGAGAGACACTGACTTCCAGATTCCAAATTTTAAAAAGTCTACTACACCAGTATTAAAATGCTTTAATTTATGGCCCTCTTAAAGAGTATTTTTTCTCTACTCTGAAGTCTTTGTGGAGCAATTGACAATATTTTCAGTTTGTCTACATTTGAGTACAGTGGTATATGTCAACACTCTCAGGCTAACAAAAACAGATCAAGATCACTCACGTTTAAAACATAGGAGAAATAGAGCCAGACTGCTGAGCTGCAGAAATGTTGGGAATTAAGAAACAAAAATCCACATCATTTTAAAGTCCGAATTTTGCAATTTCTTTTAAAATCACTTAACCATTGGTGCGCCTGGGTGGCTCAGTTGGTTGGGCCACCGACTTCAGCTAAGGTCATGATCTCTCAGTTTTTGAGTTTGAGCCACGTGTTGGCTTTGTGCTGACAGCTCAGGGCCTGGAGCCTGCTTCAGATTCTGTCTCTCCCCCTCTCTCTAAGCCTCCCCTGCTCACGCTCTTTGTCTGTCTCTCAATAATAAATAAACGTTAAAAAAAAACTTTAATCACTTAACCATTGTTTTTAAAGTAAAAATAGTGAAGCCTAAATAAAATATAACTGTATTCTGGGGCACCTGGGTGGCTCAGTCAGTTAAGCGCCTCTTGATTTCAGCGCAGGTTATGATCTCACCGTTCGTGAGTCCCAGCCCTGCGCTGGGCTCTGTGCTAACAGCATGGAGCCTGCTTGGGATATTCTCTCTCTCTCTCTCTCTCTCTGTCTCTCCCCATTCCCCACTCACACTCTCTCAAAATAAATAAACTTAATAAAAAAAAGAAAACTGTATTCTGAACAATTTCCACTAACTACACTGGCAAAAAAAGAACCAACCCTAATGGTTATACTTTAATAACAACTACAAATGAAAAAAAAACCTGCTATTATCACAAAGATTATGTATGCACTACTCCTCCTAAAGAATATAAGAGGTCCTTACGGGCACAAAAATGAATCTTGACTTAAATGTAACCATATGTAGAAAACTTAAGATGTCATCTCGTGATCTAAATGAAGGTGGCTAAGTAATGAATATACTTTTTAAAATCTTTATGGGGCGCCTGGGTGGCGCAGTCGGTTAAGCGTCCGACTTCAGCCAGGTCACGATCTCGCGGTCCGTGAGTTCGAGCCCCGCGTCGGGCTTTGGGCTGATGGCTCAGAGCCTGGAGCCTGTTTCCGATTCTGTGTCTCCCTCTCTCTCTGCCCCTCCCCCGTTCATGCTCTGTCTCTTTCTGTCGCAAAAATAAATAAACGTATTAAAAAAAAAATAAAATAAAATCTTTAACTGTTCTTTGTGCTGTAAAGGAGGATCAACAATAATCTCAGTAACATTGGCTCCAAGTTCCAGTATGTGAAGTCCCAGCAGTGTGGGACGGCTGTGGAGCCTTCGGCAGAGCCTTGTGTTAGTTAGCTGCAGCCCCACGAACAGGGCCAACTCGGCACTGACACATCTAACTACACCTCTGGCAGAGGAAGGCACTGCTCAAGGCACACCTGCCACTCCAACAAGCAATGTGCCCTGTGTGGGTTCTCAGTGAGGACTATATACCAGCACCATCACAATCTCAACAAAACAAAACACCCCACTCTTTAATCTTTGGAAACCAAAACTCTGAGAGGGACCCATGCTTGAGCATTTTTTAAAAGTCCAGTGAGGAACTAGTGCTTTACCAACTTTTAACATTCATGTTCAGAATGAAAAAAAAAAAAAAGGGTAACAGCCAAAACTAAGCCTCCTATGTGTGAAGCAGATTTGTAGTTTTATTTATTATTTAGTTTTGTTGAAACTGAAATGTCAATAAATAAGAAGTAAAAAGAATAGCAAACAGAAATAGCTTACACAGTGTTTATTTTACACTGAAATGAGGAGTTTCTGTACAATGGAAAGCAGTGTGCCTGGCTCTCAGGCAGGATGCTAAAAGAATGAGCCAGGTCAGATGGAGAACAGACAAACCGCAGAGCTCAGAGAGGTGGGACAGCCAGCTTGATGAAGGGGTCTCAGGAGAAGTGAAGCAAAGAAACTTATCTGCATGAGGAGAAAAGGCGGGAGAAAAAGAAAAAAAGTGGCACAATGGAAAAAAGGAAAAGCAAACTAACAGATGAGAGTAGCACTTGAAACCCAGGCGGGAAGCAGACATGCAAAACCCACTGCCAGCCGCACCTGCAGGAGGATGTCCCTCCTCGCCCACCCGTGTCTAGACCCAAGGCCAGCACAGGCCCCTCTGGGTGACGGTCCATCGTCAAGAAGGCCCATGAGTAGAATTCAAAAACAGGTTTTAAGCTAACTCACCTTTCAGAATATTTGAGCATTCTTGATGCCACAAATTTTCCCTATAGAATCACCACATTTTAGCACCAGAAAAGACCTCGAGACAGATGTTCTGATT
The DNA here is from genome assembly GCF_014898765.1 of Herpailurus yagouaroundi. NCBI lineage: Eukaryota > Metazoa > Chordata > Mammalia > Carnivora > Felidae > Herpailurus > Herpailurus yagouaroundi. The sequence goes on along the minus strand of NW_024412415.1, from coordinate 28,302,829 downwards.
CACCCCCACATTTACAAACGAAGGAAGAGAGGATGGAATTCTCTCTACTTTCCACGGTGACAGTCACGTCTCTAATGGTGATGTGGAAATTCTATAGCCTGTAAGGCAGCAGGCACATGCCACACTCTTTACGCTACCATGTTCGTACACGGGTGGGTCTGAAATTTCCAGCTTATGTGGAATTCAGCGCTATATTATTAGAATGAAGAGAACGCTCTGTGGAACACTCCAAGTTAGAATTTAGAGAAGCAGCAGAAGTGTAACGCTTAGGTTGGGTTAGCAATACGCGGATTAGTTGTGGATGATCGAAGTTCGCATGTGAACAAGGTATCTACTCTCTCACTGCCTCACACAGTTAAAGGTGAGCCATTAACTGCTTAACTCATACTGTGTAATTGGTGTCTTGTATCCCAATTCTTTGACACCAGCTGTGGTGTTCACTGTGAATATTTCAATGCCTTTTATTTAAACACAGAAAATTAAAGCCTCGGTTATTCAGCAGATGAACCATTTCTCTCCAGAATTCTTACAGGTGAGGAAGAGATCATCTCTCAACCATTCCCTAGGCTGTACTGGATCAATCTCCTCTCAGATCCTCAGTAACCAGACACTTGAGGGTTCCTTAAGTGTACATTTCTTTTACCAAAAATGATCCTATTGTATTTAATCGAATCTCGGGAAACCGATCTTTGGTATTTCCGGAGAAGCTCCTGCACCACTGCGTAGCCTTCTAGTTTTACTTGAGCCTAGTTTAATTTCCTAAAAGGGTAGTGCTCAAGCCATTCGTATTTCAGTTCACTGCTTGGTGGGGACAATTTAGCTCAGAGATCATGAAATAAACACATTCTGAAGGGAAAATGATGTGTATAGACTGACTTAATCTACTCGGCTCTTCTATTAGTAGAATGTGAGCAGACAATAACTATCCTAGATTATGCAGAGAGAGCAAACAGAAAGGTGTGAAGATGGAGATTCTGGAGGTACAGAAGGCAGCAGTGGTGAGTTTATCATATTAGCGTGAGGGCACGGATGTGAGCAGGCAGGGTGGATCAACATTTACATGGAAGTCATATCGTTGAGAGCGTGGTCCAGCTCCTCGCTGATGGCTTTGTACTTCAGTTTCTGAGCGTACAGCTCGTCTATGACCAGGAAGTGGAAGGCAGAGGTGCAAGGGCATGGAGAGTGATCAAGAGATGGAGGGTGAGCGAGGGTGGCATGGACACCATCCCCACACAGCAGCAAGAAAAGGGCAATGCATGAAGGAATTGATGCCGCAGCAGGTGGCCAATGCAGGAGGCGTGCGTTTTGTTTTTAAATGAATTGAAACAAAAACAAAAAGAACAAAACCCATTAGAAAATAAAACAAGAAAGACTCAATACGAAAAATCATAACAAACAGGATTGGTTTCTCAGTAAACCATGTTATACCCTGAATACAACCACAGAAGGCCGTCTCCTGGGTAGGTAATAGAATAGCTTTCCTTTCTATAGCTATATTTTAATTCCACTGGAGTAGTCAACCATCTGCAACTCTCAACAGTGGAAAAAATTCCCAAGGGCAGTGTTTTGGAAGAACAATTTGTGACTCTGTAATCCTTATCTGGCTCCGCCTTCAAGCCACTGACTTCCTGACCAAACCAGACCACTGGGATGTCGGTTTCTTAGTGTCCTGTGAGCTACTCCTTTGGTCTTCTCACTAAGCTACCCTGTTACTGGCCCACGAGGTTTGAAAAGCGAGGACAGCCACACGTTTATGGTGGGGCTCTTGCCAAGTCTGCAATTTAGTTTTTGTAGTGATGAAGGTTTCACACTTTGCTGTACTTTGGCAGACTGTTTTACAACCACCTGTCATTCTCTCTTCTCCACTAGCTTGGATGCCTTCGCCAGCCCCTTCTGCCTTTCTTGTATATTCTATGCATTCTCCTTTCTTTCCTTTTCATAGCTGACCTTTCACGAGCCTCAGAGTTCAACATTTAGGATTTCCGTGAGACAAAGGCAGGTGTTACTAAAACAAAAACCTAAATATCTTAGGAGAGAAAGGCTTGAACATAATCTCAAAAAACAATGTCCTATTACCCTCACCCCCCCTTTCAGAATATAGAGCATTTACCAAGATATTAAGGACTTAAAACCACAAGAACCCAACTGTTACATTGAATTCACACTTGGAAGACGAGTTGTGTCTAAAAACGAATCCATGCCACTCTGACAATTAGGAGGTATCAATAAGCAGAGAATACACTAAGTCATTCTCACCTAACAACAACAAATAAACCTGCCCCACTTCTGCACAGTGTGAAGGAAAGCTGGATGGCATCTGCCCTTACAAAGAGACGTGCCTCATCTGGTGGCTAACAGTCATCTGGAGAGCAGAGGACTCAGGTCCAAGAGTTTAAGAGCCACAGAATGGAAACCCCAAAGGACAGGCAGGAAGGATGTGCAAGAGCAAAGAAGTATATCCAGGAGGATGCACTTGGATTGGCGAAGTGTTCCGCCAGGTCAGTTTTCAACCATAAGGACTAAATTAAAAACAAAACTTAAGATCTTACCTTCTAAGTCATCAATGCTTTTCTCCAATTTAGTTACTGACCTCTCCGCAAACTCAGCCCGAGTCTCAGCCTGTAATGATTCCATTTATTTTAGTCAAAATCGGGAGGTTTTACATTTCTGGGAGCTACAAATACAGGGAAAACTAGAGAATCAAAATCAAGCATAGCACCCATAAAACGGGTCTGAACACTTCAGTCAGTCACTAGCACAGCGCACTAACTCCAACACCACCTTTGGATATTCCTGACTTGGATCACCATACTTTTGAAATGAAGAAGCCCTGACCAGCTTTACACAAATGGACTCATTTAAAATCCTGTTGGCTTCATCTAAAACACTCATAATATTACCTCCTTCAGCTTGTCAGAAAGGACCTTGATCTCTTCCTCGTATTTGTCTTCCTTCTGCGAGTACTGTAATTAGAAAGAGCGTTCCAGATGTCAGGCTACAGCTCACTCTATACTCAGGTCTTCTAATACAAAGAAAGCGCCAGCCCAGCCAACAGATGTTGAGGATCCCTTAGGAGGTAACGGAGCCTCTGGTATCAAATGGCACACTACAATACATTCTCTGTTTTCTTGCCTATTGTTTTACATGGGATAAGAACAAGATAACTTAGCCATGTGGCACTTGGTTTAAATTGAATTGTTATAGATGAGTCACATACTCAACATAAAAGATGTTCTCTATTAAAAATGAGAATCTGTTATCCAATAACCATCAGGAAATCACCTCAAAATCATGCCATTTGCTAAACAATATGCTTTCGTCAGCAGGGCCTCAGAAGAGAAAAAGGATGGGTCTTTCGAGCAGCTCTTAAAAGATGCTTCTCCCCCACACCATGCTCCTGGCCTACCTTCTCAGCCTGAGCCTCCAGTGACTTCAAGTTGTTCGTCACAGTTTTCAATTCTTCTTCAAGCTCGGCACATTTGCTAATGTTTTCGATCAGAGGCAGAAAGGGTGGGAGACAAGCCCAAGGAAGGAGGAGAGAAAAAGGAGAGGGATGGGAAAAAAATGAAAACCGAGTCCCAGAGAACAAAGGGCTGCCTTAAAGTAGCCAAATCATCAGGTATTAAGGAACTCAATTGTGCTGAGGACACTGCCTCCTTAAACTTGCACCAGCAGAAAGGCAGGGTGACAAAAATCCAGTAATTTTGGAGTATGATAATTTGGCTTCTTTTTGGCTGCACCAAAGAGCATTTTGAAGGAAAAACAAAGGAGTTTAAAGGACCCAAAGAAAGCACTTAAAGCAAGACAGAAGACAGCAGAGGGTGTCGTTATACCGAACGAACCAGTAGACACTGGAAGCTGAAAGGCGTCTGGGTTGCAGTTAAACCTAAAACCACACATGAGCCATCAGTACCTTATCCTCTGCAGCCATTAATGCTTTCAAGGTCTGATCCATTATTCTTAATTGTTCTTCCAGCTGTCGAACTTGGCTGTTAGTGGACACAGGAAATGCACAAGGCCATTCTCAAAATCAGTGTGCAGGTAAGGCATGCAGTGATACACGCATTCATACAGACACCCCACACAAGTCCTCCATGTTCCGTGCTCGCAGCTCATCCATGTCGGGTGAGCACAGGAGGAGCCTGGAGCTGAAACAGGTCAATGTGCAGCTGCCAGAAGGTCATGCTGTTTAGTCACTGCTCTGTAGCACCCCACACACAGCAGACCGGCACCGGGCCCGCTTACCTTTCTGAGAGCTCAGCCCGCTCCTCCGCACGTTCCAGGTCACTCTCAATGATGACCAGCTTACGGGCCACCTGTAGCAGGACAAACACAACACACACACACACACACACACACCATGGGGCCAGCAAGCTTTGAGTATGGGGGCAGGACACGGAGGTGGGTACTGGCCCCACCGGCCCCTACAAGTTCTTATCGACAAATGAGATGACCCTCTTTCCCGTGGATGGGAGAGAAGCAACTCGCTACCTGGAGGGCCAGGGGAGAGCAGACCAGAGGCTTCTGCTCACAGAGACTCAGAGTCGCTCGTTTGGGGGAGGCAGTCTGATTTTAAGTCTGACTCAGGTGAAGTCCATTTAATTACAGGGCAGCCAGCCCAAGTGTGGAGGAAGGGAGAGAGAGGAAATTCACCATCTTGAAAATAGCAGAATGGTGAGACGAGATGCATCCGATGCTGTGAAGGTGGGGGCTGCCAAAAACCACTGAAAATAATCCTGAGAACTCTATCAATTTAGAGCTCTGTACCTCAACCTCCTCTTTGTGGAGGAGGTTAAAAATGACAACAGGATACCAAGAGAAGCTAACTTGAGATGAGCTGGTAAGATGACTAATGGAGTCAACTCTGTATTTAGCAGAGGAAAGGACCTGAGAGCTTCAAAGGGATCCTTTGAAGCATTTCAAAAGTAGCAGGCATAGTGTGACCTGGAAGTAATAATAGTAATAACGATGGTGGTAAATAACAATAATAGAAAAAAGGAGTGTCAATGCCATTTCAAGACAGCCGTGACACATTAAGATAAAACTAAGGCAACAGTCATGTTAGCTCTGTTATCACAGGAAGTTGTTCTCATGGAGACATGACCAGAAGCTGATTCACCTGTGAACCTATCTTGATAACAGGATTCTACCACCTTGAAAAGAGAGGCCACATTGAAAAGGGCCTCTTGAATCTACGCGGACTTTAGTGCATGGACTGTGTCCCTATGCTGCCTGAACTGGATCATGTTAGGTGAATCACACCAGGAAGAGCCGCCTGCACGGTGACAGTATGAGAGGTTCTTTCCACAAGTGAGGCCCAACTCTCCTCTCTCCTGGCCAAAGGTCTTTTGTCCTCGTCTGGGGGCTGCACAGCTGGGATATCACAGGGGAAGCTTTGGTCTTTCTCAGTGCTTTCTCAGCCCGGCTTCATGATAAAGACTGGGATGCCTTAGCAGGATCAAATAAGAACTGTTTTCTGGAGACAAAGGGAATCTGCTTCTCAAAACCACCCATTTCCCCCAAGGAAGCAGATCGTTTCACTGAAGAACGCAAGGGTGTAAGCACTGCTTCCTGGCCCCCACCAAGGCCAATGCAGGGGAGTCTGCGAGGCTTTGGGCCCCAAGATCTGACCTCTTCATACTTGCGGTCGGCATCTTCAGCAATGTGCTTGGCCTCTTTCAGTTGGATCTCCTGAATTTCCATTTTCTCCTCATCCTTTTGGGCTCGACTTTCAATGACTTTCATGCCCCTGAAAAGGAAGACAAGCAGAAGACCCAAGGTTTAGAGGAGACCTCCGTGAACCCACACTGCGCTGCACTGGTCTGTGAGGCTTGGTGTAACTGGCAGACCAAAATAGAGCACAGGGCAGCTTTTATTTTCCAAACCATGAAGCAAGAGTTTCCAGAGCTGAAGGAAGGAAAAGACATACACTTCTCTGTTTGTTGTGAACGAAACCTCACACTTTCGATACTGGTGAAGCTATCCAGGGATCTAACGTTAAATGAAAGGTACCACGTCAGGATCCTGCTTGAAACTGGGAAGCATGGAAACAGGAAAAGCCAACATGCTTTACTTGCTATATAAATAATGAGATTTCTTCCTAGTTAGAACAAAAACAAATCTGTCTTCGCGTACTTCTTCCTACAAAGAAGGTAGCTGTTCTCACCCCATCAGTCACAAACGTAAACATTAGACCGAACCACGTGACGCTGCTGACACTTGACTATGTCAGCCCTACAAAAATGACAACTTCATATGGGTCGACCTAATACTTTAGATGAAAAACTGTGAGTTTTGCCTTTAAGAGAATTCTTACATAATAGAGGTGTTGACAGAGAGATTGATGCCATCGTCTGTGCTGTCTCTGGATCTCACAGTGTTAAGTTTTCGAAAATGTAAATTGTTGTGGGATGTATTACAGTTTTATGGAATAAGTCATTTTAAAATGGGATTCATTAAAAAAATAAAAATAAAATAAAATAAAATAAAATGGGATTCGTTTACCAAAATCTAAGTAGGCAGTTCAGATGATGAAGTACTACAGTATGTATCAGAAGACTAAAATTCTTGGCTTGTCTATAAATCCGCCGTGAGACTTTGGGCAGGCCACATCAACTTCTGAGCCCTCGTCTTCTCATTTGTAAAAAGAGGGGAGTGGGGTAAGTGATCTCTGAATTCCTTTTTTTCCTACAAAGTCTAACATTGCCAGATTGCTTTTTACGTTTGCTGGCAAGTATATTTTAGGAAGAATCAGCCACAAAACCACTGGCATGTGTGCACGGTAAAAGATGATGAGTCATCTTAAGGAATTCCAAAACTCTTGGTTAGGGAAGAAACAATAAGCAGCAGTGAACAAGGAGCTGGAAACTTCAACTTAAATGCTTCTTTAATCTTCAAGGCTGAAATCACTCTTTACCCATGGTGGCAGGGTGCTCACTTCTATCGGAGTGAGTGGACAGAAACTCACTTCTATCGGAGAAGGAGAAATGGAAAGAATGACGGATTGCCTTCACCTGCCCAGGCCACAGCACCGATGCACACTCCCAGTGTTCTGAGCCGCCACATTACTCTGTCATGCTTCCAAGCAGGAGAACTCTCCAGTTCAGTCTTTCTTGGAACGCTTCTATGCAGTATGAATACATTAACTTGAGCAGTTGAACAACTTCTAGAATACACGGAGTTGTGCTGGGCTATATGGCCATGGTATTCCTTTACTACCACAAAACTGAATCTTGGAGTAATAATCAGGTGGAGCCAGGTTACAGGGAGTGGGTTCTGAATACACGAGTATCCGACTATATTTACATGTGCACCAGTATCTTACCAACATTACTAAGTCCAAAACAATTTACTTTTGCAGATAATATTTCTGTTTTATCTGTGCTTCCTCTTCCACCAATTTGCTGGGTTACTTGACAACTGATAGTCCATGGTTCATTTATCTGGGCCCAGTCTCCTTGGCGTATTTTAAATAAAGTTTATCTTTTGGAAATGTCTAACTGCTCTGCGGTCAGCAAGAATGAAAGAACCAATAGTCATCCCTAGAATTTCTCATTTAAAGGTCCATCTCCCTCTCTGGATGATGAGCTCTATGAAGGCAGGAATAGGAGCTCTTTCTTCTTTGTAACCTTGGGATTTCAAACAGTGCTTTGTACACAGGGGCTCCACTAACGTTAAAGGAACAAACCTAGTAAAGTTATACCTGGGATCAACTGAGGAGACGATCCCACCAAGGCACTGTAAAATTGTGAAGCCCCAAAGATCAGAGAAGCCCTCCTGTTCCACCCAGAGGAGAGGCCTGTGCAGAAAGGTGGGCTGGGAGAGGCACCCTCACCTCTCACTCTCATCTGCTGCCTTCTCGGCCTCCTCCAGCTTCTGCAAAGCTGTTGCCAGTCGCTCCTGGGCACGATCCAACTCTTCCTCAACCAGCTGGATGCGTCTGTTCAGAGAAGCTACATCGGCTTCAGCCTAGGCAGAGACAGTGAAAGGCATTTCAGACTGGGAGAGAAAGTGAGGGCACTGCCTACAGGAAGTGGCTGAGTCAGAAACACCGATTTCTGACAGGAAGCCTGGCGGTGGGGTGAGCTACCTCTAAGTGCATTACACACCCTGGTCAAGTCCAGAGTTCTCGAAGACACTGCTACATTGATTTATATAGTGAACGTCCACACTCGCGTGTGTTAAGTCCACACGCACCATTCTCAGTGGAGAGAGGGACCGTTACCAAGTGCTCTCTCACTTGGTTCCTTTCTTCCACAGAACTCCACAGTGGGTCCCCCTGACTGCTAAAGGGGAGCTTCATTACAGCCACCTCACTCACGGGGGCTCAAGCAGTGGGCAGAGACAAGACCCACCCAGGCTCCGCCACATAGGACAAGAGCAGTCCAGCCGGAAACCAGACTCAGGAGTCTGCATTCTCCTTCCTCCTGGCTACTTTCTCAAAGGAGTCTTAAAAGGAACTAAAGTATTTAAAAAGTCAGCCGTTCTAAAATATATGCCATACAGACACAACCGCCCCTCCCCCACTCCCCTTTCAGTAACCCCTTTAGGAGAACTCGGTCATATGCTGGAACAGGGCCAAGACAAATTTCCCAAGTGTTCTTGAGATAAGCTTACTGGCATTTCTTGCAAGGTTGTTACAAGAAAAGTTTCAAACTCCTTAGGAGAAAGCGGTACAGATACTATTTTTATTTAGTATCTGTATCTAAATTAGAGATGTTACTTTTCGGCGATGCAATGATTAGCTGCTATCATAAGCACTTTTTACTGTGAGCCTCAGAACACTTGCAAGTCTATGATGATCCGTTACATACACTTGCATTGGTGTTTGTTTCAATATTATGCCTGGAAGTCAAAGAGCGAACTTACTAATCAGGTACCATTTCCTCATCTGCAGCCACTGTGAATGTGTGCTTATCATGGGGTGAGAGAGAAGGTTTTCAGGACACCACTTTAGAGTTTTCTAAAAATTACCATACATACTTAAGGCATGCCAGTTCTATCCATATTTCTGTGTGCTTTACTCAGTTGGAAGCTTCCTACATGTAAGGAATCATAGTTCTCTGCACAGAAAGAATATGGGCTCAGTAAATGTCTACTGAATAAAATAAATAAGACCGACATAATTTAAACAAAAGCAACTTTCTTAGCTCATGGACTCCTGATGTACACAGTCTGAAAGGCACATGTAGTGAGAGGCTGTGATTATGGCCTTGAATGAAATGAATACGAGAACGTTCAGCTCTTCGCTCCTCTGGATTTGTAAAATTTTAAATGCCAAGTTTTGTCTGGGGAAGAGAAGTCATTAGGGCATCTCCAACCACGGTGAAGGACTCTTTGTAAAAAATTCAAATACACTTTTATCTCGACAAAACTTAACTATGTAGTAGTAACAGGCTGACGGAGACAGGGAATAGGAGAAATGGGAAATGACTCTGAGGAGGACAATGTGCATCCACATAGGCCCACAAAGTAAATCCCTAGGGGTGCACAGCTAGTAATGGGTTCTGCTAAGTCTGACCGGCTAATGAGTATGTTTTTTTTTTCTAGAGGAGGAGAGAGGGTAATAGGGACAATGCATTTCTTACATGAAAGGAACTGTCGTTCTAGCCCTATTTCTTAAAAATTGGAAGGAACTATACATTAAGGTCAGGTCAGTTTTGTTCACTCTTTTCGTATTTTCCATTTCTAACACAATTCTGTTCCTTTTATCAATGGGGCATGGTGGTGGGGGGCTGTCAGGAAACAAGCAACTCCGAAAGCTGAAAACAAAAACGAAGAGCAAAACCAAAAATACCTTAGTAGAATGTCTAGGTCATACACTTGAAAGTATTCCTCACCTTTCGTTATTATTTTGAATATGAAGGCAAGTATCTTCATTACAGGTGCTATGGCCAGAGAAATGTCAACACGATTTTCAAAGTGTTTTCTTGTAGCCACCACACTCTAAGGTTCTGCTCTGTGTTTCACCTGGGCCCCAACCCTGAGGACTTTGTACTCACAGAAAGAACAGGGTTTATGCTCTGAGGAAAGGACCTTCCGGGTGGCAGGGCAGTCTAGGTCCCCAGCTTGTCATGTGGCCAGGGCATGGAGAGTAAGGAGACCATGCCCCCATGCTCATTCCTGCCTCTGTACACAAGATCTCCCTGCCTAAGCGGCCCCCGTCAATCTGTAGCTTCCTTCTTATTGCCCCTCACTCTAACCACTCCTTCCTTTAGCTCTGGACCCTGATATGTAAACGTCACTAACTCTTTCCTAGGAGCGTGTCGTAGAACCTCCGACTTCTTGGCACTATATAGGGCCTCATTCAGGGCCCCCAAGCAACAACTGGGAACGGAGGTCCATTCTAGGAGCCAGGACCGTGCACACAGCAGAGTGGCTGCTTCACAAAATGGGGTCTCAACTGTTTATCTGGAAGAGTCTCTAGGCATCATCCAGCAGTTCCCACAACTGGCTGTCAGAATCCCCTAGAAGAGGCGTATTAATAATGCAAACTTCCAGGCCCCATCTCCAGAAATTCTGATTCAGGAGGTCAGAGGGGAGGGCAGACATCTGCAACATAAATACGCAACCTGTTCCATCCCTCCACCTTCCCGGCCCCACCATCCAAAGAAGCTGGCAAATCCTGTGGGAACCACTCTTCCAGCTCTCCTTTCAAAAGAAAGGAGAGAGGGAGCTTTGACCCACAGTGCTGACCCTGCTCGGGCCATACAGACATCAGTGGGAGACAAGACTAAAACCCCAGTTGCCTGGGTCCTCGTGTGTGGGCTCGGCCACTTCTCATGGCCTCCAGGGATCTCACAGCAGCCCTGGAATTGGTGGTTCTTACCTCTTACTTCTCTCTTCCTATGTTAGAGTGGCAAGTCCCCTATAGCCTCTCTCAACACAACTCCCCATGTGACAGAGAGGCTTTGATGACGGGCCTAGGAGAACAGTTACTGTACTGCATAGCATCCACTAAACAAGCCCTCTCCGTCCCTTCAGAGATAAGGTATGGTATTCCACTGAAAACTTCACCAAGTAGCACTCATGGGTGACACCTCACAGGTAGACACAGAGCATCTGCCCTCAAGCTGGGAAGCCAACACCCGCTGCCCCTGAGCTTTCACAGCAGCACGGGCAAAGGTGCTTGTAGGCTACAGCTGGGACCTGGGAGCAGTGTCTGGGGTACGTCTATCTGCACGTAAGCTTTCCCTGGGAAAAACCTGGACTCCCACTGGCTTCTCAGGCCGTTCCACACTGGGATGGCCGCAATTTTGTTTTGGTCCCTGCAACTCAAGTTTAAGTCCATAAATTAATTAAGGAAACTTCTTACTCTTATTTTTACTTGTGTGTGTGTATATGAGAGAGAGAGAGAGAGAGAGAGAGAGAGAGAGAGAGAGAATATGAATGATTGAATGAATATATGTGTGTGCTTTGGATTACGCTCTGTTCAAAAGGCCTCTAGCTCTTACCTTCACTAGCCTTTTATTTCTGGTATGTGTTTTCTAAGTTCTGAAGTTTATTTAGGTATTCTCTAAGCTTCCTTCATCACAGAACCTGGGTAGTCTACTTAAGATTTAACCTTCGGTTACCTCTGCCAGTACAAGTCCCCAGCCACATGAGTATCTGTTATTTAAAAAGCACATATAAACAACAAGGAGTGTGGGAAGGGTCAAGACTCCAGACGCAAATCATTTCCAGGCATGGAAATCACCCTTAGTGCGCTGGGTTGGCTTCTTCTAAAAACGTGTTGATAACTGCTGGTGGAGTCTTTCAGTTTGGGATGCTAGTTTCTTTTACTTCAAAAGTGCTATTGTGTCCCAACATGTAATGAGCTACTCAGAAAAGAGACTGCTATATTAGTAAAGGCTACCAATTATCTTCCTGCAGATCTGTTGTTAAACAGCCAGCAGGCACTTTGCAGTTGGGCCTGGCCTGTCCCTGCACCCAACCCAAAGGTACCAGCTACCTACACGGAAAACAAGGGTAGGCACACCGCTCTCCCAACCTCAACAAGGTACTATACAGAATCAAGCGTAGCAGGGCCACTTCAACATAGCAAACTATTACTCCAAATCAGATTTGACAGCAAACTTTTATGATGCCTACATTTTCATGAAATCCAGATGTTTTGGCCAATATAACTAAATATATATATATATACATACATATATGTGTATATATATATATATAGAGAGAGAGAGAGCAATGGTTTTTACTTTAAAAAAGTATTCTAGTTAAAACAGCCAAGAAAATAGTAACTAGGAGAGTAACATTATATCCTAAAAAATGATCCTCTGGAATATGTTTTCAAAGTCCTTCCTGAACCAGAGGGGAACGTGGGATGACCAAAGGTCAGGCATTTTTATTTCATGCAAACTGTAGTTATACGGCGAAGGTTTCACCCAACTTGCTGTGTAAGACCAAGTGACTACAGCCAAGTTAAACTTCTGCCCTTATATGGTAAGGAAAGGGGAAAAAACCACTGATGACATTAAGGGGCACTCCCATGGATAATAGATAAACACAACCTCCTCTATCTGTGCCAAGGCCTATAATTTATGAGGCATATTTGTATAATGAGGGAGAACGGACATGAACAGGGCATTGTAGTGCCCTTGCCTTGCCTACATATGAAGACAGAAATCATGAGTGTATATTCCAGTCATTGCCAGCCTGGGGTTGCCAATGTGAACACAAAGCGCACTCTTTTGAGTTTCCTGGTCTCAGAGCTATTTACCAACTTGAAAGTGGGAGAGGGTAGGGGATTTCTGTTAATTGGTTATTTCCCACGATTTAATAAAATTACTAGTTGAGAACCTACAGGATACATCTTTAAGTCTCGTTGTTTGCTGGATACCACCCAGAAAGGAGCAAAGACTGGCTCCTTCTTGCTACTCTTTCCTTTGATAATAACAAAAAACACACAAAACCCTAGTGTGTCACAAGACCTAGAGTCAATCATTATATCAAGCAAAGTATCCTCATTCCAACATTTTGAAGGGCCCACACACTTTGGAAAAACAAACCAGTAGGAAATAAGGGATAACCAAGTTTTCCAAGGTAGTGCTAGCCTAAGAGGGCCTATTAACTACAGTACGTCTGAACTTTTCAGAATCAGAATTTAGGGCCAACTCTCCAGCCAAGTATTTCTTGCAGCGGCTCATGATTTTGTCACTAAACCTGTATCCTTGTAGCTAAGAGAAACTGACTGCTAGCTTAACTCACAGCTATGTCTGACAACTACCAAGAGACCACCTTAAATTAACTCCCTCTAAATTACAGTTGCAGAAGTTAGGAACAACTCTCAATCTGCAATGGTCTCTTCTGACTCAGTCCTCAAACTGCTATCTTAAAAGGTTCTGGGGTGCCTGGGTGGCTCAGTCAATTAGGCACCCGACTCTTAATTTCAGCTCAGGTCATGATCTCATGGTTGTGAGATCGAGTTCTTGTGTCACCAGACTCTGCCCCGGGCGTGGAGTCTGCTTAAGATTCTTTCTTTCTCTTTCTCTCCCTCCCTCTCAAAAAAAAAAAAAAAAAAAAAAAAAAAAAAAAAAAAAAAAAAAAAAAAGTTCTGTGTCCAATCAACCTGGATAGAGTGTTTTGAAAATTACTTCCAAAAAGTTCAAACTATTTAAACCACTTTAAACACAAAGCTTTGAAAAGAATGAAAGCATCATCTTTAGCCAGCAGGCCCAGGAAGACTACCGTTAGAAAAATGATGTACAAAAGAGAAGACATGTATAAAAGTAACAATATGCCCTTCATAAAATTAATCTTCTGTGTCTAACATCAAACACTAGGACAGGAGTCTATAGAAGGCTCTCCTGCAGAGGACTACATGTTCCCTTTCTGAGGAGGGTGAGGGGAGTTCTATCTACTCACTTCCACCACTCATGCCACCTCAACCAAACATTTCCTCCAGTCTGCCCACATCCTCTCTCCATCAAATTCCCAAAAGACAAAAAAAAAAAATATCGGTTAAAGCGTTTATATGCAGTGCTTTGACATGTAGTGAAAAGAGTAGGCCATTTTCAAGACCCTTTGAATAGGTGATGAACTGAAGGCAAAGGAGCAAAGAACAAAGCCAAGTGCTGTGCAGTTTTAATACCAGCTGACATTTAGCACTTACTCTGTTGTGTCAAACACTGCTGTAATTTCTTTACACATACTAACTCCTTTGGCCACCTCAACAGGTAGGCATTATTATTATCCACATTTTAGAGTTAGGGATCTGAAAGAACGAGAAGTTATTCTGCCCAGCATCTCACAGGGAGTAAGTAGCAGAAGCCAGAATTCAGATCCCGGCAGTCTGGGTCCAGAGTTCTCATTCTTAACCATCATGTTCTATTAGTTCTAATGGTTCAAGGACAGCTGTTAGCCAGGCAGAGAGAGAACTGGAATCATTTGATTGCCCTGTCAAATTCAGACACATCAATGGGATCTTTGCTGACTTGTTCTCAAGAAAACTGTCTTTCTTATTAATTTCCTGATTCCTGTCTGTATTTTCCACCAAATTTCCTCTAGGTAGGCCTTCCTCCTAAGAGGACCCATTTGTTTCTATGTATTTTATGCAAAACAGGTATTGAAGTTTCTGCAGCCAGCCATATTGCCATTACAAACACCTAACCGGTAGGATTTACTCAACTCAGAAGAATGGGTCCGTATTAAGCACAGCTGGACACCATATTATGCTTGTCATAAAACTCCCAAGGTGTTTGAGTATCCTGATTTAAAACACACACTCAAAAATCAACAAATAGCAAATGCCTGAGCTACCTCTGAAATCCTGTTCCTGTATGTTGGATACATTTGCCTTAGGAGAAAGGAAGGAAACCAGGTATTACATTCAACATGGGGGAGGGGGAAGCCGGCAAGAGAATACACCCAATGATCGTTGACATGTAGCCAACTCTTCTCAATACTCGGTAACAAAGGAATATCTGTATACGACCACTAGGGAGGAGAGATGGTTAATACAAAGGGAAAGGTAAGCGGGTCTCATACTATGCATGTCATATGTATGTCAGAGCCCGGCGCTGTCAATGTCTCAACCACCACAAAGAAAACCAATGGTCAACGGGGATGGTGGAGTTTAGCATCCCCCGGCCCTAAAGTCTGGCAGTGCCCCAGACTTTCCCTGTCAGCGCCCCTTTCCAAAGGAACGGATTTCCAAAAGGATTTCCCTCTTCCCTCCCCACCCTTCGAGTAAATAATGCCAGCAGCGCAAAGTGCACATCCCGAGGGACCCGAGACACCCGGGCCGAACGCAAATAACCCCAAAATAGAGCCCTTTCTGGGAAAGCGCTGCTTCCAGAACCTTCTCAACACCACTCCTGCTTCCCCTCGGGGCTTTTACTTTAAACCAGCGAAGATGGAAAGGAAGGGCTGAAAGGAACAGGCAGGGCCCCTCCCTAGAGTCCGACGCCAGCTGCCCCAGGTGCGCCAGGTGCGCCCCTGGAGGCGTGGGGGCAGGGGTAGGTGGGCTCTGGAGGGCCCTGCACCGCTCTGTGGGCCCAACTGGGGCGGAGGCGCCTCTGGGTGGGGGTGGGTGGGCAATGGGTGGGTCCCTTACGGTCTCCCTCAGCTTCCTCTCGTAGTCCAGCTCGCGCTGCAGGCTGCCCGCGCGCTCCTCCGCGGCGTCCGCCTGCTCCTGCAGGCTTCGGATTTTCCTCCGCACCGCCTCCAGCGAGCTGCTCCCGGCCATCGCGCGGGGCGGCGGCGGGCTGGCCGGCGGACTGCGGTGAGAGAGACCGGCTGCTGCGCTCCAGCCGCCGCTGCCGCAGCCGCACTCCTGAGCGCCCGGCCGCCCCGCCCAGGCCGCGCCGCGCAACGGCGGC
>NW_024412415.1:28275327-28286608 GCF_014898765.1 Herpailurus yagouaroundi | reverse complement strand
CCCAGGCCGCGCCGCGCAACGGCGGCGCCCCCAGCGGCCCAGGACCAGCCCGGAAGTGGCGGTCTCCCGGGCGGCGCAGGCGAACCGCAGGCGGGTGCGCGAGCGGCGGGGGCGGGCACAGAGGGCGGGGCGCGCGCCGCGGACCCCGGGAATATGCAACCCGCGTGAGACACTGCGCATGCTCGCGGCACCGGGGTTGTCGGAGGTGGTGGACTCGCTTTGGGACACCTGGAGAGATGGGCCCGGCCGGGAGGGAGGCCAGCGCGCCAGGGATTTTACTGCGATTCCTAGCGCCCCTCCTTGGCTCCGTGGTGACCCCGGGTAACGGACCTGGTTGCTAAGGGCGGTGGTGCCGCCTACTGGCGGCGGGAGTTCGCACTCGGGAGTACAGAATTCCCAAGCCCAAGAGAGAAGCTGAGTGGAGGAGTTTGGGGCCTGAGTGTCTCCCCAGGACCTTTCCTCGTTATAAAGAACTACATCACACAAGGTCCTAATCACAACAACCTTCCTCTTTCACTAAACTCACGAAGTGAAAACCACTAACATATTGCATTAACCTTGATTAAACCTAACATATTGATTAAACCTTTCTAAATGCAGCGTTCCTAGGTAGGTTAGAATCCGGCTCCTAGAATCTCTCCTGGCTGTTGACTTTGGCCAAGTAACTTGACTCTTCTGGGCTTCATCTATAAAAGTGGAATGAATAGCAGTACTTCCCTCATGGGGCTGTGGTGAGGATTATGAAATAAAACAAAGTGCCTAGCACAACACATTGTACATAGTTAACTCAAATGATAGCTTTAGTGAATAAATACGCAGGCACTGCCTTAAGAGTCAGGTGGGGGTCCATCACGGGCTGTGTTCTCAGGGCCACCAACCTCTTTGGGGCTCACTTCCCTTTCCATAAAAACAATCATCTCACGGGTCCCTTATAACTTACAAGCTTCTCTGGTTTTAGATCAGCCTCAGAGATCTTCTGGAATCTGACCAATTCTGGGCTGGACTGAGATGCCTTTAAAAGGCACAGCCATGAAGGCTATAGAACACTATGAGAGCCTTTGGCTACAGCTGGATGAAAACCCAATCTCTGGGAACCGTCCTCTGCCAATTCTCCCATTTGGGCTGCGTTTTTAAATGCCTTCCAAATCTCATGGCTTTCTTCCTCACCTTTCTCACAGGAGGCCCTTCAAGTCAATTCCTGATGTATTTAAGTGTGGGAATAATGAAGAACAAAAACATACTTGACAACCCCGTCCTCCTTCTCCAAAGCCCTAACAGGGAACCTCCTTTGCTTTCCTGATTCATTTTCTATGGACTTTGTCACAGTCTCCGCTGAGACTCTCACAAACCTCAGCATGTGCCCTCACGCCCTGTAGGTGGAGCCTCTCGCTTTGTTTCCACACAGTTCATCTGGTCATGCGGGAGGTTACAACGCCTCCCCCAGAGGAGTCCAGACAGTGGGCTCCAACTTTGAAGGTGGAGGAAGGGGGCGCCAGGGAAACTACTGGACACTTGCAAGTGCTCTAAAGCAGCCAACTAATGACTTAATGTCCTGCTTTTCAAATACCTGGGAAAGACAGTTTTAGGTGAGTTCATGTTAATGCTGATGTCATTATACAAGAGTTTAGGACAGTTCTCAGCCTTGGGTGCACATTTAAAAAATACTAATGCGTGGGTTCCACTCCCAGAGATTCTGATTTAATTGGCCTGGGGTGCAGTCTGGATTTGGGCTTTTAAAACCTCCCTAGGAGATTCTGTTTACATAAGGTTGAGAATCACTGATTTAGGAAGCAAAGACCTGCAAGGAATAAAGACTCACATGCTGCAAATATCAGATACATCACAATATTGGCGAAGGGGTTGGGGGCCAGAGAAAAAATGGAGCCCTTGATCCCATTCAGCCTCATTTAGGTGGAACACCAAAAGTTTCAAAAGAAAAGCATCAGGATGCTTGCTACCTTGTGAATTACAATCTTTTAAGCTAGGAAGACCCTTCTTTTGGAATAAAATTTGTAAAGTATTGGTAAATATGTAGAAAAAGGTTTTAAGTAGTAGGAAAATGTAAAAATGTTTTTAAATTGGTGAGTAATGACAGTGAAATGTCCTAATTCCAAATGTAATATGATTCTACCTCAGGAAGCTGACCTCCTATCTCCCGCTTTCTTTAGTGATATCGGTCTCTTCCTCCTTAACTCTTGATTATTTTTGTTAGGAAATCACTTTAAATATAGCATTTCTTTGCAAATGTTCTTCTTCAACATCCCTACACATTCCAAACAATCTACAATATCTTAAAAGTTCAATGATCAATCTACTATTAAAAAAAAAAAAGTACCATATTAGGGACAGTTTTCCAGTAGGAAACCAAAACACAGTTTCAAAAAGCTCCCTCCCTTGCTAACCCCGCCTCCACCAAGGTGGCTTTAAATATCCTCATCCACTTCTGCCCCACTTCATTCCAAAGCTCCCTTAAACAAGACTTTTCAATAAAGACATGATAGCACTACATAGTTACAATAATTATGATCTTTTTTTTCCCTTTAAGAATTGTAGTCGCTTTCTTCTCCTTCAGTCTTACTAGGCTATTTTCAAATTCTCTGCATTCTTTTCCTTATAAGGAATATCTCTCCTTGATCTATCAGCGGCTCTTTTGAAAAAGCTAAATAAACGTCCTGCTGGAGAATTTGGGGGAGACAGACATCCTCCATTTAGCCTTACACGAAGCAGACATATGATCTACATTATACAAAGCAGACACAGAGTTATATGTGTTTTTTGGCTCTTTTTCTAAAGCCAGGTAGTTTGTAGCTTTAATGTTTTAGCTAAGTCAGTGCTTCTGTGAACCCCGTTTCCAGTAATCTTGATGTTCATTGAAAAAAGAATTTTTTTTTTTGGTCGATTCTAAATGTGCTATGTCTGGATTTCCCATTTGCAAAGCATGCTTGGAGATTACATTTTAAGCCTTTCACGCCACAAAAAGCCATTACTGGTTTCAAGGCCCAAGACCCTCCAGCAATTTGCATTTTACTCTCATACAAAAAATTCTGCCATTGTGCTTGGTAGTTCAACTTCTGGGCACAGCTTTCCCCGGTGCTCATACATTCTTGGAATTGTTACTAACTTCGCAAGGAATTCTTTCCTAATTGGGCCTCTAGCCTTAATGAGCTTCTACAATGGAATCCAACAGTGTGAAAAGAAGTCGTTCCTTTGGAAATCTAATGCTTGGCTTGACTTATGGAGCAGAAGAGACAAGCTCTTCAGCTAAAAAGATTCCAAAGGGCAATGGACAAAGTGCTGGTAGAGTTTTTGCAGTGTGTGCATCACCCCTGAAACTATGTGGTGGTTGTCAGAAGGCTGACAGGTGGGGGTGGGACAAGCAGGAGGGGCAGGGGGCAGTTAGCTCACTATACCATATAAAGCACTGAGCTATATATAACTCCCAGGGTACTTTCAGGATCTAGTGCTGTCAGACTGCAGACCCAAGCAAGTATCATCTTCCCAGGCAGATCTTAAGGGCTGGATTAAGGCTTCCCTAGTGAGCAAGGAGGCCTCAAGTGTCTCTGCACCCCAACATCAAGCTCGGCCTTCTAAGTAAAAGTAGCACCATGTCATTCCTTCAATTTAGAGACCAGGCCCTCTGTACCCTGACTAGACTCACCATTGAAAACCAGGCATTCCCACCCACCAGAGGCTGCAAAGGAAAGAAAGTAAACTAGGCATTCTGTTTGCACAAACCTTGGTGATGACACCGCAGAGGTTTTCTGCCACCAGGGAGGCAAGGTTCACCTCCAGCATCCAATTTCAGCCACTCCACTCCCAGCTTCTCACCCACCCACCTCCACCCCCAGGAGTGGGGGAAAGAAGGAGAAAAAGAGAGAGGAGTGGATGAAGTATAAATGAACGTGTGCAATAGAAGTCTGAGGCAGCATCCAGTGCTCTGGGCCATGTCAGGGCTGTGTGCGGGTGTCCAGCAGGAAGAGGTGACCCTCCTCCATTGCCCCTTGGCCATTGTGGTGACCTCAGAATGGCCACTGGGCAGGAGTTGAGGGAGATACTGTGTGCGTGCACTTACGTCAGTGGCCTTTTTCTCCGCCAGCTCCAACTTCTCCTGGGCATCTTTGAGAGCCTCGGAGTATTTGTCCAGTTCATCTTCGGTGCCCTTGAGTTTCTTTTGCAGCGACACCAGCTCATCTTCCAGCTGGGAGTTGGCCGTGAGGGACGGGGAGGGGTGGGGGTGGGGTGCAGCAGGCAGCGTGATCCCGCGGGGGAGGGGTGTGGGTGCACAGAACCAGAAGGACAGGGACAGCAGAGAGAGAGAGGGAAAGACAGGGAGGGAGAGAGAAAGAGAGAGACAGAGTTAGCCATTCGTGCGCCGTGCTGCGCCGCGCGCCCCGGGTACCTTGGCGGCGGCCTCATCCGCGGCCAGGAGGCTGTCCTCCGCCTTGTGCAGCTCCTCCAGCACCCGGTCCCGCTCGTCCTCCGACGCCCGCAGCAGCTTCTCCTTCGCCGCGATGTCGTCCTCCAGCTGGGGGGGCAGCGGCGGGCGGGCGCGGGCGGCCGGCACGGACCGGGTGTTAGACACACACAACACACGAGCGCCTGGTTGGCTGCGGCCCCTCGGCTTGGGGCGCTGCCGACTCGGGGTTCAAGGGTCTCTAAGTAACCTCTTCTCTCCTGAATATGGAACCGCACTGTGGCCCACCCTGCACCCCCACCTCCCGCGGGACGAGAATCCTGCCAAGGTCCCAGCGCGCTCAAGTCCACCACTGGGGGTGCAGAAAAACGCCCCAGTCTCCCTGGCTTTCGGGCCGTACTCTCCATTCTGTTCCATCTTTGTTCTTAGGAAAAAACTTCATGACTCGACCCCCCCCTCCCGCCCCCACCTCCACCTCCCTGCCCCTTCCCCCTGCTCAGGCTCTACCCCAGTTGAAGGTTTTATTCTTTCCAGTCAAAAGTCCAGAAGAACTTCTAACACTTTCTGGACTCGATTCACCCTAACCTACTCGTCCCCCCACTCCGGTCCAACATTGATCCCCGATCCTGAGAGTCAAGTGTCTCTAGGGGTTGAGAAGACCTCGCGGGCTCTGGGAAGCCGAGGAGGGAAATAAACGTCCCCGGACGAGACCAAAAAGTTAGCGTAAGCCTGAGTCTTGCTCTTCCCCTCCCCCTTCTCAGCTGCGCGTCCCCGGCCTCCCAGGAGTGGCGTGGTGGGGAGTGGCTCCCCTTGTCCTCGGGGTGAGCGGCCGGGAAGGGGTGCCAGGCGCTCAGGGCCCGGGGGCGCCGTGAAGGGCGGGGGGAGCGCAGGGCCGGGGAGGCGCAGACCTGCTTGCTCCTGTCCTCCGCCGCCTTCTTATCGGCCTCCGCCTGCTCCGCTCGATCCAAGGCGTTCTCCTTGTCGAGCTTCAGCATCTGCATCTTCTTCTTGATGGCGTCCATGGTGGCGGCGGCGAGGGGCCCTGGGGCTGCGGCGGGAGTGGAGAGGCGAGTGCGCGGTGGGGCGGCCGAGCCGAAGTGCGAGCGCGGAGCCGCCTGCTGCTCCCAGATATGTACTTTCCCAAGGGGGCGACCGCATTCCTCGAGACAGCCAATACTTTTTTGGAAAAGCTTTTTTCTCCTGCCCCCTTTCCCCCTCTCCTCCCTCCGCCCCCTGCCCCCGCCCCGCTCCTTCCCGCGGGGGCCGCGCGCCCATTCGCTGCCGCCTGCCGGCCTCCCAGTTGACGGTGGATATGACTATATATGGGGACCGGAGCCGCCGAGGCGGCGGCCGGGCGAGGCCGCCCTGTTCCCAAACCTGCGCGCCAGGGAGAGGGCGTCCAGGCCTCGCTGGGGCCGAGCCGGGCCGGGGCCCTGACCTGTGCCCTGTGCCCTCCGCGCCCCCTCCTCCCGGAGCCCGTGCCCTGCCGTCGGGGTCCCGAGCCGGGCCCGCCAGAGCCCCAGGAGGCCGGGGGAGCGTGGGTCAGGTAGTGGGCGCGCGTGGCCCCGGGGAGACGCCAGACCCCGGCGCTCTCAGCATCCCGCCCCGGGGGCCCCCGGAGCAGCGGCCGCGCGGGGCCCGGCCTGCGAGTTCCCCGCACCCGCGCCGGCCCCGTGCTTCCCTGGCGGCTCTCAGCTCGCCAGGTGTTATTGGACGCTCCCTTTCTCGGAAACTCAACTGGTGCACAGAAAAGGAGAGTGGAGAGGAAGGCCCGGGGCCGCTCCCGAGACTTCCTGCTGGTGCGGGTCAGGGTGTCTGCGAATCTGTCTTCTGTGTGTCCTTCTTCCCAGGGGAGGGGCAGTCAAAGACTTCAGGCACACAGGACTCAGTTGGCTTAGTTGTGCGTGCGCCTGTGTGCGGTGCTATGGCCAAGGGTAGGAAGGCGTGAGTCGGTGTGTAGGTGGGTGGTTGGGAGTTTAGGCGGAAAGAACATTGAGTTTAGACTCGGGCACCTTGGTCTTGGTTCTCCATCACCAGCAGCTGTGTGACCTTGACAAGTAGCTTCAGTGCTGCAGTTTCCTCATCTTTTCATATCCAGGGTGGGGGAGATGATCCCTGAGATGCCTCCAGATCTAGCTTTTTGTCATTCTTCTTGCACTGATTTTAGGGTGTCAGCCTCTTTCCATGTTTAGGTGCTCAGACACCAGGTTGCCGACACGTGGGCTGAGTGTCATAGCGAAGTCCTTGTACCCACAGCCATATCCCTGAGGAGGGACCAGATCCAGCTCTGTAGAGTGATCTCTGCTTGGAGGCAGGAGGATTTCCTCTCCATCTCCTACACCTCCCGGCTCCCAAGGGGGAAAAGCCTGTGCTTTTCAGAGCTTTGGTGGGTGAGGAGGAAAGGGGGCTGCCCCAGGGCCCTGTCTGATACTGGCTGTGATGGAGTTGGTGAGGGTCTTGTTAACAGTCCCCACGGAGCAATTCACAACCTGTACTACATGGATACCGAATATTCCCCAGACAGTGCCTGAGCAGATTAGGCAGGCCAAACAACTTGTAAGTCTTTCAGAGAATGATCAAGTTCCTCTCCAGGATTTTATCAGGTTTCTTCCACTAGCCCAACTGCCCAGGCAGGAAAAAATACCCTGACCTAATGGTCAGAATGTTAGACCTGTGTACATAGGAGCTGTGTGGCACAAAAATGCACCAGAACCCTTAAATCACCATGTGTCAACCCAGCCACTGGAACACAGAAAAGTTCAAGGCCTCTGGGCAATATACAGATGCATGGACCATAAGGAGCTGACTCCCTACCTTGGAGCTCTGCATAGGAGGCAAGAGTCTCGGGAGTCAGACTCTAGGATCCAAACCCGGCCTGGCTACCTTCTTGCAATGTGGCCTTAGCCAGGTTACAATCTCTTTGAGCCTCAGTTTTCTCTTCTGGAAAGTAGGTATAAAAAGTCTTCCTAGGGTTGTTCCAAGGGTGAAAATGAGATAAAGAGTGAAAAGCATTTTTTTTTTTTCTATCACATAGCAAAGAGCTTAGTAGATAGTGGCTGCTTGGGTGGCAAAGGGCAAATCATTCCTCCTCTCTTGGCCTCAATGTTCTCATCTGTGAAACTAGGCAACTGAACTAGAGAAACTCCTGGAGAGATCATATATTACTAACTTTTCTCCACTGTGCCTAATATAGCAGAGGAACTTGTTAAAGTTTCCTTAAATGTCCAATGCTACAGACCGTTCATTAAACACCCCATCGGTGAGCAACTGCTACATACTAGGCAGGCACTAAGCTCTGGGATTCCAAAGTGAATCCGGCCTGTCCGTGTCCTCCGGGTGTTCAGCATGAGCAGAGGTTTTAGAATTCAGAGGAGGAAGACCTAGAAGTGACCAGGTCATGGCAGACAGAAAAAACACTTTTCTGGAAAGTGGTGATTTTTAGACTGATTTTAGAGGAAGGGTAGCAGTCAGAGAGGAGGGTATTGGAGAAGCCAAGGGAAGAAAAAGGAATGTTTGATGGTGGTTGGATAGTAGGCTTATTTGGGGGTGAACACGAGACTGCGACATGAGACTGGAAAGATAGATGGGGGAATATGGGACTTGAATTTCAGGTTCGCACATTCAGGTCTTCTCATGTGGGTTGAAGTCATCCAGTTCTGTTACCTTCTCTGCTCCTCCCACCTAGGTCCATATTCAGGGGAGGAAGATCGTGGTGTCCAAGGGTGGAAAAAAAGCTGCATAGAGCCAATTTTTTAAATCCTTTAGTGCGTCATCATTGATCCTACACCGATGGGTTAATGTAGCAGGTCCCTGGGCTCCCTCATTTCCATCTCACCACTGTTGAGCGTTTGTCCCATAAATAGCCTCATGGCCAGACCCCACCTAGCTTGATGGACCGCACCGTCTATGACCTGCCACCAAGGGCTAGGACAAGCAAACATCATGACTTAACTCAAACAACAATTTCTTCCACACTGGACAGATCTTCTGGTGGCTGGAGAGGATTAAGAGGTGTGGGCTGGACAGCCATGGGCGTGGGCTGGACAGACAGTGCATACGCCTGTCCCCAGATGATTGGCCATAACTTAAGGACAGATCCATGGGCTAACCAGGGACATAGGTTGCAGCCTGTCAGGCCAAGACGGACTGGGCCACTCAGCTTTTCTCTCACTGCAGTTTGAATGAAGGAACATGGAAAAGATGAATCATTAGCTGTGGCTGCTGAAACAAAAGGGGTTTGCAGTCTTGGGCTGAAGACGCCTTGTACGAGGGTGATTAAGGGTATTTATACATATTTTGGCTTTCTCTCCAATCAGGGCCTCGGTAGGATTGCACATCCCCACTCAATTAAGTTAGTTGTGGTCATTGACTTGCTTTGGCCAAGGAAATGTGAGTGGAAGTGATGTATGGTGGACACTTTAAGAGCACGTGCCTCCTCATGTTCCCTTTTCAAGATTATTGCTGCTCTGTCATTCTAGGTTCCCAAGTGGCTGTGATAAGAGGAGCTCCCCCCTCTCCCAACTAACCCTTGGTGAGCAAGTGCTCGAGTGAGACATAAACCTTTGCTATTTTAGGTCACTGAGATGGGGGCTGTTTTTACTGAAGCATAACTAGCTTCTCTTGACTAATATACTACAATAGGTCATGCATCATCTAAATTTTGAGGAAGCAGAGAAGTCTGGTTATGGAGAAGGAATGGAGTAGACATATCAAGATAAACAGAAGCACCATTGAGAGAGAGAGACTGGGAGAATATGATCATATTTCAGTTCCGAGTGTCCTTATAATAACTCCCTTTCTTTCCTGGGGTAACATGAGAGAGTCTGTGTTCTTTGAAAGTAAAAAGCTGACCAAATCATGGCGTTGCAGAAGCCTGCACAACACCTTGGCCCTGAGGTTCTCTGTGAACACTAAGAATGTCTGTGGAATTTCCAGATTTCTCCAGTGCTTAGTATTCAGTCATTTCTCAATCAATGTTTGTTGAATGACTATTCAATGGCTACAGGTAAGCAGGAGAAACAGGACTGGGAAGGGAAGATATCAAAACTAGTCTCCAAAGATTTATTTCTATTGAAAACATGGGCTCGATGGTTTATTTTCTGAAGAATAAATGTAAGTATTGTGACAGGGTAGGACAGGCGTCCTTCAAATATATATTGAATGCTTGTGGTATGCAAGGCATTTAACTAGAGTTTATGGGATCACGGATGGTGAATAGGAGACGTGGATCTTTTCCTCCAGGAAAATCTGTATGTTGAGGATAAAACCCTCTCTCTAGGGGTCACTTAATGTGTATTTCCAACAGTGTTACTATCATTGTCCCAGATGCTGTCTGTGCCTCCTATAGCTATGAGGATCACATATCTCAGGTTTTCTAGGAGAGCTCTAGTATTAAAAATACTGTCCCTTTACTCCCACAAGAGCACCCATACCGGCCACACTACATTTCCCAATATCTGGTTAGAAAAGAGAGTTAACATAAGCAAAGCTTATGTTACATCAGTGACACCTTTAACAGGAGCACTTACCTGAATAGGTACGTGAGGGTTTGTTTGTTTAAAAAACCAAACCAACCGAAAACCTGATTACCTGATAGTCGCACCTTGTTCGACAGCAATAGCTCTACCTGTGTATGGTGACTGCCCCGGAGCCAACAGTGCTGACTCAAGCAATTAAGGGAAAGTGAAGAATCTATAATTAAACCTAGAGACAATTGCTTCTTCCACTGGGTTTTGGAATGCAGCGTGTTATTATGCTCATGGCTCACTGTCTCACGGAACAAGATACAGCATGTTCTCCTCGTACACAAGGGAGTTTTCTTTCTCAAGGGCTTGTGATGCTACCACCAAGGACCCAACGAAAATAGGCTCTGTTTCAAGGAAGGGTTCAGAGCCTTGAGAAAAGTCTTGAGGCTATGTGGGTGCCTTCCTCCATTGTTCAGCGACACACGGCCGGTCCCAGTTCCCGCTGCGAGTCACCCGAGTGTGCTTGCGACCTGGAGGGTTGGCACGGGCAAAATGGTTCTCCCAGTATGAAAAGAGGCATATGGCTTTTCCTGCCTGACAAATCTCTTCTTACGACAGCAGCAGCTACGTATAGGTTTAATCAAGCCTGACTTGTGGAATTTAGCAGCCTCAAGAGTGGCCATAGTCCCTAAGGACGTACGGTTTAAAAAGCACTTTCAAGTTTATTACCTCCTCCTTACAACGTGTGACAGCATCAGGATGAGGACTGTTATTCCCCCTCTAAAGATCAGAATGCCAAGGGCAGTGGCTGGCTCCAGATCACCTAGCTGGGAGGTGGGAGTGCAAGCATAGGAATGTGGATGTCCCAGCTCCCAGCAACGGTGTTCTTTCCATTAACCCTTCTGCAGTCGTGTTTATATTAATATTTGATTTCATATTGAAAAGTAACACATTATAAGGTGAGGAGGAGAGAACTCAGGACCACCAGAAGTCATGTATCCATACGAACCTGGTGAAAAAGTGACAGTAATGAGGCTGGGACTGAAAGGGTGTCTTACCTTGTACAGGCCATCTCTGCACTACCACCCCGGTTCCTAAACCCCACCGCCCCCGGCTGTTGGGATAACCTGGTGAGAAAGCGTGTTTGGACCAATGAGACCTTTCTCTATGTTTATGGCTCAAGATGGGAAAAGAAGGACATCTTCATGAAGAGAGAGAGGCAGGCACATTAATTTTGTTCCTAGTAGCTTCAAGGGAGAGTTTGAGGCAAATGTTAGAAATCTACACCTGCTAAAAAAAAAAAAAAAAAAAAAAAAAAAAAAAAAAAACAGCTTAAAAAAGCCGCGGGGTTGGCAAAAAAAGAACCCCCAAAAAAACAAGGTTAGAATGTTTGGGGGAAAAA
>NW_024412415.1:28209175-28275227 GCF_014898765.1 Herpailurus yagouaroundi | reverse complement strand
CTAAAAAAAAAAAAAAAAAAAAAAAAAAAGAAATCTACACCTGCTAAAACCGTCGGGTTGGCGAAAGAATGAGCCACCAATCAATCCAGGTAGTATGTTTGGGGGAAAACAAAGACAAGATATGAGGCCAGCATAGCAGCTTCCTCAAGACCCAGCCTGTGCAGAAATGAAAGCGTCCACAGACTTTGCAGTCCAGAGACTTGAGCCAGCCTCGGGGGCCACATTTAAGCTTTGGAATGGTTTTAATCATTACTTCCCGGCAAACCCCGCATTCTTTTCGCATTGGATGCCACCTGTTCATTTTTATATTTTTATACTTGGTTCTCAAGTTTCCACTGATGTCCTTAACAGGAACATATGTGAAAGTGACCTTGGAAGCCTCCTGAGTGGCAGGCAGAACCCCACTCTTGCTCTGCAGATGTGAAACCTGACACAGAAATGCCCTTGGACGTGGGCTAGCCTGAGCCTCACGCTCGAGCTGACATCTAGCTACCACCCATCCAGGCTCTCGGAGGACCGCTGTGTTCGGCATGCGCGAACCTGGGATTTCTAGAACTTTGTTCCTGCGACTTTGCCAGACCACTGCCAACAGCTCAATTTTCAGTGGCGATTATTTGGGTTGGAGGCCTATGGGTGGGCCCAGGTTACTGAAAATAAGCAGTGGACTTCCTTGTTTTCGTAAAGACCCTTTCTTGGCGGTCTAGCAAAACCCTTCTCCGTCAGCACTTTCTACTGGGACCCTGGCTTCTCCTTAAGAGAGCCCATTTTCTTGCTTTAATCGAAACTGCTATTTCTCAGTAGAAATGCTTCTTTGAGAGTATTTTCTCCAGAGGACCATTTCCACATCAATGACTGCAGAGGAGGAAAGAGCCAGGCCTTTCCTCCTGCTTGAGGTGGAGGAAACTCTGCTCTTTTTCTGAGGTGCTGCCGCTTGAGGAGGGAGCTCCCAGCAGCAGACAGAGTTCCAGAAGAGGCTGGTTATTTTTAGCATGGCCTTCTTTCCTTCCCAGCACCTGCCATGATCTGTGACCCAAGGGGCTGCTTAAATGCTAGCAAGATGACTGAGGACAAGGCAGCCTGAGCTCATGTCCTAAAATACCACCCAAGGGAGGCTTTTCTTACAGGAGCCGTTTCATTTCCAGCTCTGTTCCTTGGTCCTCCCCAAACTGTGGGGCTGCTACAGATGCTAGCTGAGACGTGTGACATCTGCCTTGGGAAGAGGTTGGAGAAAAACCACCGGATCTGTCTATCTAGATGCCAGCCAGCTGAGTTATAATGACTCTATTCCTGGCTCCCAGCTTCCATTTCACCCTCTACTGTTTGTGCTAGATAGAGGGAATACGAGAATCTCAGTCCACATTTCCCTGAAGCAAAATCCTCTTTTGCCGTCCATGAAAATATGCGAAGAGACAAAGTCCAGCTGTTTAGTTCAGATGACAATGGTAGGGATGCAAACCCCTTTCTCAATGCAGATATAATTTATTGAATTCATTAGCCCCTAAAGGTGGTACAAGCTAGAAATAGAAATATGTTCTCAAGGAGCCAGATACCTTTGTGGAGGACAGATGCATCATGGGTCATGAAGGATAAAGGGAATCTCTTGGGAGATGTCTAATCCTGGAGTTTGACATCAGTTCATGTTATCCACCACATTCCTCAGTGCCACTGTCACATGTGAGGTGCTGCGCTGATAAATTCGAGGGCTAGCCCGTGGGGAAGTTCTTCTGTGCATCTGCTGACTTCTCTGGCTCCTCTAAATTCTCCCAAATGCCATGGACGGGGCTATGGGAGTCCTATGACATCAAGAGCTTATTTTCAAAGGAAGTTAACCGGCACTTAGATATGTAAATGGGTCTTGTCCCCCTTAAAGAAGTCAGTTTTAATTTACTTGACTGAAAAAATGTAAGCAGTGAATCATACATATAGTGATACAATTTAGTAAAAAATGATACGTATGCTTTATATATGTCATATATTATATATATACACACATACACAAACATACAATAATTGGCTAGTGCATATCAATATGATAACTGAATTCATTTCCTCTAAGGAGTTGGGGGGTGGGTGGGTAGGATTGAATATGGTGGTCAAAAGGGAGTATAGCCATATATTTAAGGTTTAATGTTATAACTGGAACATTTTTATGAATTGAATAATTAAAGTGTTAACAATCTCTTATTTCCCCTTTGCTCTTCTTTCAAAATATATTCTTGAGTATATTATGGAAAATTCTGGAGGGTTTATAATCTCTTGAGTCTCCTAGAGGAAGAAGGAATGCTAGCCAAAGCCACACAGCAATTAACAATCAATTAAAACATAAAGTGGTTGATCTCCTTCATGGTACCCGACTGTTTCTAAGTGCCTATTACTTGTCAGGAATAACATTTTTAACTTCGGGTGCCCAGAAGTTAAAAATGAACAACTCAGCATTCTGGCCCTGAAATCTTTTTATTTATTTATTTATTTTATTTATTTATTAAAAAAAAATTTTTTTTAACGTTTATTTATTTTTGAGACAGAAAGAGACAGAGCATGAATGGGGGAGGGGGAGAGAGAGAGGGAGACCCAGAATCTGAAACAGGCTCCAGGCTCTGAGCGGTTAGCACAGAGCCCTACGCGGGGCTTGAACTCACAGACTGCGAGATCGTGACCTGAGCCGAAGTCGGACGCTTAACCGACTGAGCCACCCAGGCGCCCCTTTTTATTTTTTATTTAAACAACTTTTTAAAATGTTTACTTTTAAGAGAGAGAGCATGAGCGGGGGAGGGGAAGAGAGAGAGAGGGAGTCACAGTATCTGAAACAGTTCCAGGCTCTGAGCTGTCAGCACAGAACCCAATGCAGGGCTCGAAGCCATGAACCACAAGATCATGACCTGAGTTGAAGTTGGATGCTTAACTGACTGAAACACCCAGGTGCCCTGGAGACCTTTTATTTCTAAGTCGCTGCTTATGCAAAGTGAAATTTCAAGCAACTCACTGGAACTGTCTTTTGAGCTATTTGACAAGCCACCCAATAAAATTAGTTTCATTACTCTATCATCTTGTGTTTGGACCCAAAGCAACGTGCCCTTGGCTTGATCACATCAAATTTGCCACACCTGGTTCCTGACGACTTGTGAATGTTTCTAACATACAACCTACCTTCAAAGGATAAAGATCTGTCTCACTAGGCAAAGTCAAAAGAATGTGCTACAGAGTCTAAGGGAATAGAGGCTCCAAATGTGGAGCTCAAAAATACTTCTGGAAAAAACTCAAAAGAACATATGCACAATATTGACTATAGTTGCTTCGATGATGGAATTTTGAGACATTTCTGAAATGCTTTCTGTACTTTCCAAAGTTAAAAAATGAATATGAGGGTGCCTGGCTGGCTTAGTCAGTGGAGCATGTGACTGTTGATCTTGGGGATGTGAATTAGAGCTCCACGTTGAGGGTAGACATGACTTTAAAAAAGAGTAAAACATGTTTTACTTGTATTATAATGATAAATTAATAAATGTTAAGAAGCTCCTTTAACTCTCAGCAATAATGCTTTATATGTAAATATGAGGCTTCCCCAAGGAACAATTTTGAAAGAGACACTGCTTACAATTCTCAGTTGCCTATTAGGTTACTTGTCATATTCTGCATGTTTCCTATTTCACAATCGTGGGCTATTTGTGTCCTTGTCTTAATGCCTCTCCTAGCAGGAACACTCCTTGAGTACTCTCCCTCTCCTGACAAGCACCCAGCTTCCACTGAGTAATCACACGAGTAATAACAGCACCAGACTCTCACTGGACCGGGCCTGAACAAGGTTAGGACTTGAACCCATTTCAGACCGCCACAGAATTCCCTTTCTTGACTGCCAGACTGCATCACGCCTCCTAATGTTTGATGGAAATAGGCCCACATCATACGTTTATTGAGTGAACGAATGTCCCATGTGTGAATTAAAAGAGTAGCAGTCACAATATCTTGCAGTTACGTAGCATTAACAGCAACGGGAAAGCCCACAGCCAGAATCTTCTCAGCTAAGGAAAGAGAGAAAGCAAAGCTCACCATAGCTTGTTTTCACCTCCACTCACTCTCTGTTAGCCTTGAGGTCTGAGCAAGGATGGTGAGCTCATAGCTGGAAATGATGTACTTTTCCCAGGTGTGCTGTTAGCGGGGAAGCTGTTACTTAACGTCCTTCTCTTCTCTGGGGAAGCTGGCATGGCTTGTGACTTTTTAGTCATCAGCCAAATTCCTCCAAGGCATGAGTGTTGGTGGTGCTCTCTGGGTTCCTCCTTTCCAGGGAACCCATTGTGGGTGTGCTCCTTGGCATGATCACTTTTTCTTGGTGCTTGCTGAGCTATTGGGCCTGGGTGCCCTGGTATTGCTAAGGGACAAATAGAAGTCCCGAGAAGTAACCGCCCAGTCACTGAGCACACCTGATCTAGCACAAGGCCAGGTCACCCATGAGTCCTCCTGTCCAATCCAACAGTCTAGAGGGTCCAGTTAAGAGGCCAACACAAGGATGTAGGCTGCCATATTTGGGAGCAAAAATGCCTTCCTGGGCTTTGGAGTAATCCAGGCAAGAGTCTGAACGGGGATGAAGGTCCTTCATCTCTTCCCGCCTCACTTTCTTCTGCACACTAGAGATAAAAATACCCACCTCATAAAATTGTTGGGAGAAGTATGATTACAGAACTGCTGCATCTATTGCTTCCCTTCCAACTTTCACATATGGAAAAATGACCAGCAAATTAATAATTTCCTATTTACCCCTTGAAACAAACAAGCTCACTTGTCTTGCTACCAGATGTGCCTTCAGTGTAAACCATTGATGAATGAAACTGAGTATTTACATTTTACATGGAGAAGTCAAGTGTACAAACCTCTGTTTATAACTTTTTGGGGGGCTGGGAAGTATTCTTTTAAAAATATAGGTTTTGGGGGCGACTGGGTGGCCCAGTTTGTTGAGCGTCCAATTCTATCTTGGTTCAGGTCATGATCTCATGGTTGGAGAGGTTGAGCCCCACGTTGGGCTCTGTGCTGACAGCATGGAGCCTGTTTGGTATTCTCTCTCTCTCTGCCCCTCCCCCATGTGCTCATGCACTCTCTCTCTCTCAAAATAAACATTTACAAAATATATAAGTTTTGGAATCAGACCAACCTGATTTTGTCATTTATTTGCTTTCTGACATTAGTCA
This sequence comes from Herpailurus yagouaroundi, assembly GCF_014898765.1. Taxonomy (NCBI): domain Eukaryota; kingdom Metazoa; phylum Chordata; class Mammalia; order Carnivora; family Felidae; genus Herpailurus; species Herpailurus yagouaroundi. The sequence continues at coordinate 28,270,047 of NW_024412415.1, read as the reverse complement.
CGTCACTAAAACTTCTCTGTGCCTCAGTTCCCTCATCTGAAAAATGAGGATAAATAGTAATGCTCACTTCATCGGGTTGTTGTGATCATTGAACTATTTAAGGAATGTAAACCACAAGTCCCTGCCACGTAGAAAGTTTCAGTAAGATTGATTTATATGATTGTTCTGAATTTATCAAAAGGTCCAAGGCATGTGAACATATGCTCACACCCATACGTCTGTTTGTTGGTCTGTGTATAAAACGTTAGCCCAAACACAATGTTATTACACCATTCGGGGTTGGTCTCCTAGCAATGAGCCCTTCTCCACCCCGAACTCTTTTCAGAACAAGGCTGCTCTTCTGGGACTTGGCCCTTGGATTCCTAAGCTTTTCCAGGCAGCTTCGATTAGTTATTTTAACCAGATATCACGTGTATGGAAATGCTAGGGAGGTGGATCCTTGAACTCCTACCAGCACTGCATCAGGTAGGCTCTGGGGATGAGTTAAGACCTGACCCTTATTTGTTTCATTTAAAAATTTTTATCGACACGTACCACACATACAGAGCTGTACATACGTCGCAAACATACAGCTCACTGAAGTCTCCCAAACTCAACAGACCTGTGTAGCCAGCACCCAGAATGAGAATCAGAACATTCCTGAAGCCCCTTGTGCCCCTCCTACACACTCTCTAAGGGTAACCACTATTCTGATGAGTCGTTTCCTGTTTTTGAACTGCAGATAAATCTGGCTCCTGATTTTGAGCAGCTCAGGGCCTCTTTGTTTCTCCCCCCAGATCGACACTGTGACTAGGTTTTCACCTGTTTTTGATTATTAATTCAAGTGTCAACAAGCTTTTATTCAGCAGCAACTGCATGCAAGACACTGTGTTAATTAACTAAAGCAACGAGGCAAAAGAAGTTGAAAGTCTCTGGTGAGTGACTTTGGCGATCCTCGTCGCATAGGGCTGCCTCCCTGGAAACAGGTCCAAGTTCCCAATACTCTTCTCTCTTGTCTGCCTTCCGCTCTCTCTTCTATCCATAGAAGTGACCTTGGCAAAGGTCCCCAAAGAAACCCACCAGCGTGTCTGATTTCCAACTCCAGAATTCCAAGAAGAGTATCTGATTGACCTGGCCTGGCCCACTCTTGGTCATATCAACTGTGGCTAGAGGGTTAGGGACACAGGGTGCTAAAGGGCTGTGGACCCCTCCCCCTGAAAAGTGGGGAGGCTGTTGAGGAAGGCAGAGGGGCTTGGCTTGGAGGTTCTCAGCAAGGACCGTGGTCCAAACTGGCCCCTTCTAGCTCGATAGTCTCTGATTTCTTTTCCATCTCACATACAGATCCTCGACCCAAAGCCTAAACTGATATATTCACTCTGTGCCAAATTTGTACTGAAGCACTTCGGAGATAACAGTGCTTATGGAGGACTAAGGCCAATGCTCTACGAACGGCCATTTGAGGGGCACTTCTGGCTCTGATGCAGCGGCCAGACATGCAGGATGGCGGCTCTTTCATCTCACACTGAGGATCAGCTGTGGTTTTATAGGCACACGTGCTCTGCAGTCCCTCCTCTGAGGGTGAGGGCACGTTCCGTCGCAGCCAGACCTGGCCCCTAAAAACTAATTTCCTAGACTCAGGGACCACCAACTGTTTATGATGATGATGATTATTACAGAGCATTGGAATTCCTGCCCAGATTCCAAAAGTCAGCCTTGTGGACGAGTGTTTGCAAAGGCGTCCTGAATCCTGCACAACCTCGTGGTCTGAGTAAAGAGCATATTGCTGGGTTTGTGGTCCCAGCCCTGCTGATATCATGTGTGGGTCAGAGATGGAGGCAGGGAACTGTGCTCAGTTTGCTTTACGTACGTGAGCCCATTTAATCCTTGCTGCGAATCCCAAAGGGACACACTGTTACGACTACTCATTTTTATGAATTTGCAAATTGGGGCAGAGAGTGGTTAAGCAGGGCACAAGTGAAGCCTCTTATCATTCACAAAATGCTTTTCTCCTTATTATCTCATTTCATCGTCAAGAAAACCCATTTCATGGGTGAATTTCTTTTGGCTCAGTTTCCCAATTTTGCACAGGTCATAGGTGGCAGAGGTTGGACACAGATTCAGAGCTCTGACTTCAATCCCCGATAGCAAATCCAGAAATGACTATAATAAGAAGCAGATGGTGAAGCGTGCCTTCAAACGATGCTGGTGTTTCCGAGACTGGCATGCTAGCATACGGAGGGACGAAACTGAGGAAGGATTGACGGAGAGGTAATATCTCGACTAAGTTCTTGTCAGTGGGGTGCAGTGGACAAGCATAATTTGAAGGGAGGGTTCTCCAGGAGGGATGGACGCGAGCTAGAGCCTGAGGAGGAGAAATAGTGGGAATATTCTCTTTGACAGGTGGGAACACACGGGACAACCTACAGGTGGAGGTCTGTGATCGCTGATTCCCCTGACCATTTTCCTCATCCTCACTGGGTGCCTGTGGTTAGGGACGGGGTGGGGGCAGGGGTGGCAGTGCCCTATTATTTACAAGTGCTGGGGAGATCCAGCAACTTTCTAAAAGAAGGAACAATAAAACTTTTATAGACTATTGCAGAGTCAGTTGCACCATAAGGTAGAGCCAGGTTGTGTGTATATGTGTTGGGAAGTTTGCAGGCCAGGGAAGGTGGGGAGCAAGCTAGCGATGAGTGGGGGTGGCGGAGGGGGGGTGTAACAGCTCCTCTGGTCCCATGTTAGTTTACACCACCAGAAGCACGGTTTATGGGAGGACAGGATCCCTTTTCTGAACCTCAGTTTCCTCATCTACAAAACAGGAGGTCATAATACCACTCAGGATCACTGCAAGAAATCAATGAGATGGGCTAAACTGTCTTGTGACATTACTTTCCTTGTTATTTTATACTATTATTAAGCTGAAACTTTCTCACGGGTGCATACCTTCCCAATGAGAAAATCAAAGTCATGGGAGTAGGGGCCATGTCATCTTTTTCTTATAATCTTCAACAGGACCTAACACACAACAAATCGTTTCAACAAATAAAATAGACAAATCCTCAGTGAGGCATATTGACCCATGGGACGAACCAGTCCCTGAGTGTAGTCTTTTTGGAGCCTTACCTTAGTTCCCGAGATTGTAACAAGCCAGATGGCAGCTGAAAAAAGCAAGGTGGAGGGGTGCCTGGGTGGCTCAGTTGTTTTAAGCATCCGACACTTGAATTCTGCTCAGGTGCTGATCGTGAAGCCTACTTAAGATTCTCTCTCCCTCTGCCCTTTTTAGGCACATGGTCTCTCTCCCCCTCCCCCTCCCCTCCCCCTTCCCCTCCTTCCCACTCTCTCTCTTAAGGAAACGCAAGGTGGATTTCACACAATCTTTCAGTACTCATAGGCAAAGCTGTCTGGAGCCCCTGTTGGGTGCCTGGACATGAATGAGTTCTATTACATTGGATTTCTCCAAAAAAACTAGATTATTTTATTTTTTCAAAGCTTCTTCTTCTTCTTCTTTTTTAAAGTTTATTTATTGAAAGAGAGAGAGAGGGGGGGATGGAGGGAGGGAGGGAGAGAGAGAGAACGAGCAGGGAAGGGGCAGAGAGAGAGGGAGAGAAAGAGAATCCCAAGCAGGCTCTGCACTGTCAGAGCAGAACCCAACCAGGGGCTCGAACTCATGGACCATGAGATCATGACCTGAGCCAAAACCAGGGGTTGGATGCTTAACTGACTGAGCCACTCAGGCATCCCAAAAGTAGATTATTTTAGGATCAAGAACATGAAATGTGTTTAGGTGAAGATAAATTAATGATCAAGTTATTGAAAAATGAGGGTTTTGTCCTTCTTGCTGCTGCAGGCTCATCAGCAGAAGAACAGAGGTAATCCTCCCTGAGCCTCATGTGCAGGGCACCAGCCTTCCTGGTTTCGAGTCCTGCACAACTTGCCCTGCGGAATGGGGTGGAGGGCTGGTAATGGACAGCTTTTTGTGTGTGTGATTGCAGGAAGGAGAGGAAAAGCATCAGAGCTTTTTTTTCTGTAAAGTCTAGGCCCAGCTAGGAGAAAGGCTTGATTGTCCTAGAGGAGAAGGGATCAGGCTTGGGGCTTGGGTGGGAAAGAGGACAGGAGACCTTCATTCCTGAGGGTGGCAGGAACCCAGGGTGGGCTGGTGGATGCTTAAGGACCATACCTATGGAGCTTTGGCTTCCGTTCCGTGGCTGAGCTTGGTATGGTGGTCATGGGTATGTTTGTGGCGCAGTCCCCACAGGCTTGGACCAGGGAGTCTAACTGACCACAACCAGAGAACTTGCTCCTATTTTCTCATGGATCATGAAAACCTCAGGAAAGGGACAAGGGAGCGCGCCCCCCCCCCCCCAATGACCAACATGGGCTTTCACACTGAGGTTAGTTTAATCAGGCATTGGAACCCGATTTGATTTAATTCAGAAACATTTCAGTAGTAACAATTCTTACAGCTCAAGCAAGGAATAAAAAGTTAAGCCAGTTAAGCGAGCAATGGTGAACATTGTGTTGAGAAATTGCTGTAGAAAAACCCTCCTGGGACCTGAACATTGTGTGTAGAGGGTGGGATTGGGCAGAGATTGATATGGAAGAGCACAGCATCAATCCACCTACTTTTTGGGTGATAAACTTTTTTTTTGGAGAGTTTACTTTTGGGATGAATGCCTGGAAAATGTGTGTCTTTGACATAGTTGAAAAACGAGGAGATGCTTCAAAACCACAGGTAGTTTCTACAGTGTTAGGAGGGAGTTTGCATTTAAGCTTGACATTTCACATTGTGTTATATGTTTGTGGTTTGAGTATCCAGCTTCAGGAGAAAGCAAGGATATTTGGAGAAGTGAGAGCCTTACTTTGCTTGCTCTGTATTTTGTTTCTGTTCATTTATCCCCAGAGCTCCTACGCTAGGTCCTTCTTTGTCAGTGAAGTTTCCTGCTTTGGTCCCCCACCAGACTCTCACAATCTGGTGTCACCACTCGATTTTCACTGCCACCTATTTTGGGGACATGGTCTATTGCCCCAGAAGCCCAGGGACTACAAAAGGAAAACTGTGAAGGTATGGTTATGGAGAGACAGCTTCTCCTGATTGTGATATGGAAGGACTGTATTTCAGTCCCCTATCCCAAATCAAGATGAATTCAGACTTAGGAGCCAGATATCTTTGAGGTGGGTATGGTGGGAGCTCTACCAGCAGGAAGGCAAGATGGTCTGGCTAAGAAGGTCCAATGCAGGTGAGTGGAGGGAAGGGTGTTCCTTAGGGCAGTAGCTCAAGGATGTTTTGTCAGGGTGAGGATGAAGAATCTTAGTGGGAGGTGGTCAAAGCCAAAACCAAGGGCACCCTAACAAGTGTCAAATCCCAAAGATGGCTGAGGTGGAAGAGGAGGAGGAGCAGAAGGGTGAGGGGCAGTTAGAGGAAGAAGCTGGGCTGAACAGTCAGGACCAGATCTGTGAAGGCAGATGGGGTGCTAGCACACCCATGACCCTCAGTGGCTGGCTCATTCCCCAGACGGGAGTGCTGATCGTCAGGGGTCAGAAGCTGAACATTCACCCTAGTTCCTTGAGAATCTGTGGAACTCCCCTTCATGCCTATGTGCTTTTCTTAGCCAGTTTGCTGCCTACACTCTGCTCTCTGAATGTTTGCATCCATGTATCTACCTGACCGTCCATCCCAAAGTGACCAGGGAGAAGGGAGCACAGAGAAAGCACACGAGTCCACTTGGCCGCCAACCAGTAAAGTAACAAAAGAACAGTTTTGATGGAGGATCAGAGGTTGAAACAAGCAAGCATTTCAACTTGTGGTTTGCTTTATGTCTCCTTGGCTGTCTCTACTCTGAGGAAAGGGATCTAGAAGTACACACCATCTGGACCCCTCTCCCAAACTGCAGACGAATCTGATGTCTGCCCACTCTTCTCTCTCCACTTCACCTGACAGGAGCCTCTTTAACTGTCTCCTCTGCACACTGTCCTATGTTCTGGGCTTCAGGGCCAAGCTAGATCTTAGACAGGGAGAATGGCAGGGGCCTGGAGCTGCCCTTCTGTGGATACCTACTGAGTCAGCTTGGCAGCTGGTCCTTCGGTAACCTTGCTGCACCCCTCAGCTCTCCCTGGGCCTGAGCTCCAGGTTTGGGCTCCTGACTTGCTTACCCTTTCTACCTTGATTCCCTAAGTCTCTGACATTGGGATCCTCCATCTAGACCCCCATACCTTACCTCAAAGCCTTGGTCTGAAGTTTTGGCCTGGAGTCTCCATACCTATCCTTTGCCTTTCCTTCAAATTATACTTACCTGATATTTTCCTCCCTCCAATCCAGATGTTCCCACCTGGATCCACCTGAATGTTGTGTTCTGACAGGCCACAAGATGTCCACTGGTTACCCCCAAGCTTTCCTTAGGCCAGCCCACCTCTGTGGACTTCCAGGATTACCTGTCACTGAGACCATCCTCAAATACCTGCCATGCCTTGGTGGGTCTGCCTTTGTACTGGCCAACCATCTCTCTTCTGTGACCTATCCCCTGCCCTGTAAGCCATAGTTGTGCTCAGAGGTTCTAAAATCAATAATTCAGCAGCCAACTAATAATTCTTTATGGTACAGGCTACATGGTTGGTGCTATGGGAGTAAGGTTCCTCCAACAAGTAATGATTGAGAGGCAACAAATAGCAATTTATAGTGCTGTGAGATCATTTAACCTTTCAGGAGAATTATTTGATGAAGTATTAATTAGATATCGCTACATAACAAATTATTGCAAAATATAATAAAACAAGAAGAAATACTTACCTGCCACAGTTTTTACGGGTATTAAGAAGTGGTCTAGCTGGGCAAATGTGGCTTGGGGCTTCTCATCTGCTTGTCGTTAAGACGTCAGCTGGACAGCAGCTATGTGAAGGCTTGTCTGGTCCTGAAGCGTTCACTTCCAAAGTAAGGCATGCCTGGTGATTTGGTACTGGATTCTGAGAGAGCACCACTTTTATTCCCACAAGCCTCTCCATAGCTTCATAAATGCCCCCATGACATGGTGGCTGGCTTGCTCTGGGGCAACTCATCTAGAAGACCAAGGATGAAGCAGTAATGTAATTTATGACCTAACCTTGGAAGTCACAGAGTATCACTTCTCCTATACTCCATTGGTCACTTAGGTCAGGGTCAATGTGGTCGGGACGTATTCCATAACAAAGGCAAGGATCCCTGGGAGCATCTTGAAGACTGGCCACATCAAAGAACCATTCAACTTAAAGTCAGAAAGAAAATCAATTTTACATATAGAAAGATAATAGTATTTGTTTAATGCTTTACTTTAATGCGGGAATAGTGCCTAGCATATGGTAGGTGCTCAGTAAACATTCGTTGGACGTGTGACTGTTTGAACAATATTCATTGCTTTCAGGAAGTGCTTTGTAGTTTATAAAGTACTATTCATATCTTATACAATTTGATCCTCACCACTGTGAGGTAGATAGGGCTAGTATTATCAATACTATTTTATAGAAGTATTAATAGTATTATTAATACAATTTTATTTTAGATACATAAAGTATCATCCAATCAGATGGGACACAGTCCCAAATCTGATGCTCTTTCCCCCATGCTCCTCATATACACAATCAGGATGTGACCCCTGTTCACCAGGCTGTGTTCAAGTGCATGGGCTGTGAGGTAGGTATCTTGAATTTGAGGTGAAATGACCCTTGAGAGGCTGGGCCAAACCCACTTTCTGGTTGACAGGGCAATTTACTATGCAGCTAGTGACACTTAGGCTGGTCACTTGCATGGGCCCTTCCAAGGCAATTCCAAACATTCTGGCAAATGAAAGCCATCTGTCTGTGACACAAATTCTAGAAGATGGTTGCCCACTCTTAACAACATTCATGGTCACCCTGACAACACAGCTCCAAGCATGCTGGAAAAGCATCATGGGCTCTCAGAATAGGTGACATGTCCAGCTGATTTCCTCTGTCTCACAGGAGAAATCTCTCTTCCATGGTACCTGAAGCTGTTGATATTTTCAGTGTTTTCCATCAGTTGCCTCTTTTCTTTTGCAGTTTTGTCTCGTAGATGGGATACATAAAATATAAAACTAGTTTTCCTTTAGCTAAGTGAGAGAAAATCAGATTAAAAAAATGGATTATGAAATTGATGAAATGGACATAAATCATTCTGATATGAAGAAACAAATTGTAACAACTGAAATTTCATGTCAAAGGCACTTATTAAGAAGTACATTTTGAAGATGAATAACAAATAGAGTCAGACTTGTGACAATCCCATCTTTAGGGAGGGACTCATCTGGGTAAAGGGAGGTTACCCCTGAAGATATGTCTTTTTCTCAACCAAGGTCTATGTGGTGCAGCTCCTGATGGTCTTGGCCAAACAGGGGACCCCTGGGAGCCTGGGCTCCTGCAGGCTTATGACCACCCAGCTCCTCCTATGACCTAGGTGACCCAGCCTCTCTTTAATGAGCTAGTTAGGGGTTCTTGGGCATGAGCAAATAAGAAGAAACCCAGAAGAAACGTTCTGTATTTAGTTAAAGTAAATATTTGCTCCCCCTGACTCCCCTATCCTTCTTCAGTTTCAGAAGAATCTTTGTCTCTGGATTAGTCCAGCTGAAGTTATTTTTCTTACCATCTGTAAGGAGGATTTTCCATTTTTTTTCCAGCAAGAAAATAACCCGTGGGCCAAAGGAACTGTGAAAATGTTTAGTCTTCAGACAGGCACGCAGACTCTCGGGGTGGCGGAATCCCTGCAACTCAACTCTGGAGAGTGCCATTATGTCATTTAGGAAATGACCTCTCTTGCTTTTGCTTTGTGCCACCCAGGTGCTCTGAGGGCTTACCTTTAAATCTTGTATTTCGGGGCACCTGGGTGGCTCAGTCAGTTGAGTCCGACTTTGGCTCAGGTCACGATCTCGTAGTTCCTGAGTTTGAGCCCCGCATTGGGCTCTGTGCTGACAGCTCAGAGCCTCGAGCCTGTTTCAGATTCTGTGTCCCCCTCCCTCTTTGCCCCTCCCCCGCTCGTACTCTGTCTCTCTCTCTCAAAAACAAATACACATTAAAAAAAAATAAAGCATGAATTTGTATTAGGGAACTGCATCAGGCCATGCCAATGGATGTTGGGGGGGTACTTGTTGGGGAGGAAGCTGGGATTGTGACCACCAAAGCAGATTGATGAGGACCAGGCTCAGGAGGACAGTGCCTGAAGCTATCTGTTGAGGTAGACCAGGAAGCCAGGTGAATAATTAGGTACCAGGAGACAGTCAGAAGGCCAAGGTCAAAGCCAGACAAGAAACTGAGAAGTATATATAGCAGCAACTAAACTGGCTTGCAACCGAGGCCCTTCCTGCCTTAGCCAGAGAGACTTTTATATTCTTCCTGCTGAACCAGGGCTGATGATGAGACCACACTGGCCAAGCCCTTGTTTGCTGGTCCAGGAAGGGTCCCATGGGAGATAAGGGAGTGTGGCTGGAGTGGGGAGTGAACCCATCTAATGTTTGCAAGTGACTAAATATTTATGCAAATAAATAAGCAGAGCAACCTACTGAAATTAAAAGAGAAAGTATCAATGATAATCAATTCGTATCAGCTTAAAAAAAATCAACATTTAGATAAAAGTTGTTATTTAATCTTTTGAAAATATAATTAAATCTTTAAAAACACTCTTATAAAAATAAAACTGTTTACAATTCTCGCTTTCAGTGTCTGCCTGGGGTCACCACAAAGAATTAGTATCATGCTTCCTGTGTGTTACAGATAGGCCGGCAAATAAACAAACTAAAAGTATCGTGATTTGGTGTCCACTAGAAAATATTCTCTAGCCATCATGCATGACTGTTGTGAACACTGCATTAATTTTTGAGTGCCTTTAGAAAGCACATTAGAACACAGAAGAAATGGACACTCACAGTACTAGGAAAAGATACTTCACTGGGCATGAATCTGTTGTGTTCGAATCAGAGAGGGAGAATACAATAAGTTAATTAATTTGTCTTTACCCATATGTGTGTCCACTGCTCAAAGCTTGCCCACCCTCTGAAGGGAAGGGTCCATCTCCAAAGCTTCAGCAGCACAACCCACAGGTCATGGCTTTTGGGCACAATTTCCTTTTGATGCACAGACCCAAAGCCAAGAGAGGTGGAGAAGTTTCCCTGGGGCCTGAATGGTGTTACTCATGAGAGTGGATGGTTAGGGTTATCGGTTGTGCTGTGCCAGTGCCAAGTTCAGGATCCTGAATGACAGAGGCACTCTTGTGTCCTTTCATACATTAACTTACCCGGTGTTGGTGATGTAGGAGACCCGGTGAAGCAAGGGCTCAGAGACGCGGCCCCTTTTGCCTGGGTCTTGCCCAGATGATTGGATGATTCAGTTAACAGATGCCAGGGTGGGTGAATGATGGCTAAAGATCACACATTCAAAGTAGGAAAGAAACGGAACCGTAGGCAAAGAAAGTTTCGGCTTTTCGAGTGTCCTTTTGCGAAGCTTTCCCTAATCCGTCTTCTTCCCTTATAGATGGAATTAATTACCATCCTTTGAACCACTCCTGTACCTATTTTTTTTTCAACGTTTTTTTTTTTTTTTTTTTTTTTTTAATTTATTTTTGGGACAGAGAGAAACAGAGCATGAATGGGGGAGGGGCAGAGAGAGAGGGAGACACAGCATCGGAAACAGGCTCCAGGCTCCGAGCCATCCGGGGCTCGAACTCACAGACCGCGAGATCCTGACCTGGCTGAAGTCGGACCCTTAACCGGCTGTGCCACCCAGGCGCCCCAACTGTACCTATTTTTTAATGCTTACAAATGTCACATTGTAATAAGTAATTAAAAAAAGTATGTTAATATTGGTTTCCTTGGCGAGGCTGAACACGTGAGAATCAAGTTGGTATCTTCATTGTCCCTGTGTTTCCTGTGTGGAGCATGGCGACTGATGTATCATACGCGTGTGGGCAGTAGACTGTGAGTGTGAAGAACTTGTGCTTTAGAGCTAGGCACTCTTGAATCTGAATCCTGGTCTCGCCACTTCAGAAGTTTCTTAACGCCCCTGAGCTTCAGTTTACTCCTCTGAAAATGGGGACAGTGGCATTCCCACCTCCTATGGTTATCCTGAGGCTTACTTACCATGATTATTTATAAAATATTTCGTACAACGTTAGCTGTGGTAGTCATGCCCACTATCGATCCAGGCCGAAGCATCTCCTTGTCCAGCCTCACGATGCTGACATGCAAATACACCAGACAGTGCATACTGGGGCACGCACTTGGAAGGATATTGCAAGGAGGCGTTATCGTTAGGTCCATTTCTAATCTTAAAAGGGACACTGAGTGTGTGGAAAGTCTCCAGGTCTTTGAGCCCACTGGGAAGGAGGGAGGATTAAGGAATCTATCTAAGCTAAAATAGTCCTGGAACAAATGAAATGTAGATCTTCAGTTGTCATTCTCCTCCTGGACGGTGACGCTCTCTGGCAAATATTTCTTGCACTGATGGGGTGGTGGTGATGGCCCTGTCCTAAGGCAGCTCCCGTCAAAGGCTGGGGAGCTGGAGAGCGGGGTGTAACCTGAGACCCCACTACCGCAGGCCTGAAATCTCAGCTGGGATAGCACCAGCTTTCCCCGCAGCAGCAGACTTGCTGGGGCTCAGCTCTGTTTCAGGGATGGTCGTGTCCTGCTGGTCAGGCACAGGACCCGTCCTGTCTCTGCAACCTGGAAAAACACACAGGCCATCGAGGGCTGGTGTTCCCATCTGTCAGCTGACTTTCCCTGAGAGATGCCTCGGCCTCCCATTGCTCCACTGACCACAGTATTTACTCTTTGGGGCTCTGGGGGGGGGGGGGTGATATGTGCAGGGCCCGCAGTCTGTGCTCTACTCCCTCAATGGAGTAGCCGCTGAAACATTTCTAAGCCCTGATTCATCTCCAGGCACAATGCCAGGGGACAGGAAGAACGTAAGAAGGCTCCCCATTCCCAGCAGCTTATACTCTAGTTGGAGAAAGATAATGGGGGGCTGGTCAGCTACAACTGAGGTTTCTTGCCACATCAGGCTGATTCCCTGACCTTGCAGTTGCCCATTTATCTTCAGTGCCCACATAACCAGTATAGGTGGCATCACCCAGTTGCCAGGATTTGGGGTGCGGGGCAGAAGAGACGGATCGGACTCTTGCTCAGACTGGGTATAAGATTAGAATCAGAGAAGCCTGGGATGAGACTTGCAAATCACTTCTCATGAACACCCTAGGCTCGGGATAATCCTTAGGAAAGGCGACACACCGTGTTACAGCTCCCCTCAGCTCAAAGAAGGGATGCAAGAGGAAAGGGCCGCTGCTCAAATAGAGTATCTCGGAGTGTGGCTTTCCATCCAGGATATGTCTCTAGCAGCCACGGGGTTACATCAGGCAGGGGGCCTGGGCCAAAGTTCTGGTTGACCTGGTACCAGACTGCAAGGACCACCATGGGACATGAAGTAACATGCCCATCTTGGATGCTCTAGGACCTCAGCACAGGCCACAAAGAGTCCCGTTTGCAAAGCATTGCAGATGGGAGTGGGGATGGAGGAGGGTTGTCTCTTGATCATGGTCTGGATCAGTCTCCGGGGGACTTTAGCAAGTTCCTTGTTAGAAGGGTCTGTTCAACTTCACAAGTGGGGCCAGCTTTGAGAGTTCTAAAGGGCAGTTATTATTGAGAGACCAGGCCATTCAAGGTAGTTTGAAAGACCTGTCATCAGATGGGAGCAACTATGCCTCTTTGTGAACCCCTGAAAGGTGTTCATGTAAGGAGGAGCCATAGCCCATGTCCACCATCGTCATCATCATCACCATTGTCATTTGTTATGTAAGAGCAGTCATTGAGCACCAATGATGTGTCAGGCACAGTGCTAGGTGCTGATCCTCATAGCAATCTTGCGAGCTAACGGTTACTTTCTGCAATTTACGGGGGAAGTAACTCAAGTTCAGAGATGTTAAGTAATTTGTTGGAAATTAAGTTGTTGCATTAAAGTGGCAGAGATGTAGTGGCTTTGGCACCAGGTGAACTTCCTCTAAGTATAGCTCATTTAAACATCAAATGGGTTTATTGGAGAATTAGAGGGTAAATCAAATACTGACAGAAAGACTGAAGAACCAGGCATGAACCTGCCCCTACTAAGACTCACACATGGGAAATTCCTCTGGGAAAGTATTTGGACGCTGGGAAGCCAAAAAAGAATGATAAGGATTTACTACAGACTTCTAGAAATGACAGAGCATCAAGGATGGTGGTTTTGGAACCCCACTGAAAATTTGTGGTCAAATGTAGCTAAAACTCATAACCATTGGTACCTGAGCCTTGGTGCCTCAAGACTGAGGGCCTAAGGTCACTTATATAGATTTGAACAGGTGATAGTGTCCCGTCTATTTGCTCCTCCTCACCAAACTTAAGTGGGTAAGCTTTCGTTGTCGTGATCACTCTAGTGTGGTGCTAACCTCAAGACCCACTCGCTCCACCCAGCCTTCAAGATGGCCCCCAATGATTCTTGCCTCCTGGTATTGTCCCTCCCACATTGAATCAGGGCTGACCTACATGAACAATAGAATACAGTATATATGACCACGTGTGACTTCCAGAGCTAGGTCATAGAGGCACTATAGCTTCTCCCCCCCACCCCGGTCTCCTGGATAGGCGGCTGTGGGGTAAGCCAGTTGCCATGTTGTGAGGACACTCAAGGAGCCTCATGCCAGCCATGTGAGTTAGCCATTAAGTTTTGAAGTAATTTTCTATACAACAAAAATTAGAGGTGGGAAAGAAAGTATGTAATCTGCCTGAAAGCAATAACCAATTAAGGTACATAGTCTTTCCTGGGGCTAAAAGGGACCTTCCAGCAGGTATGGACGTCTTCTCAATAATAGCTGTGACAGGTACTCAGATTCTCAGCAAACCTTGAGCTCCCTTATCTGTTTTTCCTATGTAGTTGTGTTTGTAACAGATGTCAAATATTTTGGCCTCCTGGTACAAGGTTAAGGCAATCACTGGGGCCCAGGGATGGGCAGTTCAGGAATGGCCTTCCCTCTATGAGTAATGCCCTTCCATCTCTGCAAGCCTGTCAGAGCAAAGACCTTCCGGGATTGTGTTTTCCCTCTGTGTAAACCAGGGATTACACACTATGACCCATGAATCACTCACCAGTTTTTATAAATAAAGCTTTATCAGAGTTTGCCTGTTCATTTGTGTATTGTCTAATGCTGGTTTTGCACTACAATAGCAGAGTTGAATAACTGTAGCAAATATCATATGTGGCCTGCAAAGCCTAAAATACTTTCTCTCTGGCCTTTTAAGGAACACTGTGCTGACTCCTGGTAAAAACAGTCAAAGCATTGTCAGCTAGCACACCTGAGAGCTAGAGGGGCAGCATCATTGTCTAGTCTCTATTCCTGGCTCCACAGCAGACAGAGAGGCACTGTGGCTTCTCTTTACCTTTCTCAAGATGAAGGAGTTTCCAGAGTACCTGGGTGGCCCAACTGGTTGAGCGTCCGACTTTGGCTTAGGTCGTGATCTCACGGTTTGTGAGTTTGAGCCCTGCATCGGGCTCTGTGCTGACAGTGTGGAGCCTGGAGCCTACTTCAAGTTCTGCATCTCCCTTTCTCTCTCTGCCCTTCCCTTACTCATCCTCTGTCTCTGTCTCTGTCTCTCGCTCTCTCAAAAATAAATAAACGTTAAAAAAAAAAAAAGATGAAGGACTTTCCAAGAGTAGAAATGTCAAGGAGAATCTCACCAAATCCTGATACGTGAGCCAGTTAGAGGTCTGCACACCTGTATTAGTTACCTGTTGCTGTTTAAAAAGTATCCCAAAATGTGATGCCTGAAAACAATAAACAGTTATTATCTCTCACAGTTTCTGTAGGTCAGGAATCTAGGAATGGCTTAGCTCGGTTGTTCCGACAGTTCTAGGTGGTTTCACTGTAAGCCACAAGCATTTTTGCCAGATAACTCATTGATTGTAGGGCAACTTTCCTGTAAAGGAAAAAAATAACTGGTTGACAGTTTGTTTTGACAGTTTGTTAGTTTCATCTCTGGTGGACAGTTTGGTTTCATTTCCCTGTTGACACCACTACTCCTGTTTTCACATTATGTAAATGTCCGCCTTTGTAATACTTTATGCAGTGGCACAGAGTTTTGAACTGACATTTCCCATAGAACTTTGGAATGTCAATCAACGGACATGTGACAGTTGCAAGCAAACAAGAGCGTAGAAGGCTGTCCCAAACAATTCAAAACTCGAATACAGACACACATCCTAGTATTCGGAAACTGGTACCTCTCTTAGTGAAGAAGGAGATTTTAGCAAGAAACAGAAAGTGTGTGGTGAATAAGGAGGAGGATCAACAACTAAAAAAACAAAAAAGTAACACATTATAAATGAAAGACATTGAAGATAAGGGCTTAGATAAAATCCATAAAATAAAACCCTTTTTTTTTTTTTTTTTGCACAGATTTGATATAAACCTATATGCACTTTAAATGTATTTAACTATTTTGCGTTTCACAATGAAGCTTTAAAATTTTTGTTGGGACACCTGGGTGGCTCAGTTGGTTGAGCGTCCAACTTTGGCTCAGGTCACAATTTCACTGTTCCTGAGTTCGAGCCCCCCATTGGGCTGGCTCTCTGCTATCATTCGGAGCCCGCTTTGAATCCTTTGTCTTATTCTCTGCCCCTCCCCTACTCATGCTTTTTTTCTCTCTCTCTCAAAAATAAATACACGTTAAAAAAATTTTGTTATTCATTTTTCATGTTTCATTATGTCCTTTTAACGACTGTCCCTCTTTTATTTTCTGTGATGTAATCTTTTACATGAAAATTGATTTACGTCTAATTAGTTATGTGGCAAAAATGGTCGTAGCCAAGATACTTACGGTGAAAATACCAGACAAGGGCTCTGGCTTGGGGTCTTTGAGGAGGTCAAGATGTTGGGGCTGCAGGACCTGAAGCCTTGACTGGGGCTGGAAGATGTGGTTTCACGGTGGCTCACTCAGATGGCTGCCGAGTCAGTGCTGGTGGTTGACAGGTGGCTTCAGTTCCACTCCACGTGGGCCTTTCCGTAGGTTGAATGTCCCTACAACATGGTAGCTGGCTTCCTTGAGAGAAAGCACACTGTTACTTGTATAACATCCTATTAGCTTCCCACAGGGGGAATACCTAGGCACGAGATTCACCGTGAACTCTGTTGGAGGGTGGATACCACACATCTCACCCCAAATAAGAGTAGTCATACATGGTGGGAAAGGTCCTTTGGATAGAGGAGGAGACAGATGCTCCAAGTGGCCTCTGCAAGGTGGGATGGAGAGAAATGTGGGATGGATGGCACTCAGGAGACTCTGACCTTCTGAGTGTCCTAGGATGGGTCATGTCCCCTGCTGGAGCTGCAGTTTTCTCTTCTCTGAATAAGAAAGTCTTTGGAACCCAGGTCACTGTGGCACAGGGGTCAAGTCCCCACCACTTAGCCAGTCCCTCATTTCTGTGGACCTCAATTTTCTCATCCATAAAAGCAAGAGTGAGGATATCACCTCTCTAAGCTTCTGTGGAGAATAAATGAGCCGGGCCATGTAATATGCCTTGCACACAGTAGGTGCCCAATAAATGTTAGCTATTATTATTTGCAGCAGAAATAGCAGTATCACCTCTAGCTTCAAGATCTTTGATTCCACAGACTGCTGTGAGCCCTGAGAACGAGGGGCTTCTGTATGTTCCCTCCTGTCAGTCCAGACCCCCTTGTGTGTGCCTCTGGGGGCGGCTTCAGGTGGCTGTGCTCAGACCTTGGGGAAGGACAGGGTACCCATTTCCTTTCTCAGCATTTTGTGGCCAAGGCACTTGCACACCTGGTAGAGCTAGCTGCAATTAGAGACCGAGCAATGAGAACAGCCTCAAGTTCAGAGCTGGGGGTCTGTCCTTGGGACATGTGTGAAGCATGAGATCAAAGAGTGGCAGAGATGGGCTGCACCCCGGGACTCATCCAGGCCCTTGTCGGGCCACGCCTCCAGCCTGTGGGGCCACCATCCCTTCTCCCAAGTCTGGTTGAAGCAGAGGTCTGAAGAATACCACCCACTGAGCAAGGCCCATGGAAGCAGCTCTTAGATAATTGCTGGGTCGAGGCTGGCCTGCCCAGACCCACGCTGTGGCCAAGTCATTGCATGTAGCTCTCAGCTTCAAGTCCTCACCCCACTATGAGACCACAGGGATGACATAATCATATCCATCCCCATTCTCCACAGTCTCAGCTGGCAGCCCAGGCCTCTTCCTGTACCCACTGGCTCCCAGACTCCATCCACACACTACTCTGTTCATCTTCTCACTGTCCTCAGTCCCCGTCTTATTCCCCTTTATCCCCTAACTGCTCCGTGACAGCAAATCCTCTGTACCCTCGGTCTTTTTCTGGAATGTTCCCTTCTCTCAGCCTGTTGTCCTCTCAGGTGGGGACTGCCATTCTCATATATACCTTCCTCAGAGTCATGGGATCAGTCTGCAATCTTCCTGGCTCCCCAAGCTATTCCTGCACTCTCTTTCATCTTGTGAAAGTCCCTGCTCCTTTAGAGTCACACCATTCAGCTCCCTCCCCTTCCTTGATGTTCTCCAGGCTTCCTGGTCAACCTACTCCATCACCAACCACCTTGGCTCCTGGGCTCCTAGACGCCCTTTCCACCCCAACTCCCTCATAATCCTTGGGCCTTCATCATTCACAAGGATGACTTTTCCAGGTTCCCAGTCTGGACCTCATTGCCAAGACCACTTTCATACCTCAGCTACCCACTCACTTCCCAATACCCAAAAGGGCATAACCTCCCAAATAGCAAACCCAGCACCTCACTCTCTGACCATCATTTCCCATACATACAGAAGCTTACTTCCTCAAGCCTTCCTGTTTGTTTTCTTTGTTTTCATCATAAACCCAGACCTATGGGTCCACTCCTTTCTTGCTATCCATCAGTGTCTTCCTGGCTTCATTTCCCTTCCTTTCTGTCTTAGATTCCATGGTTCTTCACTAGCATCACTCCCTTGCACGTACCTCTAACTCCCTTGCTCCCCCAGTCCTCCTTGTACTTTACCCAACTTGTAATGATGCTTGGTCTAAGTACAAGGCTCTTCATAGTATGTAGAGCTTTGGAAATTACATGATTTCACTTAGACATTTTGGTGGTCATGTATGATGTAGGGCAGGTATTCATGTTTTTGTTTTTACAGAAGAGGAACTAATCCCAAAGAGGTTCAGTTTCCAGTGTTGCCCAAAGCTGAGCCCCCCACCTGCACCTCCTGGCCCCAAGTCCACCTCACCTATTGAAAGCAGCCCTTCTAGAATAGATTGGTATTGGGATTCCTGGTGATGGGAGTGTGAGTGGGGGCAGGGCACCCCAGCAGAGGGGACACTGTTCCTTACGGTGGGGATAGGAAAGGGGGTGGTCCAGAGAGGAATGTGGTGTTCCTCACGGGCGCCTTAGAGGCTGAGAAATCCTCTCCCGCAGGCTGCCTTGCAGAGGTGTGCTGGTTGCGAAATGCCAAAACAGATGCCACTGGTAAAGCATACTGTCTGACAAAGAATTCCTCCAGCTTCCCGGCCTTCTGCAAATCTCATTTCTTTCCTTGTTGGGGCTCGGGGGGCTGAGGGCTCCGCATCACCCTACACATCAAAGACACCGCCAGGTTTCCCAGCATAGCCCTCAGAGGCTTCTAACCGGCCTCTGACAATAAAATCACTTTTATATAAAAACCGAGACTCAATATTTGGCAGAAAAGGGATTAACAGGATCAGTGGTGCAGGGGATGGCATCATGCTATTTTTGTTGGCACTTCCCCAGCTGAAGTGTGAGGAGTCTGGGCATGGAAGGAGGATATATAGTTTTTTCTTTTCAACTGACTTGGCCGCTCTAGGTCTGGAAAATCCAGGGAGCTGGAGGGAGCTGGCACGTCTGGGGGTGACCTTCCAGCAGGGTCAGGGCATCTGCTAGCCTGAGGAGATGAGCACATTGGGCCTGCGAGGCTAGAGCAGGAACTACAGAGTCATTCTCCTGGGGCCTCGGGCAATAGCAGAAGAAAGGCTCTCTTTGGGGATCGGGTCCTGAACTCCAAAGGGGACAAAACGTCCCGGTCCAACCAGCAGCAGAGACAGACTGACCTAGAGAAGCATGGTCTGGCCCTGCCACGCACAGACCTCTGCATCTTGGCCACTGGCAATGCCCACAAGGATACGGCAGTGAGGGCCTTAGAGGACACCGCTCCAGTGGGAGCCAAAATTGTTCTGTTTTTTGGGTAAGGAACTTTTGCTTTGAATGAGATACTGAAGCTACCTTCTGCATACGGAGGACCGGAGGAGGAAGTGCTGCTTAGGCCTGGCGCCTCCCCGGCTCCTGAGGCTGCCTCGGAATCTGACACTGGAAGTACAAATTGAAAATCACATCACTCATTAGATGAACACTTACCGAGTGTCTGCTCCATTCCTGGCACTTCTGCAGGCACAGGGGGAACGCTGGTGAGCAAAACCAGGCACAGCCCGCCTGTGGGGCTTACAGGGTAGTGCGAGAGAGAGACCTTAATTGAATAATGACACAAGTAAATGTTCACTCCCTCCAATGAAGACACTGATTTGTGAAGTGCCAGATTCTGAGCTGGGCACTCAAGGCTCTGGGCTACCGAGCCTCAAGCTGCCTTTCCAGCGTTGTGCCACTTTACTCTCCCACCCAACCCGGAGCACCACCCATACCCTTGATGCATTTCCCCGGGTATAACTTGTCTTTTCCCGCCTCCGGATTCCCCTGGGCTGCCTCATTTCCCCTTTCCTCCTTTCTTCCCTCCAGCCACCTCCACCACCCCAGGAGAGCCCCGCGACAATACCACAGGTCTGCAAAGACTCCTTGGTTGAAGGGGATCCTGCCAGCATTTCTGCCTGGTCCAGAGTCTGTGTGTGTGGGGGGGGGGAGTGGGGGGAGTGGCCAGCACTGGTGAAGGAGCAAGGAGCCTGGGCAGAATCCTCATCCTGCTCCTGAGACCTTAGGTGAGTCACGCAACCTCACAGAGATGCCCACGAACTCATCTTGGATTCGTCTGATCTCCTCCGGTGGACACAGTTCCTTTCCTCCAGAAACGCCCTGTCTTCTCCCCGTACCAAGTTCAGTGCCTTGAGCTCATTAGGGGCCAAACATGACACTTGTTCATTGACTAGTACATTTGGTTGTGAGCTCCTGGGTCAGCGTCTCTCACTTGCTTATGTCGGCCTCATGGCTGGTTCTGGTCCAGCGGTTCTGGGTTTTCTTCTCATAAGAAGACTGAAGAAGGCACTTCCTTCCTTCGGGAATCTCACTAATAACCTTCAAACATATATTGACTACCTACTGCATACCAAGTCTGTGCTAGGAATGACATTTTCTCTTCCCTTCAAAGAGTGTAAGATCTAAGAAAGGAAGCAGACAAGGACAGCAACAATGGTATTGTGTGCTAGGTAGAGTCAGAGATGCTATGCAGACATGGGGGTCCCTCCCACAGCCTTCAGAAGGCAGTGTCCAATAATCTACAGGAGTGGGCAGAAGGTTGGGTTATCTGTCTGTCCTCTCAGAGCCTCCCCTGGGATTCGTGGCTCTGCCTCCATGAACCCTGAGTCGTTCCCTGGATGCTTGGGAAGCTGATGGTTCCTCTTCTCTGAGGCCAGTGACTAGATAAATACTCCTTTGCTACTCCATCTAGCTGGGCTTCCTAAAATAGCCACATGAGGCTGAACAGGCATGACCTGAGATCTGTACTGAAGGGCTCCAAACTTGGAATTACGACATATGGAAAGAAAAGCCAAGTTTCTTGTTACACTTTCCCTCAAATCTTTTTAAAAAATGTTTATTTATTTTTGAGAGAGAGAGAGAGAGAGAGAGAGAGAGAGAACAAGCAGGGGAGGGGCAGCGAGAGAGGGAGAGGGAATCCCAAACAGGCTCTGTGATGTCAGCACAGAGCCCGATGTGGGGCTCGATCCCACAGACTATGAGATCATGACCTGAGCCCAAATCAAAAGTTGGATGCTTAACCGACTGAGCTACTCAGGTGTCCCAAGTTTCCCTTGAATCTTAAAGGAAAGGCACTTAAAAATAAGCCTATCGCTGACACCCCCTTAAACCTGACCTGGTTTGTCAAACCCTGAATTTCTCCCACACTTTGGCAAGTCCAGGTCTTCAAATCTCCACCCAACACCTTTGGGAATCCTCTCTCCCTCCCCACTAGAAGTTTCTAACTTCCATCTTCTTTTAAAAAAATTTTTAAAGTTTATTTTGAGGGAAAGAGAGAGAAGCAGGGGAGGGACAGAGAAGGGACAGGCAGAATTCGAAGCAGGCTCCATGTGCTGTCAGAGCAGAAGCCTGATGCAGGGCTCCATCCCACAAACCATGAGATCATGACCTGAGCCAAAATCAAGAGTTGGATGTTTAACAGACTGAGCCACCCAGGCGCCCCTAACTTCCATTCTTCTGATACCCCTGCCCTAGGACATTCATTCTGGAGTATTGCCCATTCAGCCATCTTCTCTTCCCCAATCCCTATCAGGGCCACTCAAGTCCTAGAGACCAACCAGGACCACAGAGGGAGAAGTTCTAAGTCCTGCAGCCCATAGTTGGCAGTGAGTAAGGATCCTTCTCTTTGGGTTTCTTTTTTTCTTTTTAAGTGTTTTTTTTTTTCTTTTTTGAGAGAGTGTGAGAGAAATAGAGAGAGAGTGAGAGAGAGCAAGTCGGGGAGAGGCAGAGAGAGAGAGGGAGAGAAAATCCCAGGCAGGTTCTTTGCTGTCAGCACAGGGTCTGACATGGGGCTCGAACTCACAAATGGTGAGATCACGACCTGAGCTGAAATCAAGCGTCGGAAGCCCCACCAACTGAGCCACCCAGGCGCCCCTCTTTGGATTTCTTTTTAATATTCCCATCAGTGTGAGCCCCATAGGTACGGGTTCTACGATCTAGCAGTGACATTAAATTATGACTATACATTTCTCCCTGACACAACAATTAATTTTGGGAGACAGTGTTGTTTATTTATTTTTTTTCAACGTTTTTATTTATTTTTGGGACAGAGAGAGACAGAGCATGAACGGGGGAGGGGCAGAGAGAGAGGGAGACACAGAATCGGAAACAGGCTCCAGGCTCCGAGCCATCAGCCCAGAGCCTGACGCGAGGCTCGAACTCACGGACCGCGAGATCGTGACCTGGCTGAAGTCGGACGCTCAACCGACTGTGCCACCCAGGCGCCCCGAGACAGTGTTGTTTAAACCATGCAAGAAAAATCCAGCTATTCAGTGGTGTGCCGGAGGTAGCCTATCCTGGCTTATAAGAGCTGACTGATACATGTTTAGGAATTTTGCAAGCCGCTTGTTAAGCGTTGCCATTAAGAAGTAGCAAACTGTATAAAATAAGCAAATATATCAAACTGAAGACAAATACTAAAAATTCAGTACTTTCTAATTGTTTTACTCTAGTATCATCTACGTTCTTGAAGTAACTTCCATCTATTGATTCTGTGCGGCCGAATACCGGATGTGTATCACTGAGTATCATTGTCCAACTCCATGCTTAGTGACATCACACTGGCAGCTTGACCTTGGCCATGGTGGGAATCTTTACACTACGGGCACTGGCAAACCTCACAAATCATGGCTCCCCCGCCCGCACCCAGAGCTGGCTGATAAACCTTTAGCAGCCCTTCACTGAGAAACACCATGTTTCTTTAGTGGGCGGGTCATTCTTCCACCTTCCTCATGGTGTCACATCATTTTGCAGGGCAGCACTTGGCTTCTTGCCTGCTCTGCCCGGCGCCTTTTGGAACTAACAGCTCTTTAGGGCAGCTGCGTGAATTACTCAAGGAAGGACTGAGTCACCGTCTTGAGGGATGGGTGAGTACAGGCTCCTAGCTCAGCCAGGTGGAGCAGACTTAAGGCAGGTTCGCCTGAGGAAGCAATGTTGGGACTAAGGGGGGCTTCATATTCCTGGAGGGTGTGGGGCTTGCGTGGTGGGCTGGGTGAAGTCAGAGGATAAGCCTGGTGCCTCTCGCTAGAGCATCAGCTTACTCGGTGGTAAGTAATTAAAAATATTGTTTTAACAACCAAACATACATGAAAGTACTATGTAGAAGAGGATGAAATATGGATGAAATTTTTTTAAAGTTTACTTATTTTGAGAAAGAGAGAGAACACGAGCAGGGGAGGGGAAAGAGAGAGGAGAGACGGATTCCTAAGCAGGCTTCACGTTCCTTGCTGAGGACGCGGGGCTCGATCTCACGACCATGAGATCATGACCTGAGCCAAAATTAAGACACGCTTAACCAACTGAGCCACACAGATGCCCCTTGGGTGAATTTTTAAAAACAAGAGACTGTAAAGAGATTTTTCCTACATGACAGGTTCAAGGGTATGGCTCCAGACCCCAGGAGCACCTATTCCTTGTCCTCAGACATTAAGTCTTTTGACAGAAAAATTTGAGCGCCCCGAAGCTATAGGCCTCTGAGATATCCATAGGAAGGAACTGAACAGAGGCTGGGAGGAAGTGGCTAGGACATTCTAGAAAGTAGAGTTCAACAGAACAGAACAAGGGCTTGGATCAGATTCCTTGAGTTTGAATTCTTGCTCCGCTACTTATTAGCTGTGAGATCTCGGGTAGGTTACTCAACTGCTCTGTGCCTGCACTTCCCACGGCTGTCGACTGAGGGTAGTAACAGGACCCATCTAACAGGTTGTTTCAAAGATGAAATCAGATGTGCGTGCAGCGTTTGGAGCCGTGTTAGAACTTGCTCTTTCCAGTCATTTCAAGCAGAAGGAACAGCATGAGCGAAGGCCAAAGCCTGGACAGGCTGCTCCAGCTGGTGAGGGCAGAGTGTACCTATGGTAGAGGGTGAGGTTGAAGCGCTTTCTTGGCTCATGGCTTTCACGGCTCTCCACTCAGCTGACCTCTCTAGTCTTCCCCACACAGGGAGGGGAGGGAGCTTGCCGACCACCAAGATCCGTCTGGTGCCCACAGCCTACGTCTTCTTTCATCTTTTCTCTCTTTTCTTTCTGAATAACAGAACATTCAGGTCCCCACTGTTTAGTGATTTAACATGTTTCTATGGTGTTCACCAGTTAGTTACTTTATGAGTTAGTTTTCCCATCCCCAAACGACAAAGAAAAGTATATATTTGATATGAAAAGTTAAGGGGGAGAGAAAATCCAGTTTTAGAGTTATCTTTTTTTTTTTTTTTTAAACCAATTCATTTTGCTAATTTCATGGCAACGCATGGCACAATACGTCAAAACGGAAAAACTCTATGGTCTGTGGAGTCAGAGCGATCTGGGTTCAAATCCTGACCCAGAAATTATTTACCAGAAGTTATTTCTTCTTTTACCATTAGTTTCCATGTGTCTGAAATGGGCTGCTGATAATAGTACCTGCCTCACAGGGCTGCTGTGAAAATTAAATGGCCTAAGTTATGTCAAATTCTGAGAGGGCAAGGCTACCTTCCCTTTGTCCCTGTGGATCCTGCACAGGAATGAGGCTGAGGGCAGGTTCTTTGCTTGTTGGGCACCATCAGTAAGTTGCTTCCCTTGATCCCAAGTCACAGCCCAGGGAGCTCTGTGCCATCTACCCTGGGGTACTGCATTCTCCTTTGTGGGTCCCCCCACTTGGCCACACATTTACAAATAGCCCCTTTATTCAACTCTCCTCAAATGACCTGCTTAGAGTGTTCAGCTTGCTTCTGATGGGGCCTGGCCAACAAACTTAGCATAGTACTTGGTCCATAGTTAAGTGCTCAACAAATGGAAACAATTATTATTTAAAAAAAAATTTTTTTTAAGTTCTTATTTATTTTTGAGACAGAGAGAGACAGAGCACGAGCAGGGGAGGGGCAGAGAGAGAGAGAGGGAGATACAGAATCCGAAGCAGGCTCCAGGCTTCGAGCTGTCAGCACAGAGCCTGACATGGGGCTCAAACTCACAGACTGTGAGATCGTGCCCTGAGCTGAAGTCGGATGCTTAACCGACTGAGCCGCCCAGGTGCCCCTGGAAGCAATTGTTTACATGCAGAATAGAACACTCTGTGCTCTGGGGTGCCTGGGTGGCTCAGTTGGTTAAGGGTCCAACTCTTGATTTCGGCTAACGTCATGATCGCATGATTCGTGGGTTCAAGGCCTGCATTGGGAGCACAGAGCCTGCTTGAGATTCTTGGCCTCACTCTCTCTCTGCCCCTCCCCAATGCATGTACATGCTCTCTCTCGCTCCGTCTCTCGAAATAAATAAACTTAAAAAAAAAAAAAAGATAACTCTGTGCCCCATTAAAGGAATGCTTAGCGATATTTATCCACCAACATTCATTGATTCAACAAGTACTGAGCATACATGATTTATGCAGTGTATCTTTCATTTACGATGAAACATCCTGTGGCAGTTGGCAGCACCTTTGGGGGATTAACTTCTTGCCCCTTGGTTTCAGCAGGAGGAGGGAACTCTCTGGCATTTTCCCTCTTAGGCCAATCGTTGAGCAAACTCACCAGTCTCAGGATGATGAACCAGTCGGAGCTCTTACCTGCAACTGGGCAGTAAGTCATTCTTAGGAGAAGTAGGCTCCACTCACCGAGTGCTCTTTGGGAAGGACATGTGCACAGTGGGGTAAGGGGCCTGGTCAAAATGGGCCTTTCTCTGGTCCTAACCTAGATGTAAAGTCGCACGTCCAAGGCTTGGAGGATTTCCTAAAGTGAGGGAAGACCCCCTGGATGGGGGTCAGGGCACTGGTTCTGGGCCCTGTTGAGCTGCTACATTTCAGGTCATGCTGCTCTGAAATTTCTAGGAGAGAGTCCTTCCTTGTCTTCAGCCCCCGGTGGCTCCTGGCATTTCTTGACATATGGTAGCATAACTCCGATCTCTGCTTCCAACTCCACAAGGCCTTCTTCCCTGTGTCTTAGCGTGTCCTCCCCTCTTGCTGTAAGGACACCGGTCGTTGGATTTGGCGCCCACCCTCATTGAGATCCTTAACTAATTACATGTGCAAAGACCTCATTTCTTTTCTTCTTAAAAAATTTTTAATGTTTATTTTTGAGAGAGAGAGAGAGAGAGAGAGAGAGAGAGCACGAGTGGGAGAGGAGCAGAGAGAGAGGGAGACACAGAATCCGAAGCAGGCTCCAGGCTCCGAGAGAGCCCGATGCGGGGCTCGAACCCACGGACTGTGCCATCTTTCCCTGGGCCGAAGTTGGTGCTTAAACTAATTGAGCCACCCAGGTGCCCCAAGACCTCATTTCTTTTTTTTTTTTTTTAATATTTTTTTTTTTAACGTTTATTTATTTTTTTGGGACAGAGAGAGACAGAGCATGAACGGGGGAGGGGCAGAGAGAGAGGGAGACACAGAATCAGAAACAGGCTCCAGGCTCTGAGCCATCAGCCCAGAGCCCGACGCGGGGCTCGAACTCACGGACCGCGAGATCGTGACCTGGCTGAAGTCGGACGCTTAACCGACTGCGCCACCCAGGCGCCCCAAGACCTCATTTCTAAATCAGGTCACATTCTGAGGTTCAGGTGGACATGAGTTTTGCAGGGGGACACTATTCAGCCCACTACGGTTGGAGTATAGGTTCTCAATAGTACTTACCCGTCCCAGCCCTTTGGAAGTCAGGGGGTACATAGAATTCCCTTGCCAGGCACCTCTTTCTTTCTGGGACTCCTTCGGTAGAGATTGGGAGAGGCAGGATGTCCTCTGAGCCCTGTGACGGAGAGCCAAGAATTATCTGGGTGGTAAGACCACCAGCGGGACTGTCACTACTCAATACTGTATCACATCCTCCTCTTCTTCCCTCCCCGCTGTCACCACTTGACATGTCTTCGCCCCTCCCCCACCCCTCCTCCCCCCCCCAGCTCTTACTTACTGGCCTCTGTTGCAGTCTGTCTGTGCGCTGGCCACCGAGCTAGATACCCCCGTCCCTTCCCTTTCTCCCACTGGTACTATGAAATTAGTAGTGTCACTCTTCCCATCGAAAGTTACAAAATTGGGCACGGAGTGGTGGAACCAGGATCTGAAGCTCATGCTCTTGCCACACACCTGGATGTTTCAGCAGCAGAAACGGGTCCCAGCTCTGGCACAGTTTGACAACACTTGTGTTCAAGGCCAGATTGCAAAACCGTCTGATTGGTCTACAAAACTTCCTTCCGAATCGCCTGTTTTTGTCTCTTCCTCCCTCCCCATGCCTGAAATCCCCATGGTGGAGTCTGGTACCCTCACGTCTGCCCCGGTCACTTCACTTTCTCAGATCCCTCATTTCCATCAAGGGCATCGTGCCTGGTAACAACACAAAATGCTGCTTTTACTTCACTCTCAGCCCTCCAAGGGTCTCTGCATGTTATTGGCATGTGGGCCTATGGGTGGAAACCAATTTTCCCCACTCGCTTTTCCTTCCTTCGCCCCTGTCCTAAGGGCACGGCTGGGCTCGGCCTGTTTGACCAGGGTGGGGATTCCTATGCCACTGTCACAGCGTCTGTCCTAACAGTGTACTGCTGAACTCTTAGGACATAGTAGTTTTACTTCAACCCAACACACTGAAGACACACAAACAGAACAACTGAAACACACATATTTTAACCAGGTCCTAAATAATGACATTTACAGAAACATGGATGGTTTGGTATGTCGGTTTTGCCAATACGTGAAAAAAAACTTTGATCGTGCATATCCTAATGTCACCTCCTGTCCTCGGCAGTATGGGAGTGACACTGATGGAGGAGTCCGTGTTCTGCTGCTTAATTGAGGCATCCTCTAAGGATGCTGGGATTTGGGGGGGGGACCAAAGTTTGGGGGTTTACACACTGGTATAAGTCTTTTGGCAATTAGTTTGGTAATACGTATCAAGAGGCTTACAACATTTAAACTTATACTTACATTTCTAGAAAATAATTCCTGAAATTACTGCCAAAGCAGAGAAAGCTTGATTTATTTCGTAATGCCATTTGCAAGTGTTTGCAGATTTATAAAAGCCATAGCAAATGTTTGGGCAGTCATCTAGGGTTCCGGTGATTGGGGTAAATAAATCATGGCGTATCCTTCTTTACGGAATATTAAGTGACTTTTAAAGTGATGCTTACTCTGTGCAATTAAATGGAAGAAGCAGGGCATACACACATGGCTATTAAATACGTGGACGATAATTACTGTGTAAAATATGTATTAGAGAAAGACTTGTGAGAGGTGTTGCTAAATGCTAGCAAAGGTTTTCAGAGAGTAGAACTATAGTTTTTCCATTTTCTCCCTGTTTATTATTTCTAAGTTTTTTTTTTAATTTTTTTAACGTTTATTTATTTTTGAGACCGAGAGAGACAGAGCATGAACAGGGGAGGGGCAGAGAGAGAGGGAGACACAGAATCTGAAATGGGCTCCAGGCTCTGAGCGGTCAGCACAGAGCCCGACGCGGGGCTCGAACTCACGGACCGTGAGATCATGACCTGGGCCAAAGTCGGACGCTCAACCGACTGAGCCATCCAGGTGCCCCTCTAAGTTTTAAAAAGTAAGCTTAAGGGTGGGGGATTAAACCATCGACAAGATCATTTATCTACCCTCTGGGCAGAGTTACTGCCATTGCAGTGATGGCCCCGGGTCTTTCAGTCCTGGCCACAGTCTCCAAAAAAGATGAGGCATAATGGGGTTCAGAGGCCTGTCATGTGGGTGCCTACTGAGGAACACTACAGATGGACAGGGGGTTCCCAGGAAAGGGAGACCCAAACATAGTCACCGAGCGTCCAGGCGCAGCCTGCACACTGTCGCCCTGTCAGTGCTTGAAAACACATTGTCCTTTGAGAGAAATGTCCAGCCTGACATCTCAAATTACTTCTCAGGGCTGGGGGGGGGGGGCGGGGGGAAGAGGACAGAGATTCCCCAGGGGTGGGGTGCCTCCTCCTGGATGTCTTCAGGACAGTCCCTTCGGCCATGGAGGTTCTGTGAGGCCCTGGCCAGCAAGCACCATGAGAGCCCTGGGGTAGGCACTGATCTAGGCACTGTGGAACCAGGAAACAAGGGTCCAGATGGCGTGAATTCATGAGAACAGAATGACCATCACAACAAAATAGCTTCTCTTTACTGAGTGCCTAAATGCATGTGCCTACAGTGATACATGAATTTTATCCTATTTAACACTTATAACCGCCCTGGGGAGAAGTTTACAGCTCCTATTTTGTGGATGAGGAAACAGACTCAGAGAGGTTTAGGAATGTCTGCAAGGTCACAGAGCTAAGATTCACACTCAGGTCTTGCTGATGCCAACACTTCAACTTTTTCGGTGATGCGCCCTGGCTGTCCGTGGACAGGATCTAATGCTGTTCGTGCCCCTGCCCCCCTGCTTTACCAGGTGTGTTAAAGCACTGGGTAATTGGGGATGTGATAATAAATCAAGCAGTGGCTCCTGCAAGAGACAAGCCACAAGGGCTGCTTCCATTTTCTTAGGTCAAGTTCATCTTAGCCTTCTTTGGGGCTGCTACTGTGCTCAGCCACAGAGAGTGCCAGGACGCACAGGAGGTGCTGAGATGCTGATGTGTACATGTGTGATCTGGTGTGGCCTCACAGACCGGGTTATATAATATGGGTTATATTTTACTAGGCAGTCATGTTGATTACGTTCATATTAATAAGGAAAAGTATCGATAGGAGCCCTTCTTTCTCCCTGGCTCCCTATCACTCATCAGGTTTCAGCCTGGGGCACATATTTGTGCTTAAAGCATTAACCCCTAAAACAGGATAGCATGAGTCCCTAACACACACACACACACACACACACACACACACACACACACACTCCTTCATGCCATAGCAATTTGCTGAAAATGCTGACTAAATCATATTAACCTAATTGCTAGGTTGAAATAATGGTAATGATGATGATAGTAATAATAAAAGAGGGGCGCCTGGGTGGCTCAGTCGGTTAAGCGGCCGACTTCGGCTCAGGTCATGATCTCGCGGTCCGTGGGTTCGAGCCCCGCGTCGGGCTCTGTGCTGACAGCTCAGAGCTTGGAGCCTGTTTCGGATTCTGTGTCTCCCTCTCTCTGACCCTCCCCTGTTCATGCTCTGTCTCTCTCTGCCTCAAAAATAAATAAACGTTAAAAAAAAATTAAAAAAAAATAATAATAAAAGAATGGCTCTCAAATTATTCTGAGCGATGTTGCAATATCAGCTGCCATACTCATTCTCCAAGAAAGAATTTGCATTTTCGGACTCGGTTCACAACAGGCAAGCGGCTCCCCGGGGAGATAAATGACAGCCCTTAATGAGGTTTTCCCTTGCCCAGAGTGACATCTTACTTCTTTCTCCAAAAGCAGGTGAGTACCAATTTCTAGACAGAATTTGGGCAAATGTCCAAATTTACAGACTTCCAGGAGGCATATTAGAATATGGAATCTGCCAAAAATCCTGGGCTCTCCTTCCAAGTGGTCTCCTTCAGGGTGGCATTGCATTTAGCTGTGAGGGCCGTTACCTGGTAGGAATGTGGCTCTCTGGCTCTCTCTGGCACAGAAATGTTGGGGCCTTCTGTGGAACACTTCTGGAAACCAGAATGGGGGTCTTTCCTCCAGCCGTGGCAGGCAGGCCACCGTCTGAAATGCCCCAGCTAATTAAAGACACAGGTCAGAGATGAAGACCCTAAGGGACTCTCCACAAATACTTACTGAGTGCCCACCGTGTGTGGCTCTACATAGGGGAAGATGTCTAGGATACAGCCCTTGCTGTCTAGAATGTAATAGCTAGTAAAGGAGAAACACATACACAGATAGCTACCTGTGATCAAAACGTGGTCTAGAAAGGTGATGCTTTGGGAGCCAAGGGTAAGCTGAGTCTGTGACAATGACAATGATAATTGAACTGGGTCTTCAAGTATGAAAAAGAATTCACCAGATGAGGGTTGGGATGTGGAGGCAGGTTGGAGGGTAAGCAGGGGAGGAAAGGCATTCGAGACAGACAGCAAAATGAGCAAAAGCAGGAAGGAGAACAAAGTATTGAGAAATAAGCTTGTCCAGCACTACTCTACCTCTCCTGTTTACCTGCCCTAGTTTTCAGGGCTTCCATCTGCTGCCTTAACCCCTTTGGAATACCCCTGTGCTTTGAAGATGCCCATGGAGGCAATAACCATATTTGTGTTGTTCTATGCTGTATCATATTTTATCATCATTCAGTGATAAAATCTTTTTACTCCATGAGTATTCTTTCCTTCACCCATTATTTAGAAGCATGTTTAGAAATTTTCTTAATGCATGGGTTTTGTGCGGAAATGGTTCATTTACTGACTTAGAATTTTATTGCACTGACATCACAGAATGTGACCTGTATAAAAGCAATTCTTTAGTGTCTTTTGATATTTCCTTTGTGGCCTTGGGTACATGATTAATTCCTGTAAGTATGTACTTGAAAAGTTGTTTATTTATGAGACACAAGATGAATAACTGTGGTTAAAATCTTCTATATCCTTTCTATTTTTTTTTTTGTCTCACTTTCTGGGAGAAGGGATTAAAATCTACCACTATGATTGTGGCTTGTCCGTATCTCTTTATAATGTTGTAGGTTTGTGCTTTATGTAGTTTGAGGCTATATTGTAATGTGCATATAGGTTCAGGATAGTTATTTTTGTCATCTGTTCCCTTTGTCAAAGAACTTCTTTCTTGCCAAGTTTCTGTCTCAAGGCCTATTTGGTTTCAAATTAATATTGCTAAATCAGCCTTTAGTTAGTATTTACCTAGTACATGTCTTCCTAGTATATTAATTCCTTTATTTTGTTTTCAACCCTTTTCTGTCTCTGGTTTTAGATGTGTCTTTTGTGAATAGCTTTTAGATGGATTCCAGGGCCTAGATCAGTGCCTAGAACATAGTAGGCACTCGGTAATTATTTCTTGAGTTAATGAATGGAAAAAATAAAATCTAATCTGAATATTTGCCCTTCAGCAGATGAGTTTAATGTGTTTATATTTGTTATGATTACTAATATATTTGATTGACTTATACCACTTTGTTTTCTAATTATATGGAACTTTATAAATGCTCAATATCACTCATCATCAGGGAAATGCAAATCAAAACCACGGTGAGATACCACCTCACACCCTTCAGAACGGCTAACACTAACAACTCAGGCAACAACAGATGTTGGTGAGGATTTGGAGAAAGAGGGTCTCTTTTGCATTGCTGGTGGGAATGCAAACTGGTGCAGTCACTCTGGGAAACAGTGTGGAGGTTCCTCAAAAAACTAAAAACAGAACTACCCTGCGACCCAGCAATTGCACTACTAGGCATTTATCCATGGGATACAGGTGTGCTGTTTTCAAAGGGCACGTGTACCCCAATGTTTATAGCAGTGCTATCGACAATACCCAAAGAATGGAAAGAGCCCAAATGTCTATCGACTGATGAATGGATAAATAAGATGTGCTGTACACACACACACACACACACACACACACACACACACAAACCCCACAGTGGAATATTACTCAGCAATCAAACAGAATGAAATCTTGCCATTTGCAACTACGTGGATGGAACTAGAGGGTATTATGCTAAGCGAAATTAGTCAGAAAAAGACAAATATCATATGACTTCACTAATATGTGGGATTTAAGATACAAAACAGATGAACACAAGGGAAGGGAAGCAAAAATAATACAAAAACAAGGAGGGGTACAAAGCATAAGAGACTCTTAAATACAGAGAACAAACTGAGGGTTTCTGGAAGAGTTGTGGGTAGGGAGACGGGCTAAATGGGTAAGGGGCATTAAGGAAGACACTTGTTGGGATGAGCACTGGGTGTTATACATTGGGGATGAATCACTAGAATCTACTCCTGAAATCATGATTGCACTACATGCTAACTAACTTGGATATAAATTAAAACATAAATAAGTAAATAAATATAATTTTACAAAAAGAAAGAAATATTCAGTTACGAAAAATAAAACAAGTTAATTAAAAAATGTATCTTTTTCTCTTTCTCTGCTTTATTGCCTTCTGCTAGATTGGTCAAATATACTTTATTTCCTTCTCTTCTAGCCTAAAAGCATTTCCTCTTCTTTTCTTTAGTTCAATAACGGCACAATCACTTTCACTCTGTCCTTTGATCAGCACAAAGCCCTGTAAATTCAAGGTGAGTATCCCCAATTTGCAGATAGGAAAACTGAGACTCAGAGTTAAAAGTAACCTAAGGGCCCACAGCTAGTGACCAGCAGATCTGGGATTAGAACCAGTTCTGTGTGGTCTGGAGGTCATGTATTTCCCACTGTGGGCCACACTGCTAACAAAGGTCAACTTCCGATTGCTGAAAGACAGTTATCACGGACCTTCTTAGTCCCCAGAGTCATACTGTGATCAGCAGACCTGGTTATCTCTGTGTCCTAGCGATAACTCGGAAATGGAAATGAATGGACACAGGCCTGGGTACAGAGAAAGTTGAAAGCTGAGAAGTAAACAGAGCTCTTAAAATTCTCCCAAATGAAATCCTCCTCAAGCTGGATGACTGGATGACAGCTTTTTAAGAAATGATATCTCAGATCTGACTACTTAACTATTTTGGGGGATGCTTTCTCTTTTCCCAGCAGATAGCTGTCCACAGCCAGAGCCCTTCAATAAGCAATAACTGCGGTTCTTTTTTTGATACATTTTTTTTAACATAGGAAGAGAGCAGGAGTGGAGGAGGGACAGAGACAGAGAGGGGGGGAAACACAGAATCCAAAGCAGGCTCAGGCTCTGAGTTGTCAGTACAGAGCCCGAAGCGGGGCTTGAACCCACAAACCGTGAGATCATGACCAGAGTCGATGTCGGATGCTTAAAACCGACTGAGCCAACCCGGCGCCCCACAGTAACTACAGTTCTTGCCACTGTCTCTACACACTGCTTTTGAAATACTTGTTCTTTCTTCACACAGGTTGCTCTGCTTTGATTTCCCTCTTCTGGAAGGGGTCTGAGGATGGGGATGGGTAGGAAAGGAAGGACAGAAGCTTCTGAGGCAGTATTAACCTGCATGAGGCTTTGATGATGTCGCCCATGGAGGAGGCAGGTGTTATGAGTAAGATTACCCACAATCCCCCTAGCTTCCAGGGTTCCTACTGCAGTAAACAACGCCCAGTGGAATGATAATCCTGGTGTTAAATGTCCCGCTGATTTTGTAGGGGTACAGGTGAATTTTTGGCTGAAAGAATGGCATTCATTTTCAGGATGGGAGTTTGAAAGAATGTGACTAAATTCCTGAGATACCACTAAGGGACCGCAGCCATGCCCGGTAACTGCACCAGCATGGGTGTTTCTCAGTGCAGTTCAGTGTGGGCCAGAGGGCTTTGCTGGGTCCTTCTCAGGATTTCATCTCTATGTGGAGGCACCCGAGGGGGACTGGCTCTTGAGAGGCGTTTTTCAAAGTGCACTAACTGAATTAGAATCACCTGGTGGGGGGGAGGGGGGAGGGGGGCAGGGGAAGAGACATGCTTGTTAAAATGGTAATTCAGGGCCCCACCCTAGACTTATTGAATTGGAACCTAATAGGGGGCCCCAGGAATCCCCATTTTTAATTAGTGGCCCAGGTGATTTTGGCTCCGAGTCTAAATTGTTCTTTAAGGGTTCTGCAGGTGTCTGAAACTTCCTGCAGGGTAGACAAGCCCATGAGGAGGCACATGGGAAGCAGCCAGGAGACCTGAGCCCCAACCTTGCCTTTGGCTGGCTGTGTGCTCTGGAGCAAGTCACTTCACCACCCTGGGCTTCATTTCTTTGCGAAACAAGAGCTTCCAGAGTTTCTTAATGGCGGAGCCAGGCCAGAGTCCCAGACTCAGGTCTGGTGAAGTGAGAGCAGGACTTCCGAAAGGAGATAGAAACTGTAGCAAATTTTGTGGTGTGTATGGTGTGCCAGGCACTGCAGATGTGCAGATCAAGGCAGCTGAGGTCATTTTCTTTCTGCCATTGCCCTATGAGTTCGGCACTCTCCTCTTCCCATCCTGCAGATTAAGGAATTGAGGCAAAGGAAAGTTAAGGGCACAGAGGCGGTAAGAAGTAAAACCGGGTTCCGAACTCACACTCCAGAGCTCTTGTTCTTAACCCTGAAAATACAGTATCTCTCGGCCATAAAGGTCCTGCTGGCAATCGGAAATGCCAGACACAGCTAAGAGGTTGGATCATCTGGCAAATGTGGCAGATCCCTAAATAGAGGTGACAGGTGGAAAGGTAGGGGAGTGTGTAAGGAGCAGAGCTAGAGCGCCAATAAATACCTGCTGACTTAGCCAACCCAAGGTAACACAGTCCTACCCACTTGGAGAGGATCGTAAATGGGACGCAGATGGCGGAGTTCAAAGTGTCAGGACAGGTGGGTGGGGGAAACCTTGGGGCGGGGGAGCAAAGGTCCACTTGAGAGGCCCCTCCCTGTCTGCCCAGCTCGCTCTGGGGATAATGGGCTGTAAACCATACCCCTTCCTTCATCGAGATCTGCAGACAGAAATAGGTCCCTGCTTTTCCCCAAGCTTTGAAGATCCCTTCAGGAAGTTCTAAACTGACCATGAAACCACACTTCCTTCACCAGAGGAGACTTGTCTAGCA
Source organism: Herpailurus yagouaroundi (assembly GCF_014898765.1). NCBI lineage: Eukaryota > Metazoa > Chordata > Mammalia > Carnivora > Felidae > Herpailurus > Herpailurus yagouaroundi. Next base: position 28,234,555 of record NW_024412415.1, on the reverse strand, counting down.
GATAACACCAGGGCCTAATTTGGCCTCAGGCAGAGACTGGGTCAGAATTTGACGGTGGGTAAGGCAGGTCACGGCATGACGCGCAGTTACAGGGCTCACCGCCCCCTGCTCCTGCATGGGTGGGGGGTTGGCTTTCCCATGGAAGTGAAGACCCCCCCTCGTCACCGTGTGCTCTCCCTGGCAATGGGGGTGTTCCGCCCCAGCATCAACTCCCTCCTTAGTGATAGAGACTCTCAATGTCTGCGTCTAGTCTGGGCCTTTTTGTGGAGCCCCAGACTGTTATACCCAACGGCCTCCTGGACATCTCAAACCAAATTCAGGCTGTTTGTCCCGGCCCCTGCCCTCTTTTGCTCTCCTGTTAGAGCCAGTTCACCAAGTCCTTGAAGTCCAGACTCTTGGGGTGAAACTCAGGGATCTTTGGGAGCCAGACCCACCTCCCTGCCCAGCCCATGCCCAGTCCTTTGCGTTCTGGCCACACCTGTGCCCTTTGACACCTGGGTGTCTTTCCTCCAACTAGTTTTTTTGTTTTAAATTAGAACATCAGTTTCTTGGTCTGGTAGTCTGATTGCACTTTCTTCCTTCAAGACCTGGCTCAACTCCTTTGAGAAGCCTTCCAAGATTGCAATAACTACCCCCCACCCCCACCCCAGGAGAGTTCCTTTCTCCTTGGAGTTTCCCATGGCCCTTGTTGCATACCATTGGCACACTTTTGTCACGGCATTGTTAATATCTGTTCACATGCCCTTCCCTCTGGACACCAAGCCTCTGAGCTTAGCCATGGAGAGGGCCGTCACAGACACACTTATTCAACTATATTCTCAATGCCGATGAGATGTGGTTGAATAAATGAATACATGATTCAATAACTAGTTCAGAATTTCTGGGCAAATGGAACCTGTAGTCTTTTAGAACCTCAAGATTTTACCCAAAACATAAAAAGGTGGTCTAACAAAGTGCAGAAGCCTGGAGAGATTGGCCAGGGGCTGTACAGCCTAGGACCGAAGCTGTGTGATTCTTGATGCGGTGCCAGGCTCCAGCCATGTGTGTGACCGCTGGGCACCCGTGGCCCCTTCCACCCCTGCTGTCCTGACCCTGCAACAACTCACCGCCTTCTTGTCTGTGAGCCCAGCACACTCCCTTTGTTCTGGTTCTTCTGGAAACCACCTCCCTCCCCGCTTCACCCACCTCTTCTAGGGAGCTTCTCCTGAGGAAATGAGATGGGAAACACAATATGAGCCTTCCCAAAGCTCCGAATTCAAGCAGTCCCCCGTCCTCGGCACTTCAGGTTAACGGGCAAGAGTGAGCACTGGAAAGCACAGGGGAGCCCAGGTGAGCAGCTGGTCCCTAAACTCCTCATTAGGATCACCTGGGCTGCTTGTTACACTTATAGGTCACATGCTCCACCCAGGACTTGCTGAATCAGAATCTTCAGGTCAGGAGCCCAATCTCTATTAAAAAAAAAAAACACCACTTATATTATATTATATTATATTATATTATATTATATTATATTATATTATATTATATTATATTAATTATATTAATTATATTATATTATATTGTATTATATTAATTTTAAAGTTTATTTATTTTGACAGAGAGAGAGAGAGCACAGGTGGGGTAGGGGCAGAGAGAGAGGGAGAGAGAATTCCAAGCAGGTTCCACACTGACACAGTACAGAGCCTGATACAGGGCTCGAACTCACAAACCATAAGATCCTGACCCGAGTCAAAATTAAGAGTTGGACGCCTAACCCACTGAGCCACCCAAGCGCCCCAGAATCTCTATTTTTAACAAGTGCCTTGGCTAGTTTTTTTTTTTTTTTTTAAATCATTAGACAAGTTAGGGAAACACTATATATGGTTTGGATGCCAAACAAGTAAGCTTCTGTGGGATCTTTTTGTGAGAATGCTGTGTAATAATCATCCTCACTGTGAAAATTTATTGGGCACATACTATGTGCTTGGCACAATTTTAAGCCTTTTATAGATGTTAATTCATTTGTTCTCTATTACAACCCTGTGAGGTAGGTACTATTATTAACTATTCACAACCAATGAGGCATAGAGAAGTTACTTACCCAAGGTCACCAGCTAGGATGAAAATCTAAATCGGTCTGGATCCTGAGTTTCTGCTCTTAACCCACGACCCACAGAAGATTACCATCACTAGAGCTGGGGCATGCTGTTGCATGCTGTAGACAATGAGTAAATATTCACTGAAAGGAGAAATTGGAAACAGACCTGACGGGAGCGTTTGCTTCATTAGCCTCTCCACTCAGACACTGCCAGTTCTTTGCCATCAGTAACCTGTTCACTTTTACAGCATCCTGGGGGAGCAGCCCCGGGGTCAGCAGTGCTCTTTTGGTTCTGCAGTTGCAGAAATGAGGCCAAGAAGGTCACAGGCAGACGTCAGTAGACACGCGCACCTCTATGTGGCTGATGGCTGGGGAAGTCTACAGTCTAATGCTCTACACCTCCAGTCAGGGCTTCATGGATGGGTCCCGGTCCAGCCTATACCACGGACTTAAGGCTACAGGGATCGAATGCAGCAAATCACTCATGGAAACACATAAATTGGATAACAGTAGTGATAATCAACCTGGGATGATTATTTGGGATGGCAGCCTAAAGCTGGCTTCTGGTGCCATAACACCTCACTCTCAGTGGCTTCATCAGATGGCATCAGGTCAGCCGGACTGCACTGCTGTGGGACCTCAGGTGGATGCCCTTGTCCACCTCATCTCCCGTGCCCTGGTGAGGCCAGATGAATTCTGGAACACATTCTGGTTGCTGCTGGCTGGAGAGAATCGCCCACTCTCAGGGACCTGGGGTAGGGCAGGCTGACCTCACAAAGGCCCAAACACCAGCAGAGTTTTGAGGGCGTGCACTTCTGTTGCTTCTCTGGATCACTGAGAAAGCAGCTGAGCCATGGTGAGGGGTGGGGAGGATGCTGAGTGGTGGGTCAGTTCCCCAGCAGTGTTGGTACCTTCTGCTCCAGGCCCCAGCCTCCCTTGGGCTGTGCCCCTGGGCCACTCTGGCCATGGGCAAGAAGCAGGATAGGAGCCTTTCCTCATTCTCCTGACAACTTTGAGGTGGTGAGGGGGGAATATGGGGGTGGTCTCATCAGTGAGAGCTGGCCTACCTCTGTGCACCCGACATTCAACCCCACCGGCAGCTGCCTCTGTGGTGTGACTGAACAGAGTCCTGGAGGCCCATCGTACTCTGGCTCTTTGCTTTAGCCCACCATTATCGCCACAGAGTCATTCCTTACAAGGCCCCTTCTAAATACAACTTTGGGATCTGAGAGGAAGAAGTTAAGCCTTTAGTGGGGACGAACCCAGGAGCTGTTGGGTAGCTGGGGTGAAGAAGATGTGGGCACTCAGAGAACAGGACCAGGAGAGGGTAATTTCAGGGACAGAGGAGGGGAGGCAAAGGAAAAAGAAGAAACAAAATTAGAACTTCACAACTGTGTCCCCATACCTCCCCAATCTTTCAGTCAGGACTGGTTTGCTACGTTGACTGCATATCAGAATCACGTGGGACACTTTCAAGTGTGCCCATGACTGCCCCCTTCCACCCAAACCCAGATTCTGCCATGGTGAGGGGTGGGGCGGATGGGGCAGGGGTGGGGTGGTCTGGGGCAGGCCTGGCACTAGTATTTTTCATGGGTTCCCAGGTGCTTCCCTCATGAGCCCGGGTGGAACCCCATCCCACTCCCCACTTAAAAAAAATTTTTTTTGTAATGTTTACTTTTTTTTTTTTATTTAAAAAAATTTTTTTTTTCAACGTTTATTTATTTTGGGGACAGAGAGAGACAGAGCATGAACGGGGGAGGGGCAGAGAGAGAGGGAGACACAGAATCGGAAACAGGCTCCAGGCTCTGAGCCATCAGCCCAGAGCCTGACGCGGGGCTCGAACTCCCGGACCGCGAGATCGTGACCTGGCTGAAGTCGGACGCCTAACCGACTGCGCCACCCAGGCGCCCCTGTAATGTTTACTTTTGAGAGAGAGAGAGTATGAGTGGGGGAGGAGCAGAGAGAGAATGGGAGACACCGAATCCGAAGCAGGCTCCAGGCTCTGAGCTGTCAGCACAGAGCCCAACGTGGGGCTCGAACCCATGACCTGAGTGGAAGTCGGCCCCTTAACCCACTGAGCCACCCAGGCACCCTGATCCCCATCCCCTTGAGAGCACCTGCAGGCCTCCTGCCTGGGCTGCTGCATCATCTACTCCTATCCTTGCAGCTTCGGTCTATGGAAAAAAACCCCGATTTCTTTAGCTCTTTCATGAATTGCTGAACTAAAGACCGCTTGCTACACAGGGAGAATTTATACCCCTGAAGTTCGGTGAATCTAGCCTGTAAGCTCAGGAGGGCAGAAACCACACCTGACTCATTTTCCTGGGACCTCAGCACTTGGTAAGAATATGTGGTGTCAGTGTTAAAACAGCTACTCATGTTTTCCTGAAATATTTTGAGTTGGGAAAGCTCATTGCTACAGGGGATCCTTAGCTTCCTCAACAGTTCTACGAAGTTTACCTTCAACGTATTGTAAAGATCAAGTGGGGTTGGTATGTGAAAGAGCTTTGGCAAGTCTAATTCAACTGCTGGTTGAATTAGTTGCATTGCTCCCTTGCTCTGCCGCTTGAGCTCCTACTCATCCTTTAAAACCTGGTTCATGTTTTGGCTCCCTCCCTCCCTAACCTCTTTTTTTTCTTTTTCTTTTTCTTTTTTTTTTTTTCATCCTCTCCCCACAAACATAAGAGACTCTTAAAAACTGAGAACAAACTGAGGGTTGATGGGGGGTGGGAGGGAGGGGAGGGTGGGTGATGGGTATTGAGGAGGTCACCCCTTGGAATGAGCACTGGGTGTTGTATGGAAACCAATTTGACAATAAATTTCATATTAAAAAAAATGAAAATAAAATCTTTAAAAAAATTAAAAGAATAAACTTAAAAAAAATAAAAACCTGGTTCAAATGTCACTCCTCTGTGAATTCTTCAGAAGAAGAATTCTGTACTGTACCCATAACTCTACTATGGCACCTACCCCTCTATGTTCAACATGGCGGCCAATGGCTACTAAGCTCTTCCTCTGCCAGGCACTGTGCCAGAGCTTTACTGCAATGATTAGATACTCACTCATCTATCTCATGAGAATCTGAGCTCCTCGAGGGTGGAGGCTTTAAGGTAAACTAGTATATTCCCCATGATGCCTCGAAGGACTTTGCTTCTGGGAACTTCTTCCCGCAACTAAGAGAATGTCAGTGTTTGTGTTTCTTTCTTCTTCTTTTTTAATTTATTGTCAAGTTACCTAACAAAAAAGTGTATACAGTGTGCTCTTGGTTTCAGGGGTAGATTCCCATGATTCACTGCTTACATACAACACCCAGTGCTCATCCCAACAAGTGCCCTCCTCAATGCCCATCACCCCTTTTTCCCTCACTCCCACTCTCCACCCCCATCAACCCTCAGTTTGTTCTCCGTATTTAAGACTCTTATGGGTTTGCCTTCCTCTCTGTAACTATTTTTTTTTACCACTCCCTTCCCCCAAGGTCTTCTGTTAAGTTTCTCAAGTTCCACATATGAGTGGAAACATATGATACCTGTCTTTCTCTGACTGACTTATTTCACTTAGCATAATACCCTCCGGTTCCATCCACGTTGCTGCAAATGGCAGGATTTCATTCTTTCTCATTGCCAAGTAGTATTCCATTGAATATATAAACCACATCTTCTTTATCCATTCATCAGTTGATGGACATTTAGGCTCTTTCCATGATTTGGCTATTGTTGAAAGTGCTACTATAAACAGTGGGGTACATGTGCCCCTATGAATCAGCTCAGTGCTTATGTTTCTGAGTCTTGAGTAACTATTAGGGATTTGAGAAAAATGGGATTTTGGAGTTGGGAGGATAAGAATGAGCAAAGGGCATGGTGAGGGGGAACAGATGGCTTTAGAATGCCAGGGGATGGAGGGAAGGTCACCTGGGCACAACAAGGGCACTTGGAGTTGGAGAGTCAGGCTGCTTGGGATGAGGACATTGCCAGTAGATGGCCAGGGCCATACAGCCTCAGGAACTGGAGAGGACAGAAGAAGATCTACTCAAGCATGGTAGGAAGGTTAAATAAAGATAGCCCCGAGCTGAATCCTGAAGATTCAGGAATTTTTCTGAAGGCTCAGAGTTTTTCAGCATCCTTGAGATCCCAAAGGGACCCGGTGGGTGAGACAGTATCTCAGAACCATGAAACTGAAAGGCATAAACCTAGGTTGGAAGGTGGCTTCAGAAAACAGGGAGTATCTTAACTGTGGAGGGTAGCAGCAGTAGGGTATAACTGATTACAAGCCTTTTTTTAGAACTTCAGAGAAGGGAGAGGCTCTCTGGTGAAAGCCTCTGATGTGATTCTGAAACCCACACTGACAAAGACAGTATTTTCATGTGCATGCCTCAGGCATGAACTCTGCGAGATGTTAATAGGAATTATGTCAAATAGGGACTCCGTGGCCATCATTTTGGGAATGCTGGATTATATAAATTTAAGCACAAATTTCTCTTTTTCTTTTTTAAACTCTAGCTTGTCTCAGAATCTTTAAAATGGGAATGTACCTGGTGAATCTTCAAGAGGAATATGTATTTTCCAAACCAATTTCAACATAGAACTTCCCTTCTTTCCCTCCCCTCCCCTCCCCTCCCCTCCCCTTTTCCCCTTTCTTTTTTTTCCTTTTCTGGTAGCATAACTCATAGCAATGGTATTTCTTAGGACACACTTTGGGACATGCTGCTATAAACTAATCTTACAAATGTGTAGAGTGGTTGTAAGAATCCTAAGCAGTTGTAAGAATCAACTTCAACAGTACATTAAAAAAAATTTTTTTTTAACATTTATTTATTTTTGAGAGACAGAAAGAGAGACAGAGCACGACTGGGGGAAGGGCAGAGAGAGAAGGAGACACAGAACCCGAAGCAGGCTTCAGTCTCTGAGCTGTCAGCACAGAGCCTGACGCGAGGCTCGAAGCCACAAACTGTGAGATCATGACCTGGGCTGAAGTCGGACGCTTAACCAACAGAGCCAGCCACCCAGGCTTCCCAAATAGTGCATTTAAAAATGTCACCAAGGAAAGGTGGGTTTGAGTCTAGAAATGTAAAGATAATTTAGTATTAGGAAATTATGAAGGTAATTTCTAACATCAACAGATAAAAAAAAAATGATAATCTCAACAGATAATGAAAATGCATCTGATAAGTTTCAATATCCATTCCTGACTTAAAAGTCTAAAAACTAAGATTAGAAAAATATCTCCTTAATGGGATAAAAATAATCCATAGTAAATTAAGAGGTCACTGATTTTACTGCTATTGTTTAACATGGTTCTTGATGTCGTACAGTGACTCACAAAACAAAATTATACATATAAAGGAGGAGATAAAATTATCATTATTTGCAGATGGTATAATTATTTTCCTAGGAAAAAGAGGGATTGAAATTGAAAAAGTATTCAGAGTAAGATAAGAGTCAGTCGCAGGATACACTTTCCAAATCGATAATTCAAATTGGAAGCATTTAGAGAAAAAAAGTCCAATTCCCAATTTAAAATAATGAAATAAAAACCTCAACAAGAAGGTATAGGACCCATTTGAAGGAAATCTTTTTACTCGATTAGGAGATATTAAAGAAGATCTGACTAAATAGGTAGGCATACAATATTTCTGGATAGAAATTTGAACATTCCAAAGATGCTGATTTTATCCAATTAACTTATAAATGTAATGAACTTGCAATCCTGCAAAACAATGGGCTTATTTGTGTTTTTTTTCTTAATGTTTATTTATTTTTGACAGAGAGAGAGAGAGAGAGAGAGAGCACGAGCAGGGGAGGGGCCGAGAGAGGGAGACACAGAATCTGAAGCAGGCTCCAGGCTCTGAGTGGTCAGCACAGAGACGCGGGGCTCGAACTCACAAACCACAAGATTGTGACCGGAGCCGATGTCAGACGCTTAACCAGCTGAGCCACCCAATCGCTCCTGGGCTTATTTGTTTATCACAATGAATCTAAAATTCATTAGGAAAAAGAAATAGTTGGGAATCATTTTTTAAATGCCGAGAAAAAACGATGAGGGAGGATCTCACCCATTAGGGATTAAAGTCTATTATAAAACAATGATAATGTGAGCACTGTGGTAAGGGGTGTTGGCAGCCATAGTAATGAAACCATACAGCCCTCAAACAGACCTTAGCGCGTATGTGTGTGTGTGTGTGTGTGTGTGTACATATATGAATGATATCCACATATACGTGTGCACACATACACGCTAAGAAAAGAACTGAAAGGAAATACATTAAAGAGTTAGTGGAGCTTTCTCTGACCGGTGGGGTTATGGGTTTTGTACTTCTTCGTATTTTCTGTGCCTTTCGGATTTTCTATGTTGGGCATGTATAATAGACACATTAAACGTTGGGTGTGTGTGCGCATGGGCACGTGTGCGTGCTTAAAGGATGCACTCGCTTCAATATGGCACTCCCCTGGGAAAGATTACCCTTTTGCTGCCATACTGATCTCTTCCTGAGCTGCTGTGGCTAAAGAGAGGGTGGTAATGCGAGGGATGGGGGTGGAGTTGAGGATGACGGGGCTTCTGAAGGCGGAAAGGGTGCAGAACAGAGAGGCATCCAGGGCGGTGGGAACGCGCGCCGCCAGCTTCACACACGGTTTTGCCCTGAGCTGGGAATTATGAGGCCAGAAAACACAGAAGGTTGAGAGTTATTTTCCTTGGCAGAGGAGCTTTGCGCTGAGGTTGTAACGCTGCCCGGAGGTTAGGTGATGGTGAGTGGAGAGAGGAGAGATTACGAAGATTGGGTCTGCAAAATGTGCACCCTGTGATTTCAATAAAACCCCAGACTGGTGAGATTTAGGGGGATATTTGTAGAAGCTGGCCCTGAACCCGGGGTGGGGATAGCAGTTGCTGGTGAACCCGTGGGGGCTGCCCCAGCCCCCCTGTCTGAGGAATTGCTCTGGGAAACGGCGGGACGGGAAGGGAGAGACCCTACTGCTTGTTACCATGCCAACTGCTCCAGGGCCTCACCCCTCCATCCGCCAGCTGAGGGGCGGGGCGCTGTGGAAGCAGGTGCAACTGCATTCAGGGCCTGCCTTCTCCGCTGGCTGAGTGACCTTGTGCAAGTCACTTAACCTTTGCCGCCTGTGGTGTCTTCCTCTGTGGCACGGAAATAGCAACCTCTATTTCTCTTTAACAACTCCCTTTGCCCTCGACTGGGACTTTCTGAAACAATAGTTAGCAATTCAAGTTTGGACCAGAGGAGAAGGAAGAAAAAGGAAAAGCATAAGTAGCCTTTGAGCAATAGTTCCCTCTGTGAAACCCAAACAGGCTTTGTTTGGGTTTGTTAAGTTATAATTTCTGGAATGGCGGCCCTGGAGGTGGTGGCCAGGCAGTCATCTGAGAGTGGCGGTGCGTAAGAAGGAAACCCTAGGGACGCTACTGCAGGTTCAGAGGACGTGGGGCTTTGCTGCCCTTTGGTTAGAGAATCACAGGTTCAGAACTGAAAGAGGTCTCAGTTTAGCAGGAAGGGGCCAGAAACCAACTAACTAGCACCTCAGGTCGTGCGGCAAATTCTCAAATAAGGGCCCAGCGTAGGGATCTTTGCCTGGCCCACCCTGTCTGACTTTGAATGGGTCTGGAAAAGTCAGTTAAAGGTGCTGGCATCACAATGTGGCTTCTTATTTCTTTCTCTTGGTTGCTTGGGGCTATTCGTTTTAAAAAAAACTCAGGAGAATGTTGAATCTTCCTTGGTTTTCGTTTTCATTTAAAACTCAATTTCAGGGAACTACTGAAGTCAAGATGGCTTCGAGGGATGATTCTTTCAGGATCCTCCGTTCTCTAAATATTGAGCAAAGAAAGACTAGAAATGAAAGAAAACCCCAAACACCCAGGAATACTTAGATGCAAGATAAACCTCCCAGGGTACAATACACAATATAAGACACAGACCTACAAGAGGGGGTAGACGAGGCTGGGGCTGCCTGGCTCGGGGTCTGAGATCCGGCAGGGAATGCTGGCCATTTCAGCTCCTCTTGACATAATGGGGAGTTAAAGGACCCCGATTTGCAGGAGGACTAGCTCCAGTGCGCCATGTGGGACAAGAGAGGGTCAGGGCTCCCTTACGGGTGCAGGGACACTGAAGGAAGGTAGCTCCAGCGCCAGAGACACCTGTGAACCGGAATTCCAAACCAGGAGGCAAAGGGGGCCAGGAAAGATGGTCAACAAAACTGACAGCCAGGGGAAGGGTTTGACAGAGAAAAAAACCTTGAAAACCCAAGATATTCGAAAAACAAAGAGCAGGCAGATATGAGGCATGACCAGATGGGTATGAAGAAGAGTGAGTTATAAATCCTGTGAATGAAAATACAGGCACGGATGAGAGGGGCAGGGAGAGAGAGAGAGAAAGAGAGAGAGAGAGAGAGAGAGAGAGAATTCCAAGTGGGCTCTGTGCTCTCAGCACAGGGCCCGAAGTGGGGCTCGAACCCACAAACTGTGAGATCATGACATGAGCTGAAATCAAGAATCGGATGCTTAACCGACTGAGCCACCCAGGCGCCCCAGAGTTCACCCTTTCCCGCAGTGCCAGGTTTACAGCTGGGTGTTGCACGCACTATCTCATTTAATGCCCACAACCACCTTCTGGGATAGATGTGGCGATTCATGTTTGCACATGAGGAACCTGGGAGACCAGGCTGGGCAGGCTTGCCTGATGTCTCACGGTCACAAGTGGTGAAGCTGAGTTTCCATCTCAGGCAGAATCTCCAAGTCAAGACAGGGTTCCCAACTCACCAGGAGGCCCAGGACTTTCCTGGTTTTAGCACCGAACATCCCGTGTGTTATGGAGGCCTGCAGTCCTCTGCGAAGTGGGATAATCGGTCACCCTGGGTCAAGGGCATGGACTTTGGAATTTGACGGACTTCAGTCCAAGTTGCATTTCTGCCTTTCCTGTGTGTCCCTGGACAAATTATTTAACCATTCTAAACCTCATCTTTTTTAATCTGAAAAATGGTAACCACAGAGCCAGTGTGTGCATTAAATGGTGATTCATTTAAAGCTCTTAGTCTATGCCTGGCTCCTGGCATGTACCCAGTAAATGTCACCTGTTGTTATTTATATCATTCCTACACAATTTGTTTCCCACTATGAGGCCTCACCGGTGTAGAGTCCGGGCTGCTCCCAGAGGCCTTGAGTGCCAGGATTAAAGGTATGGCTGTCATCCTTTAGGCCAGTGGTTCCAAAACCTGACTGCACATCAGGATCAGCTGGGGAGCTCTGTTGCAAACCGATCTTCCCAGGACACAGCCTCTCAAATTCTGATTCAGCTTGCCTGGAGAAGGGTCTGCTACTCTGCAATAAGAAGTCTCTGAAAATTGTTTATATACCGCTGAAACTTTAGAACACATCATAATCAGTGTGTTGGGCAGTTTTGCGGTGTCTGAATGTTTTGAGTTGTGGCAGGCCTTCGCTGCAAGTCAGAACGTCAATGTCGACTCAAGGTTAAGCCCTCTCCTAACCAGGAGCCCATTGTTTGTTTGTTTGTTTGTCTTGAGGCTTCAGCCTGCAGGGGGGTGAAACTCTGAAAGTCCTTGTTGAGACCCCCAAGGAGGTCTAACGTGCAGGGCAAGGGCAGGACTCATTTCCTTCCTCTGAGGGCCCCTGCTTCTCACCCCTGGCGGCTGTCCCAGGCTCCCACCTCTGCCGAGAAAGGCATTCCCTCCCCATGACCTCATCACAAACTGTCCCCTCCTCAGGCCAGAACTTTCCACCACAAATTCTTCATCAACAGCCACCCCTCCGGCAAACTGAGAGTAGGCTCCCCACAGTACTCCAGCGGGCCGCTCGCTGAGTCACCAAGGGGACCCTGCTTCGGGGCATGCGTTATCTCCAGAAGCAGTCTGGCTCAGAGCAGGCTTCTTAAATGTTTGCAGATTGCAAAACAGCAAACAATATATTTTTATCTGAAACACCTGTGAGCATTTTCTTAAATTAGCTGAAAAAAAAAAAAAAGGCAAAAGAATTCCAACCCTTCCCCTTGGAACTGACATAGCCAACAAAAACAAAAAGGAACCCATTAACTCGGACCTTGCTGCAGTGAAGAGATGGCGTCTTACCTTGTTTTACTGAGAACATATGTAACCTCAAATTATTCTCTCATGTCATAAAGTGCATTGTTCGGGGAACAGTTTCTGCTAAATGATAATTTAGGAACATTGCAAAGATGAGAAAAAAATGGGATGTTGGTCTGGGTTTGTCACAGATGGGTTCAATGAATTCTATTTGGGTCCGGGTTCCTCCTCTGTGATAGGTGGCCGTGTGGGGTCTGGGGTGTGGGGGTGACAAGGATGGGTGTGGGTGGGATTAGTTTAGGGCTATGTTGTCCAATGTCATAGCCACTAGCCACACATGGCTATGTAAGTGTTAATTAGGGGCCTCTGGGAGGCTCAGTCCTTTAAGCATCCTGCTCCTGATTTTGGCTCCGGTCATGATCTCACGGGTTTGTGAGTTCGGGCCCCGCGTTGGGCTCTGCACTGATTGTGCAGAGCCTGCTTGGGATTCTCTCTCCCTCCTCTCTCTCTCTCTCTCTCGCTCTCTCTCTCTCTCTCTCTCTCGCTCTCTCTCTGCCCCTCCCCTGCTTGTGCAAGTTCTTTCTCTCAAATAAATAAACGAACTTAAAAAATGTAAATTAGGGGCGCCTGGGTGGCTCAGTTGGTTAAGCGTCCGACTTCGGCTGAAGCCATGATCTCACGGTTCGTGGGTTCGAGCCCCGCATCGGGCTCTGTGCTGACAGCTCTGAGCCTGGAGCCTGCTTCAGCTTCTGTGTCTCCCTCTTTCTCTACCCCTCTCCCTCTTGTGCTCTGTCTGTATGTCTGTCTCTCAAAAAAATTTTTTTAATGTAAATTAATTAAACAGAATTAAAAATTCAAATTTCAGTTGCACCAGCCACACTTTAAGGGTTCATAAGCCACGTGTGGCTGGTGGCCACCATGTGGGATGGTGCATATAAAATATTTGCATCAATGCACAAAGCAGTATTTGCAGCAGGGGGCCTAGATTGGAGAGTACAGGTAACCCCCCCCCCCCCTTTTCTGAAGTTCGAGTCCTGCCACTTCGCTTTCACAAAAGACCTACATTAGTATCTGTTTTTGAAAGAAACTGAAAGAAATCCAAAGAGGATTTTCACTTTTATGAAAAAAGGCACTCAGCATTTGTTTTGCAGAGGAGGAGCCAAGAGTGGCATTGCCAAGTTCCTTCCCTGGGTGCTACACTCAGCGTCTCAGCCTCCAGCCGCCATAGCTTTCACCTGTGCCTACGAGCATCTGGGCTTCAGCTTGATTCGTTTTGTGCTTGCGTTAACAAGATGTGTCCTAAGGTATTAGAAAAGCCTAGGAGGGTTATTTTTGGGTCTGGGAATGCTCACCAAATTTTCCATATAAATTAATGCTAATTGCTTCTTTGCTCTACACCATGTCAGCTTGCAAAAGTTTTCATAGGAATGGTCTCCTTCCAGATAGTGGGGGAAACCTGTGATTAATTACGCTCTCCCACTCTTCTCCATAGTGTGCCCATGACAGACATCGCTAATCAATTACTGTGTTCTTTCCTGCTGCCCCCTGGTGTGTCTGCACTATTTTTTTCGGAGATCCTGGGATATGTGTGTGAGACAAAGCACGTACTTCCAGGGAGGAGACCTGAGTTCTTGTCCTTTTTTTGTGCTGTGGACCCCCTTTGGCAGTCTGGTGAAACCTATAGATTCCCTTTTCAGAAAAATGTTTTCAAATGCATAAAACAAAATACTAAGGATTATAAAAGGAACCAATTATGTTGATATTGCTTTCAATACAATTGAAAGAGAATAAATGCTTGATATAATAATAGACCTGCTTCGTTACTAATGCATCAACTAACAAGATCTGCTGGCGGGTAGTTTTTTATAATGCTGTAATTTTACTATAATTTTAAAATAGTGTTGGAAGTAAAAAGCATCTTGAGATTTTCATAATCGCTATAATGACATATAAAAATGGGTATGATTTCTTTGGTGAAAAAAGTCACAGGTACTGCCCAAGTAATTATAGTGTGTTGCTTTCATTCATAATTGAAGGAAGTGCAAAACATTAGTAGTTATTGAAAATAAAGATGCAATCTTTTTCCATCCAAATTCATGGACTCATTCATTTCTACAGACAGATGGCATAGAGTTGCAGGGACCCTGGTGAGGATCCTTGAAGTAAATGATCTGTGAAGTCTCAGATTTGCCATTTTGTGACCACATAAAATACATTTCTCCCGTTTGTTCATCTGCTATGGAACATCAGTGTGCCAAGACTGATCCCCCTCCTTTAAGAATGCCCCATGTAGTTGAGAAGACATGGTGTGAGGGGATGGGAAGATCTGCTGGAATGGGGAGGGCAGAGGGAAGGGAGAATGAAGAAGGGGATGAGAAGAAGTCTCTGCCGTGTCTGTGGTGACAAATGCAAAATGACTGTCACCATCTGCAGTGGAGATGGGAGGAGAGGGGTTAATCGTCACCGCTGACCACAGAAGACCACAAAGTCATTCCCTCCACAAAGAACTCAAAGTTAATACCATGAACTCAGGGGCGCCTGGGTGGCTCAGTCGGTTGAGCGTCTGACTTCAGCTCAGGTCATGATCTCGCGGTTTGTGAGTTTGAGCCCCACGTCGGGCTCTGTGCCGACGGCTCGGAGCCTGGAGCCTGCTTCGGATTCTATGTCTCCTTCTCCCTCTGCCCCTTCCCCACTTGTGCTCTGTCTCTCCCTGTCAAAAATAAATAAAATATAAAAAAAAATTAAAAAAAAATACCATGAACTCAGTGTATGAAGCTAGAAAACCAAATGGTCACATCTGGAGTTGACACTCCCTCCTTTCAGTGCCCTCCTCCCAGTGGCCTTTTATATCATGACCTTTCTGTGCTTTTTGGACAGTTTTATGTCTTTTTCACAACAAATGGAATGCCCATTAGAGAAAAAGAAGTTTCTACAAACACCAGTGGCAGTGTGGGAATAAATATTTATAGGCTGGGCTCTGAAACCAACATATTCTCATTTTTTATAGAGCCTTGGGCCAGGCCTATGCCAAGTGAAAATTAATTTACCCAAGAATTTCTTTTCAGTTTATAAGAAACACTTGCCTGCCACTTTCTTCTGGGAATCCTGACAGATCACAAACTCAGTCAAAGTTATAAAAAATTAGCTGACTGCAGCAGAAATACGCAGATCAAACTTGATTTCCCAATGATCAACATTTCATGATCTTCGAGCCAAGCAGGAACTATCCCGTCCGCAGTTCTCCCTCTGACGGGATGTCTCCCCTGCTAGCCAAGGACAGGCTCTTTACTTCTCTGAAAGGGCCACTCCGAGGTGTTGAGGATGCTTTATTCTTTCCGTTCTTTGTCACTCATTTACTCGTTCGTTCATTCATTCATTCATTCATTCTGCAAACAATCGCTTTGTAGTCATTGTGTTTTCAGCTCAGGATTAGACGTTGAGGGGTTGGGAAGTAACACTGATTGGGTACCTTCTATGTAGCATGCACAGTACAAAGTCTTCTTATCTGTTCTCACATTGCATTCCCACAACCAGCTTGTAATGTAATGTTGGAATTACTGTCTCCAGTCCTAGGTAGGAAGAGCTTAAGGCTCAGAGAAGTAAAGTAATTAACTAGTTAGCTGCGCAGCTATTAACAAGTAATTAACTATTTAAATAGTTCCCTAGAAAGGGGAAAATGTTATCACGTGATTCTGGGGAGTTAAAGTCTAGATGGGGAGACGGTATTGACATAGCTGAGGATAGCTATAGCCAGAACCATAGATAGAGAAATAACTACATTGCAATGCCAGAGAGGGTGATGGTTGGAAATGAGAGAAGAGATAAGAAAAGTCTAGGGATCACTGTAGACTGGGATGGCCAGTAAAGAGGCTGCCATCAAAGCACAGAGAAGACTGGGCTGTGAGGAAGCAGATCAAAGAGGGCAGTATGGGTGGTGGTGAGCCAAGGCCAGAGCAAGAAATCAAATGCGGTTTGGGAGGTGGGCTGGAGAACGTCATGAAGCTATGGATCCATCAAAGGGAGGATATTCCTTAGCATAATGTCTGCCATGGAGGCAGTACTAAGTAAACACCCGATGAAGGAACAACCAGATGCGTAAGAGTGAACGAGCGAGTGGACAAATACTGTGTGTGGGTGGGAATGAGGCTGGACTGGAGGTGGAGGATTTTGCCTCTCAGGCTGAGGAGTCGCGTGTCCACTCGTGGAAACACACGGGAGTCCCCATTCCCCTCGAATTTGGACTCTGGAGATAGACTTGCTCTGTGTAGAAGGGGATCAGGCGATTATCCCTAATTTTTTATTTGTAAAGCATGCCTTAGAGTCAAATATATTAACACCATGAAATAAAAATCCAAGCTAACAAAGAACTCAAGTAGCCAAAAAAATTTTTTAAGTATAATAAGTACATGGGGCACCTGGGTGGCTCAGTGGTTTGAGCGTCTGACTCTTGATATCAGCTCAGATCATGATCCCAGGGTCAAAGGATCAAGCCCCACATCAGGCTCCACAGTGAGCATGGAGCCTGCTTAAGATTCTCTCTCTCTCTCTCTCTCTCTCTCTCTCTCTCTCTCTGCCCTTCTCTTCTGCTCACGCTCTTTCTCTCTCTCAAAAAAAAAATAATAAAATTATAATATGTACAAAAAGCCAAAACATCCTAAGATAGACGAGGGGTAAAGTAAACTGTGGGGCAGTACCAGAGACACGGAGGTGAGCACAGAGCTGGGAGGTGGTGACAGTGAGTGGTACTGGGGAAATGACAGTAGGGATGGTGAAAAGAGAATGGACCCCAGGCCTACAGTAGAGGTAGAATCCACAGGACATGGTGACTGATGGATGTGAGACATGGAAGACAGGGGAGTGTCAAGAATAATTAATGCCTAGGCTCTTAGAGTGGATAAAGGCGCCGTGTGTTGAGATGGGGGAACGCAGGAGGAGTGGATGTGGTGGTGGTGGGGGGGTGGGAAATGAGGAATCTGGCCTCCGATAGCTGAGTGTGAGATCTTAACAAAAAGATATCCACTGTCCAGTGGGTTATATCGGACTGAATCTGAGGAGAGACGCCTGAACTAAAGGCATCGATTTAAAAAGCACCAGCTCTCAGCTGCTGAATGAAGGCACAGGAATGGAGGAGGTTGCCCTGGCAACATGTGTAGAGTGAGAAGTGCGTCTGGGACAGAGGTTTGCGGAACCCCAACATGTAAGGGTGGATAGAAGAATAGGAGCCCAGAACAGAGACTGATAAGGAACGGTCAGAGAAGTGAGAGAAAACCAGGGAAAATGGCGGCATTAGACGGTGCTAAGCGGTTAGGTAAGAAAGTGACCTGACAGTGTCCATCAGACTTAGCAACAAAAAGGTTATTACTGACTTTGGCAAGGACAATTTCTTTGCAAAAAAGCGGAGACTGAATCCAGATTAAGTGGTTCGAGGAGCAACTGGGAGGTGAGGAGTTTAGCCAAGTTGTTTAAGAAGTTAGGCGGTCGGGGCGCCTGGGTGGCGCAGTCGGTTAAGCGTCCGACTTCAGCCTGGTCACGATCTCGCGGTCTGTGAGTTCGAGCCCCGCGTCGGGCTCTGGGCCGATGGCTCGGAGCCTGGAGCCTGTTTCCGATTCTGTGTCTCCCTCTCTCTCTGCCCCTCCCCCGTTCATGCTCTGTCTCTCTCTGTCCCAAAAATAAATAAACGTTGAAAAAAAAAAATTAAAAAAAAAAAAAAGAAGTTAGGCGGTGAAGTAGCTAAGAGAGATAGGGTACCAGCTGAAGCGAACAGAGGAGATGGAAAGGTTTCATGCCTTCGTGTGTTTGTTTTTCATTAAAAAAAAATTTTTTTTTAAATAGGCTTCATGCCTGGCATGGAGCCCAATGAAGGGCTTGAACTCACGACCCTGAGATCAAGACCTGAGCTGAGATCAAGAGGCGGATGCTTAAACAACTGAGTCGCCCGGGTGCCCCAGGAAAGGTTGTGTTAAGATGGGACAGACATAAACACCTTTAAATGCTGTTATGGGGGGAGCCAGTGGACAGGACATAGAAAAGACCTAGAAGGACATATGCCAAAATGTTAGCAGTGGTTATCTGTGGGTAGTGGAATCAAGGGACCTCTGAATGTTCAAAAACAGCCCAAATGATGTTTGACAGAGTGTTGGCATTGTCTGTTTTTATTGCTACAAGATTCTCTAACATATGTCCGTTTACACATAGCTTCACTGAAATTCACTGAAATTTGCAGAGATTGGATGAAAGGGAATGTCCTACTGCCCATGTTGGTCAGCAGAGGGCTGAGTCTGAAGCATGCGTGATGATGAATACCGGTGGTAGCCCTTCCCACATTGAGTCAGAGCTGCCTGTGTGACCAACAGAATATTGTAAAAGTGACAGTTAAGACCAAAGATAGGTCCTAAAAAGCACTGCCACTTTGGCTGTGGTCTCTTGTATTGTTCGCTCTGGAGGAAGCCAGCCTCTATATATTTTTTTTTTTTTAAATTTTTTTTTTAACGTTTATTTATTTTTGAGACAGAGGGAGACAGAGCATGAATGGGGGAGGGTCAGAGAGAGGGAGACACAGAATCCGAAACAGGCTCCAGGCTCTGAGCGGTCAGCACAGAGCCCGACGCGGGGCTCGAACCCACGGAGTGTGAGATCGTGACCTGAGCTGAAGTCGGCCGCTCAACTGACTGAGCCACCCAGGCGCCCCGCCAGCCTCTATATTTTAAGGACACTCAAGATGCCTCTTAGAAAGGAGAGGCACATGGAGAGGAGCAGGACCCTGGCCAATATCCGGCACCAACTTGCCAGTCATGGGAGTGAGCCACTCTGGATGTGGTCCCTCCATCCCCAGTCAAGCCTTCAGGTGCAGCCCCAGCTGACACCGGATGGAAACTTCCCGGGAGATTGTGAGCCAGAACCTCCAGCCGAGCTCTTCCCAAATTCCCGACCCACCGAAATGGTGAGAAATATTCAGTGGTTATTGTTTCAAGCTGCCAAATTTTGGGTGACTTGTCGCACGACAACAGACAACGAATGTGGGCACCTTGCACGCTTTATGGGACCCACTGGAGGCTCCATCCACTCGACAAGGGTCCAGACTTCAAAATGGACGTGCCAATTATGTTACATTTGAATAATGGGCCACATGCTCAGACATCCTTCCTTGTGTGTGGCACAACCTCTCCTACCCCATCGCACACACACATACACACAAATTGATAACACTCGTTGTTTTATAGATGGTATTGAGTACGTTAGTGTATATGACTCAAATACGAGTCAAGTATGTGTGGAGCCTTTCTGATGCCATAGTTTCAGGATGCAATTTTCAAAGGAAGTGAACTTGAACGGTTTCAAACTGCGTAATTAATGACATTCCATTTTCATGACAACTACTAGTTAATCATGCCTGTTAGTGGGAACTTGTAGCCCGTGGGAATCTAGGTCCTCCTCGCTCACATGGGACAGCAAATTGTGTTAGGCTTTCCTATTTTAATAAAATAGCCAGCAGTAGGAGGAAGGGGTGGGGAGGGGGGCTGATGCCCAGAAACCAGCGGACCGCCTGGGAATTCAGGCTTATCAAACCCCCTACAGTGAGCGCTTAGCACTTTCACACCTGTTTTCCCCGTGCTGGCGCGGTGCCGGGCACATAATACTGGCTCATTGAAAATTTGTTGAACAAATAGCAGCTGAATACATAGTGGTCCCATCCCTCCCCACTCCCTCCCTGTACTCTTAGAGTTTAGAGTTTGTTTATTTTGAGAGAGCAAACATGTGGAAGAGGTGGGAGGGGCAGAGAGGGTGAGAGAGAATCCTCAGCAGGCTCTGGGCTGTCAGTGCAGAGCCCCATGCGGGGCTCGCTCTCACGAACCGTGAGATCACGACCTGAGCTGAAATCAAGTATCAGACGCTTAACCAACTAAGCCACCCAGGTGCCTCCAAGTACTTTTAGAGTTTAATAGAAACCTCAGAGAAGGTTTCAACCCTTTCACCTCTGCAGAGGGGAATGGAAGATAGTGTGTTTTGCACAGGAGTTGAAGCATTTCCCCCAGGCCAGTGTGACAGTAGCAATCTCCCTTTCCCCCTCCCGCCTCTTCATACATCAGGAAAGGGAAACGGACATGGATGGGGCTCCTCCCATAATGGCCTCCCCTGTCTGGGAGCACAGTGCCTGGCACGCAGTGGGCCAGGGATGCAGCCGTTGCCTAAATGAATGAATGGAGCGCCCCTGGGAAAGTGGGTCAACCACAGCCATGGTGGCAGAGACATGAGGGTGTCTGGAACGTCTGAGGAAAGGTCTAGTGAAGAGCTTCCAGGGAGGTCCACTCTCATCCAGCCGGGCCCTCTTGGTTTCAGCGTGTAGCCCGTGGGTCAAATGTGGCTGCTGGGAGACGCTCTGGTTTCCTAAACAAGTGTGGCTAAGTCTCCCTGTGTCCTCTGAAGGGGGGCGAATTTCCCTCAGGGCAGTTGAAGGATTTGTGCCTGGCCCTGGCCACTGTGGTCATTTCCAGAGGGAAACAAAAGTAATTTCCCACCCCCACATCCTGGCCCCTGTGGGGAAGGGGAGCCATTTGCCAAGTCAGACAAAGACATTCCTGGCTCACTCCGGAGCATTCTTTGAGCTCGTCACCTGGACCCGATGACAAGAGTTAGGATTGCCGTTGCAGGGCTCATGTGCCATGGAGCTTTGATGGGTCAAAGCAAGGATCCAGAACGTGCAGCACGCCGCCGTGGCCACCCATGGTTCTTCACCCTCTATGATGATTTGTAGATCAGCCTGGGGAGATGGATGGCTGGAGATTGGCAGGGACAATTGCCCCGGATTTAGGTAAACTGGGGACACCAGGCTGCCTGTTGCTAGAATATTTGTAGTAAGAACACTTGTTTTTGAAACTAGATACCTCATAATAACCAGCTCTTGCCTCTCCATTTATAAACGATGGGGGCAGCTGGTCCCGAGATAGGACAAACACAACACAGGAATTAGAACAACTGTGTGTCCAGACCAACCCAAAGGTTATGGATGAGTTGGCAAAGTATGTTTCTGGAGCTCTCAGGTGCGCCTTGTGGGGCACATTTTGAGCCCACAGATTCCTATCAAAATCTCTCACTAAAGGATCTGCTATCAGCCGTGTACACTGTAGTGAGAATTAAAGCCATTAAGCCTTTCTCTGAATGTAGACACATTCAGCCCTGATGAGCCCTACACATGAGCCCTGATGAGTTAAAGTCTCATCTGTGAGAGGTGGTCTACTTTGATTAATCAAAGGCCACAGTGCAAATCTTGTTTAATTTAAAGAAACTCTGACCTTGGCACATTAGAAAAAAATAAGTTAGGGGCGCCTGGGTGGCGCAGTCAGTTGAGCATCCGACTTCAGCCAGGCCACGATCTCGCGGTCCGTGAGTTCGAGCCCCGCGTCAGGCTCTGGGCTGATGGCTCAGAGCCTGGAGCCTGTTTCCGATTCTGTGTCTCCCTCTCTCTCTCTGCCCCTCCCCCGTTCATGCTCTGTCTCTCTCTGTCCCCAAAATAAATAAATGTTGAAAAAAAAATTAAAAAAAAAAAAAAGAAAAAAATAAGTTAAACAGTTTTCACTCTTTCAAAGAACTTTTAAAATACACTAACTTTTTAGCTTCTTGTAAATTCGGGAAGTAAAGCGGATAATAACTTTTATCTGCATGTTGCAGAGAAGAAACTGAGGCAGAGGGTTTAAATGATGTGCACAAAGTCCAGGATGAATTAATGAGCTGGCATTAGCATAAAGGGAGTCCTGATTCAGGAGAAAGGTCTTTCCAGGGACCTGTGTAGGCCACGTCTCTAAGAGGTGCCAAATGCTTCACATATGACTGTCATTTCATCCCTACATCGGTCCCAAGAGGTGGGGGTGTTGCCCCATTTCATAGATGTAGGCATGGTGGCTCAGAGAAGTGAAGCAACTCCCCCAATTTCTCACAGTCAGCAAGTGGAATCCCTGAGATTTCAATCCAGGCCCGCCTGACTCCTAACTGGCGCTTTCTGCTCTTAGTGGGTCATTTAGACTCCCGAGTCCCCTCTCACATCTGAGCAGAGGGGGATGGGCATGAAACATGAGACTATAGCTCCCAGGCCTTTAGCTCTGGTGGGGAGGGGGGAGGGGGGAGCTCATGGGCACTTTTCCAAGTCTGTATAATTGCAGGGTTCCCATGGATGTGAAGGTGTTCTGAGTCGGCTGGGGGAAAAAATGTACCTCTGGCTTTTTGAAGCCACATTTATCATCCTGTAAAGGCAGAACAGGGCAAAAACAAAATATGGGAACAAGTGCTTTCCTGTGGAGAGAAGGGACTGGTCCCTGCTGTGTTGTTTATGTATACAGGATGGCAGATGGGATTCCTCTCCTACATGCTTTGGGTGAGGGTCTCCGACTCTCTGAATTCCTCCTCTGTGCCGTCATGAGACGGGGAGTGTTGTAAAATCAAGAAAGGCCTTCAGTGTCACCGCCCCACAACCCTCTCCCCGCCTCCACGAGTTAATTAGAAAGGAAAGGTCATGGCCTCTCTAGCAAACCTACTCAGGAATTCATTGAACTAGGGTTTCTCTCAGACCATCTGCGTTCCTCCATCCATTCATAAAATACGTAGTATCCATTTGTATGAGGTACACATATATTTATATGTATCCATGCGTAATATATATGCATACAGGTACATGTTACGTACCAATAATAACGACCTGCTATTTGATGATGCTAAGCCCACAGGCACGGTTCCAAGAAATTTACAGGTGGTAACTCATCCCATCCTCATACTATCCCTTCGAGGTGGTATTTTATCACTCCCAACTTGCACGCTAGGAAAATGAGGCACGGTGAGGTAAAATGCCCTGGCCAAGTCTATCCCTAGGTTGGAACCCGGTCTGCCTGAATGCAATGGAGGGCTCTTACCCATCAGGGAAAACCATCCCCACAGAGACAAGAACGCCCGACTAACGAGTATGGACAAACTCCTGGGGAGTGCAGAGGAGGGTGGGGGCCATCTGCTGGGGAGAGAAGTTGCCTGGGAGAGAGGCCAGTGGGGAGAGACGTTTCCAGTGAGGAGGTGGCCTGTGAACTGAGAGCTCGTCTCAGCCTTGAAAATAAATGCTTCCCTGCCCATACGATCAGCGGTTGCTTCTCAACCTCTCCCTGGAAGTGGAAAAACAACACAGATGGTAGTAGCAATAGTCGTAGTTACAGTAGCAGCAGCAGCAGTGGGAGTAATGACCACGAGGCCGTCTTAATTTACCCAGCATTGTAGCTTTGGAACTGCGAGAAGCCTAATCTTTTAAGGGCAACATCTGTGCTGGCTGGCATCTGTGTCCTGTCATTTAAGCCACTCGGCGATTCTGTGAGGCAGCTCTCACCATTCCTGTCGCGGGTATAAGGAGACTGGGGCTCAGAGGTGTTATTTGCACGCTTCAGTGGCCTGGTTAGGGTGGAGCTGGATTTGAATCCAGGTCTGCACGGCTTCCTCACTTCACCTTGTGACCATTTTAAAGTCTCTCTGAAACATGCTTCAACTCGACCTTCCCCAGTAAACACAGCGCAACACAATTTAGCCTTTTCTTGTTGACTCAAAGCCATCCCTGTGAACACAAGCCATTGTCTGCGGTGTGTGCTCATGCCCCAAGGAAGGACCTAGTAACTGGCTCGAGCTGTCATTGACTTGGCCTGAACCTCTCTGATGTTCCTTACCTCCCCAGAGTTACTTTTAGGGATTATTAAGTTTTATGGGGGAGATGGAGCTTTATAGCCCTATAAATAGCTCTGTCTCTTGTCCCTAGAGTTGTTGTTTTTTCAGATTCCCACCTTGTGACCTTCTTTGTTCTCCGTCATCACTTCTCGAAGCCGGGTGCCTGTGGGCCACACATCCAAACCACCATTTCCCCATTTTCTTTGGGGTTTAGGGTGGTACCTAATAAAGATTGCCAAAGGAGACCAAGGACTGTGGTTTGCTTTGCTTTGCTTTGCTTTGCTTGATGGAACCATCTCTCACTGTACGCTCAATCTTCGGTGAATTATACTGCCTTTAGAGATATCTTGTAGGGGTCATGTTTTCGGTGGGAAATCTAAGAAATGGAGCTGTGGTGCACAACTGGACTGAAGCCAGAGAGAACAGTATGAACAACTGCTGTGTCCTCAGAACGAATTTAGCAGAAACTGGTACTCAGAGCCCAAGCTCAAGCCACCCTCCCCATCAGACTCCATGGGAAAAAGGGGTAAGAGCTTCCCACTACACGAGGAGTGAGGTTGAAGCCATTCATTTTATTTTATTTTATTTTTTATTTATTTATTTTTCAATATATGAAATTTATTGTCAAATTGGTTTCCATACAACACCCAGTGCTCATCCCGACAGATGCCCTCCTCAATACCCATCACCCACCCTCCCCTCCCTCCCATCCCCCATCAACCCTCCGTTTGTTCTCAGTTTTTAAGAGTCTCTTATGCTTTTGAAGCCATTCATTTTAATCTGAAATGCCAGGAGACTAGATACTTGGCATATGAATTGATTAATTAATTACGAATTAATTATGGATAATATGTTAACTCATGTTACCAAGCGCAAAGAAAACCTAGTGTATGCTTTTTTGGATATACGGATAATATGTTAACATATGGATAATATGTTAACATATGGTTAATAGGTTAACTCAGAGTGACTTAGTGTCTCAATGTTCTAAAAGAAACAAAATAAAAAAAGAAACCCATTTTTAACGAGCATCAGTGTCTCATAGAGTGGCCTCAGGGTCCATGAAAGAGATGCCTTTGAGCCGAGGCAGTTATTTTGGAGCTCGTTAAATTTATGGGCTATGATTCCAACCCTGATTCAACCCTATCTTAGGTCACTGTCCCAGTGAAGTCACAAGTGAGTGGCTAGAAGTGTCTGATCATTGTCACATGCTGAAAGCTGACCTTGTAAGAATGGCAAGAAGCTGGTCATTAAAGTGACCTGACTTCAAACCCAAATTCATGGGTTTAAGCAAGTCACTTAACATCTTGAGTTTCTGTTCTCAAATCTGTCAAGCTGTGGAAAGGCCACTGTTTCCACCTAGGACAGTGGTTGTTGCAAGGTGTAAACCAGAAAGGTCTTGGGAAGCCCAATCAGGATGTTGATTGGAAGCTTAACCAAGGAGTTGCCTCAGAGCTTATGCACTCAATTCTTCCTTGGGCACAGATCATATTTTAATTCATTTTTTAAAAAAATGTTTATTTGTTTTTGAGAGAGAGAGAGAGAGAGAGAGAGAGAGAGAGAGAGAGAGAGAGAGAGAGA
>NW_024412415.1:28203319-28209165 GCF_014898765.1 Herpailurus yagouaroundi | reverse complement strand
AGAGAGAGAGAGAGAGAGAGAGAGAGAGAGAGAGAGAGAGAGAGAGAATGAGCAGGGGAGGGGCAGAGAGAGAGGGAGACACAAAGTCCAAAGCAGGCATCACACCCCAGAGACCAGAGATTCAAACACCAGACTCTCGGGCTCTTAAAGAGTCCCTTGGCTATTTCTATTTCCTCAAGTTCCTGCCATGTTTATTGGCTCTCTCCCTTCCTCTTTTCTCTCCTCTGTCCTGCCAAAGTTCTAGTTTATTTCTTATGCTGAGCTGAGCAAATGTTTCTTCTAATTCCTTTCTCCCCAGATAACATTTTCTCCTTCTGTTATGCATTCATTCATTCATTTATTCAACAAGGATTAAGTAATATCCACTGAGAGGCACCATGTCAAGCACTGCTGAGGATACAAAGATGAATTTGACATGGATCCTGAGCCCACACAGCTGATAATCTAGTAGAGGAGATAAGATATGTGTTGGATAACTAGAACATAAGGTAGAATGTTCTAAGAAACTGATGCATGTGGGAAGAGAGGCCATGCTACGGGTGACTGGATGAACGTGTACAGGAAGGCATAGAGCCCTCTTGAGGGGGAAGAAAAGGTCTGAAGTCTGAGGCAGGGCAACCTGGGTGACGTTCAATAGTTGGGGACTTAGGGGAGCTGAGGGGGTGGCAGGAAGGACCTGAGAACCTGGGGTGCAGCACTCAAAGAAGGGATCAGGGCACAGAAAGTCCTTGGATTGATATTTCTCCCTCCCATTCCCCACCTTCGAACCTTGACTCTCATATCAGGCTGGGCTGGAGCAGGGTGACAGGAAAGTGGGTCCCCGCTTTGGGGCAGCACATCTTGGACCACTTGGACTGGCTGATAATAACACTGTCAAGGCCATCACCCATACTTCCGCGTGTGTACTGTTAGAGGAAGCACTTGCCACAGGACAGAGGCTCCTGTCTATTTGCTGTGTGAATGACTGGAGGGTGAAAGGGACGACAGTGACCGGCTTTGGTACCAGATCCCATTTTTCCCAGTGAGAGGACAGAAATATGTGGACTGGGCTGGGGGTTATGAGATCTGGGTTTTAGTTCTGGGTTTAGTCCTCTTTTACTTTCTAGCTTGGTTAGGAGATCCCTCACTCATTCACTCATTCATTCATTCACTCACTCATTCACTCAGTTGTTCAATGAACACAGAAAATATCCACTCTGTGTTTAACTCTAGCAATGAGAGCTGAACAAGGAGCTCAAGCCTTGTGGGACAGACAGAAACATGCCCAAAGGATGAAATGCTTGCATAAATATTAGGCAATATAATTTTATACATATTAGAACAGGGAGGTGCTGTGAGATTCCGCACAGGATGCTGTGAGGTCTGACAGGGCAGAATGACTGTCTCAATTTCCCTTTGTCCAGCCTGTCTGGCCAGTCCAATTTAAAACAATATGCTTGGATTGCATTTAACTTATTTATACCCTGTAACACTGGAAAGAGTGGAGTCTGCTTCATTTGAACAAGTATTGCACCAAAGAGTAAGACGTAGGACATGTGGGTCACATTTAGTGGGGGGAAAAAAAAAGCATACACTAGGTTTTCTTTGCGCTTGTCCACTTACTAGCCCCCAGGTGAGTTGAGGAGGGGCTCTCACCCTGAAGTGGGAGGAAGCCTCCCGTCTGATTGTCAGGGAGAGGCACATGGTGGTGTGTTTGGGGGGAGGGGGGTGTTGCTGAGGGTGCAGAAAGCAAGCGGAGCTTTGCTCCCGCGCACTGGATTGAGAAAATAGCATTCACTCCTTATTCTAGAACTGTACGCGGATTCAGCTTGCGTTTTTACTGGGTCCGTGTGTCTGTATGATGTCTGTTTGCATAGAGGCAAAGACGGAAAAGACATGCACACAAATGTCATTAACAAGAGCTTCCCGTGGCGTCCATACTATGTAGCAAGTGCTTCATAAATATCACTTCAGTTAATCCTCCTAACAAGCCTGTGTGTTCAGTTTGCTCTCTGTTTCACAGATGAGGAAAATGTAGCCAGTTGCTTGCCTGAGACAGCATGGGAGTAGGTCACGAAACTGGTGTTTACTCGGAGCCTGGGCTGCGGGGACCCTCTCTGTAGCTGTGGAGTACTGAGTGACTTTGAATCTCCGGGTGGTGGGATGTTGGGTGGTTTAAAAGTTTTTTTCGTTGCTTATCCATATTTTCTTAAATGTGTTAAGTAAATAAATATGACCTTTTGTAATAAGGAGAGAGAGAGAGAGAGAGCTATTGAAACAACTCTTTCTTCTAACCATTTCTTGAGAACTAATCTAGGGGACTGGCTCAAGTCCTCCTGCAACCTTCCTCCCAGCATGCCCCGGGGTGCCCGCTGTGCCTGGCTTTCTGCCAGGAATCGGGAACCAGAGTCCTCCCTCATCTGGAAGGAGCTCACAGTCTCATGGGGTCTCTTCTGTCACAGTGGTGGTGTCACTTCTACAGATCAGAGTTAGGATCCCTAAAGAATTGTGTCAGTCACGGCAGGTCAAGGTGGAGAAGTAGCCACATTATTAATAACTGAAGTAACGTGACTACTTCTCCACCTTGACCTGAGAAACTTAACAGAAGTCCATGGGGGAGGGGAAGAAAAAGAAAAGAGGTTAGAGAGGGAGGGAGCCAAAGCATAAGAGACTCTTAAAAACTGAGAACAAATTGAGGGTTGATGGGGGGTGGGAGGGAGGGGAGGGTGGGTGATGGGTATTGAGGAGGGCACCTTTTGGGATGAGCACTGGGTGTTGTATGGAAACCAATTTGACAATAAATTTCATATTAAAAAAAAATAAATAAAATTTAAAAAATGTGTTTAACATAAGATTTAAAATAGCCAGATTTCAGGGGTAAACATCATTCCTCTTTTGAAAAGTTTTTAAAAAAAATTGTGACCAAGGGGCAAAAAAATTCAGCCAAATTCAGAAGACCAGCCCTGGAGAAAGGATGTATAAACGAGAGTAATTGTAGGCAAAGTCAGGTGTAAGTATGCGGCAACAAAATCTGAAAAGCTAGAAGAAATGGTGAAGCAAAAATAAGCACAAGCTGGGGCGCCTGGGTGGCTCAGTCGGTTAAGCGTCCAACTTCAGCTCAGGTCACGATCTCGCGGTCCGTGAGTTCGAGCCCCGCGTCAGGCTCTAGGCTGACGGCTCAGAGCCTGGAGCCTGTTTCCGATTCTGTGTCTCCCTCTCTCTCTGCCCCTCCCCTGTTCATGCTCTGTCTCTCTCTGTCCCAAAAATTAAAAAAAAAAAAAAAAAAAAGCACAACCAGAGATGAAAATCTTGACTAGACCAGGGCCATAAATTTATACACAAAATCTGATAAATTTAGTATGAAATAAAAAACTAAATAACTTGTGAATAGAGATACTGACACATCCTTACACGTGGGCATAAACCCTTTGAGTCAAAGTGTATTATTCTTCTAATATAATGCAAATGTTTTACTTAGGTTTATATTTCTATATTCATCAATAACACGATCAGATCAATAGAGGTTGACAAAGTGCTTGGTAAAATCCAGAAGCCTTCCCTAATAAAAACCCTAAGAAGAAGAGAAGGAAATAGCTAAATATGATAATTTTTATTTATCAAAACCCAACAGCAAACATTAAAAATGGTGATACAATAGGGCACCTGGGTGGCTCAATCGTTTAAGCGTCTGACTTTGGCTCAGGTCATGATCTCATGGTCCATGAGTTTGAGCCCCACATTGGGCTCTGTGCTGACAGCTAGGAGCCTTCTTTGGATTCTGTGTCTCCCTCTCCCTCTGCCCCTCCCCTGCTTGCACCCTGTCTCTCTCTCCCTCAAAATAAATAAACAGCAAAAAAACAAAAACAAAAACAAAACAACAACAACAACTAAAAAAACAAAAGGGTGATACATTAAAAACACTTCCACTGAAATCAGGAACAAGACAGGGATGTGCACTCGCCCTATGATTATTATTATTTTTTTAAAAAGTTTATACTTGTTTTTAAGTTTTATTTATTTTGAGAGAGAGTGACCACAAGTGGGGAAGGGACAGAGAGAGAGGGAGAGAGAGAGAACCCCAAGCAGGCTCTGCACTGCCAGCATGGAACCCAATGCAGGGCTCGCACTCACGAACCATGAAATCTTGACCTGAGCTGAAACCAAGAGTCGGTAGCTCAACCGAGCCACCCAGGAGCCCATCTCCCTACGACTATTAAGGCTGTTTTGGAGGAGGTTCTAATGGGCGTAAGACAAGAAAGTGACACTGGGGAGCACCAAATAATATAGAAGATTGTCAAATCAGTATTTTGCACACCTGAAACTAACACAACACTGTATGTTAATTCTTTTTTTAATTAAAAACAATTTTTTTTAATTTATTTTTGAGAGAGAGAGAGCGCACAAGCACAGAAGAGGCAGAGAGAGAGAGAGGGAAATAGAATCCGAAGCAAGCTCCAGGCTCTGAGCTGCCAGGCTCAAACCCATGAAATGTGAGATCGTGAGATCGGAGGCTCAACCAACTGAGCCACCCAGGTGCCCCTGTATGTTAATTCTTAAAAAAAAAAAGACAAGAAATATACAAAAAAGACTTTAAAAAAGACAAGAAAGTGAAATAATTTGTATACGATTTTGGAAAAAAAGAGGCAAAACTGCCCATTTTGCTGATGCTATAATTGCATCTAGAGAACCTAAGTACTCTACAGTTGGGGGGGGAACTAGAATTAATAAGAAAATTTGGCACTCGGTACTTAGATAAATATTTTATTTTGAGATATAGCTTTTTCTATACTAATAGTAGACTGGTCACGCATAGAAATGGAAAGTAACTCATTGATAACCGCATCAAAGCTATAATAAACTTAGGAATAAATTTAAAAAGACAGGTACAAGAATTACATGAAGAAAACATAAAATCTTATTAAAAATAAATAAGAGCTGAACAAATGGAATGACATCCTATATTCTTGGATGGAAAACTTAATATAGTAAGAATGTAATACAATTCTAATTAGAATCTCAGTGGCTCATAAGTCTTCTGGAAAACAAGACCAGAGGGCTTTACAAGGTATTAAAACATAGCACAAAGCCTCTGCAATCAAAGCCAACATAGCACTGGCAGAGGAACAGATGGCTAGAACTCTGGAACCAAAAAGAGAGCACCAGAAGAGTCACAGTAATATATGACTGTAACATATGACAGGGATGATATTTTATTTCAGTTGAAAGTGAATGTTTCTTTAATAAAAGATGATGACATCACTGGCCATCCGTGTGAAAGAAAATCAAGTTGAATCCTTACTTATACTGCATTTACAAAGAAATTCCAGATCGATTAAAGGCCCAAATGTAAAAAATAAAGCAAAAAAAAAAAAAAAAAATGGAAATCTAGGAAAACATACATGTAATCTAGGGAATAACAATACCTTTTAAGTAAGCCAATCGTCTGAAAGCTATACATCAAAAGATAGCTATGAAACACTACCTTAAATTTGAAATGAATGTATGATATCGTAAACAAGATCAGAAAGCAAATGTTAAAGTTGGGGTAGGAGGGGGTGTGCATCACCTATGACGGATAAAGGATTAAAACCTCTAATAGAAAATTCTTAGTAGTTCAACAAAGATGCGCATCTCAGTGGACGCAGAAAAAAGCAAATCCAAGTTGATATGAGGACACACTCAGTCTCAGTACTAGTTTAGCAAATGCAAAATAAAGTATCAGTGAGATACTGCTGACGACTAGAATTGAGAGATGGCAGGAGATTTGGCTCACATACTGCCAACAGAGATAGAGATGATTCTGGCAACGCTTTTTATTTTATTTCATTTCATTTCATTTCATTTCATTTCATTTCATTTCATTTCAT
>NW_024412415.1:27947771-28203309 GCF_014898765.1 Herpailurus yagouaroundi | reverse complement strand
ATTTCATTTCATTTCATTTCATTTCATTTCATTTCATTTCATTTCATTTCATTTCATTTCATTCTATTCTATTTACTTTAAAGTGTGTTTATTTTTATTTTGAGGGAGAGGGAGGGGAAGAGAGAGGGAGAGAGAGAGAGAGAGAGAGAGAGAGAGAGAGAGAGAGAATGAGAATCCCAAGCAGTCTCCTCACTGTCAGTGCAGAGACTGATGTGAGGCCTGAACTCCGGAACCGTCAGGTCATGACCTGAGCCGAAATCAAGAGCCAGACCCTTAACCTACTGAGTCACCCAGGCGCCCCTGGCAACACTTTTTATAAGTAAAACCACACATATCTTCTGACCCAGCAATGTCACTGCTGGGTGTGTACCTCACAGACATAAAAGTATCAGAATGTAAGATTGAGCCATGGGATAATTTTTTTTTTAATTAAAAAATTTTTTTTGTTTTTTAGAGAGCGAGCGAGCGAGTGAGCAAGCTGGGGAGAGGGGTAGAAGGAGAGGGAGAGAATCTTAAGCAGGGCCTGACATGGGGCTTGATCCTATGACCCTGGGATCATGACCTGAGCCGCAATCAAGAGTCAAATGTTCAACCGAATGAGCCACCCGGGTGCCCCTCCGTGGGATAATATGAATCGCAGCCTGCGTTGCAGGTAGCACCTTTATGTGAATGCTGCCCTTGGAGGGGTGCACGACGTGCTGGCGTTGAATGGAACACGTGTGCTGTGGCCCAATACCAAAAACTGGGCCACAGCCTTTTAGCGCACAGATGGCTGGGTTCCTAGGGGACATACATACCATGGAATATCGAACGGCTATTAAGAAGAGTGTGTTGGATTTCCACTGATTCAAGGGGATTTCCAGGGTGTATCATGAAAAAAGAAACGCAAGGTGCCGAGAAATGTATCCAGCCCAGTCTCAGTCTTTGTGAAATGAACCACCACGCTCCCTATGCCCTCAGGTTTGAATGAACATGAAGAAAGGCAGTGGAGCGGGCACCCCGAGGAGGGAGAATGGGGAGGGAAGCCCAACACAAACCAAACTCAATCAGACCAAATCAAACCGGACCAGACCAGATCAGACCAGACAGAATAACCCAAATCAAATCGAACTAAACCACATCAGACTAAACCGGTCCCGTCCAGACCAGACCAGATTGAAACAGATCAGCCCAGACCAAACTAAACTAAACCTAAACGAAAACCCACTGTCAAAGTGAGTAAACGGTATGCGTGACATCCCTTTTAATATTAGGTGTGTGTTCACGGATAGACGCGTATAATGATGAAGAAAATGATGCTCACTAAATGCTGACAGCTCAGTGTGTGGGATCTCAGGCAATTTTCATTTTCCTTGTACTTTTTGTGTTGTCTGATTAAAAAAATATATATACATATATATACACACATATATATACACACATATATAAACACACATATATATGTGTGTGTATATATATATATATATATATAAAGTATGTATAACTTACATAATTAGAAAAAATAAAACTTTTCCATTGTGGAAGACTGATTTTTGAACAAAGGAAAAAGGAAGTGGGAGAAAGAAGCTCTTTATTCTGCAAGTTAGAAATGTGCTCCCCTCAGTGACCCTTCCTGCCCGGGAAGGCACACCCAGAGCCCCCTCTGGGACCACTGACTGCTAAGACCCCAAGAAACCTTGCACCCACACTATTTCTGGGCTACAACCACATCATGGTGCATCTTCTCGTCAGTTTGGGTTCGGCTCTGGGCCCCTTCCCAGGAATTTTGGAAGAGGGAGAGAGAGAGAGAGAGAGAGAGAGAGAGGAACTTTTGCAGGAAGCAGAGGTAGCTCACAGGTCCCCTTCCAGGGTAGGAGAGCAAGCCTCACAACAAGGAAACATAGAAGCAACAAGAAAAGTTTATCGTGGCACAGGGCTGAGTCATACTGATGGTTAAGAAAGATCTGTCCTTACACTGGTGTGAATCCCCAGGCCTTTCTCTCTCCAGCTCCCAAAGTGTCTGGGAGCGTGGGGCTTTCCGGGGAAAGAGAGTATTGAGAAGAGAGTAGGCTCGTGGCCCTATTTTAGTTGCCTAATATGGAAAAACACAAGCCACACTCTCAGCTGAATCTCCATGGCCGGCCGGGCCTCTGGTGGAGTTTTTTTTAATAACATCTGCACACCGGCTGTAATTAGGGGCCAAGTACACCCTCAACCCTTCTCCTCCCCATGATGGTTGGCGCTGGAAGGGAAAGGGTCCCAAGGCCGCAGCTCAACATTGCATCTCTGTTTTCATACCGAGTTTGACTTTCTCTGAGTTCTCTTTGTTCTTGGCTCTGTCATCTTTTTTCTCTGGTCTAAGGGCTGAAATGTCAAAACATGGACAAATCACAAAGACAAACACAAGAACTAGGCCCAGGGAATGTCTTTTTAAGTCTTTTTCTTACGTAACCTTTTCAGCTTTGGGGGACATTGACGAAGTCCGTTGCAGGGCCTTGCACTAAATAGTTGCTCAGTAAACACGTATTAAAGTAAGCCTCACGTCTTCCCCCATACTGTGTGTGAGATGCCGCACACGCACCCACTTGCCTCAGTCACGTATCAGCGTAGGCCTGTTTAGCAGATTAACTCACAGAATGGCCCATCTGTTGGAGGAGCTCCCCTTTGATCCTTGGACTCCTTTGGCTCTGATGGAATGAGACAAGGGCAGGTATACTCTAAGGCCTGGGGCGGTGGGTAGGGGGAAGCCGGGAGGGAACGGTATGTCCAAAGATTCCCTGCTACAGAGAAAGGTGGAAGAGAATGAGTCGAGGAAGGGGAAGAAAACCATTCAAGAAAGGCTAGGGACTTCAAAGAGATAGCCAGTGATAGCAGCAACCATGATAATATAATTGCCATTGGGTAAGTGCTTCCTAAGGACTCCAGAGATAAATCATTTCCTCTCGCCCTGCAGAGGATGTTTGTGGGGTGAC
Organism: Herpailurus yagouaroundi; assembly: GCF_014898765.1. NCBI lineage: Eukaryota > Metazoa > Chordata > Mammalia > Carnivora > Felidae > Herpailurus > Herpailurus yagouaroundi. Next base: position 28,200,358 of record NW_024412415.1, on the reverse strand, counting down.
TTTTTATTTTGCTTTTCAGTCCCCAGCCCCAGGAAGGGATCATGGGGCCAATGCCACACACCCCGAGCCCTGGTTCTGGGCCGTCATGCCTGGGGTGTTATGTCTTCCAGTAGGAGATCAGTGTGCTGGGCAAAAAGGGAGGGAAGGTCCCTTCCCGCATAACAAGGCAGCTGGCAGGAGCAAGGTTTTAGGGAAGACTTCAGGGAGGGCTGCAGTGGCAGAGGAGTCAAAGTGGGCAGAGCCTGAGCCCCCAGCCCTGGGACAAGCCATTTCGACACAGCTCTGAGCCGGCCTGGGGAAATGAGTTCATTGCTGGCTCCCGTCCGCGTCTGAGCAGCCTACAATTCGGGTGCGTTCAGGATACTGCCTGGTTTCCTGCTCTGGGCATTCTTGCCCACCCCTGCCCCCAAACTGCCCCCTAGAAGGGCTGACTGGCCCATAGGCCTACAGAGGGTCAGGTTTACATCCTCCATGAAGCCTTTTGGGCTCCCAAGGGAAAGGCCTGTCCCCCGACCTTCAGATAGATCCCTGTACCTCTTGTCTTGGTGACCCAGAGTAAGCTGTTTCTGCACAGGGCTGGCACCCACCCCTTTCCTGGTCTCCATAGCACTTGGCACGATGCCTCCTACATAGGTGTGTCCTCAGAGAAGTTTTCAGAACTGGCTTGGAGGTCAGATAGACTGGGGTGCAACTCCTGCCTCTGCCTCTAATCAGCTGTAGGACTGTGGTCCAAAGGCATCCTCTGAGCCTCAGTTTCCTCATCTGTAAATTGGTGATAAATTTTTTTGACAGCTGTGAGCATTACATTAAATAATGCATATGAAGTGCTTATAACTCAGTGCCACACATGTACAGGCCGGCCACCGTGTCTGCAAACAGGCTCTATTAGTTTGTCTAGTATTGTAATGCAATACCAATAAAACCCTTACCATGTTTTTGCCTGTGCTTGCAGAGTGGTTGCTCACCCTGCTGAAAGCCCTCAATCCAAGTCGTCCATCCATCGCGGTAACCAGGTGGGTACACAAATGCTTGCTGCCTCCTGGAGCCCAGATTTGCCTGGGCCGTTTCCCCTAAAGGCCACCCCAGCCTGCCCCTTGCTGCTTCTGCGTCTAGCGAGGGCTGCCTCCCAGATCTGGTTTTGGTGACCAAGGAGAGAGCTCAGAGATAGGCTGGGCTATGGGGACACTGCAGGAAAAAGCCAGTTCGGGGCATGAGCCATTCTGTGGGGGTTGGGTCTGTGTTCACTAGAGACCAATGAAGCATCTGTCACTGACATGCTGCTTCGAGCCCCCGGGAATCAACATTTGTACCTGTACGTGTCTGCCTGCCATGTACAGAGATTTTGAACGTTTAGGAGAATCGGGAAGGGGGCAGACTATTAGTGTCTGCTAGATCATCAGTTCGATCACGCTACAAATGTTTCTTGGGCACCTACTACGATCAGGATCACATGCTAGAAGGGGTTGCACAGACACAGACATCTAACAGATGGTCCCTGTCCTCAGGGACAAGAGACGTGTCCAGAGCAGTATAAGGTGAAGAAGTTTGCAGGAGCAGAGGAACACCCAGACCTGGGCAATTTAGGGAAAGTTCCTCAGGGGAGGTGCCCACGTCTGACTGAATTCTGCATTCTTAGATGGAAGTATTTGAGCAGATATTGGTGGTGGTGGTTGGTGTCGATAATCTGAAAATAAGCTCCTTTTGGGCTTCGAGAGCTGGGATTCACAAACTTCTTCGATAAAGGGCTAGACAGGAAATGTGATCTTTCTGCTACTTCCTCCTCCTCCTCTTCCTCCTCCTCCTCCTGCTCCTCCTCTTCCTCTTGCCCCTCCTCCCCCCTCCTCTTCCCCCTTGTCCTCCTCCCCCTCTCCCTGCCCCTCCTCTTCCTTCCCCTCCCCTGCCCCCTCTCGTGCTCCTCCTCCTCCTCCTCCCCCTTCCCCTCTCCCTCCTCCTCCCCCCCTCTCCTCTTCCCCCTCCTCCCCCTCTCCTCTTCCCCCTTGTCCTCCTCTTTTTCTTCCTCCCCCTCCTCTTCCTTCCCCTCCCCTGCTCCCCTCCTCCTCCTCTTCCTCCTCCTCTTCCTCTTCTTCCTCCTCTTCCTCCTCCTCTTTCTCTTCTTCCTCCTCTTTCTCCTCCTCTTCCTCCTCCTCTTCCTCCTCCTCTTCATCCTCCTCTTCCTCCTCCTCCTCTTCCTCCTCTTCATCTCCCTTCTCCTCCTCCTCCTCCTCCTCTGCTTCCCCCTCTTCCTCCTCCACCTCCTCCTCCTCCTCCTCCTTTTTATGACCCTTTTAATGTGTAAAATAAAAACCATTCTTAGCTCACAGGCCATACAAACACAGACAAAGGGCTGGATTTGTAGTTGTTTATGAACCACTGTTCTAGAGAATTACCAGAAGCTTGAGATCCTTATGAGCAGCAACAATGACTCAGCCCCTGGTTTAGTGTGCAAGCACTAGGCTATGTACTTGACTTACACTGTCATGTAGAATTCTCACAACAACCCTGTGAACTAGGTATTGCTATTATGCCTTTTGTAGGGAAGGAATTGAGCCTCAGAGAGGTTAACTAATTTCTCAAGGGTGCTCAGCTGGGAAGTGCAGAGGCTGGATTTGATTCTAGGTCTGTTTGATTCAAACCCACTCTCAGCCACGGTAGACACCAACCTCAGCAGGCGGAGGCTGGGGTAGGGCTTTCCCCTCTCATGAGTCCAGGGGACAGTCCTGTGACGAAGGGATGGTAAAAATGCAGGAAAAACAGTTCAGAATCAAGAAGAGAGGTTGACAAGAAACACAATCTGGCTTTCCAGTGGCTTCCCTGGACTCTCATGTCCTTTCACATCTGGAAACCTTCATTTGACCATCTTTGAAATGGATGTACAATGGTAATAGCTGTTTCCCTGCCCCCGCCCCCAACTACGAAGAATGCTCATTTTAGGCACTTAAAAAAAGAGTGTTTATTTATATATTTTTAATTTTTTTGAAGTTTATTCATTTTTGAGAGACAGAGACAGAGTTTGAGCGGGGGAGGGGCAGAGAGAGAGGGAGACACGGAATCCAAAGCAGGCTACAGGCTTTGTGCTGTCAGCACAGAGCCTGACATGGGGCTCGAACCACAAACCGCAAGATGATGACCTGAGCTGAAGTCAGACGCTTCACCGGCTGAGCTACCAGGGTGCTCCTATTTATTTATTTTTTAGAAAGAGAGTGAGAGAGAGCATGAACAAGAGAGGGGCAGAGAGAGGGAGAGAGAAAATCTCAAGCAGGCTCCACAGTGGAGCATAGAGCCTGATGCAGGGCTTGAACTCATGAACTGTGAGAATGTGACCTGAGCCAAAATCAAGAATTGGATGCTTCACTGACTGAGCCACCCAGGTGCCCCCTTTTCAGGCACTTTTAGTACCTCCTGTGGCATTATTTAAATGAGAGTCTGGATTTATTTGTTCATTCAATATATCCAAAAGTCCATTCCAACAAAGATCTGATAGGTGTAAAAGGTAGCATTTGATCATTCTTTCCTCACAAAGAGTGGGGAAACAGCTATCAGCCCTGAGAACACACTGTACAGAATTTCTATTTCATTATTTTCTTTGCTCTTGAATGCACTCAGAGAGGAAATTAAAATGCAGACAAGAAAATAAATACATTTGCTACTTCCTAGAATGAATTACTTTGTAATTTTAAAAAACCCAATAAACTCAAACACACACACTCACACACGTCTCAGGCACAGCATGAAAGAAAGGGGTAATTTCTGGATTGTCTTCCCAGGGGCAGGCCCTGCCTCAGTAGAGACCGACAGGCTCGGCCGGCTGCCCTTCAAGAGTAAACAGAGTGTACGAGGTAATGTTTGCGATTTCTTAGCACAGGATCAGGAACCTGGACGTGTTGGCTTTTGCTATTATGTCCATAAATCCACTCAGCTGGAATGAGCCAAAGTCGTGAACAGTCGCATGGGGTGCTTCCATGGAGCACACAGCTGCCTTGGGACCCCGAGTCCTGGCTCCAGAGGTGGAAACAGAGAGCAGGGGCAGGAGGAGCACCAGCAGACTCACACAGGGAGGGAAACTCATTTCTAAAAATGAGAAACAGACCAAGAAACCTGTAACCCATCCAGGATGAGGCTGTTTCTCTCTCAGGCCCGACAAGCCAGCAGTTTAGGGGTTACTTGGGGGAACCCAACTAGAAGTTCTCACAGAATATTTTTGCAGACCCCTTGGGTGGTGCCTGAGACTCTTTCTGGGATCTGAAAGGCCCAGTTTTTAAGTTCTTTTTAATGTTTATTTAATTTTGGGATAGAGAGAGAGGGAGAAAATGAGCTGCAGAGGGGCAGAGAGAGAGAGGGGGAGACGCAGAATCTGAAATAGGCTACAAGGCCCCGAGCCTTCACGGAGCTCCAAGAGCGTGGGGACCGATGCGGGGCTGGAACCCACCAACAGTGAGATCATGACCTGAACCGAGATGGATGCTTAATTGACTGACCCTTTAAGGTGCCCCTCTTTTCAATTTTTTTATTTTTTTTATTTTTTATTTAAAAAAAAATTTTTTTTTTCAACGTTTTATTTATTTTTGGGACAGAGAGAGACAGAGCATGAACGGGGGAGGGGCAGAGAGAGAGAGGGAGACACAGAATCGGAAACAGGTTCCAGGCTCTGAGCCATCAGCCCAGAGCCCAACGCGGGGCTCGAACTCCCGGACCGCGAGATGGTGACCTGGTGAAGTCGGACGCTTAACCGACTGCGCCACCCAGGCGCCCCTCAATTTTTTTAAATGTTTATTTGAGAGAGAGAGAGAGAGAGAGAGAGAGAGAGAGAGAGAGAGAGAGAGACCCCGAGAGGGGAAGGGGCAGAGAGAGAGGGAGACACAGGATCCAAAGCAGGCTCCAGTCTCTGAGCTGTCAGCACAGAACGCGACGCGGGGCTCGAACTCACGGACCGCGAGATCACGACCTGAGCTGAAGTCACACACTCAACCAACCCACGAGCTACCCAGGCACCCCAGCCAAACCGTTTTCATAACAATACCAAGGCTGCTTGGTATTTGCACTGCGGGTACAAAAGCAAATGTGTGTACAAAAACGGGTGTAGCCGCTCTTGGCTGCTGTACCCTCACAGGGAAGAAAGAAAAAAAAATGCCAGTTACAGTTAGGAGTGTCCTCGATGAAGCAGCAAACTTCTTAATTATATTAAGTCTCAGTCCTTGAGCAGATGTCTTTGCGCTGTTCTGTGTGGTGAAACGGGGTGCACCCGTAAAGCGCTCTCCCTAGGAGAAGCACTCAGGGAACCCTTTGAATCGCAAGGTGAACTGGCCGCTGTTTTATGGAACGCAATTTGTACCGCAGAGAATGACGAACATCCAAACTCTGGTTCTCTACCCCTGTATCGGGCAGACAATTTCCTGAAGATGGATGAAGTGGCTTTTCGCTATTGGCCAAAACGGAGGAATAGGAACTGAATTTATCCTCTTACCTAATACGACTTGAAAAACAGAGAAAGCCAGACAAACTATAGGAAACAATGGCCTTCAGATACTGGGCGATAGGCAGCTCAGGACAGTGACTCTCGGGGAAGGGTCACAAATGAGGTGTTTCAGCTCGCTGGAGGGTTTCCAGGCCACAGTGTGGGGAGGGCTTCCCAATAGAGCCGAACGGAATCTCCTTGAATCGAGAAAAGAGAGCCGAAGATTCAGGGAACATGTTGTGTGGAGCCCAGGAGAGGAGAGAGCCCCCAGAGAAGTGAGACTTCAGCGAAGTGCTGAGCTAGCCCAGAAAGCTGTGCGGATCTCCGGCCCCATTAAAAAGATAGAAGACAGTAGTGACAGTAGGTAGGTGAGGTTTCAAGGAGCGCTGGGGTGACTCTGTGTGTTTTTGTCCTTCACCCCTGCACCTCCGACTTCTCAGGGCCTGAATTAATGGACAGGACTGAGGCTCAGGAATGGGGAGGGTCCACTAAGAATGGAGGCCTCTGCCTGCTCCTTACACCCCAAAGCTGTGCAGCAACAGAAGTGTTCTGGAAGTCACTCTGGGTCACGCTCACTTGGAGCCAGAGGGGGATGGATTTACTAGGAAACTAATGAAGCTTTAGCGGTAAGGGTGCCTTATTGGCAAGTCCCGAGAATGGCCTAGATTGCGTGCTCCCATGTCATGTTTCTGTAAAGGTTATAGCACAATTATCTTATATTATTTTTCTTCAAAGGGACCCCCCCACCCCATTATACAAGCTTCAGGGTTCACAAAGTCTAGATCCTCTGGTAAGGAGGTTTCCCACCTAGATCCCTGTCCTAGGGACTTCTGCGTAACCACAGCCCTTTATGTAACACAAAACACCCTGTTGAAAAAACAGTTCACTTTCCCTCATTCGTGTATTCAACAAATGTGCTGAGTGCCTGCCATGTGCCAGCCCTGGGCCAGCTCTCAGATGCAGGGGTGAGCAGAATAGTCATGGTCCCTGTCTCTGTGGAGAACGCAGACTGACGGGGGAGAAGGGTGCGAAGTAATTGCCCAAATAGGGATGGGACTGGACCAGGGGTAGGTACGGTGAAGGGGTGGGGTGGGTGCTGAGAGCGAGCACATTAGGGCTTCCAGACTCTTCTGGAGGGTGATGTCAGGGGGGCTTCCCTGGAGAAGTGATGTTTAAGTGGGACTTCGGACAAGAGCATGAGGTGGCCAGGCATAGGGTGAGTGCTGGGAGGAGAGCTTCCGGGCAAAATAAACACCGTGTGGCAAAGGCTGGGAGGGGTGGAGAGCTGAGTCAGTCTGAGGAGCCCAGGAGGGCCAATGCGGGCGCCGGGACATGGTGGGGGCAGAGGATGAATCTGGGGAGCCAAGCAGGGGGTAGTCCCGCAGGCCACTGCCAACTGGTATTAGGGATTTTGACTTCCCAAGTATTTCTTTCTAGAAAAAATCCAGGGCTGGGACCAGACTGTGTTGGCAGGGTTTCAGCCCAAATAGTAGGCTCCTTTTATGACTCTTTGTAATTCTGTTTGCATCCAAGTCAAAACCGTCTGCATCTGGAAGGCCACCCTCTCCAGGCCAAATTACAGACACCATCCTCCGAGGGACCAATGGCAACGCGCCACCTCCTCCCACAACGCCAGTCTTGCGGCCAAGGCCCAGCCTGCAAGGAGAGTCAGAGCACATGGGGTACGGGGACAGGGTGAGGGCTGACCAGGAGTGGTGGCCACAGAGGTCACCCAGGAAGCCCACACCCAGGAAGCTGCGAGGTGGGGGTGCGGGGGGTCTGCCCCTGCCAGAGATGCTGGCACACAGAGTAAATTGCCCGTAAGCCTCATACTACAACACTGGCTGTGTGTGACTGGACCCACCCCCGCGAGGTCCCAACTGCCCTTAAGTCATTTCCTAGGACCCCACAAAACCTGCATCAGTTTCCAGGGCCTGGATGGCTCACTCTCAGAGTCACCCCTGAAAGAAATACGTCCTGTGTCGTCCAGTTAGGCTAAAACGTGGCTCCGCAGGATCAGCTTAGGGAACAATGGGTGTGGGAGGGGGTAATGAGATCGGGCACTCAGCGAGCACCTGCCTTTGGGTGGCAGGCACCGTGCGCCTGGGCATCTGTACACGTGTCATCAGTTCAGTCTTCACCTGCACCTGGGAGACGCCCGTGTCCCCGAGCAAACTGCGGACTCCTGTTTTGAGCTGCAGTTTCCGTTCACAAGGTGTTAGTTACATCCAGAAGTTCACAGTGGCCCTACATCCACAGATCACTGAAAAGCAATTTGAATTGCTTCTGCCGTCTCTCGAAAAACATCCAGGAGGATCACGTGTCTGTGAAACACAGCAAAACGTTGACCGCTGTGTGCTCACGCCTATCTGCCCCCGCCCCCTCATCGGAGCAGGGCGGCTGGGCCAAGATCTCTCATCGCTCCGCCAAGTCCCCCCAAACCCTCTGGAACTTTCCTCTCACCGTTCCCTCTCCCTGTCAGGATAGTTCTTTCCTTCTCCTGACAGCCGTCAGGGTAGCTTTCCCTGTCCATTCAGTTCTGCAGGCACAGCTCCTACCTCTTTCCAAAGGTCCCTGACCCCAGAGCCACACAGGTAGGTTTTGTGAAGCCTCTGTTGTTTGCAGGGAGGGGGCGGGAGGACGGAGGAGGAGGAAAAGGCCAGGGTCTGGTAATGCTAGAATCCACACCTGGCTGGCAGGTCCAAGTACCCCGCTCCCGGGAGTCGGGCTCTGCTGTCCACAGCACACGTGCTGGCTGAGTGACTGCGGGCAGGGCAGGGATGCGGCCAGCGGGCAAGGGCACCAGGTGGCAGCGGGTGCAGCCTTCCCTTCATCAAAGGGTGCAGCCTGGTAGTAGTGTGCCGGAGACAAGTGTCCCTGCCTCTGTGAGGCCTCTGCTGAGAGTCGAGGGGATCAGTCAAGATAACAAAGGGCAGGAAAATGCAGTGGTTCTTTTTCCACTGGGAATGAGAAAAAACACCCAAGTTCTTCCACAACAGACACACCAGAGAGGGGCAGCCACTGTTTGGAGCGTCTCCCACCCTGCTCTGATTGCCCCGTTCCCCCTCAGACTGATAACCCCCCAGTGCTTTATTAGTGGCTATGGTTCCATTTCTTTCTTTCACCCTGGCTTGCTCAAAAATACTCCTTGATCTCATCATCAATGTCTGCACATTAGACTTACCTGGGGAACTTTCACAAAAAGGGTCCCCCAGTCATGAGACCACTTGAATAAAAACCTCTGGGGTGTGGCTGGGACATCAGTACTTTTCACAAGCTCTGCCAAGGGGTTCTAAGAGAGATCCAGCATTGAGACCGTGAGACCCAGAAGCAGTTAGGACTGGGAGTGTCCTTATCGCGCAGGAGTCCAGCCCCTTGAGGCACACGCATGAGCTGGGGGCCCAGGCTCTGGATGTGGGGGCACTCTGCCTGGCTCCGAGAAGCAACTGGCTGTGGTATGGGCAGGAGCTGGAGGGCCTCGCCCCCCAGAAAGCAATGCTGAAGGCAGGGAGAACCCGGCAGCTTTCCCGCCCCCCGGCCCTTTCTGCCCTTCTTCCACTGCTTCTGGAAGGCCTGAGCGGTGAGAACAAAGCAAAGAGGCCCAACATCCAAATGGGTAGCAGAAGAGGTAAAACTTTCACTATTTGCAGATGGCTTGGTACCATATATACAAAACCCAAAGGACTCCACCAAAAAACTACTAGAACTGATAAATCAAGTCAGTAAGGTCACAGGATACAAAATCAATACACAGAAATGCATTGCGATTCGATACACCAATTCTGAGTTGGCAGAAAGAGAAATTAAGAAAATAATCCCACTTACAACTGCACCCAAAATAATAAAATACCTAGGAATAAACTTAACCAAGGAGGTGAAGGACTATAAACTGAAAACTATAAAACACTGGTGACAGAAATTGAAGATGACACAGACACATGGAAAGATAGTCCATGCTGGGAGAACAAATACTGTTAAATGTCCATATTACCCAAAGCAATCTACACATTTAATGCAATCCCTATCAAAATACCAACAGCATTTTTTCACAGAACTAGAGCAAATAATCCTAAAATTTATGTGGAACCACCAGAGACCCTGAACAGCCAAAGCAACATTGAAAAAAGAAAGAGCAAAACTCACAATCCCAAATTTCCAGGTATACTACAAAGCTATAGTAATCAAAATAGTATGGTACTGTCACAGAAATAGACACATAGATCAATGGAACAGAATACAGAGCTTAGAAATAAACCCACAATTATACGGTCAATTAATCTCTAACAAAGGAGGCAAGAATATGCATTGGAAAAAAGTCTCTTCAATAAATGGTAGTGGAAAAATTAGACAGCCATATGCTAAAGAATGGAATTAGACCACTTTCTTATACCATACACAAAAATAAACTCTAGATAGATTCAAGACCTAAATATGAGACCTGAAATCATAAAAATCCTATGACTTCAGCCATAGCAACATTCCCCCCAGATATTGTTTCCCTGGGGTAAGGGAAACAAAAACAAAAATAAACTATTGGGACTACACCAAAATTAAAAGCTTCTGCACAGCAAAAGCCACAGTCAACAAAACAAAAGGATAACCTCCTGAACGGGAGAAGATATTTGCAAATGAAATATCCAATAAGGAGTTAGTAGCTTATACAACTCAACACCAAAAAACCCCAAATAATCCAATTTAGAAATGGGCAGAAGACATAAACAGACATTTCTCCAAAGAAGACGTACAGATGGCAAACAGACATACGAAAAGATGCTCAACATCACTCATCATCAGGGAAATGCAAATCACAACTACAATGAGATATCACCTCACCAGAATGGCTAAAAAAAACACAAAACAAACAAAACCACAAGAAACAACAAGTGTTGGTGAGGATGTAGAGAAAAAGGAACCCTCCCACACTGTTGGTGGGAATGCAAACTGGTGTGGCCACTGTGGAGAACAATATGGAGGTTCCTTTAAAAAAAAAAGTTAAAAATAGGACTATCCTATGATCCCGTAATCACACTACTGGGTATTTACCCAAAGAATACAAAAACACTAACTTGGAAGGGAAACAAGCACCCCTATGTTTATTGCAGCATTCTTTACAACAGTCAAATTATGGAAGCAACCTAAGTGTCAATAGATGAATGAAGAAGATGTGAAATCTACCTACCTATCATCTATCTATCTATCTATCTATCTATCTATCTATCTAGATATAGATAGATATTTTTCTGTCATAAAAAAGAACGAAACCTTGCCATTTGCAGCAACATGGATGGATCTAGACAGTATAATGCTAAATAAAATAAATCAGTCAGAGAAAGACAAATACCATATGATTTCATCCATAAGTAGAATTTAAGAAACGAAACAAAGAAAGGGGTGCCTGGGTGGCTCGGTCAGTTAAGCATCTGACGTATGGTTTGGGCCCAGGTCCTGATCTCATGGTTGGTGAGTCTGAGCCCCACACCAGGCTCTGCACTGACAGCATGCAGCCTGCTTGGGATTCTCTCTCTCCCTCTCTCTCCGCCCCTCCCCTGCTCATTCTCTCTCAAAATACATAGACATTAAAAAAAAAAAAAAGAAAAGAAAACCAAGGAACAAAGAAAAAAGAGACAAACGCAAAAACCGACTCTTAACTTTAGAGAATAAACTGACGGTTATCAGAGGGGAGGTGGGTGGGGGGGGGATGGGTGAAACAGGGGAAGGGGATTGAGGGTAGACTTATCCCGAAGAGCACTGAGTGATGTAGACAATTGTTGAATCACTATATTGTACACCGGAAACTACTATAACACTGTATGTTAATTATACTGGAATTAAAAACATAAAAAATAAAAACAAGAAACAAAAAAATAAACCCAGAGAGGCTGAGGGCTGAGACTCAGTCACCACATCTCCAACTTTCAGCAGCCCAGAGCTGGGTTCCCAAACCCAAGGGAGTTTTGGCAATTTATTAATCCCTATTAAATAGCCAGTCATTAATCTCAATTAACTTGATTGCTTAATTAAGTAGCGCAAATAAAGAAAAAGAGGAAACCCTCAAAATGAAAATGGCTCCTGGCACACGGACAGGCTGTGTGGCCTCTGCGAACCAGCATCAGGTGGGAGGTCTGAGTTCTGTGTGCCCTTCTGCCGAGACCCATGTCAAGCACAGGCATTCACATTGCTAAGCCAGGGGTTGATGAATGGGCCGTTCCTGTTACCAGGGCTTTTGTTATGGATATGAGCAGTTTTCAAAGAATTGGACAAAAATAAAACACAAGTCAATAAATTCAAACTGAAAATCATACCAAAGAGCCTATAATTCCTCTTTGCTACAGATTGCTTTCCAGACTGCTCTGTCATTAGTATTGCATTATGAACACTGATTATAACCAGACAACTATATGCTCATAATAGACAATCAATAGTTATTAAATAAATAAAAATGTTTCTAAGATCCTGAGCTAGGGTATCCATGGTTTACTTTGTTGCTGGATATTAACGTGTGTTCACTGTGGGGACTTTGAAAGATACAGAAAAATGCAGGGAAGTCAACTTGAGATTATCACTATGAACAGTTTAGTATATATATAGCTCTAGTTTTCTTTTTCTATGTACATATACATATTTTTTTATGTTTGAGACAGATACACATACTGTGTTTATTTTTGAGAGAGAGGGACACAGAGCATGGGCAGGGGAGGGGCAGAGAGAGAGGGAGACACAGAATCCGAAGCAGGCTCCAGGCTCTGAGCTGTCAGCACAGAGCCTGACGCGGGGCTCGAACTCACAGACCATGAGATCAGGACCTGAGCGGAAGTCGGCTGCTTCACTGACAGAGCCATCCGGGTGCCCCCATATACATACTTTCAAAGGTAAAATCTCTGATATGAAAATGAGTAGGGATGGGGCAGGTGGCCTGGAAGACTTTTAGGCCTTTGGAGTAGACGGTTGGTGGCCTGCCAGATCCCTATACTATGGAAGTATGCAACTCCCAGGGGCTGTCAGTGTTGGATGCTGATGGCTCACACTTGCATGCTTCTCCTTGACCAAACGGGAGCCACTAACGCCTGGCCGTACAGGGAGGTTCTGCCTTTCTCCCTGCGGCAGCCCATGGCCAATGACCGACTGACGGTGGGGCAAAACCCTGGCTTTCCCGCCTCAGGGTGGAATACCGTCGCGGTATCACTTGCGTTCCAGAGCTGCCCTGAGGATCAGACTGAGGGTAGCGTTCTTCTGCACCACCCCTGTGCTTAGTTTCTTCCCTGGTCTCATCCTACACGCTCTTCCAAATTTCTCTAGAGGGCACTTCTACAAGAATTCCTGGCTCAGGCTCTGCTTGGAGAGAACCTGACCTTGACAGCTCCTTTCAGCTCCAGCTCTCTCGGACCAGAGCATGAGTGTAGAGCCTCACTACTCAGAGTGTGGTCCATGGACCGGCAGCCTCAGCATCCTCTGGGATCTTGTTAGCACTGCTGAGTCTTGGGCCTCGTGCCAGTCCCAGTGAATCTGCATGTGCAGCTACCAAGCTCCCAAGGAGATGTGTACGCACGTTGCAGTCTGAGAAGGCTGTCCTCGATTATTAGCACTGTAAAAGAGAAAGACAGCTCTGGATGGAACACAGTGGGGAGGGTGATTCTTCTGTGGCTAACTTCCACTGGTGCCTGGGAGGTTGGATAACGCGCGAAGAGTGTGCTGGGATTCTAAGTCTTTGAGGGCATCCCGGCCCACAGGGTGAAGAGTATCTTTTTGAGGAGACCAGAGACCGTAGAAAACACATGAGAAGCTGACAAAAACTGAAGCTCCAGCTGAGCCAGGGAGGGCGAGCAGTTCCTGGATGGGGAGGGCCTGGGTATGTCATGTGCAGTTTCTAATCCCTCCCCTCCCACTCTTTCACAGGGTGAGCCTTGTTCTCTGAGCTTCCTTCACAACATACAGGACATAAGGGGTCTGGACACGTTGATTTCTAAGATGCTCTGTGGATTGCACCCTGTATGGGTCTAAAAAGAAAACAAAAACTGGTTTCTATAACTGCAATTGTAAGCCTCAGGCAAAGATGACAGAGATATTAAATGAGAGAGGCTGTTGCTAGGATAATGGGGCCTACAAGGCAAAATTTGGGGCCTGTGAATGAATCCCATTCCACTGCATCCAAAGTGTTTTAGAGAAGGAAGGAAGGAAGGAAGGAAAGAACGAGAAATCACAGAGTGGCTACTCTCTGGGAGGTACATACAAGGATCAAGGGAAACAATGGAGTGGGCAGCAATCTCCCAGTTTGTGGAATCAAATGGCATGGACAGAAGGCGCCTGATATCCAAGAAGATTCCATGTCAAGTGAAACTGCCCCCTGCACAGCAGTGTCTCCCAGAGCTTGCATAAAGTATGGAGGTCAGTCACATACCTTGGAGCCACACCTATCTGGTCAAATTCCAGATGCCGAATGAATATGGCTGTTGCTGGAAAAACTTGAGCTGGTGAGGCTGTCTTCATACACCCCTCAGCAACACACCTTCCGTTGGAATTTCCCTTCCTTGTCTCAGATGCCCAGGGTTATTTATGCTGCAATGTGGTGCCTGATTAAGGCTAACCCTCTCCAGACATGGCCTCCGTTCCATAATTTTCTAAATGTAAGGTTAGTTTCCTCTTTGTGACATCCAATCTGGGAGCCACTCCTCACATGTGGCTATTTAAAATTTCAATTAATGAAATACAAAAAAATATGATTCCTCAGTCACACTAACCACACTTGCAGTGCTCCCTAGCCATGTGTGGCCAATGGCCGCCATATTGGACAGTGCAGATAAAGAACACTTCCATTATCACAGAAAGTTCTATTGGACAATGCTGCTGTAAACTACTCCTGAGCTTTATTTACTTGGCAACATATCTGACCAGTTACATGAGTGGGTAGGAGTGGGAAGTATTCGGAATGCCTTCCCACTTCTCCCTCCACATGTCTCCTCCGTTGGCAAGTCTGCATATCACTCTGCCTTCAGATACCATCTGCTGTTCTCTGGAGAACATTCGGGCTCTGGGAATCTCTGTACCTCTCCTTCCGGCCCTTCGCCACCACACATAGCTAAGCTGTCTACCATCCACCACTGCTGAAATCCCCCCAACACGGTCGCAGATTGCTTTCAGAGCAGCTGAAAAATAATGCGTGCCTTACGTCTGTTTGGGTTGCTAAAACAAAGTACCACAGACTGGGTAGCTTATGAACGACAGAAATTGCTCACAGTTCTGGAGGCTGGAAGTCCAATGTCCGAGTGCCAGCATGGTCGGGTTCTCGTGAGGAACCTCTTCCAGGTTGCTGACTTCCTCGCTTGGCAGAAGGAAGGCAAGTCAGCTCTATGGAGCCTCTTTTATAAGGGCACCAATCCTATTCCTGAGGGATCCATCCTGATCACCTAATTACCTCCCAAAGGCCCCGCCTCCAAATGCCATTGCACTGGCGGTTAGGATGTCAACATATGAATTGTGGGAGGATGCAAACATTTAGACCACTGCAATGGTTACTGCTCATATTAATCATGATAGTGCGATTCTACAAGACCGTGAAGGTTTACACGACGTGGTATCACCTTATACTTGCCGGAATGGCTGGCATAAAAAACACAAGAAATAGCAAGCGTTGGTGAAGATGTGGAGGAAAAGGAACCCTTGTGCACTGTTGGTGGGAATGCACATTAGTGCAGCCACTGTGGAAAGCACTGTGGAGCTTCCTCAGAAAAATTAAAAATAGAATTATATGACCCAGCAACTCTCACTCGGGGTACTTACTAGCAAAGAAAATACAAATGCTAATTTGAGAAGATACACGCACCCCTATGTTTATTGCAGCACTATTTACAATAGCCAAGATATGGAAGCAACTCAAGTGTTCATCCACAGATGAATGGATAAATAAAATGTGTTGCATACATACAAATATAACAGAATACTATTCTGCCGTAAAAAAACAAGAGTGAGATCTTACCATTTGCAACAGCATGGATGGATAATGAGAAGTGAAATAGGTCAGTCAGAAAAAGACAAATACACATATGATTTCACTCGTATGTGGAATTTAAGAAAGACCCAAACGAACAAGAGACAAACAAAAAAGCAGACTCTTAACCAAAGAGAACCAACGGGTAGTTACCAAAGGGGAGGTGGATGGGGAGACAGGGAAACAAAGGAGGACTGAGCAATGCACAGAACTGTTGAATCACTATGTTGTACACCTGACATCATGTTAATATAACACCATGTTAATCATACTTAAATGAAACGAGAAGAATAAAATTTAAAACGGCCCCGGGCAGAAGATCCGCCAAACCTTTTCCTGCTTGCCCTTCGTGCATCCAAACCGTGGTTAAGGAGGCGTCAGAGTCTCAGAGTTGAGGGCTAGGGCCACAAGGCACGGTTTCAGTTCCCTGCCTTTCACCTGCCCATGGTGTGCCTCTTTTAGACCCTGTCCAATGCCCCTCAGGCACGGTAGTCGTGGTAGGAGTGTTCAATGTCATCAGCTGTGGTACTTGGGGGAATAGGTTTACTCAGCATAATGTGTCCTGAGGCCCAATTACTCCCCAGGCTTCCTCCTGGATGGATGCCTCGGGAGACCCTCAATTCAATACAGATTATTCAAACTATTCTTATTCGGTGACACATGCTCTCAAGTTTCTTGTTCTGATTTTGTTTGAATGAGTTAAGCTCCTTTCAGGGTCCCCGCTTTCCTGAAATGCGGTGGGGGAGAACCTGGTACCGGAGAGACTGTGGACTTTGGAACGAGACAGCCACTGTTGAATCACTGCTTTGCATATGGTGCCACCTTACCTGACAAATGGCCGCAGAAACACCTGCCTCCACGCTGTGGTGAGAGAATGCACGGGAAATTGCCTGCCCAGCCTCTGATCCGTGGCAGGGACTCAGCAAATACGAGCCTCCCTCCTCTTACTCCCCTCCTGCCCAACTCCAGGCAACAGCCCTTTGCACTTCAACCCAAATTCACAGTTTTGAGTTACTTTCTTCTTCCTCCAAAGGCTTTGGATGCAGCGGCTTGCCGTTTCTTCTTTACCCACTGATACTTGGAAAGACAAGGCGCTCTCCATCTGCACTTTTCTTTCCCAGCTGTGCCAATTCGTCTGCAAGCTAGCA
The DNA here is from genome assembly GCF_014898765.1 of Herpailurus yagouaroundi. NCBI lineage: Eukaryota > Metazoa > Chordata > Mammalia > Carnivora > Felidae > Herpailurus > Herpailurus yagouaroundi. The sequence goes on along the minus strand of NW_024412415.1, from coordinate 28,183,776 downwards.
ACCCTTTATTTTGCGGCTGAGTTTTGTAAGGCACAAGTAGGGGCGGGTACTTCCTGCCCTGGGAAATGGCCCAGGGATGATCGTCTCCGGGGGTTTATCAAAACTGCTGAATTGTGATTCTCTTTGCCAAAGCCCCTTCTACAGGATGTGGAGCAGATGGCGGGGTGGCACAGTCCTAAGCTGGAGACACGCGCTCACAAACGAAGGGGCTCTGATGAATACGCCAGGATGGTGTGCCTAAGTCTCCAAAGAGGGGAGGGACACTCAGTATAGACTGACAGGCTGGTTACAAGCAGGGCCCCCTGCCCACATAGTGCTTGTGGCAGTTCCATATACCGGAGCCCTTGTTAATCAATCAAGGTGTCAATCCAGATGGCCAGTGAGGAAAGCACGGGGCCACAGGTGGAGGGTTGGGTAATGGAGCTGGAACGGCCTTCTCCTGCACATAGTTAATGTATGAGGCGATATTCAATCACCTCCCAGCGCAGCAGTTAGAAGCCGCGGAGAAGCTAACTATGCACCGAATTACCACCCTGAAGACCACCAGAGTCGGGCTGCAGCTGAACGATGGTCCCAGACTGGTTCCCAACCATCCAACCAGCCAGGGAGGATCTCCTAGGGGCTGGATTAAGCAGGCCCACACTCTTCCTTCAAGCAGAAAGAGACGGCTGCAGGCTTCTGTCTTGTGCCGCTGAGCGAGGGCGTCAAGGGATCACTTTCAATCCCATCCCACTTTGAAAAAGGCAGGCCTTTGGGAGGGAAGTCAGCATGGGGGACCAGGCCAGGGCAAGAACGGGAATGACAGGGGCACTGTCTGGGACCAAGGCTGGGGAGCAGAACCCAGAGGGGGAGCACCCATGTCAGGGACAGCTGCATTTCACCCACAAGTAACTGTGTCACCCAGGGCAGACTGCGGTGGCTGGCTTTGAACAGGGTGGCCGCCTTGGCCACCCTGACTCGAGGCTGTCGATCCACACATCCTGGTCCTCGTGGGGCCCAGCTGACAAGTCCCCGCCAGCCCTGGAGACCTCTACACCCACTTGGGGATGGGTGGTGGGGGGGAGCTCTCAGACAGACACAGAGAGAATGGCCCATGTTCACAGCGTTCTCTGATTTGGTCTCTGAGGTCAGAGCGAGGAGCGGTTGGGACAGAAGGCACCCTATTCGTGGGCAGAAATGGTGTGCGCAAAATTTCAGTGGCGAGGAAAAGCATCACATGTGTGGGGAGTTCAGCAAAGCAGGGGCATGTTGAACAGGCATGTTAACGTTCACGTGTTTCAGATGAAGCCCTCATCACCAGCTTCCCCGGATCTGCTCCTGTGCTCAGGCCTCCTCACCTGAGGATGAATAAAGGGACTCCACCCTTCTAGTTACCCCAAGCCAACCCCCCGCCTTTGTTTTTAAATTAAAAAATTTTTTCTTAATGTTTATTTATTTTTGAAAGAGAGAGAGTGTGTGTGAGTGGGGGAGGGGCAGGGAGAGAAGGAGACCCAGAATCCGAAGCAGGCTCCAGGCTCTGAGCTGTCAGCCCAGAGCCCGATGCAGGGCTTAAACCCACGAACCTCAAGATCATGACCTGAGCTGAAGTCGGTCGCTTAACCGACTGAGCCACCCAGGCGCCCCTCAGAGCCAACCTCTTTAAAGTCACCTCCAGTCCTCTCAAACCCACATTCAAGGTCTCAGCGAGTCCCGTTTCTCCTCCTTCAGGCACCTCGCCATCTAGGTTTAAACCACCATGCACCATCCTGCGGGGTGCATTCCACTCCATCCTCTGAACTGCATCCCGAGTGACCTTCCAGAACATCACCACCCTTTTAAAATCCCCTCAGTGGTTCTCTACACCCCACAGGATAGAGCAAAACCTCCTTTACATGGCTTACAATGCCTCTTGGGATATGACCCCTTCTTATTGCCAGGCTCCTCCTCGACAACACTGCCCCCCACAACCGGCCCCCATATATACATACCATCCAGCCCATTCATTTGTTCATTTTATCAGTGACTCATGTATCAAATATGTGTTGAGGGCTTACTATGTGCTAGATTCTGTTCCAGGTACTGGCAATACAGCAATGGACAAAATAAATTATCTGTCCTGAGAAAGCTTATATGCTTGGGCGCAGAACGCCAAATAGGTAAACAGGCAAATACACAGTATGTCAACGATGATAAGGGCTCTGGAGAAAGGGAGGAGATGGTTGGCAGCGATTTCCAGCGCTCACCTTAATCCAAATGCCCCCTCCTTCCGGGCCAGGACCCAGCAGGGTCCCCCTCTGCCACCCCCTCCTCCCATCGAAGTTAGATGGGGTCACGTGACCAGTTCTGACCAATGGTGTGTGAGCCTTAGTAACGCGTCAGCTTAAGGCTAAAGTGTTTGCGGGCGTGAGGGCTCGCACCACCCACTTCCCCTGCAGCAACAACGAAAGAGGCTTCGTGAGCCAAGGTAAGGAGACTGAGCAAAGGGGGTCAGGGAACTACGTCATGAACAGGAACGAAATGGCGTAGGCCAGGCTTCTCAGACTTCGAAGCCCACACAAATCCCCCGAGGCTTTTGTAAAAATGCAGACTCAGTAAATCTGGGACTGAGCCCAAAAATTCTGTGGGTCCATAAGGCTCCCAGGTGATGCTGATGCTACTGGGCTGCAGACCATTTTTGGAGAAGCAAGCATGTAGGGGAAGTCAGGGAAGAGGCTTTTCAGAAGGAGAAAGTGGTTGGCCATGGGATCTTGCCCTGCAATGCCAGTCTGTCTCAGCAGGAGCACGGAGTGGGGAGGATTGAGGCTCTTGGATTTAGGAATTCCGGGGCAAGAAGACTGACTGCGCACAGTACCCAGGTTTACCTGGACCGGGTGATGCCATGATCTTTAGTCCCTACTATGGATTCTGAAAGGCAAGCTCTCTCCAGGAGGCCTTCTGGTGGAATGCACTACCTCCTTAGGGCCCCCAAGCAGGGCAGGGTGTCCCCTCTTCCACAGGAACAAGGGCAGGGCTGTCTGAGATGACCTCTAACTGATGCAGCTGGATGGGCATTCCCCAGGCTCTCCCTGTCCTGTGATGCGTCTGCACCCATGTCTCAACCACCCCTCTGCGGGATGCGGTCATGTCTGCGGGATGCGGTCATGCTGACGCCCGCCTCAGGGACTCCCTCAGCTGTTGTGAAGAGCATCTGGGACCCCCTTTGGAAGGCCACAGTGTGAATTCCTCTTGCAAGACAACCCCGCTTCTGACAAAGGCCCAGGACAGGGGGTTGGAGGGGATCTCCACTCCCCAGATTCCTCCAGCTCCATCCAAGCTCACATTCCTCAGTAAGTCCCTCAATGCTCTCCCCCATATGACCTTTATTTGCATCTCTTAGAACATCCTCCCAGCTGTCTTCCTCCATCCTCTGGCTTTCATCTGCGGCGGTAACAGTCGACACCCCTTTCCCAGAAGACACCTTGAAATCCTGTGCCTCCTTTCTCTACTCCCCTGTGTGGCAACATTTCAAGGCCTGGCTCAGATTCCATCTTCTCAGGAAGCCTTCTCCGATTTCCCTGACAGAGTGAATCTCTCCGGTCTGTAGGAAGCCCTCACCATCCTTTGCACTTCTGTGTCAGCATTTCCCAGAGGCTGCTTCTGTTAGTTGGCTGGTTACGTGTGTGTGCTGGCCAACCCATTTATGAGCTTCTGGGGGTGGAAGGCTTTGCCATCTTCGTCTCTGTATCTGGGGCTGCCGTGTATGCTTGTGCAGGTTGGACACTGCACAAGAGCCCCCAGCTTGGAGGTGCGAGGTAGTGGGATCTGATGTAGGCTGCACATTGCTCACCAAGCTGTGCTCCCTGGCAAGGGCCTGTATTGGCCCAGAGGAAAAGGTGGGTTTTCTTCTGTTTTATGTAAAGACGCTGTACAGACAAGGAGGGGCCCAGTCTGTACCCTTCTCAACACCTGAGCATTTTGCTTTGCAGGTGACAAGAGCTTCCTGAACGTTTGTGGGATCAATGCAGTCCTGTTCTTTGATGTGAGTGCTACACGGTGATTCAAGGCCACTGGTCATGTCCACACCCTATTTTCCAGCTCTGTCTCTGTGAAGTCCTTGAGGGATTTACTTTGTTATCCTGAAGAGGCTGCATACTTCTCTGACAGCGTGTAAGAAATCTGTCCGACATCGACCCCTTTCTGGAAAGATCTCAGCCCCTCCCCCACGGACAGCAGTCTGCCTCTCTCTGGCCTCACGTGGGGTCTTAGAGCCGGACCACATCTCTAGGTGGCTGGTGGAAGACCTATTACCAGTGAGGACTGGATCTAGCTGAACAAATAATTGTGCGTTTCTTTCCCTCAGAGTGAGAACTGTCCATTTTCCTATTTCCACCCTATTTCAGTCCAGCCCTTAGTGTTGTCACAACTGCCCGCTCTTTGCCTAGCCCAGAGGGAGGAATCTTATTAACAGGAAATTTCCTTCAGGGGTGTCCTTCAGAGGCCACTTGGACCTCCATGTAGGGAAGCCACAAATGGGAGGGAGGAGGGAGTGAGGGGTAAGCTGGCCTGTCGCGGTCCAAGGGATGGCTGGTTTTGAACGTGTACCTCACTTGGAGAAGCTGTTCCTGAAAAACTGAGACTCCCCGGGTGGACCTTAACCTTTCAGCCTCCTGTCCTTCTTCCTCTGTCTTTGCTCCCCCTTCACTTTCCAGGACCCACATCTCTAGATGTCTTGGCTGGTCATCTTCCTTCTAGAAGTCTCTGCTCTTCTGCCTTCCACACCATGGCATACTCCCGGGCTCTCTGTTTCACTTCCCTCTGGCCTCCTTCCTGCTTTCCTGTCCCTCTGCCCACCCCTCGAACGCTGGTGCGCCTCTAGTCCTACACTGTAGGCTTCCCTGCTTGGCCAATGTTGATGTGCCGCCTTGTAGCTTTTCTGTGCATCAACAAAGTACAAGTACACACACACACACACACACACACACACACACAGGTTATTTGTTTTTAATAAATATGGTATCCTAGTAGGTGTATGGACTGTGCTCTTGATTTCTAATGAGAGCACCATCATCTCCTACTAACTGAGGCAGAAGTCTAGAATCCTCCTTGACTCTCCCTATTTCTGTGCTTTCCAATTTAACCTCCTAAATAGTTCTGGAATTGTCCTTCTCTATTTTGACTATCTCTGTCCACTCATCACCTCCTACCGGGATTATTACAATCATTTTCTAAGATTGGTCTTCTGTCTCCAGGTTGGCCTCTTTCAAAATAATCCTGCATATCAATGAAATGGTTTTTTGAGATGAAATTTATATCACATAAAAGCCATCATTTCGATCATTGTAAAGTGTACAGTTGTTTCTGGTATATTTCCAAAGTTATACACCCATCCTCATGATCTAATTCCAGAATATTCGAGCAGTATTTTTGCAATTCTGGTCCTTCACCTATTGGTGGGATGTGAAAAAAATTTAATAGTCTTGGATCATTATGGTTTTTAAAAAAATTTTTTAAATGTTTATTTACTTTTGAGACAGAGAGAGAGAGAGACAGAGAGACAGAGCATGAGGGCGGGGCAGAGAGAGAGGGGGGGACACAGAATCCAAAGCAGGCTCCAGGCTCCGAGCTGTCAGCACAGAGCCCAACGCAGGGCTCAAACCCACAAACTGCGAGATCATGACCTGAGCCGAAGTCAGACGCTTAACCGACTGAGCCACCCAGGTGCCCCACATTATGTCTTTTTTTTAAAACAAAGTAGCCATAGAATAGATCAAGTAGAATAGATCATGGAGCATGGTAAAAGGTGAAAAGGGTAACTATTATTTCATGGAACTTTTGTTTCTGTTAGACTTTTTTTAAAGTATATTTGTGTGTATGTAGTATGTGTTTACTGTGGGTCATGTTAAAAAGAGGGGGAAAGGGAAAACCGCCATGAGTCTATGCTGTCTAGCTAGAGTACGTCTCTCCCCTCGCCTAATGCCTGTTCATGGTTCTCTAGCTTAGTCACTTGTTAACTAAGAAATACTCTTTGAGGGGCACTTGGGTGGCTCAGTTGGTTAAGCGACCAATTTATTTCTCCTTAGGTCATGAGCTCACGGTTCGTGGATTCGAGCCCTGCATCGAGCTCTTCACTGGAGGTGCAGAGCCTGCTTGATGTTCGTTCTCTCTCTCTCTCTCTCTCTCTCTCTCTCTCATTCTCTCTGCCTCCTCCCCACTCATGCTGTCTTCCTCTCTCTCAAAATAAATAAATAAACTTAAAAAAAAAAAGAAAGAAATACTCTTGGGGCACCTGGGTGGCTCAGTAGCTTGAGTGTCTGACTTCAGCTCAGGTCACGATGTTCCCGTTCATAGGTTCAAGCCCTGAGTCCAGCTCTATGCTGACAGCTCAGAGCCTAGAGCCTGCCTCCAACTCTGTGTCTCCCTCTCTCTCTCTGCCCCTCCCCTGCTTGCATGCTGTCTCTGTCTCTCAAAAATAAGTCAACATTAAAAATGTTAAAAAAAAAAAAAAGAACTCTTTGAAAGCATTATGGGCTAGCCACGGCTCTAGGTGCTAGGGACATAGCAATAAAGAAGGTAGATAAAAACCCCTGCCTTGGTCCAGTTTATATTCTAGTTGGAGAGACCTAATAAGTGCTCTGGAAGAACAAAATCAAACAGGGTCAGGGGTTTAGGAGTGTGGAATGAGAGAAGGAGGGTGTGGCAGTTTTGAAAGGAGGGTCAGGGCAGGCTTCACCAAGAAGTAACATTTCAACAAGACTTAGAGGAGGTGAGAGAATGAGCCACATAAGTATCTGGGAGAAGAGTGTTTTGGGCAGAGGAATAGACAGTGCAAAGGTCCTGGGGCAGGAGTTTCCTGGGGTGTTGGAGGGCTCAGGAAGAGCTTGTCAGAGTGTGCAGTGCAGGGCGGAGGCAAGAGAAAACAATGAGGTCAGAGAGTCAGCTGGAAGCCAGGCATGTGGGGCCTGTGGGCCACTATAAGGACCTTGGCTTTTACCGTGGGGAACATGAAGGCCACTGCAGAGCTATGAGCAGAGGAATGACAGGCTCTGGGTCACATTCTAACACGACCATTTACAGGATTTGTGCTCCTTAGGTTGGGGTTCAAGATCCCTTATATTTTGTTCCTGACTACTGTTCTACAGCCGTTTCTTGCTACTTCTATCGGCAACAGCAACATGCTCTCATGTACTGTGATGTCTCCCCATTCTGGGAGTCTCTCCACTGTCCCTCTCCCTGGAAGGTCACTCCTCTTTGGCCTGGCTCATCTCTACTCACCCTTTAGCACCCAGCCCAGATGCTACCCCCTGTTATAACCCCCTGCCCTTAGGCTGGGTGATGTGCACCCCCCCCCCCAGCTCTCTAGAACCTTCCACGTGTCTCTGTCAGTAGTTTACTTTATAGTACTGTAACTTCTGTGTTAGCTTTCCTGTACATCTCCGATTCCCAGGGGACATGGGCTCTTGCCTTTTGCATCTTGTGACCCCACCATCCATACCTAGAACAGTGGTGCATGTGGTTCAAGGATGCATGAATACACGAATTGCTGTTAATCCGCTGTTGCTTATGAGGACTCAGTGAGCTCAAAATCAATGGCTCAAGACCACAAAGTTCAATGCTCCCTGTTCCTTGCTCAGTGTACCTCCTCAACCAACACACTCCTCTCCTGGGTTCTCTGAGGCTTTCCTGGTGGAGGCGGGGGAAGGATGTGATTCCCCATCATCCCTGGAGGAGTTTAATAGATGAGACAAACTGCTCAGTTGGAGGGGTGCAGGTGGGGAAGGTGCTCCCAGAGGAGGCGGCATACCTAAGGTTACGCTGTGCTCATTGAACTTGGGGGTCCCCTTGCAGTGTTTGGCTCTGTATCGAGATAAGTGCACACTGATACTTCACCACGTCCATTGTATCTCCTCTCAATGGCAGATTCCCTTTCACCCAAGGTGCTTCCTCAATATTAGACCCAGAGAAGGGGGGCCGTCCCAGTGTCCCTGTGGCCCACGGCGCAGACGGGGCTTTGGTATTTTTGAGAGCAAACCTGGGGATTCTCCTCCAACATCTGGGGGAATCCTGCCCCCGGTTACCCTACCAAAGCTCGGAGGTTAGGAAGGGAGAGAATCAGACTCCCCCACTAAGTTCCACTCTCCTGTAGCGAGAAATACTCCCAGACGCACACAAGGACCGGACAGTGTTGAAAACGAAATAAGAATTCAACACACCATTTTTCTCCTGATGGAATCGTCAGCTTTCCTTTCTTTTTCTCCTTTCTTCCTACAGGCAACCAAGAATCTAACTTTTCTAGACATACCAGAAAGCCCTTCTTCCAATAATTTTTGCAGCCTAGACATACCGTTCTTCTTCCCAGGTCCATTTCCTTATAAATATTCCAAGGTGAGGCTGCCAGCGGGTGATTTATTTACAAGGGGGTATCATTTCCTGCCGCTGTGAGTGGTGTCCATGCAAATGGCTGACTACAGCTCTCACCAAACTCAGCCTCCTCATCTATTTTAGATGAGGCCAGGGTAATTCACTCCATCTCTAGTTTCAACTCCAGCCGAGCTAACAGGATTTCTGCTTTATAAGTGTGAAGAATATGAAAAAGGGGAGAACTACAGAGACGACAAGCCTAACGAGTGGCTACTCTGATAGCCACCATTACTCATGACATCTGAATGCTGCCACAGGAAGGGCAGACACACATTGAATGCCACAATGCTGGAGCCTCCCCCAAAGTCTCCCCAGCCAAAAAGGGAACATTACCAAAGGGACAAGGAGAGCCCACCTGCACACTGCCAGGCCAGTCTTACCAAAGCGCTGCTCTGTCCAAAGCCTTCCCGGGCCTCCTCATCCCCTCCCCCATGGTTCTGAACCTTTTGGGGATCGAGGACTCCTTTGAGATTTCCCGGAAGAGTATGCCTATGCCCACGTGTGGACCACTTCTGCTTGGGATCTCAGGAGATACAGTGGAGTGCGAGGCAGCAAATACTGAAGGAGGCCAGAAGGGTGGAAATCTTAGGGGACTGGGAGAGTCCCCTTAGGGGACTGGGGACTTGGCTACACAGAGGAAATGAGAAGTGCTTCGAGATAGGAGAGATTCTTGAAGGCGAAGGAGCTGAGATTCAGATGGCTCGCTTGCAGAGGAACAGTGAGGGGAAGAAAACTAATGTTTGTCCAACATCTATGTTCTAGTCACTGTGATTTGTTCTAGAGGGACAAAAACAGGTGTGGTCCTTCGCCTGAGGGAACACAGGGTCTAGCGGGCCAGGCAGCCAAGACCCAGGGTACCGTTCACAATAATACGAACCAGAAGCATCAGGGAGCAGTGGTCTGAACATAAAAGCCCGGAGGCTGTAGACGGGCTGCACTGGATGGGTGCCAATGCCCCCTGAGAATCCGCATCACCAGGGCAGAGGGTTGGCTGCCCCTTTCCGGTTAGGGGTTGGCTCACAAGGGCCGGGACCGGACCCTTGACTCAAATGGGTGATGCCTCAGTTAGGGCTTTTGGAGATCTTGTGGTTCCAGCTGGTTCCAGCCCCTTTGACCAGACGCAAGGTGGGGTCATATCTTGTTTTCTGGTGTGGTGACTCAGCTAACCAAAATAACTCGTGCTGGCAGGAGCTCTTTCTGCAACTTATGGGCTGAAGACGGGTATCCTGGGAAGGGCAAAAACTGCCAACCGGTGAAATGTGAGGACTCCTCCATCTGACTCAGCCACTAAGAGAGAGAGAGAGAGAGGCAGAGACAGAGAGAGAGACAGAGGAAGGGGGAGAGGAAGGGAGTGAGTGGATGCGAGGGATGGTGAGGGAGGAAGAGAGATGCTCTGGAACTAAGTGGGGCTTCCTCTAGTGCTGAGGATGACAAGTACCTCAGTTCCTGGCCCAGCAGCTGGGGAAGTCACAGGATGCTGACTTCCACTGAAAACAGCTTCTAGGTCCCAGGACTCAGAATGCCCTCCAAGGCACTGCAAAGCACACCTGCCAGGTGTTACCATCCTCTGAAAATGGATTCCTGTTGGGGCGCCTGTGTGGCTCAGTCAGTTGAGCATCCGACTTAGGTTCAGGTCATGATCTCACGGTTCGTGAGTTCGAGCCCCGTGTTTGGTTCTGTGCTGACAGTTCAGGACCTGGAGCCTGCTTCGGATTCTGTGTCTCCCTCTCTTTCTGCCCCTCCCCTGTTCACGCTCTCTCTCTCTCTCTCTTAAAAATAAATAAACATTTAAAAAAAAACCCTTAAAAGCAAAAAAGAAAATTGATTCCAGTTGGGTAGCTGCTCCCCTCTTACAGGACCCAGAAACTACCCCTTCAGTTGGCTCCTGTGTGGTCCTGCATGATCTGTTACCAGGGTCCTCTTGTCTTGACCCTCAGGTACAGGGTCTGAACATACACCTGGCTGAATCACTTACCAGGTGCCCTCTCCAAAGACCGCCTCATTCTGTGAATTGGAATCTGACAATGAGGAGGGATGCTACCTATCCTTCTTGGCCACTCACATCCAATCCACCCACTGAGGCTCACTCATTTCATTTCCACTTCTTGTAGCATCAGCAAAGGAAGCTCACACTTCAGAAGTTGGTCTGACACTATGCTGGGTGCTAACAACATCATTTCCTTTCAAGTAGACAGCAATCCTAAGACACAGAAATTGTTTAGCAGATGAGAAAGTTGAGTTCAAAGAGCGTAGGTGATTTGCCCGAGGCCACACTGTTGGTTAGGGTAGAGCTGGAATTTGGACACCAATGGCTTCTGTGGCCTTATGCCCAGTGTCACAGTCACATGTCTCCCTCTCAAAGTCTGACCATGGTGCTGGAAGCCTAGACAACTCTTCTGAAAATGAGGATTCTTTTATAGGAATAGCAAATGGAAGGAAGCCTTCTATCTGATGTGATTGGGACAGGTAGTTGGTTGATTAATAAAAAATTTTGGTTGTTCCGGGAAATCATAAAACAGGACACATATAATCTTATTTTGATGTGAATCCAAGGCCTCTCTTTTAAAAAAGAGCCCTCGGATGACCATTTTCCTCCGTCTGTCTCATATAAGCTCATGATTTCCATGTTCTGTTTTTATAAAGAGAAGAGAAACTCAAGTTACTCGCAAAAGAATGCGAGTGCAGAATCCTTCTATGTTTGTACAAAGCTCCTCCTCTGTGTGTGTGTTACAGTCATCTTGTCTGCATTTTATTCTGTAAGAATTTTTAGTGACTCACCTTTGTCAAGTTTTCCCAAAGCAACATGTGTGTCATAAAACAGCAATGAGTTTCTTTTGTTCCATACCCCTCTCTTGGGGTTAAGTTGCACAATTAAAATGTCAAGTGTAAGTGGCATAAACAGGTTTGGGAACAAAAATAACTGATTCTTGGTAAACATTTGATAGGAGCAGAAGTACAGGGATGTATCACAGATAAGCTCCTAGCTGGGGGCAGCGGTTGGTGGATTTATGCCAGGGAGTGGGGGCTGCTGAATCTGACCAGTTGGTTAAGGGGAGTTTGGTTAAGAGGCTCTGCACAGGACTGGACAGATCATTGAGGTGAGGATCAAGTGTAGACACCAGGTGTGAAAGGCTTTAGTGAAGTGGCATTCATATACTGCACCCACATGCCCCTCTCCCCCACTCACAAACCCTTCTGTCCTGGGGAACACTAGAGGGCCCCTGACCGGTGGACTAACTGCCTCTGTGAGTTTAGACAAAAGGCTTAATCGCCTCACCTAGGTTTTCTTCTCTATCACCCAAGGGATTGGGTGACACTGTCTTGAGAGGCTCTTATCGTTAGTTCTGAACATCTCAGGGCCAGGCTTCTTGTTCACGCTTTTCCTTGGGTATCTCTGTCACCCCCAGGGTCATAGCATGCCCCCCAAAGTTTATCAACAGCCTCCCCTGTGTCCTGGGTTGAGCAGGAGACCCACATTTCCTGCTATTGACTTGGATGCCGTACAAGCATGATGAACAGATGAAATTTCTTAGACCTACTAAATCCAAAGGTATATATTCAAACAATAATTAAGACCATGTGGTTCTGAAGCAAACAGACTCTCATATAACACTGTAATATATGATAAAGGCAGTATCACAAAAAAACAGTCGGGAAAGGAAGTGACGTTCAGCGCTGGAAAAGTTGGGTAGCAGTTTGGGAAAAAGTCTTTTAGACTCATATCTCAAACTATACAGTAAAATATATGTATACCTCAACATAATAAAGGCCATATACGACAAACCCCCAGTTACCATCATATTGAATGGTGAAAAGCTCAAATCTCTTCCTCTAACATCAGGAACCAGACAGAGATGCCCACTCTTACCACTTCTATTCTGCAAGTATTGGAAATCCTAGCCACCCCAATGAGGCGAGAAAAAGAAATAAAAGGCATTCAAATTGGAGAGGAAGAAGTAAAACTGTCACTATTTGCAGATGACATGATATTATACATATAGAAAACCCTAAAGACTCCATTAAAAAACTGTTAGAATAAATGAATTCAGTGAAGTTGCAGGATGCCAAATCAGAATACAGAAATCTGTTGTATTTCTATACACTAGTAACAAACTATCAGAAAAAGAAATTAGGAAAACAATTCCATTTACAGTTGTATTAAAAAAGAATAAAGTGCACAGGAATAAATTTAACCGAGGAATAAAAGACCTATACACTGAAAACTATAAGACACTGAGGAAAGAAATTGAAGACAGCACAAATAAATGGATATTGCATGCCCGTTGAAGAATTAATATTGTTAAAATGTCCATACTAACCAAAGCAGTCTATGGATTCAATGTAATCCCTGCCAAAATTCTAACGGCATTTTTCATAGAAATAGAACAAATAATCCTAAATTTTGCACAGAATCATAAAAGGCCCTGAATAGCCAAAGCAATCTTAAGCAAGAACAACAAAGCTGGAAGCATTATGTTTCCCGATTTCAGACTATATTACAAAGCTACCGTATCAGCAAAGTATGACATTGGCAAAAAAAACAGACACATAGATGAACAGAATAGAAAGCCCCAAAACATCGAGCTCCCCCCCCCCAATGCCCCCGCAATTAGGCTCACACTGACAATGTGATTGGGATTCCCTCTCTCTGTCCCTTCCACACTGTCACTCCTACTCTCTCTCTCAAAATAAATAAATAAAATTAAAAAGAAAAAAACAAAAGAGAAAGCCCTGAAATAAACCCATGTGTATACAGTCAATTAATTTATGACAAAGGCACCAAGAATGTACAATGAGTGAAAGCCAGTGTCTTCAATACACAATATTGGGGAAACTGAACATCCACATGCAAAACAAAGAAACTGGACCACTGTCTTACAGCATACACAAATTTTGACTCAAAATGGACTGAAGACTTGAATGTAAGACCTGAAACCATAAAACCCTTAGAAGAAAACATAGTGATAAGTTCCGACATCATCCTGAGTGGTGATTTTTTTTTTGGATTTGACGCCAAAGGCAAAAGCAACAAAGGCAAAAATAAACAAGTGGGACTACATCGAACTAAAACACGTCTGAACATCAAAGGAAACCATCAACAAAATGAAAAGGCAACCTACTGAATGGGAGAAAACATTTAACATATATCTGATCAATGGCTAATATTCAAAATATATAAGGATACCACTCGTACAACCCAATAGCAGGGGAAAAATAATCTGACTAAAAGTGAGCAGAGAATATGAATAGACATTTTTCCAAGGAAGACATACAGATGGCCAGCAGTACATGAAAAGAGCTTCCATATCACTCATCATCAGGGAGATGCAAATGAAAACCACAATGAGGTATCGTCATCTTACACCGGTCAGAATGGCTAGTATTAAAAAGACAAGAAATGACAAGTGTTGGTAAGGATATGGAGAAAAAGGAGCCCTCATGCTCAGTTGGTGGGAACGTAAATTGGTGTAGCCACCATGAGAAACAGTATGGAGGTTTCTAAAAAAATTACAAACAGAACTATCATGGGATGCAGCAATTCCACTGCTGGGTATTTATACAAAGAAAATTAACACATTAACTCAAAAAGATATATTACCTCTATGTTCACTGCGGGATTATTTACAATAGCCAAACTATGGAAACAACCTAAGTTTCTCCAATGGATGAATGAACAAACAAAATGTGGTGTGTATGTGTATATATACATATAATATATTAATATATACACACGTATGTAATATATGTTAATATATGTTATATAATTATATATAATATATGTAATGGAATATTATTCAGTCGTAAAAAAAAATAGTGAAATCTCGCCATTTGCAACACCAAGGTTGGATCTTTGTGGGCATTAGGCTAAATAAAATAAGTCAGACAGACAGAAAGACAAATAGCATTATGATCTCGCTTACATGTGCAACTATCTAAACAACAACAACAGCAATGATAATGACAACAACAAGCTCATAGATACAGAGAACAGATTGGTGGTGGCCAGAGGCAGGGGGAGGAGGGTGGTGAAATGGGTGAAGGGGGTGAAAAGGTAGAAACTTCCAGGTATAAAAGAAATAAGCTCATGGGCTGTAGTGTATAACATGGGGACTACCGTTAATAATACCGTATTATATATTTGAAGGCTGCTAAGAGAGTAGATACAGAAAATTCTCGTTAGAAGCAAAAACATTCCGTAACTACGTATGGTCCTGAATGTTAACTAGAGATATTGTGGCCATCATTTCACAAAACAGTAGTCTCCTTATCTGCGAGGATATGTTCTAAGACCCCTGGTGGATGCCTGAAACCACAGAGAATACCAAACTCTCTTGAGTTTTTATCTATACATATATAGCTATGATACAGTTGAATTTACAAATTAGGCACAGTAAGAGATTAACAGCAATAACTAGTAATAAAATAGAACAATTATGACAATATGCTCTAATGAAAATTCGATGGATGTAATTTCTCTTTTTCAAAATACCTTATTGTACTGTACTCACCCTTGTGATGATGTGAGATGATAAAATGCCTACATGATGAGATGTAGTGAGGTGAATGGTGTGTGCATCACGACACAGCGTTAGGCTACCACTGACCTTCTAATGATACATCAGATGTTCTGGACCACGGTTGACCACAGGTAACTGAAACCATGAGAAGCAAAACCACAGATAATGGGGGGACTACTATATACACAAATATTGAATCACTATGTTGTACACCTGAAACTAATATAATGTATGTCAATTATACCTCAAAAAATAAATGGTGGATTATTCTTTTTTTTTTTTAAAGTTTATTTATTTATTTTGAGAGAGAGCGAGTGAGTGAGCGGGCATGGGGGAGGAGCACAGAGAGAGAGAGAGAGGGAGGGAGAGGGAGACACAGAAGGAGAGAGAGAATCCCAAGCAGGCTCTACGCTGTCAGTGCAGGGCTCGATCCTATGAACCATGCGATCATGACCTGACCAGAAATCAGGAGTCAACCAACGGACTGAGCCACCCAGGTGCCCCAGTGATGGATTATTCTTAAATTTAAAACAAATTGCACTAAGGAAAGTCGGGAGAAAATATAACTGAATGTTGTCAAAGCCTCGGATAGAGGTGTCCGTGAAGTCTAGAAGCTACAGATAAATTCACAAAGGAAAAGAACAATAATTTCCATATGTAAAAATAGGCAAGGTATTTGTAAAATAAAGAAATAGGCTCGGGGCGCCTGGGTGGCGCAGTCGGTTAAGCGTCCGACTTCAGCCAGGTCACGATCTCGCGGTCCGGGAGTTCGAGCCCCGCATCAGGCTCTGGGCTGATGGCTCAGAGCCTGGAGCCTGTTTCTGAATCTGTGTTTCCCTCTCTCTCTGCTCCTCCCCCGTTCATGCTCTGTCTCTCTCTGTCCCAAAAATAAATAAACGTTGAAAAAAAAATTAAAAAAAAAAAAAAGAAATAGGCAAAAAGGGGAAACATTTTGTTAATATATTTATACAGAACTCATACCCATTACTAAGAAAACCCATGAGATTCCAATAAATAAAGGGGCATAAATCATAGGTAAGTTACAACAGAGAAAATTCAACTGGTATGGTAAAAAGCCCAACCCTTCTAGTCGTGAAATGAATGGAAATTACAATAAGGGCGAGATCCACTAACTGAAGCAGAACATGAAAATCCTAGCATGTCTAGTACTGACGAGGATAGAGGTGAATATCAATCCCAACCCTTTGGAAACTGATTTCACTTCAAGAAATTTTAAAATTATTTTGTTTTTTTTGGGGGGGGGGTGGGCAATTGCTTGAAAGCATCCTAAGAAGATAATGTTCAATATAGATAAAGCTTTTTCTAATGAAGAAGTTCATCACATTTTTTATGGAACACCATACGTGTTACAGAAGAGGAAAGAGTTAAGTATTATGTGGCACACTGACCCAATAAACTGTTTTGCAGACATTAAGAGAATCAAGACCGCAACGCAACGTGTAACATGGAGAGTATGGTTAATAACATATGGTTAATAACATAAAACAGCTCTGTATGGGGATAGATGGTAACTAAATTGATTGTAGTAATCACTTTGTAATATATAGAAATGTTGAATGAATGTTGGCCACCTGAAACTAACATAGGATTGCATGCCAACTATATGTCAATAAAATAAAATAATAGAGAACTCTGGAACACTATGAAAAAAAAAAGATTCCCAACTGTAGCAAGGGTGGGACGCCTGGGTGGCTCAGGGCACCTGGGTGGTTCAGTCTGTTAAGCATCCGACTTTGGCTCAGGTCACGAGCTCATGGCTTGTGAGTTCGAGCCCTGCGTCAGGCTCTGTGCTGACAGCTCGGAGCCTGGAGCCTGCTTCGGATTCTGTGTCTCCCTCTCTCTCTGTCCTTCCTTACCCCCCTACCCCCCCATTCACTTTCTCTCAAAAATAAATAAACACTAAAAAAAAACTGTAATAAGGTAGAAAATTAAGTTTACATAACAATTCAGTGAATCTCTTTGAGCTTCAAGTTTCTTTTTACTTTGTTATTTTAAGTGAAGTACAGTTGACATACAACGTTCTATTAGTTTTAGGTATACAACATAGTGATTTGACGATTCTACACATTATGCAATTGAGCTTCAGGTTTCTTCTTAATGGAATGTGATGGTAATAGTACCTTCCTCCTGAAATGTTGTGAGGACTGAACGAGATGGCCCGTGCTCTGTGTTTAACCTGGCATGAGCCATGGGAAGCCTGCAGTAACCGTTGGCTAATGTTATGTTCATAATTGTCAACTGCAGATAATAAATAGCTAGAACAGAGGATGAAAAAATAATAATAGTTCTGTTAGGGGGGTGGGGTTTACAGGCGATCTTTTCCTCTCTTTTCCAGACTTTATATATCGTGGCTACGTTTTGTTTATAATCTTATCAATTTTATTGAGGTATAATTTATATGTCATAAAACTTACCCATGTGAAGTCTACCATTCAATGATTTTTAAAAATATTTATCGAGTTTTGAGAGAGATAGAGAGTGCACATGCACGAGCAAGCGGGGGAGGGGCAGAGAGAGGGGGACAGACGATCCAAAGTGGGCTCTGTGCTGACAGCTGCAAGCCCGATGCAGGGCTTGAACTCATCAACCCCGAGATCATGACCTGAGCCTAAGTCGGGGCTCAACTGACTGAGCCACCCAGGCAGTCCCATTCAATGATTTTTAACACCCTGACAGAACTGTGCGACCATCACCACAATCCATCTCCAGGAAAAGGTCCCTCATGCACCTTTGTGGTCACTCCTCATTTGTACCCCAGCCCCAGGCACCAGCTGCTCTGCTTTTCTGCCTCATAGATTTCACCTTTTCTGGATATTTCATGTAAATAGAATTGTAAAATATAGGGTCTTTTGAATCTGGTTAATTTAAATGTATAATCTTAGGAGTTAAAATAGCTCGCTACAGCTGTTGTAAAACAGAAACAAAGTATGTATATTCCCTACAAAAGGGAAATAATAATGTGACATGATAGAGTATGTCATACGGCATATATAAACGTATCAGACTAATACCTTGTGCACCGTAAGCCTATACAATGTACGTAAACGAAATCTCTCCCTTATTTTTATTTATTTATTTTTTATTTTTTTTTCAACGTTTATTTATTTTTGGGACAGAGAGAGACAGAGCATGAACGGGGGAGGGGCAGAGAGAGAGGGAGACACAGAATCGGAAACAGGCTCCAGGCTCGGAGCCGTCAGCCCAGAGCCCGACGCGGGGCTCGAACTCCCGGACCGCGAGATCGTGACCTGGCTGAAGTCGGACGCTCAACCGACTGCGCCACCCAGGCGCCCCATCTCCCTTATTTTTAAATGTTCTATTTATTTATTTTGAGAGGAAGCATGATCAGGGAGGGGCAGAAAGAGAGAGAGAGAGAGAGAGAGAGAGACAGAGAGAGAGACAGAGAATCCCAAGCAGGCTCTGCCCTGCCGGTGCAGAGCCCAACACGGGGCTCAGTCCCACGAACTGTGAGACCACGACCTGAGAGGAAATCAAGAGTTGGACGCTTAACCGACTGGACCACCCAGGAGCCCCGAAATTATCTCTCAGTGAAACAAAACAAGACCAAAAGCAACTCCTGAGTGTGACGGTTCTTTACATTTGACCCAGCCTAGCAGTGTCCACAAGGGTTCTGGCAGGAAACAGATGACCCCTCATGAAGGTCAACGGAAAGGAGTTTAATAAAGGGACTGTTTGCCGAAGGGTTGGTAAAGTTAAGGAAACCAACACTGCAGCATCCAAGGCTTCACCAGAGAGATGTTCCCACTTCCAGGCTAAAAGGGAAGGGCAGTGTTACTGGAACCTGGAGAGAGCTGTAGCCACAGAGGACAGGCCACCCGGTGGAAGCTGTGGCCTAGGAAGGAAGGCGGGAGGCTGCCACCATGGCCTGCAGGGAGGGAGCCGGTGGGTGGCAGGAATCAGTATTCCACCCTCACTCTCCGTGTTCCATCTCACCTTCTACTGGGACCCCCCTATTGGCTGAACCCAGCTGGCAGGCAGGAGTGTGAAAGCCCAGGTAACACAGTCCCTGAGGTCAGCTTCCAGGGCAAGAGCAGGGCAGAGAAAGGCCAAGAACGAGCCCTCAGAGGCCACAGAGACAAGCCAGCACACAGCTTTCCCACACGTGTCTCCCTCCCTCTCTACCTTCCTCCAGCACAGGGCTTAATCACAGTGAAGGACTCTGAATGCTTTCCCCAGACCACAGATGTTCTTTCTGGATTCTGGACCTCTTGGGGCTTCAGGAAGATGGCTTCCCCAATGGGCATTTTATTCTTCCACAGAGCGTTAGCATATCTCACTGTAAGTATGTGTTGGCATGACCAACTCTGACAGGAAACCATTGCTTCCCTGGAGGGGAATGGCTGTTTTATTCATGGTGCCTGGAAGGGTACCTGCCACACGGTGGGTGCCACATAAATATTTGCTGGACCGAAGAGAGTCCTCTAATTCCTTTGTGCTTCCCCCCACAGCACCAACCCCAGTGCTGGCAACTGGCTTAGCGGATGGATTCTGGTATCCTGGTGAGAGATGAATAACCTCAAATTTTCAAGTTTCCTTCTGGGACAATTCAAGTCCATTATGGCCTCAGATTTTGGGAATATGCTAATAACCTAATGAAGGCGGGAAGAAAAGGCACGGATGTCTATTTTGTACAGAGGCAAAGTGATTTCCTTGGTTTCGAGCAGCTTAAATTGCTTCATTTTCTCGGTGGCAGCTATCCCACATGAAGTCAGCGTCTCTAACCGTTTTTTCTGGGCCCTGAAAGGAGCTTGTCACCTCTGGTTAGGGAGACACCAACCACCCATGAAACAGACCTGACAGGGTATACATAAGACAAAAGAGTGAAGCGGAACGAACTCAAAGCATGCATATACAGCTAATAGGAACTCTGTCAACAGGACAGAAATTATCAGACATTTTTCCCACTGAGCTGGTTCTCAAACTTCTGCAAAAATCTTCAAAGGAAAGAAAAAGAAACAATAATTTTCAGAATCAGTCATCCTCTCGGCCAAAATAGATGCTTCTACGTGTAGCCTCGAGGCCAGCGGCATTTCCTGACTGACCGTGGCCGTGGACATTCCATTGGGGCATCGACTTCCAAATTTTGTCCCTAGCAGGGAGGCTCTAGGCTGACTCCCAGCCTCCCGGCCCCACGGCTCAGAGGATGCTCGGGAAGCCACAAAATTGGGATGAGTGCCACAAGGCAGGAAAAATTCCCAATGCTGGGCCGCAGGGCAGAGTTGCCTGGAAAGAGGAGAAGGGATGAAGTGTGGGAGGACAATTACTAGCTCTGTGGAAAAATACAGAATGAATCCCACGTCACCCAGATAACCCTGCAAATCCCCTTCCAGGAACAGTCCAGAGAGCAGTGTGGAGTAATGAGAAGATGATCCTCTGAGAAGAAGACCCATTTTCTTTTTTTTTTTTTTTTTAATTTTTTTTTCAACGTTTATTTATTTTTGGGACAGAGAGAGACAGAGCATGAACAGGGGAGGGGCAGAGAGAGAGGGAGACACAGAATCGGAAACAGGCTCCAGGCTCCGAGCCGTCAGCCCAGAGCCTGATGCGGGGCTCGAACTCCCGGACCGCGAGATCGTGACCTGGCTGAAGTCGGACGCTTAACCGACTGCGCCACCCAGGCGCCCCGAAGACCCATTTTCAAGTCCTGGCTCTTGTTCTGCCATTTACTGGCTGGGGGACCTGAGGGTTCTTAGGAGTCTATAAAAAATAATTTCCTGTTGGCTCCCTCCGAGGAAGGCAGCAGAACGTAGTGGAAAGGGCATGGCTTTGGAATCCTACAGATTGGAGTTCGAATGTGAGTCTATTATTTACTGGAATGCGCGATACTGCTTTTACGTAGGATTTTTAGCTGGGCACATAGCCACCAAGGTAAACGCTATGTTTCTCAGCCTTCCTCATGGCTGTACATGACCACATGACTAAGTTCCAGGATTGTGAGTGAGAGTAGGTGTTTGGCTTCCTCATCTGCCCAGAAAGTGAAGAAGTATGTCCTGCCCTCCCCCCTTTCCTGTTGTCTAGAAAGCAAACTTGGTGGGCGACTCACTGTGGATCACACAAGTGCCCCAGGTGACTGACGGAAGCAAACACAATTCATTTCTGGAACGATGCAGTGACTCTCTAGGCCTCAATGAATTCCACAAAGTTCCAAGGCACATATACTCACAGTAAAAGGCAAGACACAGACTGAGAAAAAAAAAAAATATTTGCAAATCACGTATCTGACAAAGGACTTTGTCTTAGTTTGGGCTGTTATAACAAAGTACCATAGATTGGGTGGCTTATAAACAACTGAAATTTATACTCAAAGTTCTGGAAGCTGGAAATCTAAGATCGGAAAAACAGCAGGGTTCGATTCTGGTGACAGCTAGTTTCTTGTATCCTCACATAGCAGAGAGAGAGCTAGAAAGCAGTCTGGAGTCTCTTTTACAAGGGCACTTGTAAATTCCATTCATCAGGACTCTACCCTCATGGCCTTATTACCTCCCAAAGGTCCCACTTACTAATATCATCACATTGGGGGGTTGGGATTTCAACGTATGAACTTTCAGGGGACACAAGCATTCAGTCCACAACAGACGTGTGTCTGGAATATACAAAGAACCCTTTCAAGTCACTGATGAGATACACAACCCAATTAAAAAGTGGGCAAAAGGTTTGGACAGACATTTCACCAAAGAAGAGAACCGCATAGCAAATGAGCACACGCAAAGTTGTTCAAAATCATTAGGGAAATACAAACTAAAACCACAAATAGCCTACTACCACGGCTATCACCAGAGACCGATAATAACAAATGCTGACAAGTAGGTGGAGAAATCAAAATCCTCAAATATTAGGAAGGAAGCTATTTCGGAAAACGATGTGTCAGTCTCCTAAAAACCTAAATTTACCCTATGACCCAGCATTTCCACTCTCAGAGAAATGAAAACATGTGTCCACCCAAAGACTTATGAAGTGTTCACAGCATCCTTAATCATAACAGCCAAAAGGAGAAACAGGCCATTAGTGGAGGGATACGCCAAATGAACTGCATCCATACAATGGAGAACCAAGTGGAATGCGAAGTGAAGACGCCACACAGAAAAAAACCACATGTTATGCAATTCCATGCATGGGAAATGTCCGTAAAAGGCAAACTGTGGGAGACGGGAAATAGACTAGTGGTTGCCTGGGCCCAAGAGTAGGATACATGGGTACAAAAGGTCTTATTGGGGTAACATAGAAGTTCTAACACTCAGTTATGGTGATGGTTACAAAACTTGGTGAACTCATTAAAAACCATTGAATTGCATACTTAACATGGGTGAATTTTATGAATGTAAACGATATCTCAATGAAGTGAAAAGATCCACGTTTGCAGCCGCTGTTAGGCTGCCATGGCTTCTAATGCCTCGCCGAGCTCCGCCCGAAGCACAAGGGTAGGTAAATAAAGAGGTGTCCACGAACGACAGCTCCTATCCAGCAGATCCACCAGACCCTGCGAATGCACCAAGGGTAAAGCCCAGAGGAAGCCACCTGCTACAAAAAGCTACTCGCAAGAGGGCGCCCTCTCCTGGAGGGGTGCCGAAACATCATCGTTACAGGCCTGGTAACTGGCCCTCTGGGAAATTAGCCGTGATCAGAAGTCCACTGAACTTCGCACCCGCAAACTTCCTTTCCAGCAGCTCGTGCGAGAAATTGCTCAGGGCTTTAAAACAGATCTGTGCTTCCAGAGAGCAGCTATTGGTGCTTTGCAGAAGGCGAGTGAGGCCTATCTGATGGGCCTTTTTGAAGACACCACCTGCATGCTATCCATGCCAAACGTGTAACCATTATGCCCAAAGACATCCAGCTGGCACACTGCATATGTGGAGAACGTGATTAAGATTCCACTAGGATGGGGCGCCTGCGTGGCTCAGTTGGTTAAGTGTCTGACTCTTGATTTCTGCTCAGGTCATGATCTCAGGGTTCAGCAGTGTGAGTGCTGCATCTGGCTCTGCACTGACAGTGAGGAGCCTGCTTGGGATTCGCTCTCCCTCTTTCTCTGTCCCTCCCCTGCTTGCTCTCTCTCTCTCTCTCTCAAAAATAAAATAAGTAAAGGTTAAAAAAAAATCTACTATGATGGAAAACATTTCATTCTTTAAAAAAAAAAAAGAGGGGCGCCTGGGTGGCTCAGTCGGTTGAGCGTCCGACTTCAGCTCAGGTCACGATCTCGCGGTCCGTGAGTTCGAGCCCTGCGTCGGGCTCTGGGCTGATGGCTCAGAGTCTGGAGCCTGCTTCCGATTCTGTGTCTCCCTCTCTCTCTGCCCCTCCCCCGTTCATGCTCTGTTTCTCTCTTTCTCAAATATAAATAAATGTTAAAAAAAAATAAAAAAAAAAAGAAATTCTCTTCTTTTTGTTATTGGTAGTTCTGAATATTACATTTTTTTCCCCCATGGGGTCAAAAGGTACCTAAGTATCTGACTGCGAGTGGGAATCAGGCACTGGCAGTATTTCCATTTTCATTCATGCGTGAATTTTTAATGCAAATTCAGGGACTTAAAGCATTAATGCAAATCAAAATGTTTCTGTGAACACATCTCAGCAATTCAACTTTACAACAACGACAAATAAACCTGTTACATTTTTCTGGACAACGCCAACATTTGGATTTATTTTCTTTTTTTAAATATTTATTTTTGAGAGACAGAGCACAAGTGGGGGAGGGGTAGAGAGAGAAGGAGACCCAGAATCGGAAGCAGGCTCCAGGCTCTGAGCTGTCAGCCCAGAGCCCCATGTGGGGCTCGAACCCGTGAACCACGGGATCATGACCTGAGCTGAAGTCGGTTGCTTAGCCGACAGCCACCCAGGCGCCCCTGGATTTATTTCAAACACAAGTAAATTTCTTATGGATAGCTACTAAATGGTATTTGTAGCATTTTTATCATACAGTAGATTCCATCCATTCACTGTACTTTGTGAGGTATCTTACATGCAAGCACATGTTTCTAATGTTGTCTGTCTTCTGTGCTGTTCCTGTAAGTTTGCTATTAAAATATATCCCACTATAAAAAATAAAGGTTAAAAGACATAGACTTTTATGCACTGAACTTTCTTTTCAGAACAAGAGCAAAAGTCAAATTAAAAATGTTTTCAGATAAACAAAAACTAGGAGAGGTGATGATCAACAGATTTTTTTTTATTAAAGGAGTTTTTAGAAGACATGTATACATATATATTAATTTTTTAATGTTTATTTTTTTTTTTGAGAGACAAAGAGAGACAGAGCATGAGTGGGGGAGGGGCAGAGAGAGGGAGACACAGAATCCGAAGCAGGCTCCAGGCTCTGAGCTGTCAGCACAGAGCCCGATGTGGGGCTCGAACCCGTGAACTGTGAGATCGTGATCTGAGCCCAAGTCGGACGCTCAACCAACTGAGCCACCCAGGCACCCTGAAGACATACATTATCAAGAAGAAAAAATATGTGAGAAGGTGGAGGATGCTAAAAGAAATGATAAGCAAATAAACCAGGAAGGGAAAGAAATTTATGTTTCATTTTTTAAGTTTATTTATTTATTTTTGAGATCAAGAGAGAGAGAGACAGAGACAGAGAATGAGAGCATGCAGGGGAGGGGCAGAGAGAAAGGGAGATAGAGGATCCAAAGTGGGCTCTGCGCTGACAGCAGAGAGCTCAGAGACCGATGTGGGGCTTGAACTCACAAACCGTGACCTGAGCTGAAGGCAAACGCTTAACTGACTGAGCCACCCAGGCACCCCAGGAAAGCAATTTATTAACCTGACCCAAGGCAACTACAAAAGCTCATGGCAAACAGTATACTTAATGGTGAAATGTCAGATGTTGGCTCTTTAGAAACAAATTCAAGCAAGGATGTGTCCCATCGCTACTTCTCTTTAATTTTGTTCAGGCCAGGGGCGCCTGGGTGGCTCCGTCGGTTGGGTGTCCGACTCTGGCTCAGGTCACGATCTCACGGTCCCTGAGTTCGAGCCCCGCATCGGTTCTGGGCTGACCGCTCAGAGCCTGGAGCCTGTTTCGGACTCTGTGTCTCTCTCTCTGACCCTCCCCTGCTCATGCTCTGTCTCTCTCTGTCTCAAAAATAAATAAACGTTAATTTTGTTCAGGCCAATTGTAAAACAACCAGAAAAAATAAAAGAAAGAAGGATCAGAAAGGAGGAAGTAAAACCACCCTTATTTGCAGATTGCATGATTATCTTCTCTGAAAACCTAAAAGAATTTATAAACAAATTATTAGCATTAATACGATTTTTAGCAACATTAACAGATAAAAAATCAATACACAAAGTCTAATTATATTTCAACCCACCACCAACAATCAGATTGAAATGTAATTAAAATGATAAGATTGACAAGAGAAATGAAAGGTACAGAGTAAAGGTTTACTTAGGAGTAAATCTAACCAAATATGTGCAGGCTTTTTATGGAGAAAATTGCAATAATTTCCTAAGAGACATTACAGAAAACTTAGATAAATTAAGAGCTACATCATGTTCTTTGGTAGGGAGATTCACTATTGTAAACATGTCAATTCTCCGCAATGCAGTGCCACTAAAAGTCCTAACAAGATCATTTGTAAAACTTGAAAAACCTATTCCAGATTTATACTGAAGAGAAAAAGGTCAAGAGTAGCTAAGACACTCTTGAAGAAGAATAAAGTTTTGGGAATCATACTGCCATAGAGCAGGGCATTATTAATATAAAGTAATTAAGACAGAGGGCAGGAGCAGGGATAAATAGACCAATGGAGTAGAAGAGAGAGATAAGAAACAGACTTAAACATATGTGGAAACTTGGATGGGCTATTCAATAAATGATGTTAGGACAATTGGTTATCCATGCGGAGGGAAGGTGTGGACAGAATCCCTACCTCACACTCTGTGCAAAAGGAATTCCATTTTGGATTCCATGTGGATTAAGCACTAAATAATGAAAGACAGATCTATACATGTGATCAAATTGAATAAGAACTACACACACACACAAGTGCCTGTAAAATCTGGTGAAGACTTAAATAGGATATAGTACAGTTAATGGTATTTACCAGTGTCCGTTTCTAGGTTATTATATTGTACTATAGTTTGATAAGATAGCACCATTGGGGAATGCTGAGGAAAGGGATCACAGACCTCTATGCACTATTTTTTTTTTATTAAAAATATTTTTTTAGTGTTTATTTTAGACAGAGAGACAGAGTGCGAGCGAGGGAGGGGCAGGGAGAGAGAGAGAGACAGACAGAATCTGAAGCAGGCTCCAGGCTCTGAGCTGTCAGCACAGAGCCTGACGCCGGGCTCGAACTCACGAGCCATGAGATCATGACCTGAGCTGAAGTTGGAGGCTTAACCCACTGAGCCACTCAGGAGCCCCAGTATTTTTTTAATTTTAATTTTTTATTTTACAGAGAAAGAGAGAGAGAGAGAGAGAGAGGGAGGGAGCGGGGGAGAGGGGCAGAGGGGGAGAGAGAGAATCTCAAGCAGACTCTATGCTCAGTGTGGAGCCTGATAGGGGGCTCAATGCTATGACTCTGGGATCATGACCCCAGCTGAAACCAAGAGTCGGATGCTCAACCAACTGAGCCACCAGGGCGCCACCATGCACTGTTTTTGCAAATTCCTGTGAGTTTACAATTATTTCAAAATTAAAAGTAATAAAAAAGAGAAAGGAAAAGTTATAAAATGTTTAGAAGACAGTATAAAATGTTTACGACCTCGAGGTGGAAGAGAGTTCCATTAGCCAAGATTGAGAGGCAGAAACCATAAATATAGGTTAATGAATAAGATTACATTGTAGAGTTAGGAAATTCTTCATGAAATGATGCTATACAGAAAATAAAAATGAAGAAAAGACATGTGCCACACATACAATCATCATTAAATGATTCGTATCCAGAATACAAAAATAACTATGAATCACCCAGAAAAAGAAACACAACTCAATAGGAAAATGGGCCAATATATAACAGACATTATTGGAAAAGAAACACAAACAGTCCAAAAGTATATGAAAAAAAAAAATCTCTCCGTCCATTTAGTAATCAGGGATGTGTTAGATAAAATCCCAATGAAATATCATTTTACAGCCAAAAATATGGCAAAAACTAAAAAATGAGACAGTATCAAGTGTGAGTAAGGATGTAGAACAACAGGAACTCGCATACACTGAGGATGAAGGCACAAAGTTGGGACATCCACTGTGGAACAGTGTTTGGAAGGAGCCACTAAAGCCAAACACATGCGTGTCACGTGACCCCACAGTGTGCAGGTAAGCAAGAGTAGGAAACGACACAAATGTGCATCAGTAGCTGAAGAGATACACCATAGTATATTCATATGATCGAACACTATATAGCATTTAAAAATGAACAAACGAGGGGCGCCTGGGTGGCGCAGTCGGTTAAGCATCGACTTCAGCCAGGTCACGATCTCACGGTCCGTGAGTTCGAGCCCCGCGTCAGGCTCTGGGCTGATGGCTCAGAGCCTGGAGCCTGTTTCCGATTCTGTGTCTCCCTCTCTCTCTGCCCCTCCCCCATTCATGCTCTGTCTCTCTCTGTCCCAAAAATAAATAAACGTTGAAAAAAAAAAAAATGAACAAACGCTAAGTCTGCAAAACAAAATGAACGAATCTCACAAACAGCTTGCCTGAAAGAAGCCAGACACTAAGGAATATACAGAGGAGGGCTCCAGACCCAGAACAAATCGAGCTACACTCTTCAGTGATGCATACATAGGAGGTAAAAGCAAAGCAAAGCAAGAAAGTGATTGTTCAAAAGGCAGGCCGAGCAGTTCCCATGGGGGCGGGGGGGTGGGGGGGTGGGATGTGCTTTTGATCACGGGGAAGCAGGCAGACGGCATCCGGGCTATTAGCAAATATTCTCAATCTAGACGTGGGTCATGGTTCTATCAGCACCTACTCTGTAATTATTTGTTAGTTCGTATGGTAGATGGACTTTTCTATACGAATATGACCCGATGAAAGAGGAAAAAGGGTAGAGCATATACCATTCCGCACTTCTTCCGTCAGAGTGTTTATCACCAGGTTACCTTCAAATCCAAGTTACGTGAGAGCAGGAGTCCCGTCTAATGTATCCTTGCAGCCTTGCCGAACACTTGGTAGTTGCTCAACCATTAACTTGCTGCTATTGAAAATTAAGCTCGGGCTTATGAAACAGCGTCTGATTTTACAGCCTCGCTTAACATTTTGCCCAGGAGTGACAGGACAGGACTCAAGCAGCAGCCTTACCTGCATGCCGACTCTGTGACTAGCGGAAAGCAGAAGACGGAGCAGAGGCAGAGGACACATCTAGTTGACCCTGCTAGGCCTCGTCTCACCGCCTGTGTTCTATTAGACAACTTGTAGTTGAAAGTTACAAGCTCGGCTGGTCGGCAGCCTCATGACTAAGCAACTCCACTCTCTAGAGCTTTCAACATACCGATCTTTGCTGGGATGGTCTTTGGCAGGAACTGCCAGGGAAATGTTCCTGCGTGGAGCCAGCTCTGGTCTAGAGAGGCACCTCTAGAAACTTCAAACAATGACAACTGCCCCAGGGTTTGGGGTACAGTTTATGGTTCCCTGCTTGTGACCCAACATCAAATTACTGATCCCAGCTGCCTGGTAGATGACACCAGCTTGTCTCTCCTCCATGGGCTCCAGGGGACACAGAAATGAGGAGGAGAAATGTCAGACAGTCTTTTGTTGCACAGGCAAATTGTGGCCTAGTGGTTCAGGCAGAAAGTCTCCATTTCCGCCTTCCTGCCTCCACAGGCTTGGAATCAGGTCATTGACTCATTCTGAGTCAAGTTAACCCTAGTCGTGGTTGAGCCATGAGGAAAAGCCCAAGGAAGTTGGGGTTCACACATGAAACGGTCTGCGTCGAGTCATAGGGATCGTCACTTAGTGTTCAGTTATTCACTCAACAAGCAGGCACTGAGGGCCAATAGTGGGCAGGCCCTGACCCTGATACCAGGGTCAGCATCCAGCAGGGGAAAGTCATGTCACTGTCTTAGACAAGGTTGATGTAGGTGTTGTTCAGGAAGAAGCAGATACGGTAGAAGTGATAGTCTCAAGATATCACTCAGTTCTAGAGGAGTCTCCTTGAGTTTGGAAAGATGTAGTTTCAGGATCAAGGAAAGGAAGCACCTGACCTGTCATACCACCTGATCTGTCACGGCAAGTGCTAGAGAAGGTGGGGGGATGTAAATGCTTACAACATAAATTCCTGGATGCCTGGGCTAGAAAAAAAGACACAGACATTTGGGGAAAGACCCCCAACTTTTGAAGTTATATCAGGCAGAGCAATTATCCTTTTGGAAGAGCTGTGTCTTAGTACTGTGTTAGAGACAGCAAGCTTGGCTATATGTGTAAATATATATGTTTACACTGCCCCTCTCCAGGGCCCCACAGCATTTACGGAGCTCCCTCTAATGCCCAGACTGTACCTGGGTGACAGGAGACAGGCTGAGCCACTCATCATTGAAACACAATGGGCTCCATGCTGTGATATGACTACATGAGACACCGTGTCCTTTTTCTCAGAGCACATGTTTTACCTTGATCACTCATGCCAAAGAATACAAAACGTCCCGTGATCACACAAGAAGCATGTCTGTTGAGTTACAAATGTTGACTCTGAGAGGTGACAGGTGAGTACGGAGCTGTTTATAAGCAGCGTATACATTTCTGACAATTTACATAGTTAACCTTCTTGAATTAAAACCTAGATTTCCCACTCCACGTAACGTGGGGTTTTTTTTGTTTTTTGTTTTTTGTTTTTTGTTGTTTTTTTTTGAACAGCACATGAAAGTGTTTGTGTGAAATCCAGGTATTCCTGACTGTGTATTTACTTAACCAAAGAATTTTGTGCCTTCTGGACTCTTATTTGTTTAATTATGGATCTGAACGTGCTAAGAAGTATAAAAATAAACTATGACAGGAGCTTTGAGAAATGGTGGCAGAAATATTAATTAAGCATGAGAGCAGAGAACAGATAGACTGCAAGACAGATCTGAAACTCTACAATTGAAGGACCTTCTTTATCTATTGTGAAGAGAGAAAACAACCTTTCAAACTGAGAAGATTGAAATCCTATGGGGCTGATAAAAAAAAATAAAAGAAATACCAGATACAGAATGTTGAACAAGTGGTAACCAATGCGGGAACACTGTAACGCAGGGTATTCATACTACAATAGTGAGCCCTACGCTGGGGAGTACATTGTGAACGCCTACTGAAGATTTTGGACGTTAGCCACAGCAGATTTGGAAGCCAGCTGGGTACTGTGAGACCTGGCATTTTATAGGCAATCATGGTGCCATTGTCCTGTGCAGTGAAAGACCGGACTGCAGTCAGGGAGGCCAGGTGGGAAAAGAATGCAATTGTCTGGAGAGACAGGATGAGTCTGTGCCAAGGTGGGGGCGGGAGGGTGAAGGGAAGAGCCGGTCTGAGAAGCATGTTAGGGACAGAGCTGACACCTTGGTGTCATTCGGGTGATGGAAAAAGAGAGCCAGAGAGAACCACGCGATTCTGGTGAGGGTGAGTCAAGGACACAGAGGTCGCAGGCTGAGGAGCAGGCCTGAGATGGGTTTGGCATTGGTCATGTTGGGGGTCCTTGTGGGAATGTCACAGGGACCACCTGGGGAGAAAGCTTACAGTGGGAATGAGCATATGAGAGGGCAGAGGAAGACAGTGGAAGACGTGGAGAGATTAGTTCGCCTAGAAAAGCAGGTCTTATCATCTTAGCAATGAAAGCAATCCCCCTTATTGGCAACATGGTCCCAGGTTCGTGGCCTACGTGACCGCTTTTCCCATGATCTCTCTGCATTACTGACCTTTCTATGTTCTTTCCCACATTGCCCTGGTGTGGATCATGGACTCCTGGTTCTCGAGGGGGAGATCAGCTCTGGGGCTCCTTCCCTGCTCCACACACAGGCCAAACCAGCAGCGATTCTTGGCCTGTAGGGTGAACAGCATGGAAGGATCCCTGTGCCCCTCAGCTCTCAAGAAATAGCCCCCATCATGGGAATCTGTAATTTTCAATGCCTCAAAGCAGTCAGCTTGGGTTTTTCCCCCCATAAAAGCCCTACCCTAAAATTGGGGTCTTATGTCTCTCTCTTGTTCAAACCAAAATGCACGTCAAAAGACAGTTTCGCACTGTGCCTGCAGTGTGGCCTCAGAACTCATGACCAGGTTCCTCATGGGAACAGAGCCAGGGTAATGCTCAGAAACCGGTCGACAGAGAACAGTCTTTCCTGGAAGAGCACATTCTTGAGGTCCCAGCCTGTGGCCGGGTGCACAGTGTTCACCGTAAGAACCTGGACAAATGTTTGCAAGTGTCTGTCCTGTGTCAGGTGCTGTGCTACGCCCTGGGGATGGGAAGTGGCCTGGCTGCCATTTTCTTTCTATCTGCTCCAAGCAGAGGTATGGCAGAGACTTGAAGTCTGTACGGGCCGGGGAAGCCCATCTTAGGTAAGTGCCGAGTGGACAGTGAGGGAGGCAAATCCATTACAGAGAAACAAAACAGCAAAAAGAACACCATATGAAAGAAATCTGGTTGTCAGCCTCGCCTCAAACCCCCAATTTCCAAACCTTAAAAATAGGAATGTCTCTGGGAAGATTATTTTTACAGTAATAAGAGTTTGGATTATATTTGAGTTTGAGTAACGATGGATATTAGATATTGCAGTGAAGGAGAAACAATCAAAGGTTAAACAAGAAACTTATCAGATGGAGCCAATGATTTTGTATTTCTTTTAATTTTCCCTAAGTTGTGTGTTGAAGCCTCACTTAAAATTGTGTTTTTTTTATATTATAGAGTAAAAAGTTATTTTTAATTGTTCCTTCTCTGCTATTCTGACATTTAAAAATGATCTTTGTATAAAAACATAACTGAGTAGACTCTTTGGATTATTTGCTCAGGCCTAAGGGAAATCTATCTGTGAGATTTCAAGATTAGCTCTAGGTATCACTACTCAGTTGGCAGAAGCTTATGTGAACGGCAGGTGTAAGAAAATAATTAAACAACTATGAAAACATATATGCATAAAAATGATTATTATCATGATAGTGTTTATAATAATGAGAAAATGAAAACACACTAAATGTACAACGAGAGAGAAGTGAACGAATTATCACAGATATAACTATTCAAAGTAGTTCTGTATTGCTGTTAAAAATGATGGCGTGGGGCACCTGGGTGGCTCAGTCGGTTAAGCATCTGACTCTTGGTTTCAGATCAGTTTGAGCCCTGCATCTCCCTCTGCACTGGCAACTTGGAGCCTGCTTGGGATTCTCTCTCTTTCCCTCTCTCTGCCCCTCCCCCACTTGTGCCGTATCTGTCTCTCTCAAAGTAAACAAACTTTAAGAAATGATGACATAAGGGCCCCTGGGTGGCTCAGACTCTTGATTTTGGCTCAGCTCATGATCCCAGGGTCCTGGTATGGAGCCCCGCTTAGGGCTCCACGCTAATGGTTGAGATTCGCTCTCTCTCTCTCTGTCTCTCTCCCTTTGCCCCTCTCCCTGGCTAACATCTTCTCTCTAAAATAAAAAAAAATAAATTAATTTATTAAAAAAAAGAGAAAGTTAAAAAAATAATTATGTAAATTATATTTCTGGAGGTTTGGATGAGAGGTTGGGTACGCCCATCATACACTTGACTCTCTTTCCCTAGGATACTGGCCAATGGAAAATCACTGGGCAAATGGAATTGAAATATTAGCTTTATTACTACGTAGGCAAACACCAACAGCCCTGAGTGCAGGACTGTCTTGGTCAACTGGCTGGGAGAACAGGTCTTGGAAGTGAATCCAGGGTAGAGCCTCCTTCCCCTGGATAAAGACCCGAGTGCTTGACTATGGGGAGAGCTGGACCCACAGAACTGGCTCTGTATCCAGACCCCAAGCAAGCGTCCTTCCTGGACTATTGGTCTGTCTCATCTGCCTAATTATGGTTGAAGGGAGAGCGTAAAAGAAGCAGCTGCTGGGCCTTGCCCTGGGTGGGCGGGGGGGGGGGGGGCCCCGCGTTCACCAACCAGAGACAAGAAGCTAAGAAGAGTCCAGTGAGCCCACCTCATAAGAGCTGAACTTTTAACACTTTAAGCCCTGCCCACTAGCAAAATGTGGCCCAATGTTGGGCCTCACCCAAAGAGCTGTTTCTGCTCATGCGAGTAGGTAAGTATAGAGAGAAAAACCCAGAAGGCTGTGGTCCCTCCAACACTCTCCAAGGAGGCAGAGAAGCTCCCTCCTCCATTTGCTGTGGTAGGAATATGACAAGAAGGAGAACAGTGTCCCGTCTTCCCTGATACATATTAACACGACAAGAAAATACACGATGTGATTATTACATTATTTATATTCTCAAATATCAACTATAACATTTATTAGCATTCATTACTTGTACACTGAAAAGAAGTAGAAATAAAAAATACATTCGGGGAAACTGGGTGAAGGGTGTGCCAGAATTCTCTTCACTATATTTGCAACACTCGCCTTGTGAACACTATCGGATTATGGGGAAAATACTTGAAGTCATAAACACATTCAGGTTTATACATGCTTTCTGTCCTGGCCAAAATGGAGTCGCAGGGACTCACTGTACCCACCAATTTGAAATAACTAAAAAACTGGGTGAAATACATGAAATAATGGTTTTCAAGACGTTGGACAATAGGCACTGAAGGTCAGTGTTCTCTAAGAGCTGGGAAACCACTGTGGAGGTGAGCCCTATAATTACCCAGCTTGCTACATGGAGTTTCCAGGTGCACAGGGAGAGGGCACCCAGGAGGAGCCCTGGTGGTCTCTCTGAGTTGAAAAGGTGGAGCAAGGGGGCACCTGGGCGGCTCAGTTGGTTAGGTGTCCGACTTTGGCTCAGGTCATGATCTCACGGTTTGTGAGTTCAAGCCCCGCATCAGGCTTTGTGCTGACAGCTCACAGCCTGAAGCCTCCTTCAGATTCGGTCTCCATCTCTCTCTGCCCCTCCCTCCCTCGCACTCTCTCTCTCTCAAAATATAAATAAACATTTAAAAAATTGAAAAAAAAAATATGGAGCAGGAACTTCAGGGAGGCCAAGGTGACTAGATTCCACAGGGCCGAGTACCAGACAGGAGCAAGCTGCTCAGAGAAAAATTCTAGAGATCTATAGAACAGTCTTCTAAGTAGTGAACTGTGCATTCATACAAACAAACTAGTCATGGCTGGAAAAAGAACCACCCTGAAGGATTAAGAGGAACAATTCTCAGAGGTCACACAGAGATGAAAATAGGACCAATTCCCATAAGCCAGACTGAGAAAGCTCAAAATTCACAAGGTACTGGGCAAAATACACAGGAAAGTTCTGCCTCAGTAGTGGGGAAGAGCTAATTCTAGGTGGACTACTGTTCCCCTGTCACCTAACAAATCATGAAAGACCTAAAAGCACCATGTTGTTGCCAACTAATTCAACTGTGTCCCAGGACAAAGCTTGAGAATATTTATAGGAATACAGGAAGGTCCAGTGCCCAACAATGTCTGGCAGCAAACAAAAAGTTGTTGGGCATGCAAAGAAGTAGGAAAAGAAGAACCACAGGGAGGAGGTACGTTGACTGGTCGAGACTGCCCAGAGCTGACACTGAAGGTAGAGTCAGCAGAGAAGGACATTAACTGTTACGATAACGGTTTTCCAGATGTTCAAGAAGCTAGAGGAACATGTCAAGTGCTAGGGTGGAAGATATATTTAAAAAAAAAAAAGAGGCAAATCAGACTTCTAGAGATGAAAACTGCCATGTCCAAGGTTGGATTAACTAGACATTGTGGAAGATGGGCTAGTGAACTTGAAGGCAGCAGTAGGAACTATCCAAAATGAACCGATAGAGACTAGACAGAGAGAGAAAAGACCAGGAGAAAACGGGCAGAGCATTCATTGGTGAGCCATGACATAATTTAAAACAGCCTAATTATATGTGTAATAGAAGTCTCTGAGGGAGAATGGGAGGAATCTGGGAAACAGAAAAGATTGCTTGAAGAAATAATGGCCCAAAATGTGCCAAATTTGATAAAAACTGTAAAACCACATGTCCGAGAATCTCAACAAACCACGGGCATGAGAAACATGGAGAAAGCTATGCCAAATAACACCGTAATCACTTCGCTCAAAATCAGGGATAGCGAGAAGCTCTTAAAGGCAACCAGCGGAACAATAGAAGTCATGGACAGAGGAACAAGGATAAGAATGACAGCAGTTATTTTTCTTTGGAAACAATGTGAGAAGAGAGTGGAACAATGTCTTTTAAGGGTTGAGGGGCAGGGCGGGGCGGGGGAGCCAAATCTGTCAACCTAGAATTCTATAACTAGCAAAAATATTTTCCAAAACTGAAGGTGACATGAAAACCTTTTCAGATGTACAAACGTTGAAAGAATCCATCACCAGCAGAAGTGCATTATAAACAATGTCAAAGGAAGTTCTTTGGGTAGAAGGGACAGGACACAAGCTGGAAAGATGGACCTAAGCAAAGGAACAGACAGTTCCAGGAACTTTACCTTCATGGCTAAATAGTAAGATTTTAACATTGTTTAACTCTCTTTAAAAGACATTGGACAGGGGCGCCAGTCGGTTAAGCGTCCGACTTCAGCCAGGTCACGATCTCGCGGTCCGTGAGTTCGAGCCCCGCGTCAGGCTCTGGGCTGATGGCTCGGAGCCTGGAGCCTGTTTCCGATTCTGTGTCTCCCTCTCTCTCTGCCCCTCCCCTGTTCATGCTCTGTCTCTCTCTGTCCCAAAAATAAATAAAAACGTTGAAAAAAAAAATAAAAAAAAAAAAAAGACATTGGACTGAGTGAAAATCATTGCAATGCAGCGTGGAGTTTATAAAATATGTAGACGCATGTGCGTAACAACAGCACCAAAGCTGGGGTGGGGGGAGAGAAATGGAGCCGTTCTGTTGTGAAGTTCTCAAAGCACCTGTGAGGTAGTGTGATTCTACTTGGAGGAGGACATGGTAAGTGAGGAGGCACCGTGTGCTTTCTGTTGGTACTGTTAGAGAAGGACAGATGGGGTGGGGAACACAGAGGTGAGGACAACCCATGAGGAGAACTCCTGGGAAGGGACCTGGGCAGGATGTGGGTACCACCCCCTGGTTGGGCAGCTCTGCGGGGCCAGGGGACATAGGAAGAGGCCAAAGCCCGCCTTGAACAGCGACAATTTCTAAGATTCAGAACTGAACTGAAGAGAAGCAAAAGGGTTCTTTGTAGAATCCCCTCTTACAGGCTCCGCCTTCAGCCTTCATGTGTATTATCCCGGAACAGAACCAAACCAGCTTCCGTATTCCCAGCAGATGCCATATTGCAGTTGATATTTTTGAGGCCAAATACCATAATGTCATTAGGTGAGACATTCAGATGTGAGACTGAGGAGCTGGAGGGAATAAACACAGTGAAAGGAAGGCATGATTCAAAGACCAAGTTAGAGTCTACGTTGACAAGGCTAGACTGCATGAAATCCATGTAAATCAAGCTTCTAAATATACAAAGAGCACAAAGAAACCCACATCTGCCTCCTGGGATGCTAGGTCTCTCCACATGTAATAAAGCATCTAGCTGGGAACATTGGGAGAAAGGATCCTCTCCCTTTCACTGACGAAAAATCCAAGGCATGCAGAGTATGATTTGTTCAAGGATACGAGCAAATAATGATAATCGGAATCAGGTCTAAGACTCAGGTTTCTTGACCTCAATTCAGATCTCTAGCTCTTTTTAAGTTGATGGATCTTTAAAACTTTTAAATGAAGTATAATATATAGGCAGGGAAGTAAACAAACAAAAGATCAGACACTGACCACACCAACATAACTAGAGCTCAGATCAAGAAAGAGAGCCTTCTCAGCCCCGGAAGTCCACTCCTGTCCCCTTCCAGTCACTATCCCCTCAAAGTAACTACTATCCTGACTTCCCAAAGCATGGAATACCTTTGCCTGTTTTTATACTTTCTAGAAATGGAAAAATAATTTTTCTTTTGCTTTTGGTTGTTGTAGTTAAACATTATTTTTGTGAGTTTCATCTATATCATTGCGTGCATATTCAGGTAGACTATTCATCCCCAGAGCTGTATCGTGTCCCATTATTTCATCAGACAACCACTTATTTATTTCTTCTACCAGATGCCAAGGACCCTGGAGTAGTTTCTAATGCAAAGCTTTTGTAAAGAACGCTGTCATGAAATTCTTTTAGGTGTCTTTTGATGAATACAAGTACACAGCTCGACTGGATACATATTTAGGACTAGAATCGCTGAGTTTTAGGATATGTGTATGCTAAGCATTAGTGGAGGGGTCCCTGCTTGGCTCAGTCGATTGAGCAACTGACTCTTGATTTCACCTCAGGCCATAATCTCACAGTTTGTGGGATGGAGCCCTGCATTAGGCTCCATGCTGTCAGCACGTGCTTGGGATTCTCTCTCTCTCCCTCTCTCTCTTTCCTGCCCCTCCCCTGCTTTTGTGCACTCTCTCAAAACAAATAAACTTAAAAGAAAAAGGATTAGTAGATAATCTAATTGTCGTATTTGAATTCGGGTGATCAAAATGTAAAAAATCACCTGACTACAAAATTTTGTATTTGTTTGTATCTGGGCATTTGTCTTCTATTGCTGTATAATTGTCTTTGCAGCTACATCATCAAGGAGTGGCTCATGACTTCATCTGCTTTGTATCTCTATGGTGCTGGGGGCTTGGGGCTGGGTACAGAGTACCTGCTACGTGAATCCTTTCTTATTCAAATGTACAAAGAACTGCATAGACACAGTTCTGCTTCCAGGAAAGAGTCACTGACTTCAGACACACATGGGAAAGACAAAACAGCTCAAGAGAAAGAATAACTAAGCCAAGACGGGTTTTAAAGTGGAGATCATGGCTCATAAATCTATCAGTCACAGTACCTAACACAGTGCCTTCCTCATAGGATGTGCTCAATAAATATTTGCCAAATGAATGGAATCAAGATGGAAATGATCATAGATTGGTCATGTCACGTACAGCTCCAAGGAAAGTACATTTTGATATGGGAAAGCAAATACAGACTGGGTAAGTGTTCGGGGGTGGCGGGGGGGTGTGGGGGAAACGTGCACTAATCTAACCCACAGAAAACATTTCACGTAAGGGACGGAACATAAGTGTTTTATTAATTTTCTGGCCACTTCTCCCAAAGCAGAGAAATCCTGGCTCTCTCTTCCTGATCCCTAACAATGTAAAACTGAAGAGTGGATGAATTTGAGTGACTGAAGGTTGAACTTCATTCCTCAATAACCAGATGCATAGGAGAAGATTTGGAAAATTTCATTAACACCAAAGACAGTGGATCTCTCGAAGAGACCCGACCTCAGAAACTCCAGGTAAGATGTGGGCTGGTGGTAGGGACACAAGTCAGTGGGGGCTTGACCCCTGGCCCAGGCTCCAGCTTTTAGGAATAAGGCCAAACTTCTCTGTCTATGCAGCAACAACATTCACAAAGGCAGGCTTAAGTCACAGGGAACAAAGATGAGACGCCAAGGCTTTTCCTGAAAGGGATTTTTTTGGAGAAAGGCAAGTCTTCAAAAGAAATCTGAACTTGACAGTGTCTTGAATCCCTCAACACACCCTCAGGCCTAAGCCGACAGAGAGCAAGTTACACAGATGTGTGCATTTCTGAGGAGGGCAACACAAAGGAAGCGTCTCTCGTCCATTTCCAAGCCAGATAGAACGAAATGTAAACCTCTGTGAGTTATGCTCAGTGGCAAGTTCTGACATCTCACAGGAAATCAAGTTTCTGCCAAGGAAAAGCCAAGAGTTTTTGGTCAGGACCCAAAGGACTTTTTCAAGCTTCTCATTAGCAAGCCAGAGAGTAATATGAGTTTTCTAACCCACTCTGTGAACCGCAGTATCTCCCCTTACTTAACATCAGAAAAACCCAAGACCGCTTTTTAAATGGACAAAGAACTCAGAGTGGCCTGTCACAGCTCTCCTGCAGGAAAGGGGGACAGTGAGCCCTTCCCAGGGCGGCTGCGGTCACCTGTGCCGAGCCCAGTCCTGTTGGGCCTTACAGAGAAAAGAAAGGGGGTGAGGATGGGGGTGCGGGGAGGGGGGGTTGGTAGAAAGGAAGAGGAAACTGAACACCTACTCTGTGCTAAGTTTTTTATATAAAGTGTTTCACTTGATCCTCAAAGCCACTCTGCAAGGTAGGTTAATAGTATCCCTATTTTTATGGGCAAAGGAATAAATGCTTGCCTAAAATCACATGGCCAGTCCCCCTTCCCCTAGGCAAGTGGGGCCCCCGCTGCGGGCCTCAGGCTCTAGAAGGCTTTGCTTTGGTCTTACTCTGGCCATAATGCTCTCCATGAAGTAAAAAGTTCCAGGGGCAAGAGATGTGTGCCTCCCCCCACAGTGGACAATGCTCCAGGTACCGGGAACCCTGGAATTCTCTGTCCAGACGGCCCCGCCTTCTTTCAAGGACCACAGAGGCCTCTTTCCTGGGTTCATTCTCCTGAGTGGGTGCTGGGATGTGGATATGTAATCCCAGGCCCCAGGGTGACCAAGGAGGTGATGCTGAAAGGGCCGTGTGAGCTAGTTGTCTGCACACATACACGTGAGGCTTCTCATGACGCACGACAGTGCTGAGCGGGAGAGGGTAGGAAGAGAAGGGAGGGTCACGCGACAGAGAAGGTAGGAGCTCGAGGCTGGGTCTTCTCATTCTATCACGTCAGAACAAAATTCCAAGTAGTCTGGGAATTCTCAATCAAAGGTGGTCTTCCAGGTCACTCTGAAGGTCTATTTGTCAAGGTTGGAGGAAAAAAAAATCCTGTTTTTAATAGTTTGCTATATGTATATTTTATAACTCTTCCGTACTGAGGTATATGGCCTGGGGCCTTCATCTGGGCCCTTCCCTGGGTCCCGCAAATGTTGGTGGTGGGCCTGCCTATAGTCAATAAAGAGGTGGAGCCCAAACCTAGCTCTGTCGTCTGCCAAGGGTGAATGCTTTGGTGACTGCCCCATGGCGCCTGACCCCACAGAGAAGTCAGGGGCAGGAGCAGTGTTGAGTATTTTATGAAAATTGTTTACAGAAATTATTTCTGACCATTTCCCATCACAGGTCCTGAGTTGCTATGCACACACCGCGGGGCCCTTAGAAAGCCAGCCAGTTCTCTGGGTTCCGTTCCCTCCTCTGGGAAATGACATCTGAGGAGTCATTCAGCTTGAAGACATTAGGAGTCTAAAGAGTAATACAATTGGTTTCCTCGCTCTACTTGGGGGTCTCAGCAATAGGTCTTTTAGGATCGCCAAGTGCTTTAAAGAATAACAACAGTAAACGATAATATAAAGAACACGATGGTAGGGGAGTAAAATGAACGGATCACCTCAGACACTGAGCGCCTGAAAGAGGACTTTGGCAACCGTGGTCTTGAAAGGTCAGGGGCCAGAGATGGCAGTAGGGAAAGAGGGTGGTATGTCAGACCTCCCTGAATGACGGACAACAGAGGCACAGGAAAGCTTGTGTTGGGACCAGCGGGGCCCGGCCCAGGTGGCAGCCAATCTGTCATGGCTCCCGCCTGTTCCTGGTGTCTCTTGGAGGAAAAGGAGCAGAAGGCATGGTGCGGACCCAGGACAGGCTGAGGGAAGGGAGGGGGCCAGGCCCAGAGTAGGATGAGACCCTGACTGTCTTACTGGGGCACTCGCAGGTGTGGATCCTTCTGTGGTAGGCCCGGGAGCAGTGTTCCTGCCTCTTGACCTCCATCACTCAGTTTTCTTTCTCTCCACGGAGAATCCCACCTTCCTCACCCTGTCCAAGTGGCTCTTTCCTATCCATTAGCCTGGAGAGGCCGCTTGGTACTGAGCCTCTCACTAGGGAGTCACATGGTCTGTCACCCCCTACACTGAGCTGTTGACAATCAGACCCGAGTGAGATATGACCCACTTCACCAGAGGAGCAGGGCTGAGGGGGGTCTGTGGTCCCACAGGTCTGTGTCTGGCTCCACAGGTGTGCAAGGGAAGGCTGTAGCTTAAAACCTACAGGATGGAAGGGGCCTGGGCTGTAGAGCCAGAGGCTCTGGAGTTGTTTCCTTGCTCCCTTACTGACTGTGGGCCTTTAGGCAAGTTCCCGAACTGTTCTGAGCCTCCATTTTTCTAATCCGTAAGATGGGAATAATAATTTTCTATCCTATAGGGTTGGATAAGAAATATATTCGGTAAGAAAATATATTCAAAGACTTTAAGCTAGGGACTAGTTCAAAATAGGGACTGCTTAAATAATGCAATATTGCCTGTTTCAAGCACAAACTGCAAAAAAAAAAAAAAAAAAAAATCCCTTCTGCCTCAAGTTCATCTGGAGCAAAACACCATGGCCGCTAGATACATGCTCCTGGTCTTCCAGAGGGTTCTTACATTTCACCATCCATCTTCCTCCACGGAGGGTAAGCATCTACACATTATGCATGGAGGGAAGCCAAACGGACAATGTATAGGAGGAAGAAAATCAGGATTTGTGTGTTGGGGAGAAACACTTGTGGCTCAGTTAGGCGGGACCCAGCCTCCTGCTGCAACCTCTGCTGTAGCAGCGGAGTCAGACCCGGTGACACAGAGAGATCTGGGTTAGTAGAGCAAAATCTGTAAGACATGCAGGCAAAAACCTGGGTTATGGTAGAGACGAAGACGCGTTATGTGAATGTTGTGACCTCCAAAATGAATAAGAAATATTGTTATAGTATCTGTGCTCAGCGGGACAGTCTTGGGTAAAGAGGGGTCCAGGGGGTTGGGGTCAGGGTAGGATCACAGTTGCTAGTACAATGAGGTAAGACTAAGGTCACTGGATGTGACTGTGTTGGCTGTCTACTCATAGCTCCAAGTTCCGGTCACGCAGACCCCCGGACCTGTGAATGATGGGTACGGGCTTAACGTAGAGATATTGTGGGTTTGGTTCCAGACCACTGCAATGGAGCAAATATCGCAATAAAGGGAGACCAGTAAAGTTTTTGGTTTCCCTGGGCATATAAAAGCTATGTTTACACTAATTAAGTGTGCAATGGCATTGTGTCTAAAAAGAAAAAAACCCGTACATACCTTAACTTAAAAATACTTTATTGCTAGAAAATGCTAACCACCATCTGAGCTTTCAGCAGGTCATAATCACTGATCACACATCACCATAACAAATATAATAATGATGACAAGGTTTGAAATATTGTGAGAATTACCAAACTGACAGGGACATGAAGTGGGAAAGTGCTGTTGGAAAATCATAAATACAGAGAACCAACTTGTGGTTGCCAGCAGGGAAGGGTGGGGGGGATGAGCAAAGTAGGTGAAGGGGATTAAGAAGCACAAACTTCCAGTTATAAAGGAAGTAAGTCATGGGGATAAAAATTTCAGCATAGGGAATATAGTCAATAATATTTTAATAACATTATATGGTGACAGATGGTAACTACACTCACGTGGTGAGCATTTCGTAATGTACAGAATTGTCAAATAACTATGTTGCACACCTGAAACTAATATAACATTGTATGTCAACTATACTCCTATTGAAAGAAAAGAGGGGCGCCTGGCTGGCTCAGTCGGTTGAGCGTCCGACTTTGGCTCAGGTCGTGATCTCGCGGTTCGCCAGTTCAAGCCCCACGTTGGGCTCTGTGCCGACAGCTCAGAGCCTAGAGCCCGCTTTGGATTCTGTGTCTCCCTCTTTCTCTGTACCTCCCCGGCTCACACTCTATCTCTCCCTCTCTCTCAAAAATAAACAAACATTAACAAAATTAAAAAAAAAAAGAAAGAGAAGAAAAATGGTACCAAGAGAGTTACTCGACACAAGATTGCCATAAAAGCTCCAGTCTGTAGAGTTCCAGCTGACAATGGTGATGTAGGAAGACTCTGAACTCACCCCCACCATGGGACAAACCTTTTAAAATAGAATAATTTCTCCTGAAAGAGAACTGAGGGCTGACCGAACAGCCACTGAGCAACTAAAGATACCGAGAATGGGGCGCCTGGGTGGCGCAGTCGGTTAAGCGTCCGACTTCAGCCAGGTCACGATCTCGCGGTCCGGGAGTTCGAGCCCCACGT
Source organism: Herpailurus yagouaroundi (assembly GCF_014898765.1). NCBI lineage: Eukaryota > Metazoa > Chordata > Mammalia > Carnivora > Felidae > Herpailurus > Herpailurus yagouaroundi. The sequence goes on along the minus strand of NW_024412415.1, from coordinate 28,140,812 downwards.
CAGGCTCTGGGCTGATGGCTCAGAGCCTGGAGCCTGTTTCCGATTCTGTGTCTCCCTCTCTCTCTGCCCCTCCCCCGTTCATGCTCTGTCTCTCTCTGTCCCAAAAATAAATAAAAAAAACGTTGAAAAAAAAAAAAAAGAGTCACCAGGGACACAAAGCTGCACAGGGGACACCATACACAAGACCACTCCTTCGACTTTAGGAGAAGCAGGCATTTTGCCTACTCTGTGGAAACAAACACAGAAAGTCAAGCAAAATGAGGAGCCAGAGGAATATGCTCCAAAAGAAAGAATGAGAAAAAAAAAAAAAAAAAACCTCAGAAAAAAAAAAAAAAAAAAAAAAAAAAAAATAGGAACATGTCTGATAAAGAATTTAAAGTAATGATCATAAAGATGCTCACTGGGCTGGAGTAAAGAGTGGAAGAACTCAGTGAGACCTTCAATCAAGAGATAGAAAATGTTAGAAAGAACCAATCAGAGTTGAAGAATGCAATAACTGAAATAAAAAACACACTAGGAAATCAATAGTGGGTCGGAGGATGCAGAGAAGTGCATTAGTGATCCCGAGGACACAGTAATGGAAAGCACACAGCTGAACAGCAAAAAGAGAAAATAAATTATTTATTTTACTTTTTTTAAATTTTTTTTTTCAACGTTTATTTATTTTTGGGACAGAGAGAGACAGAGCATGAACGGGCGAGGGGCAGAGAGAGAGGGAGACACAGAATCGGAAACAGGCTCCAGGCTCTGAGCCATCAGCCCAGAGCCCGATGCGGGGCTCGAACTCACGCACCGCGAGATCGTGACCTGGTTGAAGTCGGACGCTTAACCGACTGCGCCACCCAGGCGCCCCGAAAATAAATTTTTTAAATGAGGATAGATTAAGAGACCTCTTGGACAATATTAAGAGAACAAGCATTCACATTATATACATAGGGGGAGGAGGGGGAGGAGGAGGAGAGAGAAAAGTGTAGAAACCTTATTTGAAGAAAGATAACTGAAAACTTCCCTAACCTAGGGAAGGAGATAAACATCCAAGTCCAAGAAACACAGAGAGTTCCCAACAAGATGAACCTAAGGAGGGCCACACCACAGCACATTATAATTAAAATGTCAAGGTTAGGGGCACCTGGGTGGCTCAGTCAGTTAAGCGTCTGACTTCGGCTCAAGTCATGACCTCACGGTTCGTGGGTTTGAGCCCCACGTTGGGCTCTATGCTGACAGCTCAGAGCCTGGAGCCTGCTTTGGATTCTGTGACTCCCTCTCTCACTCTGACCCTCCCTTGCTCACACTCTGTCTCTCTCTCTCTCTCTCTCTCTCTCTCTCTCTCTCTCAAAAATAAACACTAAAAATTTTTAATTAAAAACATGTCAAGGTTAAAGATAAAGAGAGACTCTTTTTTTTAGTGTTTTATTTTTTATTATTGAGACAAAGAGAGCACATGTGAGACGGTAAGGGGCAGAGAGAAAGGGGGGACAGAGGATCTGAAGTGGGCTCTGTGCTGACAGCAAAGAGCCTGATGCAGGGCTTGAACTCATGGAGTGTAAGATCATGATGACCTGGGCTGAAGTCAGATGCTCAACTGACTGAGTCACCCAGGTGTCCCAAGATAAAGAGAGACTCTTAAAAGCAGCAAGAGAGAAACAAAAAGTTGCACACAAAGGAAAACCTATAAGGCTTTCAGATAATTAAAAAAAATTTTTTTTATTATTTATTTTTGAGAGAGAGAAAGACCGAGTATGAGTTGGGGAGGTGCAGAGAGAGAGGGAGACACAGAATCTGAAGTGGTTTCCAGGCTCTGAGCTGTTAGCACAGAACCCAACGTGGGGCTCAAACCCACAAACCGTGAGATCATGACCTGAGCTGAAGTCAGGCACTTAACCAACTAAGCCACCCAGGCTCCCCAATCAGCTGATTTTTCAGGAGAAACTTTGCAAGCCAGAAGGGAATGGCATGATCTATTCAAAGTGTTGAAAGGAAAAACAAAACAAAACAAAATAAAACTATAACCAAGAATACTCTATCCAGCATGGTTATTCAGATTTGAAGAAGTGATAAAGAGTTTCCCAGACAAACAAAAGAGAAAGGAACTTATTAGCATTAAACCAGTCTTAAAAAAATCTTAAAGGGACTTCTTTAAGTGGAAAAAATGGCCATAATTACACATAAGAAAAATATGAATAATAAGATGTAAAATGTGACAGTATATACATAAAATATATAGAAGAGAGTAAAAAAGGGAAGAGAGGGGAAAAAGAAAAAGAAAGAAGATTTTTTTCTTTTTAGAATGTACTTGAACTTAAATGACCATCAAATTAATATGGAATGCTATTTAATTAGGATGCTATATATGAACCTTATAGTAACCACAAACCCAAAACCTATGATAGATGCACAAAAAATAAAGAGAAAGAAAGCCAACCAAAACACTATAGACACTCATTGAAAATAAAGAAAGAGAGAAAGAGAATAAGGAACAAAGAAGTACAAAAACAACTAGAAAACAAATTTTTTAAATGGCATTAAGTACATTCCTATCAATAATTACTTTAAATATATATGGTTTACATGCTCCAATCAAAAGATATAGTTGTAGAAAGGATGAAAAATCAAGACCCAGCTATATGCACCTCCAAAAGACTCATCTCAAACCTAAGGATTACCCTCTTTGTCTCCCAAAAATGAACAAATAAACATTAAAAATATAGAAGAGAATAGAGACTCCAGAAATAAATACACATTTATATGGTCAATTAATCTACAATAAAGGAAACAAGAATATACAATGGGAAAAAGAAAGGCTTTTCAATAAACGGTGCTGGGAAAACTGAACAGTTACACGCAAAAGAATAAAAGTGGACTACTCTCTTACACCATACACAAAAATGAACTCAAAATGGATTAAAGACCTAAATATGAAACCTGAAACCATACAAATACTAGAGGAGAACACAGGCAGTAATTTCTCTAACATCAGCCATAGCAACATGTTTCTAGATACGTCTCTTAAGCAAGGGAAACAAAAGCAAAACAAAAACAAAAACAAAAAAAACCCCAAAAAACAAAAAGCAAAAAACAAAACAAAACAAAAAACCACATTGGGACTAAATCAAAATAAAAAGCGTTTGCACAGCAAAGGAAACCATCAACAAAACAAAAAGATAATCTACCAAATTGGAGAAGATATTTGCAAATGATGTATCTGATAAGGGGTTAACATCCAAAATATGTAAAAAAAAAAAATTATATAACTCAACACCAATGAACAATCTGATTAAAAAATGGGCAGATGACCCGAATAGGCATTTTTCTAAAGAAGACATACAGATGGCCAATAGACACAGGAAAAGATGCTTAGTATCACTAATCACCAGGGAAATCCTAATCAAAACCACAATAAGATATTACCTCACAGATATCAGAATGGCTAAAATCAAAAAGACAAGAAACAAGTGTTGGTGGGGATGTGGAGAAAAAGGAACCCTCGTGCACCGTAGGTGGGAATGTAAATTGGTAGTCACTGTGGAAAACAGTATGGCGCTTCCTCAAAAAATTAAAAAATAGAAATACCATATGATCTAATAATTCCACTATTGGGTATTTACCTAGGGAAAACAAAAACACTAACTGAAAAGATGAATGCACCTGTATGTTTACTGCAGCATTATTTACAATAGCTAAGACATGGAAACAACCCAAAGGTCCATTAATAGACAATTGGATAAGGAAAATGTGGCGGGTGTGTGTGTGTCTGTGTGTGTGTTTATGGATATACACACACATGTATATTCATACATAATGGAATATTACACAGCCATAAAAAGGATAAGATCGTACCATTTGAGACCACATGGATGGACCTAGAAGGTATTATGCCAAGTGAAATAAGTCAGACTAAGAAAGACAAATACCATATGATTCCATTCCTAGGCGGAATCTTAAAAAAAAAAAAAAAAAAGCCAAATGAATAGACAAAAAGCAGAATCAGAACCAACGGCTGTCAGAGGGGAAAGGGTGGGGGCCTGGGCAAATAGGTGAAGGGGAGAGGGATATACAGGCCTCCAGTTATGGAATGAATAACTTGCGGTAATAAAAGCGCAGCATAAGTAATATAGTCAGTGATATTATAATGATAAGGATATGATATTATATTGTAATAGTAATGTAATGGGACAGATAGTACCTACACTTGGGGTGAACACAGCGTCATGTATCTATTTGTCAAATCCCTAAGTTGTCCACCTGAAACTAAGGTAACATTGTGTATCATCTGTGCTAAACAAAACGACGACAAAAACCCGTTCAATCTGTAAAACACGCAGTATCTGCAAAGCACATCAAAGCAAAGAGCAGTAAAACGAGGTATGCCTGTACCGAAGCTGGGCTATGCAGTAGTTCTTGGAGAAGCACTGTGACTGAAATGTGTGCACAGGGGTCTAGAAACAAAAGCGAGAGGGCAGTTGTTTCTGCCTCTCTGTGTGTGTGGCATGGGAGAGATAAATGCCAATAGTTATTCCATCAATACCTCCTGGAAATCTTCATCCTGCACCTCCCTCCTCTTCTTCTTTGGCCAAAGTCCCCCCTTTTTGACAGGGCATCATAATTGCTGGAATGATTCTCAGCCCCGCAATTCTTTGGCATGCATAAGACTTGGCAGGCTCACAGGAAAATGAGGTCATTTTGCCAAATCCTTGTAATGATTGAAACCTGTGGTTTCTAGGGTGGGCGGCAGGCGGGAGTGGGGGAGGGGAGTGACCAGGGACAGAGGTACAGACAACTGAAGCGTCCAGGCTAGGGAGCTCTCCTCCCTTGGGGAGGTGTGACGGACAGAGGTCTTTCATGCCCGAGAGTGGGTCTCAGGCCCCTGCTAGGAAGCCTTTGCCCCTCTGTGCTGGGGGAATGGCGGGGCCAGCCTGCTTTTCCCAGCTGCTTTGCGCATTACATCTGAACCGGTTTATTTTAGGAAGGAACTCAATTCAGCAGGCCCGATCTGTGATCTGCCGGGGCTCACACAAACCTAGGAGTGAACCAGACCAGGCCACCCTTGCCGGGGGCGGGGGGGGGGGGGGGTGTTGCGCAATCAAAGTCATCCCCAGTAACATTAGCTGGGGTGACAGCCTTTTGCGTCCTGCCCTGTGGAGTTGCCAATTCACATTCTCGCAGGGCAGCAGATTAACAGCTGTGGCTTCTCTCCCTACCTACAAGCCTGAGATCTGAGGGCCTCCTCCGTCAGGCACGTCTTTGGGAGTTAAGTGTTTTCAACACTACAGAATAGTCCGTGCTTATACGACAAACTGCTTCTTGATTACAAAGCAATAAAGAAAAATTTCTCCGAGGTTCTAATTCTTCTCTAGGTGAAGCCTTTCTTTCCGGTGCTCTTTTGTTTTTTGTTTTAAATTTTCTTTGCTGTTTACTTTTTTGAGAGAGACAGAGACAGAGAGACTGGGGGGGGGGGGCAGAGAGAGAGAGGGAGAGAGAATCTCAAACAGGCTCCATGTTGTCAGTTCAAAGCCCAACGTGGGTCTTGATCTCACTGAGCAGAAATCAAGAGCCAGATACTTAAGGGACTGAGCCACCCAGGCGTCCCCTTTCCGGTGTTCTTTTTAAATGTCCCCATAAGTCTCTACAGAGGTGCACTGGGAGTGCCAGTGTGGGAGAGAGGAGGGTGTGGGACAACGTGTGGGGTGAGAAGGACAGACAGCCAGTGTCTGATTTCAGCTCTGCCTCTTGGGTCCTTGGCCAGATCATATCATTTCTCTTCTTTAGCTTATCTGTTAACATGGGGTTGATGTCCGCCTTGACCCCTTGGGGTCAAGATAAGTTAAAGGGCACTTTGAAAGCTGAAAGGTGGTAGGATTATTGTTATTCTGCTGCATGGTCAAAGTCAGGTTATTCTGTCTCGTGAACTCTTCTGCTACTTAACATGGTACACATGGAGGGCCCAATAAATTCAACCTACTAGTAATGTGTGTTAAGAACCTATTATGTGCCAGGAATTGTATTAGCCACTGTAATGGCTAATATATAGATGAATATAAAGATGAAGTTTACATGATTTCTATTTTCTTTTTTTTAACTTTATTTATTTTTGAGAAAGAGAGAGACAGAGCGCGAGCAGGGGAAGGGCAGAGAGAAAGGGGGAAACAGAATCCAAAGCAGGCTCCAGGCTCCGAGCTGTCAGCACAGAGCCTGACGCAGGCTCGAACTCACAAACCATGAGATCATGACCTGAGCCGACATAGGACCCTTAACTGACTGAGCCGCCCAGGCACCCCCACATGATTTCTGTTTTCAAGTTTACTGCATTGTAAGTGCCGTGTAAGCACTTATGGGCTGTAGATGTAGGAGTTGACAAACAAAGGACATTTCACTTCCATCGACCTTTGGAATCCAGAGTTGACATGTAAAACCACACACACACATGTCCTCACTCCCTTCCCCGTTGTGACTCTGTGTCTGTCTGCAGCTGAGATACCCTGGCGTAGGGCACAGAGGCCCCCTGGGATTGCAGTTAGCAGGACACGCAGACAGCGGCCTTGCAGAGAATGGATGGTTCAGTGCTGTCAACACGGGAACCTGTAAAGGCCTTTGAGGTTGTTGGTGTGGCTCACTAGGGGGAGCAGGAAGCCTGGAGACAGTCAGACCCGGGCTGTTGATGACCAGCCCTTCCAGATAGGGATTTTATTGTGTTACCTTCAGCAAGACTGAGCCTCACATTCTCTGCCTGCAAAGGTTCCCCCACCTCGGAGATCTATCCGAGGAATTAAATGAGACTCTGACAGTGGAGCACTAGACAGAGAAAGCTCCCCTTGTCTACCGCCCGGGGAATCTTATTCATCTTGTTTAGAAACAGTGGCAGCCCATCATTCATTCATTCTACAAGCGTTCGTTGTGTGCCTCCTGTAGGCCAGGCACAGCTGCAGATGTGGAATAGAGCTGTGAGCAAACCGGCAAGGCCCCTGCTCTCCTGACGTTCATCTTCCAGCTTCGGTGCTTCTTTATCATAGGATTCTTCCCAAGGACACAAGGGACTGAAGTTTCATGCGGCATGTGGACTTGGCCCTGTTCTTCTGACGTGGCATAGTTGGCATGGCTCTATTTTACAACTTCCTGCCTTATTTTAATTGCTGTCTGACATCTGGGAGAGAACTAAGTCATGGTTTAAGTCTTAGTCTGCTCCCAGTGTTTGCTTGCCACGTGAAATGGTCGCTCTCAGGCTTCCCCCAACAGAATGCCCATAGGGGCTCCACAGACAGAAGAGATGTGTGGTCTGGAAAGTTGTCTCACCAGCAGCTGGCAGCACAGGGGAATTAAGTGCATTGCCCTCGGGTCCTTATGGAGCCACGCAGGGAGGTGCCTGGCCACCTGCTTCACCGAGAGCCCAATGGTGGTGCTGTGCCCTGAGCTGGGGCCTGGTCTGGCCGCCAAGGGCTGGGTTTCCATTAGATCCTGCAATGACTTTGCCTGGTGACCTTGGATGGTCCTGGTTCTCTGCACTTCAGTGGCCTCATCCTCCAACGAGACCATCATTGGCTTGACCAACCACAGGATTTTTATGAGGATCAAATAAAAGAACAAGAGGTTTCCTTGAGTCAACACACACACACACACACACACACACACACACACACACACACAAAGGCAACATCTAGCAATAACGAAAATGGTATCATTCCAGGACCATCTCATTGTCTGTATGTTAACATCACATTATCCTCTTTCTGCTCATTTTCTCCCTCAAGCATTACTTTTCCCTGGTAAAGAAAATGGAACCTACTGCAGGCTGCAAATCTGTGTCTGGAATCCTGTGTCCAGAAATTAGCCATTTGCATTTGCAACCATAAAAGCAAGGAGAGTAGAGAGCAGCAAAGGAAATACGTGTGGGGAGCGGGAGGAGGCAGAAATGAGGGTTTGCTCCGTGTAGCAGACAAACCACCAGACTTCCTCCTGCAGGAGATGTGAGGCCAGCCAGGCCAGCAGTCAGTCACACATGGCCAGGATGAGTCCCCCTGTTTGCACCCAGCCAGGGAGGCTGGAGGACGGGTGATTGTGCCTTTCTTCATCCAAGGCAGCCACAGGACTACTCTCTCTTCTTACCCATGCAGGGCCTGACCTCCCACTGGAGCCCAAGGGGCCACCAAGCCAGCCTAGGGTGGGGCAGAGTGGGGGCTCTGTCTTCCTCCAGGGCTCCGAGTGCCCTAAAGAGAGAACTGAACCTATACCATTCAACTCAGTTCAGGCAAGGCCTCCCCTGGTGGGTGCAGGCCTGGAGCCTCCTGCCCTATTCCCTTCCTGCCTCTCCTGTGAGGGGTCCACAGAGTGAGGATCTGTGGTCTGAGCCTGGAACAGCAGCCAGTGCCTCACGGTGGGTGGAAGGGAGCTAACATAATGGAGTGCATCCGTTGGGCACCTCATTGTAGGGACAGAAGAGAGTAAAAGTTATGGATCCTGAGATTATTGGGTTCAAATGCTGGCTCTGCTACTCACCTGCTGTGGAGCTTTGAGCAAATTACTTTACCTCTCTGGGCCTGGATTCCCCATCTGGAAACTTAGGAGGAGCAAGCATTTTGGGGTTTTGGGTTGTGGGCATCTGAAACAGACTCTGGTTCACTTAAACATAGGAAGACTTGGGGGCTGGTGGTAGGTAGCTCACAGAATGAAGGAAACTGTCCCAGAAAGGGGGGCTCAGAAGTTTCAGGCTACCGAGTTACTCAGAGATCCCAGAAGCTAGAACCAATTGAGGTCGCGTACAGTAAGAGGGTAGATGAGGCCCTCTCAAAAATATAGATCTGGGAGACAGACTTACTGAGCTTTTGGGGTCACATGGCTGCCCTGTGGCTAAGAAAGGATAGGAGACAGCCCCACCCATCTGTACAAGACCAAGATTGTCCCCAGGTCAGAGCTGGATGCAGTTCCAGAAGGACATGTGAGCGGCTGCTAGGCCCAAATACCACAGAAGGGCAGCAAAGTGGACAACGTACCCACTGGCGGGGGTGTTCTGAGGAAGAAGAAAGATAGAGCAGTGAAACACGTAGCACAGCACCCTGTCCTGTCCAAGAGATCACCAGGGTGTAGCTGTCCCAGCTATCAACAACTCTGAAGTACTATCCGCCTTTTCCAGACAGAAAACGGGAACTTGAACTGAAGAGCTGCCCAAGGTTGCCTCAGTGCCAAACGAGACTTCGACCCCAGCTTGGCCTCCAGAGCCAGACACACAAACTGCAAAGCCTCACGCAAAATGGAAGCAAGGGACCCCTTTCTCAAAAGGCCAGAAATAGAAACATTTTCCTTTCGACCACTGTCTACTTCTTGACCGTCTTCAGTTTCTTTAATTTGCTATTTAATGTCATTCTAAGTGAAAAATTAAAAAACTAAGGGATCAGTGCTAATTTTACCAGTCTTTACATAGTACAATCCCGGTCTTACAGGCAAATGAAGATACTCAATTTGTATGTGGAATCGCCAAATCGCCAACTCGTTCTCAGCATAAGTGGTTGGCTAATACAGGGGAGTAACACGAGTGAGAAAGGAGATGACAGAACTCTCTAGATGTTCCTGCTTCTTAGAACATCACTGGCTCCTTTTTGCATCTGAAGTCGAGTTCTGATTCGATTGGAAAGCATGGCTTCTCGGGGTTTTCAGTGTCATCAGCAGAACATGCTTACCTTGCACTCACACTGACTCTCGCTGGGTTCCCAGGCTTTATCCCCCAGAATGCTGTGCTGGTGCGGTGGCTGGAATGCTCTATGCATGTGGAACAGCAAGGAACAGCCACACACATACTGCCAGGCTCTCCTCTGCTTGCACATCTCCGCTCAAGAGCACTCCCCGGGCTTCACTTGCAAAACACAAATGGAAAGATAAAATGATTAAGAATGCCAGGACAGTGGCAGCAGATGATTTAACCAAACGGAGGGGTCCTGCCTGCCTCTGACCTTGGCCTTCTAGAGCACATGTACCTCCTCACCCCAAGAGTCAACAAACCCCTTTCTCAGTTGTGTGTGCTTTTTGCTCTTGGAGGGAAACGTTGAGTTCTGGGACTAAGGCTCTAAGAACTGAGGGAAGCTGGGGCTGAGGGGGAACCAAGCAGGTGGAGGAATGTGCACCCAGGAACCTCTCTGCACAGACAGTGGGGCCAGAGGGACTGGGGTACAAGACCAGCGTACGTATTCCCTCGTGGGCCATAGTGTCTGGACCGAGGAGAGTCTGGCCAAAGACAGACCGATGGCTGGCCCTGAATGCTTGTGCTGTGAGTGGAAATTTCAGGTCTATCATTCGCCCACCTTGGCGGAAAGGACAGGCATCCTACAAGTACTCATGTCACTGTCCTCGGGGCCGCAAGTGACCCAGCAAGAGCTCCCCAGGGAATATTAAGCACCCATAGGCTTTGGGCTTGGCCCAGAGCAGAGCTGGGTGCCTTGTTGGTTGGCCCCTCCTCCCCCAGAAGCACCTCCCCGAGTTCTGTAGGCTGAGATGCTACATCTCAGAGCATGAGGCCCATGGCTTTGTCAGCTCAGAGCGGCTCGGCCAAAATCCCTCCTGGTGGTCTGGAGACCAGCCCTAGACACTCCTCCCTCTCTTGGCCCCAGCCTCCTTGGGATTTCCAGTGGCAAAAAGACATTCTCCCCCTCCCCACTTGTCTCCATCTTACTGGAGTGCTTCCTGGGAATTTTACTACAAACCCAGCCCCATGCTTTCCAATGAACCACCAACCAGCTGGTCCCTGATGGGGGTGGGAGGGCACAACAGGCAGGGCAAATAGCCATTTCTCCTGTGACCCTAAAGAAGAGAGAGTGAAGAGGAAGGACACGGGCTGGTTTCCTGTTCCAAAGAAGCCAATAAGGACACTGACTTTGTGACTCAGTTTCTTGTGTGCAAAATTGAGGAAGTGATGGCTTACTATCCCGGAGGAGAGAAAGTGAGGGATAAAACGTGGGGACTAACTTGTAATGGCCATAACACCCTTCCCCATCCCCGGGACTGTCACTGACCATCTACACGACCTAGTGGGAGCCCTGCACCAGCTTCCATTCCTGCACCTGTTAAGGGGTCCTGTGTCCTGCAGGCTCCTGTGGGCACTGTGGCCGTACAGGACACAAAGCGCCACCACAGGCTGCCATAGATGGAGGGATTGCATGGTTGCTCTTGTAATAAAATGCTTTCAATCTCCCCAAAGGCAGATTTGCCTCCTGTTAAGCAAACAGAATTGGTAGACAATGGCGTTCGTCTTTGCCAGCTTCATTATTTTTACTCGAGAGAAAGAGTCATTGTATGACCCACAAATATTATTTTATTTTACAAACTCTGCCTCAGGGAAACTGCTTGGTCAACAGTCTTCCTTAAGATCTTGTGGGAGCTCTGAGATCGTCCCTCTCAATCCCTGGAGAATCCTTGTCCACCTGGCCAAAAGAGGCCCTCTCCAGCCCTACAGCGAATGGTGGGTGCTCAGGGAGCCCCTGTGTCAGGCGACTTGCCCCCGTGGCGGTTGGAGCAGCTGAGAAGGTGTCATATTTTCAGATGGGACATCCCTCCCCTTCGGGAACATAGAAATACCACATACCTTGCAATTAAAGCCAGGCTCCTACCCTCCTTTCCTTTGGATCTAAAATGGGTGCTTGAGGCTCAGACTAGCCAGCATTCTCCATGGGCTGGACCTGTTGGCCTCAGGCTCCAGGGGCGGGTCTGTGAAGTCCAACAGCTGCAGTGCTGCGTAAATATTTTGAGAACTCCAACTTGGAGCCATCTGTCGTGAACTCGCCTCCTTGGCTTGGGTCGGAAAGAGAAGAACAAACCCACGCTCATGAGCGCACGCCTACATTTCTCGCCCAGGCCCTGGAAGCAGGTGTGGTGCTGCTGGGCTGCTGGGCTGGACCAGGTGCAGGGCATTGTCTGACTAATAAAGTATTTAAGTGCTGCCTGCCGGACCCCGGCCCTTGGGGCCCGGCAATCTCATTACGCAGCTGTAGGGAATGGAAGTGGTGGCCACGTCTTGAACGCAGGTGACACCAGCATAGCTGGCCACTCCGTTTGGCTCGGTCTGCTCGTTATCCCTAAATGAGAAGCAAGAGGAGGAGGCACAGGCTGTGCCTGTATCGTGCCGCACCCCCCCAACCACAACACAGTCACTACTTTTGGTAGTTTCTGGGCTTCAGGGAAAGGGCCCTGGTGTCAGTGAGCTGGAGTCAGGAATGAGTCCAGCATAGCAACCACAGCAGAGGGCAAATCCATCTGGCACCTCTGTGTGATAGTTTCTGGATCATATTCCACCTCCTCCAGGAAGACTTCCTTGACTTCTCTAGATAAGGAGAGTGCTCCTTCTTGGAAAATCACACAGTACGGATAACCTGGACCATAAACGTACCCATAGTGAGGTGCACAGTCCGTCTGGCCTCAAATCCCAGCTCTACCATTAACTAGGTGTGCAGCTTGGGGCAAGTTGTTTAACTTCTCTTTACCTCATTCTTTTGCATAGAATATGAAAATAGGGGAAAATGCCCACTGCATAGAGTTGTGGGCAAGTACAGGACTTAGGTGCAATGGTGCTCAGAGGAGTATTGGCCGAGAACAAGCCCTTGACAAGAGGCTGCTATTATGATCATATACTTTTATTGTGGACTTTTATTGTGGTAAAGTACACATAACATAAAATTTACCATTTTAACCATGTTTGGAGGGACGGCTCAGTGACATTAACTATGCTCACATTGTGCAACCATCGCCACCATCCATCTCCAGAACTTTTTCATCATCCCACACTGAACCTCTGTCCCATTGAACAATAACTCCCCATTCCCCTTGCCCCAGCCCCTAGTAACTTCTACTTTGTCTCCAAGGATAACTTTTGACTACACAGAATCTGAAGCAGGCTCCAGGCTCTGAGCTGTCAGCACAGAGCCCCACGTGGGGCTTGAATTCAGGAACCTTGAGATCATGACCTGACCCGAAGTCGGACGCTTAACCGACGGAGCCACTCAGGCGTCCCAGTGTCTATTGTATTTTTGTGTGAGAGCCATGGTTTTCACTTTTAAAGGCTATACTTTAACACTTTGAAGAACATAAACCAAGACAAGGGAATAGAGGTGGCTGGATCTGGTAGTAGTTTAGACAGGGTGTTTAGAGAAGACATCTCTGAGGGAGTAAAATCTGAGCAGGAACTCGGATGATGAGAAGAAACAGGCACCCTGAGATCTGGGAGAGGAGTCTTCTTGGCAGGAGGAATGGTCAGGAAGGGCCTGGGCTCCTCCTGGGAACTCGAGGGCACCAGTGTGATGGAAGCAGCAGGAAAGAAGAGTGTAGGAGTAGATGAAGTCTGGAAGGTTCCGGGTCAGACCCTGAAGAATCCTGCAGCCATGCCAAGGGATCAGGCCCAGTTTGAAATTGATGTTGAGGAATATGCTCTGTCCTTATAATAAGAAAGTAACCCCAGGACGGGAGTCAAGCTTCCTGGATTATGGGAGCTCTATTCCGCCTTAAGTTTAGCTCAATGAGTCTTACTCATACTGGTTCATCTTGCCCCTTTATCCCAAGATTCGCCAAGCCTGAAGCCAGTTGTTTCTTCCACCAGACCTTTTTCTCAGCCTTGGGTAACAAACTTTAGGGACGGGGAAGGGGGTGCCCTCTGGGCAGGCATGGAGAGGGAGGGGCCATCGCTGGGCTGGCTGGTCAGGAACCGAGTGGGGAGTCCAGTGTCTCCCAAGAAGTTCCCATCAGGACCCAGCAAGATGGCTGTGGCCACCAGCATGTTGGACTCAGGGGACTTGGCTCTGCTCGAGGATCTCTCTGGTAAAATGCAAGTGATTCCCTCCGTCTCTAAAACCCTCCAGGATTCCCAAAACAGCCCCGACACCACCCTTCAAACATCCCTTCTTGCGTGGAAGTGAGTCTTCATGGCATCTCTACTGAACAGCGCCTTCTAGTGGAACTTTGTGTTCCTGCCATAACCTCTCTGGGGAAAGGGATCCCTAGGACCGCCAAGAATTGGGGGCTTTTGTGCAGAGACTAAGTCCACTCTAGTCCTTAGAACTTCACTGATAGCTGCTGAAAGGCACTAGCAGCAATGTGACATCGGGGGCCATGCCTGTCTGGGCCTCAGGGCATCATACCGCCGGGTACACACTAGATATCCCCGTAAGTGCTTTCTTAATGAATGAATGAAAAAACAAAGATAAGTAAGATGTAGTGTCTGGACTTTAATGAAATCACTATGGGGACTGTTCTGTGTTACTTCAGGGCACTCCCATGACCAGGCGTCAAGTAATGTCCTTTTAATTAAACTCAACCTAACAGAGGGCTGTGTATACAGTAAAACTAGAATTCTGGAGTCAGACTGCCTGGGTTCAACTCCTGGCTCTGCCGCTCATCAGCTCTGTGACCTCGGGCATGTTACTTAATCTCTCTGTGCTTTCGTTCCCCTACCTGTAAAACAGAGATACCTCATAGTGTTGTCATAAGGGTTAAAATAATTAAAATTTGTAAAGTGCTTAAGAGACTGCTTTGAACATACTTTACGTTATGTCAGTATCTATTAAAGAAATAAGAGAAAACTTTCTCGACATCACAGTGATGTCCAGCAGTGAACTGGCTACCTAATGAGATACTGAGCTGCCCGTAATCAGAGGTATGTATTACCTTTCTTTTTTTTTTAATTTTTTTCAATGTTTATTTTTTGAGAGAGAGAGTGTGTGTGTGTGTGTGTGAGGGGGGGGGGGGAGGGGTAGAGAAAGAGGGAGACCCAGAATCTGAAGCAGGCTCCAGGCTCTGAGCTGTCAGCACAGAGCCCGACACAAGTCTCGAACTCACGGACTGCGAGATCATGACATGAGCCGAAGTTAAACGCTCAACCGATTGAGCCACCCGGGAGCCCCACACTTTCTAAGATAATTACTAATTATTCTCTATTGAATACTTAATATTATTTAGCATTAGGCTAGGCATTTTACACTTATTATCCTATTTTGTCTTTACCTTAACCCTGTGAGGCAGGCGTTATTATCACCATCTGACCCAGGAAACAGAGGCTTACTTGTCCATTCTGAGTCATGCTCAGAATTCCAGGAACACCTGGGTGCCTGAGGTCACGCGAGGCATGGGAACCATGGGGAAAAGGCAGGTGAGTCGTGTGTGGGCTGGAGGGGAGAGCCTCCAGGGCCTGCCAGAGCCCAGAGCTCCATGATAAGGAACGCTTTGTGCTGGGGCTCCAAGGCAGAGTCAGGGCAGTTGGGGCAGGAAGGTGGCTTTTGCAACAATCAATCAAGCAAGCAAACAAGCAGCCAGCCAGCCTACCAAGCCAGAGACATGCTGTATTTGGCAATGAAGGGAAGGGAGGTGTTGGCAGGTGGCTCCGAAGGCCCCAGGTGCAAGGCTACGGTCTGTCATGGAGCCCAGTGCAGCAGGCTAGTGTCTTTGTTGAGAAAGAGCTGGAAAATCCTGAAGGAGGGAACATCAGGTAGATGGGATGGAAGACGCAGGTGGAGGGGTGCTCTCCTTGGGACAGAGGGGACAACCTCCCACTGCAGCTGCAGGATGGAGAAGGTGAATGGAGAGACATAGAGGAAAAGAGGAGCGCCAAGGGGATTCCGGCTTGATCTTCACAATAAAAAAGGAGCTGAAGGCAGCATGTTAAGGGGATGAGGGAGTGAGTAAGGGGGCTTGAGGAAGGAAATCAAGGGAGGCAAGAGGTGTTATGAAGTTGCAGGGGCCCCTGCTGGGGAAGGAGGGCAGGAAGCCAGGCCGGGCCAGGGATGCACAGGAAACAACTGTTAGTGTGAGGGCGGAGAGACTTCTAGGCCACACGTGCTGCTGCTCAGCCTCCTGGTTTTCCCATGAGAACCCCAAGTTCTGGGGCTCTGGGAGCTGTCCTATCCACCTAAGAGTTATTCTTTCTCCCCGTCTGGCCTTTGAGAAATTCTCAGGGGCCAGGACGGCCATCTCCCAAGAGCACGGGGAGCCCTCCCCCTCGTCCCAAGCGGTGCCTTCGGATTCATCATTTGGAGCATTTTCTCCCCATCTTGTATATCCCATTCCTTCTCCACATCGATTCTATGGAGAACATCAGCGACCGAAGAGGGACACAGCTATGAAGTCCCGGCTGCTTTCTTGACCCATGTCATACCTTGCTTCTAACGCCTTTCCCTCACTTTTCTCCTAGGTCTCTCCATGGGCATTGGATGGGCTCTGTGACTTCATTGCACCCATGGGAAAGCTGACCCTGTCAGGTTGCCTGAGCTGTTGTCTTGATATCAAGGCCAGAAGTGTCTGGTTGTGGTCCGGTCCTCCCCCGCTCGGCTCCCCTGTGGGGCCATCATTTCCCTGACTGTGGGGTTCCAGGTGGGCACAAGGCGGGGATGGCCAGCGCTTGAAAGGCGTGCCTCCCCGTGCCCAGGTCCGGCCCCGGTGGCAGAGACAACGACCTACCACACCCTGTTTCTCAACACATTGCTTCCGGCAGCATCACAAAACAATTGCAGTTGGAACCCCAGGTGAACCCTTTTTGTCACCCCCAACCGTAGGATGGGTTGCTCCAGCACCGTCTCTCCCCTATTGTCTGCGAAGCGGGATGGCCCCAGGTGAAACTGGGAGGCCGGGAGGTGTGTCCTTGGCTTCTAAGCCCCTGTCCCCGCAGCCCCCTCCAGAGGCTGCTGGTTCCAACCAGAGCCTCGGCTCCACAACTGCCCTCGCCTCTCCGAGGCTCTCCCGGCTGCAAGGAGGTGAGCTCTACTCCCCTGTGAATCCGCAGCCACGGGAATAAGGATCAGAATGGACTGAGGCCCTGTATGTGTAAGACTTTTAAGTTACCATCATCTCTCCAACGGAAGGTGGTCTTACCTGTAGTCACCAGAACCAACCTTCCCCGACATTTTAACAGGGGACTTTGGGAACACCACCTTTTAGTCTGATAGGAATAATTTTAATGGTGGGATTCTTCACTCGTATACACAGTTGGGGGCCAGCCAGGCTTGTGGCACTCTTCACGTCCTCCTCATGCTGCAGCAGGACTTATATTTGTCTGGCATTTAACGTCCATAAAGGGCCTGTGGCTTTTCTCTCGAGAGAGCTCCGTTGCTATTTTAAGTGGCTTCGGAGCCACTGCCCTGGGGAGGTTCCGTTACTTTCCTACCTGGTAGACACGGCAAATCCTTTTCTTTCTTCCCCTTTTCATCAAGGGCTCACGATGGGGGGTGGCTAGGTGGGCGGGGGTGACATGGTGGGTGAAAGCACAGTCCTGCCTAGAAATGCCCACACGGGGAGTGTAGCCCATCTCTGCCCCTAGGGCAGGGAGAACACGGCCAAGCCCCAGGGTTATTTTTAATCCCAAAGTCGCAGCGTTAGAGAACAAACAGCTCGGCCCTGGGAGGACCTGCCAAATGAGCGTGGGCCTGGAGGCCTCCAGTGTGGCTGCTTCCCACCCCGGCAGACCCTTCCAGAAACCAGAGCTGGGTCGCATGGCGTATTTTTACACACGCTGACTTGCTGTGCCTTTGGGCACCAACAGGTCCTGTGAGGACGTGTCTACTCGTGTACCGTGACCTTTAAAGCCAGTCCGGGCCTAACCTGAGCCTGCCGTCGTCCGGAGCTGCCCGGCTCTTGTTGCCGGATGCTCCCAGCCTCTCCACCTGCTGCCCTCCTGCCCAGCCCAGCCCAGCCCCAGACTGCGGAGGGGCAGCTTGA
This sequence comes from Herpailurus yagouaroundi, assembly GCF_014898765.1. Lineage (NCBI taxonomy): Eukaryota > Metazoa > Chordata > Mammalia > Carnivora > Felidae > Herpailurus > Herpailurus yagouaroundi. The sequence continues at coordinate 28,123,145 of NW_024412415.1, read as the reverse complement.
GAAGTAGCCCTTTCCCTTCCTTTTTCCTCTTCCCCCTTCTCTCCTTCCTTTACTCCCCGTAACACCAACAATTCCTCGTAGAGGAATGGGAAAGTTGAGATTAACCCCCTATAATTCTCCAGACCCTTCTACTGTGAGTGCGTGAAGATAAGCACTCGTTGATATTTGGTGGATATTTTTCTGACTTTTTTCTACGCATCTTTACACATAAGGCATTTATTTTTTTTCAAAATACGAATGCCACCCGAGGCCCGGCTTGAGGAAACCAGGAGGGCTCCTCATGCAGGAGGAATGCTAATGTCATCTCCCGGCGAAGGCTCCAGGCTCTGTGGAGGGGTTTGTGAGGACGTCATAGGGAAACAGCAGGTGCCTGGCCCTGTAGCCGTGAGTTCTGAGTTCGGTACCAGCGACTTTCTCTCCATCCTCATTTTTCCCAGCGGGAATCATTTTGCCTGTGTCAGGCTTTGTTTCAGGGGTCCCCTGATCTGGACCCCCCTCCTCCACCACCCGCCCCACCCCCACCCCATATGCTGGTTAAGAAGACAGGCTCTAGAGTCACAATGCTCGGGTCTAGGTCCTTGCCCTGCCTCTAACTGCGTGAAGTTCGGCAAGTGGCTGCACTTTTTGTGTCCCGTTTCCTCTTTGGTAAAACAGGAATGAAGATAGGATGCGGGCCCAGTGTGAGAATTCAGGGAGCGAGCACATAGTCGGTGCTCAATAAGCACGAGCTCTTATTCTGCCATTATTATTATTATTATTATTATTATTTCAACTCTTTAGAACCCCTCCTATGTTTTAGGAACTAGTTGAGCTTCCTGTCGAGCTTCCTGTATTGGGGGTAAATTAACTTACCTTTTTCATACTTCGCTCAGATCGGTGCTCCAGGCAGTTGGGGAAGGACATGGGGAGTCATTTCAGGCGCGTGAAAATCAGGGGATTTGATACGTTTGTATTATGGAATCCCTGGAGCTCATTAACACACTGCAAAGATGTTAAAGCCATGTTGCTCGAACCGGCACTCTCCCGCACACGCTACTCAGTTGCGGAAGGCAGGTCATGAACACGTGGCGATTCACCGTGTTATTGGTGCTACTGTTGTGTATGTTTGAAAACTTCCATAATAAAAAGTTTATATATATATATATATCCATATTACTGTTTTACTTTCATACTTTCTCTACGTTGTTTTAATATACTTTTTTACAACGTTCAGGAATCAATAAAGCCACTAAAAAATGCCTCCCCCTTGAGACACGCTGGTGCTAATGAAGCCACTGCTGGTCTAGAGTAGGGTCTTCGCTCTGGGCTGGCCACACTCCATTGCACTGATGACGTCCAGAATTCCCAGCTGACAGGTGCTGGGACAAAGAGCAGACACACTCTAGCACCTGGCGCCAGTTGCTTTCCTTCCCGGTGTTGGCTTCCAGCCCCTATTGTGGGTCACACTTGTCCTATCTATGTCAATGCACAGCACTCGGTGTGCCCCATTAAAAAACTCTGAGAGCAGAAGAGGTGCAAATCAGGACATCCATCCAGAGCAATGCCAGGACTTTGCATCTCAAGGTTAGGGGTCCCTGATACCTGTCCCCTTCCTCTTCCAGGCCAGTCAGCAGGCTGCTCGCCTCTTTCTCTCTGATTTTGTCAACAACTTGGATGTCACGTCCTTGTCCCTACATCGAATCAGTTCACCGTGTTTTTTGTGATGATCCAGAGACTTTGGGTAGTTTTGTTGCTACCACCATTGTTGTTAGAAATAGTTACAGCTTCTAATTATTGAGTGATTACTGGCTGCCAGATGCTATGCGTAGGTACCATTGCCTCACTCAACGCACACGACAGCAAATGAGGTAAATAGCGTTATCCCATTTTTCAGATGAAGAAAGTGGAGCTTAAAGCAGGTGAGTGACTCGTCCAGGGTCACAGAACTAATAAATGGAAATTTAAATTTCAGGCTGTCCTATTCCCAAGTTCATGGTCTTAACCCTATTTTAATTAGAGGCTTTTTTTTTTTTTTCCATACCCATAAAGAAGAGAGGGGTGTAAAAGAATGGCTAAGTTTCCCTAGGTCTAAGGTTGCGTTGTTGTTGTTGTTGTTGTTATTGTGTGCGTGCATCCTAAACAGAGACTACCGTCATGTGGACACCCTGGCGGGCTGGGCTGTCGTCTTTTATAAACGGGCCCAACCGTGTGTGCGAGAGCGTGTGCGTCCAGATGCGGAGAGGAGGCAGTTCAGAGGTAGCAGGCTCTCCGGTGAGAGACCTCGACTCTGGCCTTCAGCACATGTGGGTTCACCCCAGCTCTGACACTCATCTATTCCCTTGAGCAACCCACCTACCCCCTCTGGGCCGCAGGGTCTTCATCTTCAAGACTGGGGGACAACAAAGCATAGGTCGCCAGCACATTGAGATCACGAGTGGAAAGTGCCCAGCCCTGTGCCTCACCAAAGCAGTTACTGGAAAACAAAAGTGCTCTCCGCATTATTCCCAGCGGCTGATGGGAGTTCCCAGCAGGACCAGGAAGGAGGGAACCTGTTGCTGGGGGACAGGGGAACAGCGGCCGGCTGGCATTGGGCCTGCGCACACCCCTGAAGCTCAGCTTCTCTTGTGGACAATGGCGGTCCTAGCTCCCCTGTGGCTCCGGGGCCTCCCCAGCCCCTTGTTGGTCCACTCAGCCCTTACCCGCCTCCCTTCACCTTCTCCACCCCCACCCCCGGTTCAGCCACGCAGAAGTTCCAGGCTAGTCCTCCCTGCTTTCCCTGCCCACAGCCACTGGCTGGGCTGCTGGTGGTCCGCACATCCCGAGGTGGCTTCCCGGCTGAGAAGTTGGGCCACCTGTCCTGTGACCCACGTTGCTTAGAAAACTAACACTTAACTTGATGTGTCCCTGACCCCCTCTCTGTGCCACGGACACACACGCAGACACACACGCATGGACACCACGAAGATATGCTGACACAGACACAGACATACAGAGATACAGACATACAGACACAGAGACATGCAGATACACATACGGCATGTCTGGGAGTCATCAGCCTTAGAGACACACAGACACAGGCACACAGACACACGGACGATGGCACTGGCTGCCTCCCAACCCTTGGGCCCAGCTTCTGCCCAGGGGCCCCCACTCCTGAGTTCTGCTTCTTTGGTCTAATAAGGGTAGGTGAGAAAGGGTCGTGAGATTCCACAGATACTTCCCGGTGCCTCCTCCTAAGACTCTTCCAGTAGAATGTTCTCTGGGCAAGTATCCAGGGCTGGCAGCCCCTGGCTGAGTCATACAGATGAGGGTTTTGGGGGCCCCAAGTCGCACTTCTGGCCACGTCCAGATCCCAGCTTTTCAAAAACTCACAGGCAGCCTTCAGAATCAGTGAAGGTTCCCACAAAACTCCATTTGGTGTGGATTTAATCACAGGGTGTTTTTAAAGCTTCATCTGGAGGTAATTTGGAATTTAAATTACTAGGATAGAGGATATTTTTACCAGAAGAAGGGCTTGGAATAGTTATATCCTGTCAATTATCAATCAACCATTTCCAAAGGATTAAAAAAAGTAAGACCTGTTCTACCAAATACGTTAGAAAGATTTCCTTCAGGATTTGGTCATTATTAGCGTAACTGATAAAAATTGTTCCACGACACTTGGGAATGCGTTCCATGACACATTTCATGAATTTTCTAAATTAAACGAAGTCGTGTTAAGACCCCACCTATGAGGACCTCAGAAAATTCAATCCCAGCCACTTTTCAGGGCCTTCACTCTCCTGTTATGTGGAACCCTGAGAACTTCAGGATTCCAGAAGCTCGAGGAAGGGCATCAAGGTTCATTCTGGTCAATGCTGACTTTCTCAATGTCCAAGTCCTGGGGGACCAGCTAAACCCTGATGCTGCTCCCAGCATCCCCCCAAATCAAAGGCCATAGGGGTTGTTCAGTCCCTAACCATCTTCCTCTCCCATCTTAGTCACTAACCAAAAACCCTGCCACCTCCAGGGTGCCCCATGGAGACCCAGCACTCAAGCGTCCTGCCAGCCCGCAATGACTTCTGAGGGCTGGCCCTTCCCCAACCTTCTGCATCTCTATGAATTAGTGTTAAGTCTCCAGACCCTTAGAAAATCTAAGAAAGGCCTCTAACTTGCTCCTGGGGCAAGAGAAGCCCAGCCCTACAAAACACCAGGGCCTCTGGAGAGGAAGAGGGGAAAATACCTCGCATTCTTTTCCAGTGAGCCTGCAGAAGAAAAACAGACATGGTTAATTTCTCAATCACAGTAGCCCCTGCCTTAGTCAATAATTACCTGATTTACTTAGAAATCCATACTCTTTGGAGAGTAGATAGAGTTGTGGGCCAAAACAAACAAAAATAAAAACAAAAACAAAAGCCCTTCTTGGAATAAAGGTTAACAAATCTCTTGGCTTCTGTAATTTTCAGGGTCTCCAGAATATTCCTGTTTGGACAGAGATGGGTTCAAACCCACACAGAGACCATTTAGTAGCCTGGTTGTGTCATTGTTCCTCTTTGTGGAAAAGTTGTACCCCATGTGAGGACTGATGAGATTGAGGCAAATGGCACTCAAGTAGATGTGAGCTAGCCTCGGGGTACACCCAGGGCCACATCAGGGGACAGAGCTTATGGTTAAGAGAAATGGCTATGGAATCAAACAGACCAGAGTCTGCGCTCTGGCTCCATGCCTTTTTAGCTGTATGACTTCAGGCAAGTTATTTCACCTTTCTGAGCCTCAATTTCCCCATTTCTGAAACAGAGATGGTAAAGTGCCTCACAGGATGGTGTGAAAGTCAAATGACAGACAGCCAAGATGGTGGCTCTCCTGTGAGGAATACCCTCTGCCCCAAACACACACCAATGATCCATGATACAGAGAGAGAAAGTGAAAATGACACAGCCGCATTCAAAAAACATTATTAACACCTCTGTGGGCAAGCCTTGAGATGTATCCTGAATACCTCGTCCCACGGTCCCAAGTGGGATGGGATCCCATTTGCCTGTCGTGGTGATTAGCTTTCTCTTCATTTTTGTTTTTTCCTTCCCAGACACCTCCTCTGTTCTTATTCCTTGAATCATTTCCTAAAATAAACAAGCTGCAGAGAGGCCCTTATCTCAGACTCTGCTTTGGGGCGGGAGGGGGAGGGGATGTCTAAGTTAAGACAACTGGAAGGAGACAAAAAAAAAATGAAGCAAAAAAAGGGGTGGTAAATAGAAAACACGATATGGCAGAAATGAGTTAAAATATATTAGTTGTTGTAATAAATGTAAACAGATTACCCATCAAAAGACTATTAGGTTATACAAATGAACAAATTTATGTGGTATACCTAAAGCAAAACCACAGAGAAGATTGAAAATCAATGTTGGAAAAAGATATACCCATCCAGTGGAAGCCAGATATATTGTTATGGGTTGAGTTGTGTGCCCCCAGATAAGTCCTAACCGCCACTACCTCAGAATGTGACCTTATTTGGAGAGAGTCATTGCAGATGTAATTAGCGAAGATGAGGTCAGACTGGAGTAGGGTGGACCCTTAATCCAATGTGACTCGTGTCCTTATAACAAGGGAAGAGACAACAGACACATGGGAAGATAGCCACATGGCAGTGGAGGCAGAGACTGGAGTTACAGTGCCGGCCAAAGAACGCTGAGAACTACCAGAAGCTGGAAGAGACAAGGAAGGATTCTCGCTTACAGGATTTGGAGGGACCACAGCCCTCTCAACACCTTGATTTCCGACATTTTGTCCCCAGACCTGTGAGAGAGTTAATTTCTGCTGGTTTAAGCCACCCAGTTTGTGGAATTTGTTATGGCGGCTCCAGGAAACCAATATACGTGTCTAGCAATATTTATATGAGACCAAATAAAATGTAAGAGCAAAGCATTACTAGGAATATACAAAGATAATACATAATTATAAAAGCTACATCCCATTAGGAATATATAACAAGTGTGAATTTGTATGCACTTAACATGAGTAAATTACAAAGAGAAGTTGATTAATTCATATTTATAGTAAAATATTTTTGATATACTTTTATCAGGACTTGATAGATCAAGCAACCAAAAAAGATGTAAGATATGAAGAGCTAATTTAGTAAACTTGATCCAGTATAAATGTATGGAAGCCTTCATTTGAATAGAGAACACATACCCTTTTCAAGCAAGTTGACTATTTTAGCAAAGGAAGACTCAACAAATTTTAAATAATTTATAGTGTACAAATTACAATTTCTATCCACAATGCTAGTAAGTTAGAAACAACATACCCCTAAATGTGTTTTGGATTAAAGAGAAAGTCTTAATAAAAGTTATGAAATACTTAGACATGGAAGGACTAAATAACAAGACTTGTGAGGTACAGATAAAACAGCACCTAGAGGTAAATGTATAGCCTTAAAACACCTTACTGGAAAAACAAGAATGAAAATAAATAAATTAACATTTCAATGTAAGATGCTAGAAAAAGAAAATAAACAAGATACTGCATTTAAGATTCTTTGCATAATGTATGCCACACAAATAAGTACTCAATAGAAGAAGGTACTTGATAAAGAGAAATTGTACTTGTTATTATTGTACCCATAACCTTCCAATTAAGAGAGCTTTTCTTTCCAGGATTATGTAAAAATTCTGTAAGCAATATGGGCTATTGTGATTTATAATAAGAAACATATATTTGGTCTTCATGCCTGTTCCTGGCACAGAGCTCCTAAAACCCTTGGGATTTCCTGTGATGAGAGCCAGAAAGGTGTCTTTTGTTATGCTAATGAGAGACTTTTGGAAAGTCTCTAGATATTCTAAGGATGGCGGCTGGTTGCCTGGGTAACCAAGCCTGTGATTGGAGAGTTAGAACTTTCAGTCCCACCCCTGACCTTGGGAGGAAAGAGAGGCTGGAGATTGAGTTCAGTCGCCCCAATTGCCAATGATTTAATGAACCATGCCTATGTACTGACGTTTCCATAAAAACCCAAAAGGATGGAGTTCTGAGAGCTTCAGGGTTGATGAACACATGGAGATTTAGAACAGTGGCATACTCAGACAGCCCAGAAGCTGATCTTCCTACCCTGTACCTTGTCCTGTGTATTTCTTCCATCTGGCTGTTTCTGAATTATATTCTTTTTTTTTTTTTTTTAATTTTTTTTTTCCAACGTTTATTTATTTTTGGGACAGAGAGAGACAAAGCATGAACGGGGGAGGGGCAGAGAGAGAGGGAGACACAGGATCGGAAACAGGCTCCAGGCTCTGAGCCATCAGCCCAGAGCCCGACGCGGGGCTCGAACTCACGGACCGCGAGATCGTGACCTGGCTGAAGTCGGACGCTTAACCGACTGCGCCACCCAGGCGCTCCAGAATTATATTCTTAAAAAAAATTTTTTTTTAATGTTTTGTTTATTTTTGAGAGAGAGTGTGAGCAGGGAAGGGACAGAGAGAGAAGGGGACAGAAGATCTGAAGCAGGCTATGCACCGAGAGCAGCAAGCCTGATATGGGGCTCGAACTCACAAACTGCAAGATCATGACTTGAGCCAAAGTCGGGATACTCAGCCTACTGAGCCACAGAGGTGCCCCTGAATTGTATTCTTTTTATAATAAATTGGGAACCTAGTAAGTGAAATGTTCCTCTGAGTTCTGTGAGCCACTCTAGCAAATTAAATGCACCCAAAGAGGGGGTCATGGGAACCTCTGAGCTATAGCCAGTCAGAGGCACAGGTGATAATCTGGATTTGCAATTGGTGTCTGAAGTCGAGGAGGGGCCAGTCTTGTAGGACTGAACCCCTACCTCACTTGTGGCGTCTGATGCTATCTCCCAGTAGATGGAGTCAGCATTGAGTTGAATTGTAGGACACCCGGCTGGTGTCACAGAATTGGTTGGGGGAGGGGGGGAGCCCATATCCGAGTTGTTGTCAGAATCTTAAAACTATGGTATGCCAAGCAGAGATATTTCTGTGCCTGGAACTTCAGGAACTGATTCTTATGCAGTTTTGCATAGTCCAATAATATTGCAGAAAGATAAATTCTCCAGCTCAGGTGGGTCTTGTTTGCCTCTGTTAAATAGAAACACATTCTTTAGCCATTGAATGGGCTAGAGACTGAACTGAGGATCTCAGCAGTGACAGAATATGTATCAGTCAAGAAGTTAGGTACCCTGGGAAGCTGCCCTCTGAAAGACCTTAATGGCATCCAGGGAATTCTAGCATCAATCCTCCTGGAAGGAAATAGTAATTAGACAGTATCACTTTTTCCAAAAGTACTGTTGATATACCACTTCCCTAAAATTATCCTTCAGAAAAGAGCGAGTGGCCTTAGATAAGCTCTCAGTTACAGGGTTTTCTCTTAATGATTGTATTTTTGAATAACAAAATACTATCTGGAGAATGTATACAAAGTCCTCAAAGGAACTCAGTCAATGTTATTTTTAGATTGGTAAGGATTCACAGACAGAATTTGGTTAAAGAGGAAGCAAAGAAATGAATAGAAAAGTACTAATTTCCCCTGGGGCAAGGACTTCACAGATTCGAGCCCTGGGTATCCGTGCAAACTTTTTAAAGATCATTGATCACAATGGGACTGTGAGTGGTTTTGTTATAGAGATCGTATATATACTCGTACTGGAAGCTTAGAAAGTTTTACACTGGGTTGTGTAAGTGGGTACCCATGACTCAGAGTAAATTTCCAGTGACAAGAAACATGAATTCACAAAGTGCTTTCTCTCTCTTTTTTTAAATGTTTATTTACTTTTGAGAGAGAGAGAGTGGGAGAAAGGGGGCTCTGTGCTGACAGCAGAGAGCCCGATGTGCGGCTTGAACTCATGACCCGTGAGAACCAAGAGTTGGACACCCAACCGACTAAGCCACTCAGGTGCCCCCAAAGTGCCTGATTTCAAACAATGTAGCGAGTAAAGGTGATGGGCTCTTGGAAACCGTGGTAAGGACTCAGAAAGTAGCTCTAGTGTTGAAGACATGATGCTGAAGATGAGCCTGCGGAGTTAAAACAAAACTGTTTCATGAAATCCAAGAGAGGAAAAAAGCAATCTGTTATTTTATGTGACCTGTGGTTTTAAAATTTGTTGTACGTAAGTTAAACATCATCAGTAGTACTTGACTTATCCATCTGTAGTCTTAAGTCTGTATATTCAAGTTGGCCCCCAAGTTCTTCTTGTTCAGTCTTTCATTTAGAAAAAGAAAAACCAATGAAGCCTAGTATTCAGGGCTGACTTCTCTTTTACTCAGGCATATGGATTAATCTGGAAAAGGTAAGAGGGTGAAGAAGGTCCTTGACCTTCCTGGACAGACAAGCCAGCTCACCCGTGCAGAAACTAACAGACTACACAGCGTCTTTGGATGGGCCTGCTCTTAGGTCCCAGGAGCCTGAGTGCATTAGGGCCATGAAGCAGTTTAGGACCCATTGCCTTCACTGACCAGTGAGCAGTTAATTACCTCCTTCTTTCCAAGAAGTGTTTCTAAGGTCTACAGACTGAATGTGTCCCCTCCCCCATCTCCATTCAGTCGGTGAAGCCCTACCCCCCAGTGTGATGGTAGGGGGTGGGGGTCTTCAGGAGGTAATTTGGTTTAGGTGATGTCATGAGGGTGAGCTTTGCCATGATGAGGTCAGTGCCCTTAGAAGAAGAGGAAGAGGGACGCCTGGGTGGCTCAGTCGGTTGAGCGTCCGACATCAGCTCAGGTCACGATCTCATGGTTCATGAGTTCGAACCTCACATTGGGCTCTGTGCTAATAGCTCAGAGCCCAGAGCCTGCTTCGGATTCTGTGTCTCCCTCTCTGTCTGCCCCTCCCCCACTTCCACTCTGTCTCTCTCAAAAATAAATAAACATTAAGAAAAATTAAAGAAAAAAAAAACAAAAAAACATTATAAAAAAGAAGAGGAAGAGACCGGAGCCCTTCTCTTTCTGCCATGTGAGGCTACAATGAAAATGTGGCAATCCGCAGGAAGAGAGCTGTCACAAGGAAGCAGACCTGGCAGCACCTTGATCTTGGATTTCTGAGCCTTCGGAACTGGGAGAAATAAATGACTATTGTTGAAGCCACCTAGGTTATGGCAGTTTGTAATAGCAGCCCAGCCCATGCACAGGATGCCAGGCAGCTCTCAGGCACTGGTTCTTGGGAGGGGCTGGCCTGTCATCAGAGTGAAGTCAGCCCCTGTGTGACATCTTGTCTTTGCCATTTATCTCCCCACACCTTTTGGGGTAGGCAGTGTATGTTCTGCTGCCCCCTTTAGATGAGCAGGGAAACGATACAGCCCCAAGTTATGGCAGGAAACGAGATCTTGCTCACCGATGAGGGAGGGAAACTAATGGGAGGGGATGCATGGTTCTCCGGGCCTCACTGCCCCCTCTCTCCGTAAACCTGCTTCTCTGTCGGGTAAAGGAACGAAATTTGGCACAATCCACCCTCCTGCCTGATACGCAACGGCAGCTGCACCCTTTCGGCAGCCAGGTCACCAACCTCACTGCACAGAGCATCCATCCACACCACACATATTCCCTGAGCGCCCACTCCGAACTAGGTGCTATGCTTGCTGCCAGGGATGCCCTGAAGAACGAGACAGACGCGAGTCGTTGCTGAAAGCCAGGATTGAGCCTGCCCTTGTCGCCGGACCCACTTTGCTCTGCAGAATGGGCCGGGTATGCAGTGAAGAATGAAATGAACTTTCCTGTCTGGCTTCCCCTGCAGAGCAGGAACAGCACTGATTTCCTCTGTCAGCGGCTTCGGAAGACAAAGCCTAGCAGGGCAGAGAACCATCCCTAAAACCATGGGTTGGAAAGGTGCACAGTGCCACCGGGAGCATGTGATTTCCCTCCCTCCTCCCTCTCCATTCAGGCACCAAGGAGGCAAGGAGTGGGGGACCCCAAATGTCACTCTCCTTTACGGCCTGTGAGGAAGTCGGTCATCTGCAAAGGGTCCCTTGAGGGCCCCCAGGACCAGTCTTCCCACTCCCTACCCGCTTCCGGCAGCCAGCTCTGAACTATATCCGAAGCAGCCACGTGTAACTGAACCGAGGTAGTATAAAATATCCAAGTTGTTTCCAATCAGTTGGTTTTTTTAAGCCGTCCTACAGAGGAGGCCAGTTTTTTAAAGGGCAGCTTTGCGCATTAGGTAATCATCACTTTCAGCCTCGGAGCTGAATGCCCAGAGCGCATTCTCTTTGGCCCCGGCAGGGAAAGTCAGAAGCCTCTATGCCAGGGTGACCCAGAACCATTATCCTCTCCTGTTAATTTCGCTGATAACAGTTGTGCAGCATCAGGGGCTAACCCCACGTGACAGCCGACTCTTCTTTTATGATGTCTCCTAAAAAAGAGACTTTATAAACCACGGCGAATGCAAAGCAAGCGCTTCCGGTGAAATGCCTGTCCTGTTGGCAGCTCGGTCTCCAAGAGCAGTGCCCCACAGGCACGTGCCTGCAGAGGCTCGACGAGGGTGATGACCTCGGTCGGTTGGTCGGTTTCCGGGAGGGGGAAGGCTGCCTCGGCTGAGTTCTTCAGCGATCGTTAGGGTATCAGTGAGGCCCGTTAAAAAAAAAATGCCCTGACGAGCAGGAGTGAACCATCATGGTTAAAACTTTAGCCTACACGTTTGCATAGCATAATGTAGAAAATGTCACATCACTAGGTTGGGCTGCTGAAACTCATGTGACATTGTGTGGGTCCACTACACTAAATAAACAGTATGTTGTAAAGGAAAGACAAAAAATAAACACCCCCCCCCCAAGCCTGTTTGTATTAATAAGGAAATCACATAACAAAACCCCCTTCTCTCAATGTGGAACTCAGGTACACCCAGGTGGAAGTCTTCTGAGTTGCCACAAACCCTGGGTGTGTTTCTGGAAGCTGTAGATGAACAGCCACCCACAAGAAGGTCAGAAAAGCCAAGCAGGATGAAGTTTTCGATACTAGAACAATGCCTCCGTGCTCCAGATCACCGCCACGCCTCCGCTCAAACTGTTCCGTCTTCTGGGACACTGCATTTGTCCTCTTCCCACTTGGCCAACACCCAGTTGTTCTCAAGGGCTACTCGTGCCCCACAACGTAATCTCGGGATCCGTGTTGGAAAGGATTCATGTCACCGGGTTCTAGGGTTTACTCCCTTCTAAAACTTCGAGCCAGCGTTTGAACACCATTGGTGATGGGAGACTCACTGCCTCCCTGGGATAACCCACTTTAGCTCCATATAGCTTTATTTTTATTAATAATTATGTGATTTATCGAGGGCCCGCTTGTTCCTGACAACTGTCACATCAGGCAATTCTCACAACAACCCTAGGAGGGGAATGTTTTTATTATCTTCTTACCCCATTTTACAAAAGAGGAGATCAAGTATGAGGGAGACTTTCTGTTTCCCTTTAGGAATTCGGTATAGGCAGCCCTGAGCCCATGCCAATGGCTGGGCTCACCCTCCGATGGACTGATTGGCGGTGGAGAGAATAACAGGCCAATAGTCAGGAGGCCCGGGTGCTGGTTCCAGCTCTGCCACCTACCAGACCAGTCCTGTCCCCACTCTCTGGCCTGTCTCCCCGTGTGAACTAGATGGTGTGTGCAATGACCACCCTGTGATTCTGCCCAGCTAAGTGCCAGAGCTCTACCAGGTCACAGGAGTGATGGGGAAGACAGGGAAGAGGAAGTCCATTACTCAGCCCCGAGGCACCCACCCAGCAAGCAGCGAAGGTCCCCCAGAATGCTGTAGGACAGGAGCTAGAAATGACCCGTGGGGCATAACTTCTGTAGGCGTCCCTGGTCTCTTCATCCCTGATGTTCCCGAGTCTGGCAGTAAGCAGAAATTCTGCACCATTCCTAGTCTTCCAGCCTCTAACCTTTCAGGACCTCTCTCAATGTTTATAGCAAAGGGTTTCACCCAACATTGTTGAGAATCTCCAGAGATTTCCCTGGGAAACTGGCTAGCTCACCAAGGAAGTTAGGAACCTGGTCTGGGTTCAGCCTTCACCACTGTCTTGGACACTTTTTTATTCATTTATCTCACACGCATTGTGTGTGTGTGTGTGTGTGTGTGTGTGTGTGTGTGTGCGCGCGTGGTGTGTGTGGCACTGGGGGGCGGTGGGGTCATGTCCTGGGCACTGTGCTGGACATCATTTCCAATGATGAACAAACTGGACCCAGTTTCTGTCCATAGGGGCCTACCGTCTTGCTGAAGAGGGGGTGATTAAGCAGATAATCACACAAAACTCTGATTAAAAATTGTGATAAGTGCCATAAAGAAAAAGTGCACACAGAGTGCTAACAGGGAAAACTAACTTTAATGTGAGGGTGACTTTCAATCAGGGAGGGCATCCCGGAGGAAGTGGCATTTAAACTAAGACCTGAGACATTCAGGAAAGGGGACTAGGAGAGGCTGCTCCAAGCAGGGGTAACGTTCGGCCTGATTTTTTTTTTTTAATTTTTTTTTCAACGTTTTCTATTTATTTTTGGGACAGAGAGAGACAGAGCATGAACGGGGGAGGGGCAGAGAGAGAGGGAGACACAGAATCGGAAACAGGCTCCAGGCTCTGAGCCATCAGCCCAGAGCCCGACGCGGGGCTCGAACTCACAGACCGCGAGATGGTGACCTGGCTGAGGTCGGACGCTTAGCCGACTGCGCCACCCAGGCGCCCCACGTTCGGCCTGATTTTTATATGCTGCGTTTGGTAGTGTAGGGATCAGCTTCTCGGCCCCAGCTCTGGCTCCCTCTGTAACTTGGTATGTGTCACCTACCTTCTCTGGGTCCCAGGGTTTTGTTCTTTGTTTTGTTTTTCCTCCATCTGTAAAATGGAGATCTGCTACTTCATGCAAACGTCATGATGCTCAAATGAAAGCAATGGCTAAGGTATCACCCTGAAAAGTCTAATTCCACACAAATAAATGTAAGGGATCTTACTATGGGCCCTTCCCCTTGGATTCATCGCATCTGTGAAAGTGGGATTGTCTGCGGGAGAACTTCACTTGACATTTAGAAAAATGACAGTCAACTGGGTTTTCCTTTTGTGGATCCCCCACTTTATGCACAATATACCCAGATTATGTACTGGCGTATGAAGGGGGGTGCACAGGGGTTGGAGACCTGGTCCCAGGCGACCTTGACAGGGAAAAGCCAACAGACGTGTGATGGAGGAAAGGGGCTTATTCAACAACCCGCACCGACAGCCCTTCTCCCTTCTTTTCCAGATGCGCCTCAAAACGCTTTGCCAAGAATTCTAATGAGAAACAGACTGTCTCGTTCCGTCCTTCACCTGCAGATTTCTGAGCAGAGATATTGTGGCCGCTTCGGCTAAGAGTCCAAGCGTGCTTTGTTTTCAATCCTCCCCTTGTAGGAATCGGGCCTTTGAGAATCGGAGAAAGCATTTCAGATTTTCCCTTCCTTTCTTCTTCAGCCAAAAAGCACAGGGTCAAAATATGAAAGAGAGAAAACCCAGGACATTTGGTGGAAACGCTGGGGCTAATCACCTACCGGAAACCCTGGTAGTTAATTAACAAAACGCTTACGTTGAAAGAAAACAGAGGGATCCCAGTTTGCCTAGATTGCGGTTTATTCTGTCCTGTGAATGCCCATGTTTGCAGTCCCCCCCTCCCCCCACACACTCACAGACACGGCGTGGGTCAGTGAATCTATTGTGAAGTAAAGAAAAAGGCAAGACCTTAGCCAGAAAAATGCAAAGGTGGGGTTTGTCCTTTTAACCTGGAACAGAGGTTATAAAAGAGATTTGCTAACTCCTACCATCTTGGATCGGGAATCTTCATAACTGCTTAGGATTCTAAAACAAACGTGGTCTTCGCTCCTGCCTTTTTGGCCTGAAATCCAAGCCTGCCTCTTCACAGCCGGCCCTGCTCTCCCTGGGGCCTGTTTCTCCCTGTCTTGTTTGTTTGCTCTGCTTCCCACAGCCTTGGCCTGCTCCAGCCTGCAGAGCAAGCAAGGGGGCTCTCCGAGGCACTTCCTCCAAGAAGCCAGCACAGACCTTGGCTCCCTCCTTCTGGGTCTGCCTGTTAACTCTGGAACCATCATTCTTTTTTTATTTCCCATGTCATCCTGTCTCTTAAAAAAATAAAATCCTTACTTTGTAAAAGCTTCCATTCTCATGGGCAATCAGGATAGTGGTTTGCTAAAAAAAAAAATGATTTGAGCTGCAATCAGTCTAAGTGATGGGAAAACCCAGTTCTTTACTTCCTGTTGGCTCTGTCCTCCCAAAATTCACTCCCAAGCACCCCACTCCTTTCTATGACAGCGATGTGCTCTTTGAACCGAGTTTCATCCACAGCCAGGTTTGCCAAGACAAATCTTCACCTGGGAGGAACTTCCCTCAAAGCCTGTACTAATAGTGTGCCATCCATCAAATGAATGCTCTAAGGATAAAAACTATTGGGGAAAACATTTCTATGCTAAAGGTACACACACACACACACACACACACACACACACACAAAAAGCCACAAGCAAAACTGAGTTTTTCATGTGTTTTCAAAAGTACGGACCCAAACATCACATCAAAGATAAAACTGCTTGCTTAAAAAAAAGGAAGGGGGAGGGGAACATTCCAGAATGTGTATGGTTTTGAGGGTGAGAAGGAGCTTTCCGGCAAGGTGACCTGCCTCCCTGTGGGAACCTGAGCAACCCACTGAGTATCCAAGAGCCTCGGTGGTCTTATCTGAAGATCGCAACAAGGCTCCTCCCCGCCAAGGGTTCTTATGAGGACTCAATGGGATGATGCTTGTGAAAGTTCCAGTGCAGTACTGGTTTTGTAAGTGTTCCTCAGCCTCTTGTTGGTTACTGTTCTGCATTGTCTAAATTTTCCATGATGTGCATTTTACCCCGAGCATGGGAAAAAAGAAGTTTAAAATACTAACAACAAAAATATGATCCATGTTATAGGAACATTTCAAACAAGGCGATGTTACCCAGATTAGATGCCATATCTGGGGTGGAAAAAAACTTCCAAAGGCATCCTAAAGCTTTAGTAATAGCTGGCCTAAAAATTATTTTGTCCTGCCAATAACTCAGCCTCAGACTCAATCTGCCATGTTAGAGAGAAGGTTCCATTTCTTGACTGTGGCTACTCTAGGCAGCACACTTGAAGGATGCTGTTGCCTCCCACAGTGACAGGAAGAGCTTTCCTGTTTGCTTCGAAAGATGCCCCAGCAGGCCTAATCTGTCTGAGAAAAGAGGGTGCCCCCCACATCCTCGGAACCAGAATGGCAAAGATCCTCTCATTAAACTGTTTCATTAGCATCCTTTTGTAACCCATTAAGCCCTTAACAACGGCTTTGAGGAGTTCCACCTGGTTTCCATCAAGATTTCAACTGTAAGCCAGCACAAACATGTGTGATAAGTTGATGCTAAAATACCATGACATACTCCTTGGATTTACTAGCATTTAATAAATGAAGGAGAAAGCTTTGCCTTTTATAGCCCTGAGCCTCCCGGGCCCAAAGCAGACATAGAAGTTACCTCCTGCTAAGCATTCATTACCCACTGCTTCCAGATCCAGAGACTAAGCACCTCAGGCCACTGTGCTATTGAGGACAGGAGGACCTCTCTCTTTGGGAGTGGCAGGTCCAGTGTTCTCAGCCCTGACTGTAGCTCAGCATCAACTGGGGGTGTTTTGAAAAAGCGCCCAGGCCCAGGCCCTGGCCCCAGAGATTCAGATTTAGTTGGTCTGGGGGCACCCAGGGAGCCATAATATTTAACAGCTCCCCAAAGGCCTGTCATGTGTAGACAAGATTGAGATGTCCTCGAAATGATTCGGACCAGGAGCGGTGTATTGTAGTGGGAAGAACATGGACTTTGGAGGGAGGGAGCAATAGATTTGAATTCACCATTTGAAAAGGATTGTTATCTTAGTTTCTTAAATCCTTTGAGTATCAGTTTCTTCATTTCCAAAGTAGAGTTAATAATATCGATCTCATAAGGCTGATGTCAGGATCAAGTAAAATAATACACTTAAACTTCAGAGTACTGGGTCTTAGGGCAGGTGATCACGAGGTGTTAAGTATTGTTATTAATGAGCTAAATGTGAACAGCTATTTCCTTACATTCCAGTTTCTTCAGGAGAATGTAGTAATTCAGCCGTCATCTTGTGAGGCTAACAAAGCCTTTTTCCTTCCATCAAAGTGCCTATCATAAGAGAGGCAAGCTTAACATTGTGTTAGAAATTCTAGCCAATGTAATAGTGCAAGCAGAAGAAATGAAATGTAGAGATTGCAAAAGAAAATATTTGCAGATGGCATAAATGTCTACGTAGAAAATCCCAAGCACTGGTAAAGAATACAGTTAGAACTAGTAGGTGTAGCAGGGTTGGAGGACACAAGGTCAATAGACAAAACGAGTTGTATTTCTATAGGCTAGCAAATGAACCACTGAAAATTTAAATTAAAAAAAAAAAAAAAAAAAAAAGAAACAGTATCACTTATAGCACCAAAGCAACAAAATCCATGAAATACTTAGGTGTAAATTTTACAAAATATAGGCAGGATTTGTATGCTGAAAACTACAAACCACTAATGAAAGAAACCAAAGAAACCTAAATGAGGGAAGTCATATGCAGGCTGGAGGACTAACTATCTTTAAGATAGCAATTCTCCCTGGAGTGCCTGGGTGGTTCAGCCGGTTAAGCCTCTGACTTCAGCTAAGGCCATGATCTCACAGTTTGTGGATTCGAGCTCTGTGCTGAGAGTTTGGAGCCTGGAGCCAACTTCAAATTCTGTCTCCCTCTCTCTCTGCCCCTCCCCTCCTTGTGCTCTCTCTCTCAAAAAAAAAAAAAGAAAAAAAAATAAGATAGCAATTCTCCCCAAATTGACTGATAGATTTCATGTAATCCTAATTAAAATCCCAGAAGACTTTTTGTAGAAATCAACAAACTGATTCTAAATGTGTATGGCAAGCCCCAGGATCTAGAATAGTCAAAACAACTGAAAAAGAAAAATGAAGTTAGAGAATTCATACTATCTTCTTTCAGAACTTACTATGGAACTAGAATAATCAAGATCAAGTATTATTGGCAAACAGAACAAAGAAAAGAGTCTAGAAAGAGCCCCAAATGCATATGGTCAACTGATTTTTGATAAAGTTACCAAAGCAATTCATGGAAAAAGAACGCTTTTTTTTTTAATAAATACATTGTGCTGAAACAATTGGATATCCATTTAGAAAAAAGAAACGAAACTCAATCCTTGATCCATATTCCATACCTTACACAAAAATTAACTCAAAATGCATCAAAGACTTAAATGTCAAACCTACTACTATAAAATTTGTAGCAGAAAATACAGAGAAAAGTCTTTGTAACATGGAGTTAGACAAAAATTTCTTAGATATGGCACCAAAAGCACAATCCATAAAAGAAAATGTATAAATCAGACTTCATCAAAATAAAAACTTCTGCTCTGCAAAACAAAACAAAACAAAACAAAACAAAACACTGCTAAGAAAATAAAAAGACAAGCCACAGTCTAGGAGAACATTATTGCAAAACACATCTGACAAAGGACTTGTTGTATTCAGAATACATAAAGGACTCTCAAAACTCAATAAGAAAACAAACAACCCATTTAAAAATATGCAAAAGATCTGAACAGGCAGCTCACCCAAGAGCATATAAGAAGACAAATAAGCATATGTAAACATGCTCAGCATTGTTAGTTTTTAGGGAAATTCACATTAAAACTGCACACCTGTAAGAATGACTAAAATTTTGGGGCGCCTGGGTGGCTCAGTCGGTTAAGCCTCTGACTTCAGCTCAGGTCATGATCTCGCGGTTCGTGAGTTCGAGCCCCACATTGGGCTCTGGCTCATAGCTCAGATCCTGGAGCCTGCTTCGGATTCTGTGTGTCTCTCTCTCTGCCCCTCCCCCACTTGTGCTCTGTCTCTCTGTCTCTCAAACGTGAATAAATGTAAAAAAAAAAAAAAAAGAACTACTAAAATTTTTTTGTAAATTGACCATAGCAGGTCCTAGTGAGGCCAAGAAGCAGCTACAATCCCATACATCACTGGTGGGGATGCAAAAATGGAGTAAACACTTTGGAAAACAATTTGGTGGCTTCTTATAAAGTTGCAGAAGCGCTTATCCTTTGCCCCAGCAATCCCACCTTTAGGTGTTTATCCAAGAGAAATGGAAACTTACTTTCACATGAAAACCTGTACTGAGAAAAATCTCAAGTTCTTTTGCTTTGGGCTGTGATTCTCTTTTTCTGCTGACCATACCCAATTCATAGAGCATTTTAAAAGTCAGCATGTAGCTTAGTGGACAAAAGTCCTTCAAAAGAGGCCCATGGGGGACAAATTATAAAATGGGTTTTTGGTGGTGAAAAATTTGCGAATGTCCAGACTTAGCCACACATGTGAGGGAGATGAACGAATGTGATCTTTTGGGAGGGTCTGAAAACGCAAATAAGCTTTTACTTGCCCAGGATAGCTTAGCGTCATTCCCTGAGTAAAGGCAGGGAACCCTTCCCACCCCCACCCCAGATGTCCTCAGATCTGTGGGAACTCCAGATCAGACCTGTGTGTAAGCTGGAGACTGGCAAAAACACAATCCCCTGGGTTCTGGTACCCCGGGGATATCAGCCCCCTGCCTAGAGCACCTTCTCTCTCTGCGTGGGAGATGCCTAAGGAAAAGAAGTACATTTCCAGGGCCAAACTTGAACTCCTTTGTTGACAACCAATCCATCATAACAAGTAAGTTTAGGGTTTTGCACGGACCAACACTAGGAACAGTGACAGGGAGCCCTGGCCGAGGTGGGAAAATGTGGGAGATTCTAACAGCAACATTAGACCCACCGGTACTCGGGCCAGCCAACGTGCCCTCCCCTGCTCAGCTTGCACACAGCTCAGAGGAGCTTAACAGGATTAGGAGTAAATACCTTGTTGTTATTTTTAACATAGCTCAACTCTCTAGTAAGTCTCTCTATTGTCCCTGCCAGTAACCTTCATAAAGGGAGGCATCCACCCTTAGAGACGAAACAGGCAAGACCGGGCCAATGATTTGTCTGAGATCTCACCCAGTGGCCCAGGGAGTTCAGTACCTAAAAAAGAGACTCGTCATCTTCAACATTTGTGCCTTTTATGGCATGGTAGAAGGTTTATGGGCTTCGAAGCCAGAGAGGGCTGGATTTGAATAATGATTCTGCTACTTAGGAGCCTTGTCTTTGAATCTCAGTTTTCTTTTTTTTCCCTATAATTAAAAAAAATGTTTATTTTTCAGAGAGAGAGAGAGAGACAGAGCATGAGCAGGGGAGGAGCAGAGAGAGGGGGAGACACAGAATCCAAAACAGGCTCCAGCTTCTGAACTGTCAGCACAGAGTCCAACATGGGACTCAAACTCATGAACTGTGAGTGAGATCATGACCTGAGCCGAAGTCGGACACGTAACCAACTGAGCCACCCAGGCACCCCTGAATCTCAGTTTTCTTTAAAATGAGGATAATATTCCTTCCCTCACAAAACTACTATAGAGATTGATTAGAGATAATGAATGGAGAGTCCTTGACATGGGATTTATCACTTACTAGATGCTCAATAAATTTTAGACACACACACACACACACACACACCCATACATATATTTACAATTTAATTAATAAATAATTAGCAGAAAAACAAGATGTATACTTTCCCTTTTGAATGCTTCTGGGATTGGCTTGTATCTTTTTTTTTTTTTTTTAAATTTTTTTTTTCAACATTTATTTATTTTTGGGACAGACAGAGACAGAGCATGAACGGGGGAGGGGCAGAGAGAGAGGGAGACACAGAATCGGAAACAGGCTCCAGGCTCCGAGCCATCAGCCCAGAGCCTGACGCGGGGCTCGAACTCCCGGACCGCGAGATCGTGACCTGGCTGAAGTCGGACGCTTAACCGACTGCGCCACCCAGGCGCCCCTTGGCTTGTATCTTTTAATTGCTGTTAGCCGAAATTTGCTAGTAGCAACCATAGGAATGAGTCGTGACATGCTTGTCATCGAGGGACTGTGCAAACTTAGCCAGTCTGAGTAGATCACGGAACCGAGCGCCATGAGAGGCTGGTGTGTCTAATTGGTGCCTTGTGGTAGATTGTCACTAGACATTACACACCCATCTGTCAAAAGTGTCTGGCTGACTTTCAAATTTCCAGTGATATGTAATTCAATTACAGAGAAAATGAATCCATGAGTTTAACCAAATAGGAAATGCACATAAAATGTGGCATATTAACTGTCTTTATTAAGTATACTCAGGATGTCCATTCGTGGGAAGAGACTTCATACATCGACACTTCTTTTACAGTGTTTGCCTCAACTGGGAGGAAACTAGATCCTGAATGCGAAGATTGATTCTAGATGGTGATATTAAAAAGGAAGATGGTGTGTGATTGCATTGATAAATATGTACACTGTTATTAGTTTTTAAAAATGGTATGATTTGGTTTGACAGTTCTTTTTTTCTAAAAATCTATATGAAATTGATGATGCATCTTATAACTGATGGCATCTTATAACATTAAATATGATAATACTAAGCCACCTCTCCCACTCCTAGCTGGTACCACACATGCTCTTATTTTCTGTGACAGAGGCTGATAAGGCTGATTCAAAATTAGCAGTGTAAGGCCAAATATATGGCCAATGAACACATCTAATGTCATTAACAATCAGGAAAACACAGAGATCACTATGAGATACCATTTTATAGCCACTAATTTGGGCAAAAAAACGTCTTGGGTGGCTCAGTTGGTTAAGTGTCTGACATCAGCTCGGGTCATGATCTCAAGGTTTGTGAATTTAAGCCCCACGTCGGGCCATCTGCTGTCAGCACAGAGTCTGCTTGGGATCCTCTCTCTCCCTCTCTCTCTGCCCCTCTCCTGCTCAAGCTCTCTCTCTCAAAAATAAATAGACATTAAAAAAAAATTAAAAAAATATAAATGTCAGACAATACCAAGTGTTGGAATGTGGATTCACAAGATTTCATATATATTCCTTATGCTTTAGAATACAGTTTGGTATTTTCTTATCAAGTTGAACATGCACATGTACTATGACCCAGCAATTGCATTCCTGGTGCCAGAGTGTCTTGTGTACGGACATCAAGAATCACACACAAGAAAGTGGCTAGTTTAGCTTGCAACTCAAGCAATCACACGGATGGCTTTTCTCTACATCATCGTATTTCACCATGCAGAAGGGCTTTTCGTGTGCTTCTTATCTTGTGACACAGAATATTAGAGACCTACACTCAGGGATTAAGGTTTAACAGAATTCATCATTTCTACTGTTTCATCAAGATACAGTCTTTAGTGAAACTGCCAAATTTTTCTGAGAATGTATGATAAGGAGAAAGACAGTGACTACCTAGTTCAATTGAGCGTCACTGCCTTGATGTGTGCTAAGTCCCCTGCAGTTTTACCCATATCTGCTCCTGCACCATCAGTGCAAATGTAAATAAAGTGCAAATGTCAATAAAGGCAAATAACGTCTTAGGGTTATTATGAAAATAGTTTTGACCTTGCAGATTTCCTGAAAGGATCTTAGGCACCTACAGGGGCAGACCACCCCCTAAGAATGCTGCTGCATGGTGTTCCACTATATGAATATACCACAATTCATTTATTCTAATGTTGGTGAACATTGGGGTAGTTTCCAGTTTGAGGCTATTACAAATAGTGTGTAGCAAGCTTTTTAAATAAATTTTTCTCCCTGCTATATAAACAAATGTTCTTAATCCAGAGCCTGACATACTAGACATTTAATATACTCTGATCATTGCAAGTATTTTACAGAGATGTCCTCATTATTTTCTGTTTAGGATTCCCCTCCCCTATTCCATATAAGTCACAGTTGGCTCTCTATGCCTACAGGTGATCATGACATTTTTTCAAAAAGCCATAGAAAGAAATGAAGTAGTAACATTAGAAAAGATAGAAACTAGGAGTGCCTGGGTGGCTCCATTGGTTAAACGTCCAACTCTGTCTGCTCAGGTCATGGTTCGTTAGTTTGAGCCCCAAGAGCCGGGGATTCCCTCTATCTCTCTCTCTCTCTCTGCGCCTCCCCCGCTCTCTCTCTGTCTCTCAAAATAAATAAAATCTTTAAAAAAACACAGATAGGAAACAGGAAATTAACCTCTTTCTTTCCTTCATCCTGATCCCCCAGGACACTGCTAAACTTTTCCCTAGCTTAGGAGCAGGGATAAAACACCTAGAAAAACTGCTACCCATTCCCCACAGGAAGCAGCTCTCAGCCAAGACTCTGGGAGAACGGCCCAGGTCTGTCCCTTGAGGACTCTGGGCCTCCCTTCCCCAGACTGTGGGAGTGAGAGGGTCCTGCTCTTTGCCCCCTGGCAGTCAGAATGTGGAGATGGGATCCGAGTCTCTACCATTTGGGACCTAGACCTCGGAAGGAAAGATGCCAAGGTGCAGGGACGGTTGGGAGATCATTCCTGGCAGTAGTGTTTCCATGACATGCCTTTCATCTGTTGGCTGCCGCCCTGCCTTTCTTGGTTCCTATCTGTTTTCCAAGCCTGCTTTCTCCAGATTTCCGGCTAATTTTGTGAGCACCCCAGGGGTCTCCCTATAGAGCTCTTCTTTGCTCAAGTCAGCCTACGAGTTTCTGTTACTTGCACCTGATGACCCTGAGCCACTCCACGCCTTCAGCGGAAGCCTATTGTCAATATCCTCTCTCGGGAGCAGGTAGGGGCCAGGCCTGCCACCCAGGGGCAGTCTTAGGGGCCACCAACATGTTGGGGTCAGCTCTTTCACTCCTCACTTCCAGCCCCATTAACTGCTCCAGGCCTTGCCTGGGCACATCATCTGCCTCTTACCTGGGCCGCACCCCGCTGCAGACTAACAGGCCATTATGTCCGCCGAGCCTCCTTTGCACCCACAGGCATTAGTCATGACCACCTTCACTCTCTTGGCACTTGTGCTCGCCTCCAACAGTGGCTGAATCACATTTTCATGCACGTGTTTGTTTACCCATTTGTTGTCCCACTGCCTCTGCTCTCCTCGGGGCTGTGGGCTACCAGTGACTGATTCATGGGTGGTGACCCAGGAAACAGTTTACACCTTACCTGACCCCAGCACAAAAACGCCCAGGACTGAAGGACAAATGTGGTCTTCTCGCACTCTCACGCTTCCCACGGGGCTGAAGAACATAATTCTACGAAGAGGGGTCACTTTAGAAGGGAAGGTTGGCTTTCCCGGAATAAAGCCGGGTTTGCTTGGGAGAAGGTATTTCCTTAGATTCTCAGAGATATTTCCTAGCAGCACAGCTGGGAGTCTGGAATCAGCCACCAGCTCTATGTCCAGCATAAGAGAGTGGCTCCAGGAGACCCTCCCTGGAAACTCAGGACCCAGGAAGCATCTGGGTGGAGTGAAACATATTTTCCTAGAGGTAAAAATCTCATGTGACTGCCCACCCACGTGGGTGCATTTCCATGCCTAAGTCTACCCCAGAGTCCTGTACCTGCTGGAGAAAGCCAGCAAGCTCAGTGAGGAGTGACAGTGATATTGTTTGGAGGCTTCTCTCTGCTCTCAGGTAAAGCTTGCTTTACCTGCCTGTGATCCCTCGGAGTGAAGCATTCGAGATGGCAATGTCAGCGTCACACCTGGGCCCCCTCCTCCAGAGGCATCCTTGGCCCCTGGGGCTGCCTGGCCTGCTGGGAGCCTTACTTGCCCTCGACCAGCTGAAGGGCCCATTCACTGTAAAGGTTCAGGATGGTCCCGGGCTGGCCTCCTCCCATCGCTGCGCAATTAGAGAGGCCCCCAAAGGTCACCCAGGCCTACGCCTCACAGGACTCCCCAAAGTTCTCCCATCCCTGGTCTGGGCAGAGAGCTGTTTCCCAGAGGCGGCTTTACCAGGGAGAGCAGTCCCTTTGGGCCCCCAACATGAGGTTAGCTCCCTTTCTGGCTGTAACCAGATCCCAGGAAGACGCAGGGGTTATCACACCGTGGCCGAAAGGTCAGAAGGTCTCCTTCCCACAGGGCATGTTATTAAATAACCCACTGAGTGGCCATGATCACATCACAGGAAGAATATCAAAGTCTAGTCTTGCCCACCGAGGCTCTTCAGATTACCAAGGGCAGCCTCCTCACTCCCAGAAACCAGAGGGCAGAAGGCCCAGGAGAATCACTTAAATGGGGGGGGGGGGGCTCTTTAGGAGAGAGAATTCAAATCCAACAGACTGCTCAGCTGATTAAAACTTGGAACTGGTACCGTTCTAACCTCAAAGAATGATGCTCCCAGGACTCCAGGCAGATGGGCCACCAGAGATCAAACGAAGGTGAGGAAGGGGCCCTCAGGTCCCCACGGCTGTGGGCTCCAGTGCCCTGTATCTCTCCCGCCCCCCCCCCCCCCCCCCACCGCCCCAAACAGCACATCGTGCAGAAGAGAGAACCCTGGGCTGACATGGAGAGATCTGGGGCCGGGGTCACTCTCCCTGGGGTGACCTTGAACACTCTCACTCACCCACCAAGCCTCAGCTCCCTCTTCTCAGGAGGCAGGCAGCTGTGTAACCCGACACCCGGGGAGACAGGTGTGTGGTCAGGTGTGAAGTGTAAAGTGAAGCACAGAGTGAGCTACCAGCTACGTGAGTGTTATTTTTGCTTGCTGAGTGTGGCCATCCCTGGGAGGCCACATGTGAGGCCTTGGGAGGTGGCATGTAGACGATGCCAGGCTGGCAGGGAATGTGGGCCACGGGGGACCTGGCAGGGCCTGTGATCCCAGACAGTGCGGCCAGGAGCTAAGTGTCTGAGTAAGGGAATGTGGGCAAGCCTGAAGGTGTGGACGTCCTCTCCTTTGAAGGGTCCGAGTGGATCGCTAAGGGCACCCCCAATTTCAGGACTGGATGTGCCGCGAGCCCACAAGCCCACGCAGGAGCTGGGAAGCAGGAGGGGGCGGGGCCCAGAGTCCGAGGTGGGGGTGGGGCTGCCAGGGCCACCGTGGTGCCTTGAGCACCCGCCGGGATGGTGCTGGCTACAGCCATACCCACTCGGTACTGCTGACTTGCTGGGTCACAATGAGCTCCTGTGCCTTTAAAACCTTTTGACATCTCTGCGATTGGAAACAGAGCTCCCCAGCGGAAGGCCGGCAGTAGCTCTGGAATGCTGTTCTAATATAAAACTCTCGCTCTCAGTGGATTTCAGTGATACTCCCAATGTCAGGCTTTGGAACAAAATCACCTATTATGGTCCTGGAAGAGGCCCCAGATTCTCTGGGCTGATCCTTCACCCGTGTGGGTTAGCCAGAACAGAGCTCTTTTCCTCTCAGGCTGTGCAGACCGTCTTCCACCCTCGGCTGAGAGTGGCCCCGAGATTTCCACTGGGATCCAGGATAAGGGCATCAGGGCCGGGGAGGGAGTCGCAGCAATATTGCTCAAAGGGCTCATCCAGCCCCGCCCCTCCAGGCACACCTCGCCCCGGCCCCCCCCCCCCGCCCCCCGCCACCATGGGCTGGCAAAGCCTGGCCGGGCAGCCGGGTCTCCCTCCACTCACCCATTCCTTCCACCACCTCCGGTCGCCTCCCTCCCCAGGCCAGACGGTCAGAGGTTTGTGCCCAGGTTGCATGCGCACGAAGCGGGGTTCAGCCTGGACACCCCAGCTCCTCGTGGCCAGTCAGCTCCGTGATGGGAAGGTCCATTCTTCCCACCTCATTACCACCTGAGGACTCTCCAGGTGCTCCCCTCCTCCGGCTCCAGAGTCTGAGAGAGAGGGGTTAAATCCAGGCCTGCTGTTTGAGGGCTGTGGTCACCTGGGGCAAATTGTTAGGCTTTTCAAGTCCTCACTTTCCTCCTGTGGAAAAGGGGAATAGTAATCCTATACATTTCAGAGATTTTTTTTTTTTTAATTTTTTTTTTTACGTTTATTTATTTTTGGGACAGAGAGAGACAGAGCATGAATGGGGGAGGGGCAGAGAGAGAGGGAGACACAGAATTGGAAACAGGCTCCAGGCTCTGAGCCATCAGCCCAGAGCCCGACGCGGGGCTCGAACTCACGGACCGCGAGATCGTGACCTGGCTGAAGTCGGATGCTTAACCGACTGCGCCACCCAGGCGCCCCTACATTTCAGAGATTTAAATGAACGAATTGAAATATAGCAGCCCAGCTCAGGAGCTCTCAGCGCATGGTCCAGGGGCCTTAGAGAGTCCCCCCAAACCCTTGGACGGCTGTGAGGTCAAAACTATTTTCATGAAAATTCTGAGCTATCGGGGCACCCAGCTGGCTCAGTCGGAAGAACACGTGGCTCCTGATTGTGAGGTAGTGAATTTGAATTTTGATGGATGTAGAGTTTACTTAAAAAAAAAAAAAAAAAAGACTGGCACCTGGGTGGCTCCGTTGGTTAAGCATCCAACTCTTGATATGGGCTCAGGTCATGATCTCACAGTTCATGAGTTCAAGCCCTGTGTCGGGGTCCTCATTGACAGCGGGGAAGCTGCTCGGGATTCTCTCTCTCCCTCTCTCTCTGCCCCTCCCCTGCTCGTGCTCACTCTTTCTCTCTCCCTCAAAATAAATAAACAAACACTAAAAATTTTTTTTTAAAAAAGAAGAAAATTCTAAGATATTCTTTGCTTTTTTCACCCTCACAAGGGTACAGTAGAGTTTTCCAAAGGCCACTGGCTCTGGCAGCTAGGAGAATGTGTGCTGGGTTTTCTTGTTTTTGAATTGTTCTCAGTTTTGATTTATAAAGTGGTAAATGTCAATAGATGGGAACCCACCCATACAAAAGCTCTGGGGGCATCAATAAGTTTTAAGAGTGTAAAGGGGTCCCGAGACCAAACGTTTGAGAACCTCTAGCCTGGCATGGCACCAGGTGCATAGGAGATCTTCCATTCATTGCCCCCGGGTCATCGTCCTCACCTTGTGTCCCCATTTCTTGATTGATTCAGTGGGTGCCATCTCTGTACCATCAAGGATGTGTTCTCTTATTCATTTCTTCCCAGCCCCAACCTGAGCCTTCCCGTGTTGAAATATTCTAACTACTCAGCCCGATGCCTTGGTAATGGTTCCTTTTCTGCAGATCAGCCTATTTTTCTGTCATTCGTAAGTGGATGGCCTGAGCTTCACATGCTCACCAAGGACAGAGGTATTAACATGGTTGTAAGTTACAAAGTCTATTTGTGCAGCTCTAAATGTTTTCTCTCTTTTTTAAACTAATTAACTTTTTGAGAGAAAGCGAGCATGTAAGCAGGGCAGGGGAAGGGGGGGGGGACAGAGGATCTGAGGTGGGTTCTACACCTACAGCAGAGAACCCCACGGGGGGCTCGAACTCATGAACCGTGAGATCGTGACCTGAGCTGAAGTTGGATGCTTAACTGACTGAGCCACCCAGGGATCCCTAAAATGTTTTCTTTCTTTATAAACTGACCTTCAGAGGTTTTGTTGTCTCTTCTGTTGTCTCTATTGATGTTCTGAGCTGATAACTTCCTGGAAGGCACCTAAAAGGACTTAAAACTTGGCTGACAGCATTCCAGTGATCGTACCTTGACAGGCATTATTGGTGTCTCGTGTCCAGTCGACTGACACAGGCCCTGCAGGGCCCTGCTTCCTGGCCGGGCTCAGGGCTGCTGGTACCTCCCATGAGAGCACAGGGCAGGATCTTCATGTGGGCAACCAAGAGCCTCGACAGAGAGATCTTCCATCATCTTAGCTCCCAGATGATGCTGTCACCTTCACTTACCTTTCATCAGCTGAACAGGGAGGCATATTTGGAGACTGGAGTTAAGTGGCTCCGTCTTTCTGAATTAGTTCAGTGATATTTTGGTGCCTTTATTGGTTGGCAACCTGGACAGCTGGCCTGGTACTTAATTTGGTTCTGTTAAGAATAAAAGCTATGATGTCTATTAGGTTTTTCTGAAATGCTGACAGTGGCTTGTGGACATCCCTTCTCTTCCATTATTCCCCAGTTGGGAACACCTCCGTACCAGCTTCTCCATAATATTGACCTTCTTTCAGGAAAGTTGAGGCTTCAGTAGGGATCAGAGGTGATACTCCATAGCACTGAGATACTCCATAGCAATTTCTGAAAGCCTTTCTGGTCCCGTCATGCAGAGCAGAACATGGTAGAAATTAGAGATAAGTTGGATCCATTAAAAAAATTCCAGGGCCCCCACAGCAAGTTGGGTCCAATGGAGTAGAATCCAGGTGTAGAGGAAGGAGGGAGGGGTTACAGATAAGGTGTAAAAAAGTCAGCAGAGATCAAAGAAGTACTTAGGGTGCTTGTGTTAGCTTTCTAGGGCTGCTGTGAAAAACTACCAGAGATTGGGTGACTTCACAAAGAAATGTATTTTCTCATGGTTCTGGAGGCCAGAAGTGCAAGATCAAAGTGTGGGTAGGGTTGGTTGCTTCTGAGGGGTGTGAGGGAAAGATCTGTGCCAGACCCCTCTCCTTGGCTTGGAGACGGCCATCTTCTCCCGGTGCTTCCTCATATGATCTTCCCTCTACCCGTGACTCTGTGTCCACATTTCCCCTGTGTAATCATAACACCAGTCATCCCGGATTAGGGCCCACCCAAATGACTTCATGTTAATTTGATTACCTCTGGGAGTACCCTATTTCCAAATAAAGTCATATTCTGAGGGGGTTAGGACTTTAACATAGAAATGTCAGTGGCGGGGGCGGGGAGGGGACACAATTCAACCCGTAATAGTGCTTATGATAAAGAAAAAATGCAGCTCTGTCATGATCTCATTATGTAAGTACTAGGCATCTGCATAAACACGGACCCAGCACATGTAGGAAAAGTTGGTCGGTCAGATGTTCATATCTGGGTGGTGGAATTTAAGTTGATTTTTATTAGTGTGCTTTCTTGTAGTTTAACATTTTTTACCTTGAATATAGGTTAGCCATATAGTCTGGTAAATATTCTGATAAATAAAGAGTTATCAGAAAAAAAAGAGTAAAGGTTGCAGAGTCAGACTGCCCGGACTCAAATCCTGCCCTTGTCCCTTTGTATCTCTGTACCTTTGGGTAACGTACTGAACCTCCCTGTGCTTCAGTCTCCTCATTTGGAAAATGGGAATGGTAAGTTGTACCTCGCAGGGTTGTATGAGGGTTGTGTACATGAATATATGCCAAGTGCTCACTGCAGACATGACAAAAACCTGAGCTGTTGTTCATTTATTGCAGCGATATTTCTGAGTACTACGTCTACAACTGTAGACAGACATATGTGCACTATACCATAGTATAATAACGGTTAGCTCATAGCAAGCCCTTTCGACGGGCCAGGTAATAGTCTAGGCCTTTCATGTACACTTGTGCATTCAAATCTCACCAACACTCCTGGACATAGGTACTAGTTCTATTTCTCTTTTGCAAGTGGGGAAACCAAGCCACGAAGGCTATTAAGGGGTAGAGAAGGGTCGGAACATGTTGCTCCCGCCCCCAAATACATGCAGAAAGGGCTGTAGCAGGGCTAGGAGGATCAGAGTTTGCCAGGGGCATGAGCAGTCATGGCAACCCTGTTAAGGAAGAAAAGATAACATAGCGCTTCAGATAGGGGCGCACCTGCAGCCAGGACTTTACCAGGCGGTGTCTCAGCTGAGCCCAGAAGTGCGGATCTGCAGTTTAGAGTTAGTTGGCTTCAAATGAATTCTTCCACCTTGATTTTCCTTTTATAATGACATTGGCATTCGTGTGTCCAGTCTCGTGTCCACCATCTGTTTCGTTCTCAAAAGGAGCCCATGACTCACGAGAATGAGGCTCACTGGGGCTTAGAAGCCCGGCCAAATCGCAGAGAGGAAGGGACAGAGCCAAGACCGGACTGGAAGTCAGGACTTCTGACTCCTGGCCCACAGCTACTCTTTCACAGGGCCCTGGAGCCCTGAAGGCACGTGCCCTCTGTTTTAGGCAAGTGTGGGCCTGGAGGGTTTCCCCTGGAAGGAAGAGCCCCCCCCTGCACCGCCCCCACGTTCATGGAACCTCTCTGCTGGCCTGCCACTCTGCCTGCACGTGCTTGGAGCTCAGGGTCCCCAGCTCTGTGCTGGCTCAGCACCGAATACAGTGCCTGGCACACATCTCCCCAGGTGGACAGGGCGGCAGGGACCTGGAGACTGCCTGGTGTTTAAACCCTCCTGAAGCAGCAGAATCCTTTTCCAAGTGGAATTACACACGGAGTCCCTGTACAAATAGCAGACGCAAGCCGCTCTTCCGAAGCAGGTGTGGGGTCCTGACCTTCTGCTTCCCCTTCACGTACCCCTGCCCATGGGGCCTTCTGAAAACCTTGGCCTCCAAGAGAATTCAGGGTGAGAACTGCCAATCTGGTCCAAATCCCCCGTCTTACAGCTGGGAAGGCTGAGCCTCAGAGAAGACACCGCAAGGGTGTCAGAGCCAAGGTCAGGAACACAGGTCCTTGGACTCTGAGTCGCTGCTCTTGGCAATGCAGTATTTATTTGCTCTTTTCAGCAAGCATTTGTTAAATGACGACATAAACCTTCCTGGAAAGCCTTCCATGATTTTCCCCATCCCGACCGAACTCCCTTCACCTTGAGAGGCTTCCTGATTCCTGGCGTGGTTGGTGCCAAGCACCTGGCACACACCTGGTCAAGAGCAGTCGCTGCTGTCTCTCGTATCACCATGGCCTGTTTGTCGGGCCCACTGGTACCCCAACCATGAGCTGGACGCACTGGAAAGACTGCAGCGGAGCTATGACACGGTTACATCACGGGGCATCAGGGCCATGGGCCACCTTCGAAGCCCCCTCCACTGGTCAATTTGGCCAACCTTCACAACCGCCTACCCCACTGAAGGAGTGCACAGACTCCGGGCAGACGGACGAAGCCGGTGTTAACAACCACAAACACTGAGAACTATCGGAGACTTACCACTCACAAGGCGAGGCACTGTGGTAAGCACTGTGCTAGCTTCGCTCCTCAGGTCTCATTTGGTGACAAAGCAACAGAAGCTCAACTCAGATCAACATGAGCGTTCAGGCCAGAGTCTTGATCTGAAGTTTCATTTAAAAACAAAACAAAACAAAACAAAACAAAACAAAACAAAACAAAACAAAACAAAACATCCTTCCAGATTCACAGGGTGTGGGTGAGGGGGTTTTGTGCCTTGGGAGAGCATCCGCTGATCAGGAGATCGTGAGAGGCAAGGACATCTATGTCCCTTCTGGTCACTGTGCAATGCAGGCAGTGAAGCATGAGACTCGGCCAGCAGAGGACAGTGCCAGGGATCAGTGGGAAGTCTGGACGCATCTAAACCATATGCACTCCTTTTTGTAGCCTCCCTGGGTTTGGGTGAGCACCTGACTGACTCAGACCAGCGAGGGCTTCCTCTTACTTGGGGGAAGCCGGCCACACTGGTGTTCCTTGTGTGTGCGACCCAGCTCCTCTCAAAGTACAAAAGGAGTACAGGGTTAGTGTAAATGAAGAGTCCATTTTCACACAGTACAAACTCCATCTGTGGGAATTTAGGAACTGTCACTAAAGAAACAGTAGCTCAAGTTACAGACATAATTAAGAAAACCAACTATGCCAAAATCCAAATTTGCAAACCACATTATTCTCTTTGCAGAAGAATTCTGCTGTTTACGAAAACCCCTAGGGGCGCCTGGGTGGCTCAGTGGGTTAAGCATCTGACTCTTGGTTTCAGCTCAAGTCATGATCTCACGGTTAGTGAGTTCAAGCCCCATGTCGGGCTCTGCACTGTCAGCTGGAGATTCTATCTCTCCCTGTCTCTCTGCCCCACCCCCACTCGCTCTGTCTCTCTCAAAACAAAACAAAACAAAACAAAAAAACCTAATAAAAACCCCAGAAAACCTCAACACATGCATACATACATACATGTACACACACACACACACACACACACACACACACACAAATTTCTTTTAAATGATGTTAAATCATGTAATGATTTTTTTTTTACCCAATCTTTTCAGGAACAAATGGAGGATAAAGCAGAGAATTAGTGACAGCCTGGGTATTTCCAGCTCAGAAATGCCCCAGGTCTGAATCCCCAGGATGGGAACAGGAATTTGTTCCTTAATAAGAGTTAATCATTAGCCTTTGAGATTAAAAACAAAAAATCCCCTTGGAAATACTTAGCATAAATGTTTCACTGTTCTGATCTTATGGCCATAAGAAAATGCCATAAAGGGATGTTGGTAAGAGTACAGGACTACAGTCACAGGAGAGACCAGCCTTACAGAGACTCGCTGTACTTCTCTCTCTCTATCAATATTATTGATGAACGCTGTGGGCTGAGCCAGCTGGGTGACCTCTCTGAGCCTCAGTCTTTATGTCTGTAAACAGGGCCAGGCCTAATGCACATGGCAGACAACAGGTCTTGGTGTCTTGGGCACAAGTTTCACCCTGAGTGGACTGGGGAAACGGCTTTGCTTTGAAGGACGCCAGGCTGAGCTGGGCACAGGGACGGGGGCCAGGAGGCCACCAGAAGCATCGTGCCATCTGCATGGGCAACAGCTGTCAGACCACGAGGAGCGGGACACTCCTCTGGGGGCTTAGTGACCTTGGCTGCAGGTCAGACTCACAGAGTCGTTGGGGTGTGTCAAGTAGCCCTGCCTCTTGGCAGGACATTGTCGTGGAACTTTTGTCGTCATGGAGCATGGACCGCTTTAGGGTCCTCTGCCCAGGGCAGCCCCAGCTATTTCAGGGCTCAAGCAATAGCTGATGTGCCTCAGGCCACACCCCTTTCACATACCGGGGCCTCTACATTTTATTTTAGCTTCATAAACCCTCTTTTGTGCTTGGCAAGGTAGTAGATGAGCAGCAGGTATTTCCTGAAAGAATTTCATCAGTGAGGACACCGAGGCTCAGAGGGATAGGAAGCTTGCCCGGGCGCACACAGCTGGAAAATGAAGAAAGCATGATTCAGGGCCAGGTCTCTGGACTCCAAAGCCACTCACATCTGGGCCGGTAATCTCCGACCCGTGGGCCACATTCAGCCTGTACAGCCAGGAAATCGAGAATAGCTTTTACATTTTAAAGAGGTTGTAAAAGAAAAGGAAAAAGCTGTAAAACACAAAAACAAAAATAAAAACAAAACTCTGCAACAGACGCTGTATGTGGCCTGCCAGGCCTAAAATACCTACCATCTGGGGGAAGGGGTTTGCCAGACCGCAGTTAAGGCTGACATATGTCTAGTGCTGAGCTCACCCTGGGGTGGTCGGTGAAACGACTCAGGGTCATTGTGTCTCTCCAAAGCTGCATTGTCAAAAGGACCCTTCCAGCAGCTCTGAACCCTGAATACGACCCTAGGTCTCTGGAGTCTTTAGCAATACTTGTTTTCCTGGCTCCGTGTGCAGGTGGCACATACTCGTTTGGGTGCACCTGTGTTTGCCCGAGCATCACAGGGAGCTAGGGGCTTAGCAATTTATCCTGCCATGTTCAAAGTCCTCCAACAAGGACCTCCCGTGACGGCCAGGGGCTGGTTCCCCTTAAATCAGAAGCCAGAGCAAGAGCTGACCCAGTGCTGCTATATTCACTCTTACTTGATCGTCCCCCAAATTCTGTGAGGTCGAAGAGAAAGTATGGTTATCCTAATTAAAAAAAGAATCTTTTTAGATGACTAAACTACGGCTCAGAGTATAGAGGTTTGCTCATGCACACAAAACGGCAGGGCCTCGATTTGAACTTGGGCGTCTCCTGATTCTAAACACCATGCTTTACAACATCGTGCTACAACAGCTTTGGGCGGTCATCAGCTCACTGCCCTGTGTTTAGACTAAGGATCCAAAACTTGGAGTTAGGCAAAAGAACGACTGCATGGGGTGTGTTCTAACAGAGTCATTTAACTCTTATCTAGCTCTCTGGGGCTCTATTCCTTTTTTACTCGCAAATGGGACACTGTATTATGTGAAATTGCATGAGACCAATAGTCACACGTGATTCCCGTCTTCTAGAGGCACCATGATTTTGGCTGGTAAAATAGGTTACAACCCAAAGGCTACATTTTTGTTGCCTTATAGGGTAATTAATCTTGTAAGCAATTTAGCAAACTTATCCCAGCATTCTTTCAGGGATGATTAATGGTTTTCTATATTTTTTGAATGAGCCTTGCCATTCTACTGGTTCCTTCTTTCATAAGTTAAATAAATCTTTGACACATGTTCACTATTTGTAGGAGTCATGGATTTGACCTTATCGCACATCATATTTGGACATCCTTATCATGGTTAAATATGGGACTTCCGAGATCAGACCCAGCCAGCTGCTGGGGTTGCCCCGAGAGTCTGAAGAATCTTCTCTCTGTATAGGTCTGTTGAGAAGTGGTCCACAGTGGCAGAAAAACGTTGAACAACACATCCAGGTTTGGCTCTAAAGCCTGTGGACAAATTGTATGGCTTCTCTCACTCTGAGTTTCATTGTCCTTAGAGATTATACCATTTTATTTAACGCAAAATGAATCATGAATAACAACAGAGCACAGTGGTTGAAGATACAATTCCGAGCCAGGCAGCCTTGGGTTCACTGCTTGCATCTGCTCTTTTTTAAGCTGTATAAACTTGGAGAAAGTAATTGTGCCTCAATTTCCTCATCTGTAAAATGGGGTTGGTATCTACCTTGTAGGTTTGTAATGAGGATGTAATGAAGCAATGGAAATAAAGTTCCGAGACCTGTGACTGGCACATTGCAAGCACATAGTGAGTGTTAGCTCCAGCGAAGAAAATGATGGTACTTATGAACTAGAGGAGCTCCTAGTATATGATTAATACTCAAAAATATTGGTAGCTGTCAAACATCAGGGGTGCCCTTCATCCAGGCTCAGTTGGAGTCACGGCAGAAGACAGACGGCCCGTTCACTGATGAAAAAGACGTCCCATGGAGTGAAGAAACGTGCCCAAGATCGCCCAGCCAAAACTAGAACCCGGGTCTCATGACTCCCGGCCGGATTTGGTCCCCTGCACAAAACTAAGGAGCTAGGCACTGAAGGTGAAGTACGCTGATCGGTGTCATTCAATGGTAGCTCAGCCTCCTCCCTGCCTTATTCTCCCCCGTGGCTTTCAGTTATTCTCCTCCCCGGGGAAATGCCTTCCCCTCCCGCCACAGCTACTTCTGTTTCACTTTGACTTCTCCTGGGGTGCCTGGGGTGCTGGCTGGGGGATGCCAAGTTGAGGATGGTACTGTGCAGTCCTGGGAGCAGGAGAAGAGGGAAAACTATCCTACCTACCCGTCCCTACTTCCTACTCCCTGGGTCCTCAGCTCCACGCTAATGCCTCCAGACAAAATAGTGAAGGATTTCCTTGCCAAGTGATGAACAGAAAAAACAAACCTACACCATATTGCATACCCTGCATACCAGACATTCCTCAGATGGTTTGCTTGGTAGGTGATTGGCCAGACTTCTGAGCTCACCAGTGGCAGATGTCTATCTGAAAGGGAGGGAGGGAGCCTGGGGGTGGAGGAAGTGGGGGGGCGTGGGGGAGGGGAGAGCCGTGTTCCGGTTGATCATCCCAGAGTCCAAAAACAGGACTCAGACCTCTGCAACAAATTTGTCTGTTATCTTTTCCACCCCGATCACGCACGCCATGAGCTGAAATCCAGACATTACTGACATCATACTCCAGAGGAGTGTCATGGGTTAAGAGTCATTCAAATACTTAACTGAAGACCCACTATGAGTCTGGCACCACGTTAGGCCCGTGGGAGAACACTTGAGCTGCTTCTTGAAAGTGGAAGAAATGGGGTTTTCTTTGGCCACATTTCAAGATCACTTTTACGTAGGTGTGAGGGAAAGGGGAAGCAAAAGGTTGCCGAGCGCCTAATACGTGGCCAAATGCTTGTGGCTCTTTTCCACCATGACTGCTGGCCGGGGTCAGTCATAGTGTGCTGGGAGCAAGTCAGACTGAGCAGGCTTCGACGTGGTAGGGACGTACTGGTTAGGGATTGGGAATTCTGGAAGAATTAGAGTTAGACAAGTTGGCCGACCACGTCACCAAAGACACAGATTCTTTGTCTTCACCGTGCATCCTTGGGATGGGCTCCATCCCGAGGCCGGCTCGGCTGTGCTCAGAAGCAGCCTCTCTTTTCACTAGATGTGGGGGAGAGAGAGGCTAACGCCTTCAGCAGACATTGCCTCCCAGCTGATTGGCCAGATCCGTTTTTTCCAGAACCAACCACCAACCTTGGAGTGGGGTCCTCGGACCAGCCATGCCCAACCCTGACTAGGGTCCACTGGCCCCAAATGCTGCTGCAGCCCCATTGGGGGAAAACAAATGCTGGGGAGAAAAAGGGCAAGGCCCATCCAGTGTATATCCCCGTGGGCTTGGAAGCAACATGATGTGCTTAAAACTAGGTCAACCTATAGTCCAGAGCCCCCGTGTGTGTTCTTTTCACTTCACTGTGCTGCCTTCTGTGGCAAAAAAAAAAAAAAAAAAAAAAGGACGGATTGGGGAATTGAATTTCAGGTGCCCTTTTGAGGCAATGGAGCTGCTGGAGAAAACTTAAGAAACCCCTTCCTCCCACCCCAGCTTTTCCCCTTTCTTCCAGATGGCCTCTGCATTGCACTGGGATTTGGGCCATGGGCACCATTTCGTAGGGATCAACTCACAGCATCCGAAGTCCTTTCAATGTTTCATTAACAAGCCCCTCCGGCCTGAGACCATCCTCTGGATTTTGCCACATGTTGGGGGAGTGTTACCAGGAGGTTTCAGGATATTTAGGGTCAAGATGTTTCCATGCAGCTGTGTTAGGAAGGGAACCCTAGGAGAGCAATTTTCAGAGAAACCGTTTTAACCATAATGTTGCCCTGTGGCACAGTGGGGCCCTGGGAGGCAGTGGGGAAAGGAAGGGGGTGGCTATCATGTGTAGGCCCTGTTTGGGAACAAATTTTTTTTTTTCTTTGGCCTATTTGAGTTCAAATCAGCCAGAGTCCAAAACAGCTGATCCCCAGGTCGTAAACACTGGTGCAAACGACATGGTCTCAAGTTTATCACCCGGGTCATCAGTCTTTAGGAAATATCTCACATATCCACAGGTCGGTTTTAGGAGCCGGGGCAGCTACGTGCCAAGATGTGATCCCCGCCTAGGACCTACAGGAGGTTGCTGCACAGACGAAATATTACCTAGTAATGTTAGACAGGGTGTGCCACATGTGACAAGTGAGGAGGGGGGGGCAGTCATTCCCCACGGATCCTTGAGACCAGCGTCCCCGGCTACGCTGCGTGGGACATTTGTCCCTCCAAGCGCACTGGAATGAAAAGAAAAGTGCCTTAAGGCCAAATGTATCATACGCTCCTTTGGAGATATCCAGCGTACCCGAGTATCTCGCAGGCCTGAAGACGGCTCGCAGAGGCTTCTTAAGGCATTCGCTTGTTTAATACTCTGTTTCTTAAAAGTATTTGCCAGAGGAAAGCCCCTTTTCCCTCAGGGAAAACAAGAAGGCCTGGTTGGCGTCCTGTGGAACCACACTGCCCCCTGGGGTCAACACCAGCCAGGATGCACCATAAACTAGGGCCGTAAGGGTGCAGAGGGCCTTCCTCCCTGTAACCTGGGAACAGCCTGTGAGGGGCACAAGCGTGCCACACCGAGGCCTCTGCCTCTACTTACCCTGCAGTGTCGGGCCTCTTCAGGGTCCACCCTCTCCTCCCGTCTCCCTCCCTCGTCTGCAGGCTTAGGCCCCCCCCAATGTTCTGCCTACTCCTCCCGCTTGCCCAGCCTAATGGCTTCCTGGCCCTGCCAGAACCCAGTCCCTGCGCCCTCCCAGCCTTCGGCCCAAGGGCTAGCGACGTGTGTCACCCTCACCTCCCTGGAAGGAGACTGCCTTCTCCTGGAAGGCCTGACATCTGTGGAGGGAAGGACTGTGCCTTTATTCTCTTTCTACCTTTCCTCAGGCCCAGAGCCCATCTGCCTCTCCCTCCCTGATCCCTCTGAACGTCCTATTTCAGGGTGCCAAGAATACAGTCGGAACCCCTCCTCACTCTGGGGTGCCCCGAGACCCAGGCTGTTTGCCCTCTGGTGAGCACAGAAAGCATGTCTCCACATTCGGTTCGGGGCTTCACAGAATCAAACTTCTCTTTCTAAAAATAAGACATAGAGCGAAGAGAAGCCCAAGCAGACAGGAAGCTCTTCTTGTGGCCCCAAGTGCTGGGGCCCCATTAGTGTCCCTCTCAGGTGCCAGCCCCACAGGGCATTTCTGTCCCCGTTTCCAGGCCAGCCAGTACAGAGGACCCGGGGCTGGGCTTCTCATTCGGGAGGTTCAGTTAGCGAAACTGCTGCAATCACACCCTGTGATTGCAGACAATGTTCAAATAAAAACCCACAGTTGCATTGCTCTCCACCATGAGACATTCTTGAGCACTGGAGATTTAACCTATTTTATTTTATTTTTTTTAATGTTTATTTTTGAGAGAGAGCGAGCGAGCACACACAGGGGAGGGACAGAGAGAGAGAGGAGGACACAGAATTGGAAGCAGGTTCCAGGCTCCGAGCTGTCAGCACAGAGCCTGACGTGGGGCTTGAACTCATGAACTGTGAGATCATGACCTGAGCCAAAGTTGGGATGCTTAACAGACTGAACCACCCAGGTGCCCCTATTTAAACGAGTTTTTAAAACTTGAGAGATAGCAAGCGGGGAAGGGGTCAAGAAAGGGAGAGAGAGAGAGAATCCCAAGCAGATTCTGTGCTGTCAGCACAGAGCCTGACTCGGGGCTTGATCCCACGGACTGTGAGATCATGACCTGAGCCAGTATCAAGAGCCGGATGCTTCACCGACTGAGCCACACAGGTGCCCCAGCATGGGGCTTTAGACTCAGGAAAGAGCTGTGGTCTGAGAGAGAGAGACCCCAGATCAGGATTTTGGAGATGCCAGGTGGGAGTAAAGCCAAGGCTGGCTCTCGGGAACCTGCACGTTAAAGAACAAGCTCCTTAGGCACTCAGTGACCCCTGGGACGCCCCCTGCCTCCACACACTTGAGGACTTGCCATCCTCTCCTGTCCTGAATTGCCCAGCAGCCCCTCCAGCATGTCTCTGGCTCTGCTACATGCATACGGGGTTCTCGCTGCCCTTGAGGTCCCTTCCCCCTGCCTCTGCCTGATTTCTACCCAGCCTGCCAGGTTCTCCATATACTGTTGGTCACAAGCATGAGCTTCGGAAACAAACGAGTGTGAGTGTCTGCTTTGCCACTCACAAGCTGCGTGATCTGAGCACAGCGGTTGGGAGATCCCAGTTCTGCCAGCTGTGTGGCCTCGGCTATGTGACCTAACCTCTCTGTGCCTCAGCCCTATCATCTCTAAAATAATAAAGGAGTGCCTCTGTGTCGTGCTCTGTGTGGATGTGGTAGGGATTCCGGAGGGTAATAAGTTCCGTTCCTGGCATGTGTTAAGTGTACAATAAACTAGCTATCTAGACATGAGTGCTCTGTCCGCTCCCCTCTAAGTCAGTCCCTCCTGTTGTGGCATCTCCTGCCGGAGAGGCTCTCGGCTCACACCCTCTTTCCTTGCTCTCAAGTTTTCTGGCACAACAGCCTGGGCCCCGACGCGCTCCTGAGCGGCTGACCTCTGTCAGTACATCTCCACGCTTCGATCACGAGTTCTCTGAGCTTCCTGCAGAGGGATTCCTCTGATAACAATCCCAGTGCCCCAGCCGGATGCAGCGGCCCTTGTGCGGTGTTCCTGGCCGCCCTCCTCTCTGGGCCGCACGCCCCAAGCCCCGACTTCCTCCTTGTTCCCCTAAGCGATCCATCCTTCAGAAACCAGGCCTCTGCATGGGGTGGTCCCTAGTGCGTGGAATGCTAACCCCTGCCTCTTCTCTACCGGGAAAACTCCTATCCGTTAGGAGTCAGGCCGAATGCCCTCTTCGTGAGGCTTTTCTCAACTCCAGGGCTCTGCCCTCTTTCCTCAGGGCCCTGGCTCAAGTGTTGGTGACCGTCTCTACGGTCTCCAGTGTCCTTCCCAGAGCAGGCGATGGGGCACTCAGGTCTTTGTGGGCCAGCCTGATTTAGCTGCACACAGGATGTGAATTCCTATAGCCGGCCTCCAACCCCTCGCCTCCCACTGCTGTGCCTTGCCGCCTTCTTGCTGTGCCCCTCCGCCAAACGGCCACAGCACCTTCCCCACTGCTGTGGAGGCAGGAAACGTAGGGGGCCACAGGAACGCTGGCTCCCCTCGCTCCCTCCTGGACTGCACCTCAGGCCATCTGCAGTCTGAGCCCCACTTGCGTCAAGTCAAAGATAGAAACAAATCACCAGTTTGCCTAGAGATCCTCCATCACCAGTTCAGGGAGGGAAATAATCCTCTTAGTTGTGAGACATAGTGGGCACACTCTCCGTTGCCGTGGTGATTCTCTGACATCGCCCTCTTGCAGAGTAGAAATGCCTCA
This sequence comes from Herpailurus yagouaroundi, assembly GCF_014898765.1. NCBI lineage: Eukaryota > Metazoa > Chordata > Mammalia > Carnivora > Felidae > Herpailurus > Herpailurus yagouaroundi. Next base: position 28,081,907 of record NW_024412415.1, on the reverse strand, counting down.
CAGTTTTCGGAGTGTGGCTTCCCCCCACAAGGATGCTGCCAAGCCATCTGCACTCCCCCCGCCCCCCAACACCGAGGAGAAGGTGCAATCCCTGTGGGTTGCATTTCAGCCTCAGCTGTCAGAGGTGAAGCTCATCTTCCTGGGTCAGGGGCCCCTCAGGGTCGGAGAGTAACGCAGGGTCAGCTGGGTACCACACCATGGTCACTGAGCTCCAAGCTGCTTGTCCACGGGGCCTGCTTCTTTCAGAGGAAAATAATCATCTTCCTACTTATGGTCTATTTCTCTGAATTTCCTCCAGAGCCAGCAAAGCTACATAGACAGTGGTCCCTGTGGCTTTGCCTCTGTCACACACACACACACACACACACACACACACACACACACGAACTTCGTTCCTGTCACACGCACACGCCTGGTTAACTGTGGGGTTGTACTCAAGGTAGAATTTCTCGCCCATAAAAAAAGGGCACATCCTCCTCCCTCTCCCCCACCTTCCTTCCATTTCCCAGGACATTTTCACACAGGCTCATTCCTTTAAAAGTTTATTTCTGGTGAATTAAAAAAAAATAATTTATGCGACCAGATCAATAAAGACATTATGACACAGGGCAGAGCTTAACTTTCCTGTTTGCTCCTAGATTTTGCAGCCAGGTGGGAAGGTGGTGGAGGGAGACCCACACTCATGCACTGTGGAACAAGGAGAGGCCGACGCTTACGGGAAGGCCGAGCGGGGCTCAGAGGAAGGCCAAGTCCCAACCTCTTGTACAGAAATGTCCCTTCATTGTGTTTTTTTAGAGTCACCAGAAGCTCTGTCACATGCCTGTTCCTAATGACCATAAACATACCAAGCAGACGCTCAGAAAGACGGAGTTGTCATCTCAGGGACTTTTAAAGGTGGCAGAACCTTGCTTGTGGACAAAGACACCTTTCTCCTGAGGCCCCCTACTGGGGAGGCCAGCACCTGGAAGAGACCTTGGGGAGTTGGAACCCAAGCCCCTAGCACAGCTGTTAGGATCTTTGGATTTCTGAATTCTATTTGCCTCTTAGCCTGAAGGGGACATTTGCCCCCAACTCCTTGGGTTCCCCTAAGGGTCTCAGAGGTGGCTACTCCCTTGGTCAGCAGCAGGGACACTTCCTCCATGAGTCTGAGAACTGAACATGCTCGTAGTCTGTCCTGGGGTCTCAAAGCCAGAATCCCCTGAGGCTCTGCCATGACCCAGAACCTCAGAGCTTGGGGAGATGTGAGGGTTCGCTGCTGAGGAGGAGGAGGAGGAGGTGGCCTATCCGTGGGAGGTCCTCAAGTCCCCGGGGAGTGGAGACCACAGCTTGCTTACCACCATCGTCCTGCAGCCAGGTTCCTGCATGAGGTTTCGGCCTTGGGATTACTTTGGTGGTGGGGTTCATTGTCTTGGGGGATGGTGAAATTTGGTACTGATACATTGATAAACTTAGAATAGGCTTTGGTTACTAGAAACTCACGGACTGATGAAACACCCAGAAAGCACACAGGGAAAGCCTCTGAGAAGCCCTAAGGGTATTTGTGATAAAGCATTTGCAGTGGTTCAGGTGGCTCATCCTTCAAGACCACGTGGCTCCTCAGTAGGTGGCCTGGGGTCCCCATGACACCCGACTGCACAGCCGCCCAGGACTCAAGGTTCTGCTCACACTGACCTGCTGGGGGCACCGCCAGTCTCAATAAGGGCTGGCTGCTTAACTGAATGTGGCTTTAAGCATCCTTACACTCCAAGACTTTTGAAAGGCAGAACCAAACAAAATCCGAACTCCCAAATCAACGAGCAGTTCTTAAGTCCAGTTCAGGTTCCTTTCTTGACCTTCTGAAATAGAAATTTGGGGGCACAAAGATCAGCTGAAAGCTTCGAAGCCCAGTGCCAGTTCCCCTCATGGGGCACACACCTGCTTTCCCTTCACAGGGACAGAAGCATTTCTATGCTCCAGGCCTGGGACCATTTTTACCCTGAAACCATCTTCTTGTTAGAGGCTCCTCAATGAAGGCTCACACCCCAAACACAAGTCATATCTGCCTTAGCTCCTTTTGAAGAAGAACCAGAAGCCCCCTCAATGCCATTTGGGGTCATGTGCTGTAGAGCCTACTAAATAACTCCTGAAGCACAGTCTTTCAACCATTTGATGAAACGGGAAGAGATGAAGGCAGCCACGAGGTCATGCACACACACACGTCTGCAGTGTGGACGAGGACGGGACAGGTGAAAAACCAGCACCACGCCCGGTGATAATGATAACTGGGAACCAACTTCCCCAAAGCTCCTAGCAGCAGAACACTTGAGCCGAGAGTGTATTTCTATAGGTCATACAAGAACAAGCTTGGTTTCACGCCTGTTCTCTCAAGTTGTAAAGGACAGGCCTCTTCGCTGCCTCTCTCTGAAGGGTTTTCTGTATCGAACGCCATAGAGGTTTTCAATGACTGAGGCAGGGACAGAGAACTCCCTGTCTGCCCTTGCCTCACTCCTGGGACGCCGGGATGTGACAGAGGACAGGTGGGAAGAGGAGAGGGAACCAAACAGCCTGGAAGAAAATATGGGGAGGGTGGGCCATGGAGGGGCTCCCTGGGTCCTGCTACATGAGGCCATTAACACACCTTGACTTGGAGCCTTTGGGTCTGATTAAGAGTCTCAGAAAGCACCCTGTGCCTGTCCAGGGAACATCTCTCGGGGAGAACCCTCACCCCTGCCAAGTCCAGGGGGCCCTCAGTTTTCATCCTGAGGTCTGAGAGGGCACAGCCCAGGGCAGGGAGGAAGAGCTGTACCTAGCTACACTCAGGGAGAACCAAGAGTGTGTGAGCTTCTTCCTGAGAGGCCAGGGCTCTGTTGCTCCCTCCTCTTCGGAGCTGGTACCCACATCCCCCCAGTGCCCTACACTCTCTCCGCTTTTTATTCGTACTGTATTTCCTCTAACTTTCCACTTGTCTGGAAACAAATTTGATGTATAGCGCTTACAAGTCTCTAATAAACACGGGCAACGGTCAGAGGTTTAATTAAATTTTAAAATTACGCCACAGGCTAGAGTCTATTGAAGCAGGACCAGGGGGCAAGGTCTGAAAGTGATGCCTTTTGAGGACCCAAGCGTCAATAGTGACCCTGGGTGGGACACTGAAGCCATCCTGTGGATGAAATAGGAGACGTGACACCACATTACTATAGAGAAGCGGCGGATGGCCGCCTTCACCAGTTATCAGCTTTGAAACCCATGGACATCCGTTAGCATCGTCTTCCCCTCATGAATTCTCTCACGGACGCTGGCTACCTGGCGTTCGGATCTATTCCACGAGTCGTTTGTCCTTCATGTACTGTTCTGATTAAAGACTCAGGTTAAAGGTAAATTCAAGGCCTTAAAATGCCCTTTTAAAGAAAGGGATCTGAAAGGAGAGCAAAAAAAGAGGGAAGGGAAAATAATACGAAATTCGGGAGGTGCAGCATCGGGAAAATGGACTCTGGATGTACCATATACCTTCCCTTGAAAGATGCGAGAGTGAGCAAGTCTACTTGTTAAAGGTTCACACTGATTTTAGTTTGCATCTAGGCTGTAAGAATATGAAGACACAGAACAAATTTGCACCTTGGGACGGAGGGCAGGGGACAGATTTTGAAACAGATGCCTTGCAGTTCTGAAATCTAACCATTTGGAGAGCAGAGGACCCCGGGTAGGACCTGGCAGTCACCAAGGAAGTGCTTTATTCTAGCTGAATCCCCACCTCGGACGCTCCGGAGGGGGTGTTGAGGGGACTGTCATCGGAGGACATGGGTTTGTCATCAGAGGCCATGGGACTTGTATGAACTGAAAAAGTCTCTGCAGAGTAAGGAGCCCACACATTTTATTCCAGCCTCTGCTCACCGAGCCCTGACAGTCCCCCATACTTCTGCCCTTTGGATTATGGAGGAAAAAAATAATCGTTCAGTTTTTTTGGGCCACAGAATACAAGACGGGTCTAGATTGTACAAGGAGCTTACACACTGAGGCAAGAAAGCGTGCAAATGGGAGCAGGAATTCTCCATCCTCTGGGTGAGCCAGTGCTTGAGATACAGAAGGACGGCAGTGGCCCTCCTGGAGTCCACACTGGTTTACGTTTCTAGCTTTTATTAGCCATGTCCAACTCCAACCTCCATCTTCTCCTGAGAGGGAGAATAATCTCTAGGATATCAATGCTTTCCCCCAAGCCATTATTTTTGTTTCCTCTTAAGATTTCACAGAAGGCCAAGGAGCAGGCCTAGAGAAGGACCAACAAAAGCAAAAGTGTCTGAGAACGACATAATACTGACTTCTCTTTTTTTTGGTAACAGTTCACGAAACGTGCGCCCCTCTCTCCTGAGATACGGTGAGGCATGAGGGGAGGTGGCGAAGGAGCTGTGGGTGGGACACTGTACCGTGTGACATCACGATCATGCAGCCGGTGCCCGACAGGACAGAGACATGAGAATGAGCACTCAGGGCTCTGCGTTGGCCCCAGGGGAGGCAGGCAGTTTCCAGGTAAGTCCCAGCTTCTCAGGAACACTATTTGTTGCAAAGTCGTTCCCTGGGGCACGCCATCTTGGCTCTGGCCTTAGCCTTCATCCTCCCGCAGCTCAGTGGGTAGGAATTTATACTGCTGTTGGCGGATCTGGGCCAGTTTTTTCCTCGCTTCTTCCAGTTCTCGTTCTTTTTTCAACATCTCTTCCTGGGCGGCAATGATCTAGAAGGAAAAATGACAAGCTGGATGGATCTAGAACTCTCCAGGAAACTGCCCTCCCAACTCTACTGCTTGTCTCATAAGTTCCCATAGCTTCTGCTACACACAGCCGTACAATGGTACTAAGTATCTTAGTGCTGGAGACCAGCCTATGGGCCACAGTTCGGTTTTTGAGATCCAGACGACCCAAGAAAATTAAGTGGCTTCCGGCCAATGATTTAACAGCAAACATCTACTGCATCCCTACTATGCACCAGATGCTGTGTAAACACTTTGCATGGAGCGTCCCATCATCCTCGTGACAACACGGTGAAGTCCTTATTGAATGTCCCATTTTTCCAATGAGTAACTAGAAACTGAGAGATGTGGGTCTACCTTCCTTAACACCCAGCTAGTGGAGCAGGACTTGGGCAAGTGATGCTGAAGCTAAAGCTGGAGTCCTTAACCAATTGACAGCTTTCATATATTTGTTTCATGTTTCTAAGATATGATCTGAGGAGTATCACTTAATAGATAACAGGTGAAAAAGGTAAGTAAGTGTTCAAGAAAGCCAAACAGCGTACTTTCCTGTGGGCCCTTTCAGAGCCTCTACTAACCATCACTGTGCTAGTCCAAGGTGGAGGTATAGAGGGCAGTCTTTCCCACCTTATCTGATCAGTGACTTTTCCTCATGGAACTTCTCATGGAACTAGCGCATCAAGAAATCGATGCTGATAAAAATGCACCCAGTGTATGTCTACTGGGAGTGGTTTGGGAAGAGCCGAGGAAGGCATGGGGATGAGTAACTTCTGGGCATTGATAAGAAAACCGATCATGTATAATGGATCTGTATTAGCACATATCCTAAACGGCAGGCCTGATTTCCTGAAGTTTGCTCCTCACTACCACGCACAAGAATGCAATCCTGTGTGAGTCTGAAGCCCAGCTGCTCTTATAAAAGTTGTGGGAAGGGGTTACCGTTCATTCTCTCTGTAGGGCCAAATATGTGAAGTGGGTAGTATCTCCAAATTCGTCATTTTATTTAAATGATAATACTACTGCCTTTCACTCTCTCTTCTTCCCCCTCTCTGTAACAGAATCCCTGATTTTTACCTAGCCACAGGGGTACTCAGAAAAGAATACTACATTTTCCAGAATCCTTTGTACCGGGTTGGTTGGCCATGTGACTAAAGGCTGACCAATGGTATGTGAGCGGGAGCAAGGGACGCAACTTTAGGGTCCTGTGGTCCCTTCTCTCTCCCTTTCTGATGGCTGGGAAGCGAGGGTGGTTACTGACCCATTTTGGAGCAAATGGCCAAGGCAACATCTCAGGGATGGTAGGGGGAATAAGGCAGATGGAGCCTGGGGATGACACACAAAGGAACCAGCACACCATCCACAGATTGCCTACACCCACAATTGTTTCCCAAAGGAGAAATACACTTCCATCCTGTTGAAGTCATTGTTACTTTGAGTCTCTGTAATAACAAAAGGCCCATCTCAGGAGTAAACACTGTCTAGATTTAATCACAAACCTGAGCAATGCCCCCTACAAACTTTGTTTTCACTACAACATCGTCATCGTCAGCTTTGCCAAATGCTGCCTTCTGGGCTGCACGAACAAGATTATCTGAGGCTCTTTTCACAGCATTTCCTGCTGCCTGGAGAGGGGGGAAAAGCATACATTATATCATTAGAAACAGCCAATTTGGATTCACCAAGAATAGACATGAGAGTACAATTCATGGGATTATGAATGGTTTATCATCCAATTATAACACAGAATTTCTCTTTAGCAAGTATCCATCTGTCTGTCCAGCTGTCCAACGATTCTACCAATGCTGGCACCTACCTAACCTTCGCTCATTCACAGATAAATGAGATATAGTTCCTGGCTCCCAAAGAACACATACTTTTCTTTATCTTTTACTATTAAAAAAATTTTTTTTTAATGTTTATTTATTTTTGAGAGAGAGAGAGAGAGAGAGAGAGAGAGAGAGAGAGAGAGACAGAATGCGAGTGGGTTAGGGGCTGAGAGACAGGGAGACACAGAACCTGAAGCAGGCTCCAGGCTCCGAGCCGTCAGCACAGAGCCCGACACGGGGCTCGAACTCATGAGCTGTGAGATCATGAGCTGAGCCAAAGTTGGCCGCTCAACCGACTGAGCCACCCGGGCGCCCCAGAACACATACTTTTGAGGGAGAATTAAAATTATGTACACAAATGATGGTAGCAATGTGAAACGTGTTAATAGAAGCATGCCCAGTGGTCATCTCCTTGGTCTAGAAAACTATCTCCCGCTGCCCCATCCAATTAAAAAAACTCACAGATGTGGCTCAGAGAGCACTCTTCCTGTCTGCCTTGGCCTTACCAACACCTACTCACAGTGCTCCCTGCGTGCTCTGCACTCGCTTCTTTGTGGCCATTTCCACACCTGGGGTTGCCTCTCCTTTCCTGGACAGTGAGTCACTTGGGGGCAGGGGCTGTGACCGTTGTCTCTGCATCCCTAGCACTTGGCACACTGGATGCCCAGGGGTGGCACTCACTCAATGCTTCTTGAGGGAATGATGGGCTAGGAAAGCACAACCTATCCCTGCACGGGAAGGCTGGGAGCCCCACAGTAACTAGGGCCTCGACAGGTATATTTTCCGAGTCACAGCTGGGCTTTATGCCAAGTGCTCAAGGATGGGGCAATTGCTAGAGACAGGTAAAGAAAAGCTTTTTGATGTGAAGTCATACTGGCTTACTCTTTTTGCTCATGAAGCATGGCCCTGGGGTGGGGACTTGTCCTCCGCCCCCTGAGGTTTGGAATTTTCTTCGAAGGGTGGTCAAAGCTGCATTAAGACTCCCATATTCCTTGCCCAGGCCACCTCTGAGTCAGGGGCTTGTGTGTGGGGATTAGCCATCAGAAAGTTGAGTTTTTCTCAGAGCGAACTAGCTCATCTGGCTGGTGATGTCAAGTCACCAACAGGGACTACGAGGGCTTTTGCACAAGAAGAGAAGTGGAAGCCAATTAATATATATGACAAACCTGGTCTCAAAATAGCTTTCTGAGTTTAGAGGTCATCGGTGCACTTTTCTGAGGCAGGAAATGGGGTCGAGTAACTTACCTCAGACCCTGCAGCTAGTATGTTACAGAGATGGGATTTGACTACAGATCAGTCTAGCCCCACGGGACCTCTGGGTCACTGCAAGGGACTCAGATAGGACACTGCAGCATCCAGTTAAATCAGCAATGATGACAAAGAGAGTGATGCTGTGCTCTAAGTCCTTGGGGGTTAGAAAAGCACATTCACGTCTCTTGACCTTCCTAAGAGCCAGTGAGGTATCTCGATCCACATTTTATAGCTGAGGCAAACTAAGGCCTGAAAGGTTTTGAGTCATCTGTGTTAAGATCACATACTTCATACATGGCAGAGGCAGGACTTGAACCCAGGTCTCTCTTAACTCAGGATGCTTTCGCCAGAAGTGTCCCCCAAACCCACAAACCACATGTTCATCAACATGAAGCTCCCCATTTCCCCCCTGGGTTAGCCCAGGGGTCAGACGAAGGTAAGGGGAGGTGGGTGAGAGAGAGACTCAGGAGAACCCAACAACAGAAACACATGTTAGGACTTGCAAAATAAAATTAAAGCTCTGGGTTTGGGGGCAATTGTTCTCATACTTCGGCCATTTATGAGTTTATTTACAACGTATAAACATTTTTTTTTTCAGCAATAGAATTAGTCTATATTCTAAATACCTGGAAAATCTAGGAAACTGGAAACAAAACGTCCAAGGCATAAGGAAATTCTGGCATAATCAGTTGATGTGATATCATGCAGTCATTAAAAATGAGACTCATGAAGAATGGACCAGTTAGCTTTGCACGGAGAAATTATGACGCCTTGTCTTCAAGTAAAAAGACACGTATGATAAAATGTTACGTGAGAAAAAGCAGAATGTCTCTTGCTATGATTACAAGTAGACACAACTATTTTGTATAGACATAGAACAGGAAGAGAAAAAAAATGATAACACTTGACATGGGAAGATGTCGCGGCTATGTGATTTTTTTCACTCAACCATTTCCTTCGCTGTGTTTAAAACACTTCTGTAATTAAAACAATCAGAAAAATGTATATGCACTGAGACTGGATTATAACCTACATAATAACCATGTCCTTGGGGCTCTGGGAAACCTTAGCCACAGTCTCATATAAATGCCTCAGTCCTTTCTCTGCCTTCTTTTGCCAAGAGTGGAGGAGGGCCCCCTCTTGAATAGGCACCATCTCGGGTGTGACGGAGGCAAAGATAAAGATGTGGTGCCTGTGCCTAAGGAGTTCACAGCCTCCCGAAAGACAGATATAAAAATAAATACGGTGGTATCAGGTGACAGGAACCCCAAGAGTGGTCTGGCCAGGGGCTCTGGCAGGATAGAGGAGGGAATGACTGCCTGACATGCAGGAGGTCAGGGAGGGCTTTCTAGAAGAGGGGACTCTAGTGAGGAGTCATGAAGAACAAGCAGGTTGGGCTGGTGGGGAGGGGCCGGGACATTCTGGGTGAGAGAGGGCCCCGACTCATGAGACCAGAAGGCACACATGGACAATGTCAGTCTGCTGGGGCAGCAGCTGTGGGATGCATGGCCGGACGTGGTAAAAACGAGAAAAGTGGGACAGCGTTAGCCGATGGAAGGCCTGGTGGGTCATGCCAAGGAAGTGAGACTGTCCCCGTTGGCGACACTTACCCGCTCCAACAGGAGTATTTTCCCACCAGCATCAGTGACCATTACCTGTAGCCGCCTCATGGCCTCTGAATCCTGGTCGGCCTTCACCTTGCAGGCCACGAGCAGCTGAGCCGTGGAAGCAGCGACCTGCTTGGCGGATGAGATGAGCTTCTCTTCACTGGCATGTCCCTGAACAGAGGCATTGGCTGCCTCACAGAGACTGCTGGTTGCAGCTGCCACCATCCGGGCCTGGGGACAGTTGACAGAGAAGTGACCCAAGGCCCAAAACTCCCTCAGGGGACCCAAAAAGCAAATGGGAAGGAAGGAGAAGGTGACTCACGGCAGAAATCAGCCCCTGTGACCACTGTCCGTCATCCGCAGCATTGGCGGGGATGGAGCCCACCTAGAGAGCGTAGAAATCCGTAATGAGAGCCGGAAGGTGCAGGGTCATCTGCAGCCCCTCAGACTCTACCCTGCTCTGGAACTGGAGAGAACGACATCTCCTCGGACACACAGCACCACTGGCGTGAGAAGGGAACACCCTTTCTCATGTGGGATTCTGCCATTCTGAGACTGCCTGCGGTCCACGGCGCCACAGTGACTTAACCTGAAATGCTCAGAATGGTCTCCCTTTAGTTTCTGGGAAAACGGCTCAGGAATGATGGACTGGGGCTGTCCTTACATGCTTATTTCCTCTGCTGACCTTTCTCCATTTCAAACATGGGAGCCACTGAGCCCTCTTCTTTCAAGGGCCAAGGGAAACTTACATCTCTCCTGATCATTGACCCTCAGGCCATGCTGTGACTTTCTGGCAGATGATGGGGAAAAAAAAAAAAAAAAAAAAAAAAAAAGATAGTGCCTTTCCTTTAGTATGGTGGAGGGCAGACCTTGGTCCTAAGGAAATACAGACTATTTTGTCAGGGGTGGGGAGAGAAGTAGGAAGCTAGATGTAAGATGATCTCTGCTTTGATTTAGAAATTATACGAAGAAGTGAAACATTTTCTGTCCAGATGTAGAGGGAATGGCTATGGGAGGATACCTTTACATACCTTTACATGGCGGGAGGTGCCTGGAGAGGTCAGAGAGGAGTTCTCAAACCTCAATTTGAATATGAAATTAGGGATCTGCCAGCAATTATTAGGTACCATACCAGGGCTCGGTGAACATCAGATAAAACCCCAAGGTCCTGTCTATAAGCCTATAGTTTACTCAAGTCCAGGGGTGCCTCCTTTACCAACTTTCTCAATGTGTCAACAAGTTAGGTTCTCTTAGTACCTAGCAATCTGGTGCACGGTCAGCCCTTTATCAAGAGACTGAAATTTGTAGGTAAGATATTCCTAAAATCTTAAAATTGATCCATTTTTAGTCTTTACATATTGATGGGTCAACAAGTACTTGATTAAATAAGGTCAACATTGTTAAATTATTAAATAAGCTATATCTACAGAGCATAAGGGAAAAGCACAAAGGGACAGACCACATGCTGGCTGGAGAGAAATACAGATGTCAATAATGAGCAATAGAACACACGATGGTTTAGAAAGAGGAGCCGAAGTCTGTGGTCTGGACTACGACAAGGCTTAGCTCACAAGACACTTCGTGGAGGAAGACAGATGGCCACTCGTTGGACCTAACTTCCTGTCTATATTACAAGTTTTCTCAGGTCAAGGTGCAATCGTATCCATCTACCTATACACTGATGGCAAAGGCCTTTTAATATCAGGCAGAAATCACTGAAAACGATGGTGACCAAATTCCCCAAACCCACAACCTGACAGGATTTCTGTAGTGCCTCTATATTTGAGAGGCTCTCTGCAAGGCGCGATTTGGATGGAGTCATTCCATGTTGTATGGGAACAACACCAGGGGTATTCTAAACTGTAAGACCCTCTTATATCCAGGAGTACTCTAATATACTAATAATCCTTTGGGTCACTGAAAGAGAACTATGCTTTCATGCTAATGCGGATGGAATGGGTTACTAGGGATGAAGCAGATAAAAGAAATCTCAGATTTGAAACCAGACTGGCCTTTTTGATCAATGGGCTCAGGAAAATGCTAACTGCAGAGTTGGACGGCATTTAGCTCAGCAGTCCTCCAAAACGGATTGAGACGTTGGAGGTGGAAACTGTATTATATAAAGTCCCTGACCACGGTGCTCCTCCAGCCATCCGCTAGGAAAATATGACAGTTCACATCTTTAAATAGCTTAATCTACAGCGGGAATATAAACGTCTTGTTCAGGCCCTGATCACTGTCTGGAATGGGACGCTTTCCTTAACAAGAAGCAGATGAGAGGCCCAGCGGCCAAACCCGTCCTTCTGGAGGTCAGGCTTAAGTGAACAGAGTTTTCAGTCAGATGGGGCGAAGACGAGCCATTCAGTGAGGGAGGGCCCAGCACTGGTTTCCTCAGTGCGGGCCACGAGCGTTCACATCTTTCCCTCAGCCCTCAGAGGCTCTTGCTGTGGCAATGTTCCAGCACGTGGCCAGAGGGGTTTACCCACCTTTCCTTGGGCCACCAGCTCCCTCTGGGCTGCCGAGGCCGATTTGACCAGGGCACTCGTGGCAGCGGCAATGGATTTAGCAGCTTCCAAAATCTGTTCTTCAAAATCCAGGGTCTCATCTGCTTGCTATAACAAAAGAAAATGGCGTCACATGCCATTCACATGCACAAAGGGCGCTTTTTTGCCCCACTACTTACTGCTCCATCACCTGGCTCTTCATCCATTTATGTCTTTTGGCTGACAAACCACACCCAGGGCAGGTAGGCCTAAGCTGCCCCAAATCTCCATCTGCTGCCTCCCGCCTTCCCCGATTCTAAAAGGTACAAGCTGCTAGCATGGACATTCTACACAAATTTCACATCAGGAAACTCTTAAGACTATTTTTCCAGACCAGAATCTTTAACAGGATGTAAATTCACTGTGAATAAACTACGCTCAAATTGCTCCATTAGCATCAACAACCGAAATTTAAATAATCGGTAATCAATTCTCAAGAGTGGCTGGTGGAATCCTCTTCCAGACCTTAAGGCTCAAAAATAGGTTGAAACAACGATGAGGTGGCTAGGAGTTGTGAAAAGCCTTATTTTTCTTGGGTAAAAACAAAAGCAAAACCGTATTTGCATCCTCTGCGGCTGAGCAGAAGGAGTTACTTACTAGCCACAGCTCACCAAAGGGGGGAAAGAAATCCAGGTGACATGACACCGAGGTGGAGTTTGTTCAGCTCCCTGGGAATGTGAGGCCCGGCTCCACCTGGGGAAGACCTCCGGCCATGACTGTGCAAGTGTTATGAAGCTAGGAGGGCCCTGCTCTAAGTTCACCAGCACCAGGCCAGCACAGCCCCGGTAGCTGAAGAGAAGCTCTGGTAAGTGGGGCAAGCCTAAGGACCTTGATCCCAGGCTGGCTGGGATGCAGTCTCACAATTTGGGGTGGTGGTCACGCTGGATGCCCTCCATGGTCTGCTCACCACTAATGTTCTGTGCACCTGAGTACGGTTAAGTCCCCCTTTGGTTAAGGAAAGTTAAAGGTGTGGCTGGTACCTTTCAGGCACTGCAGTGAGGGTCAGGTATAGCAATGCTTTTCTTTGTGTGTTAAAATATACATGCCATTCACCCTCCGAACCAATTTTAAGTGTACAATGCAGCATCATCAGGTGTATCTGCAATGCTGTGCAACAGCAAAACGTCTTTAAGAGTGCCTACCATGTGCCAAATGTTTTGTTAGGCATTTCCACTTCCAATGCTTGTTTAATTCTGAGAAAGAGGAAAACAAATCTTACACTGTAGTTATATTCATTCTCATATTCACAGTGAGAAAGCAGACTCAGGGAGCTAGAGTGTTGGGATGAGGTCATAGGGCTGCAATTAAGATTCTCCATCTCTCGGACTCCATGAGGATCTGTTCTTACTAGCCTGGTCACCCCTCTGGGCATCAGTGATGACTAACTTCGTGCCAGAGGCTCAAAGTTGGTCGCTAATGGTCCCATATGGAACATCAGACAGGATGGATACATAGGTACAATTTTTTTCCGTTCCCCATTCTTTATGACCACATCTTGAACTATGAGAGATTCCAAGCTCATTTTTATTTTTTACAAGTCATGTTATCAAAATAACATTTCAGTGCACGTCTGGTGAATCCAGAGAACGACGCCAGCATTTTAGAAGTTCTGAGAAGCCATACGTTCTTTCTTATCTGACCAAGCCTTGCTCTAGGAGCATTCAGGACAGAAGTGGATTCAGTTGCAGTGGATTCATTTTGGAGTGAGGGAGTAATGGTGGAGTATAACATCTATTTACTGAAATAGAAAAACAACTCATCGTAAGACACGGGCATAAAAGGTACTGTCATACGTAGGCCCCAAAGAAATTGCATTAGGCTCTGATATCAGCAGTTATCTAGTCAGTGACCTCGAATTAAGAACTTTTTGAAAATTTTTGAAAATTCATTCTACAAAAGAAACTCAAGTATCTAACAGATTAAAGCACCAGGCAAATCACGTAATTCTTAAGCCCCAAGGGAGCCCCCTCCACTGTGGCAGGGGAAACAGAAGCCCATGGTGGCTTCTGAATGGGTCCCAGATCCTGATCTTAGGCGGCCTCCAAGGTGAGTCCATGCACAGTGTGAAGTACCCCATCCGATTTCTGCTTTCTCAAATTTTGGGATCCACAAAAATGGAGTTTTCTTCCAATTAAGTGCTAACTCTAAGCCGTGGCTAGATCTTACAGAATCATCCTATTAAAACTAATTTTAAAGGCCTCTACCACGTCTCCTGCTGCCGTGAAGTTTTTTTTGTAGAACACATGCTTGAAATAGATATTCAGCTTGGAAATATTTTTGACACCCACAGGTTTTTCTTGCAGTGGCAACTGGTATAATGCCTGCTGATGAATTTTTGTTTTTCTTTCCGTAACATCTCGATGTTTTCAAACGAACATGGCAGAGAGCCTCCTGTCTGGGAGACACTTGCGCTGACTAAAAAGTACTAGTTTCCCAAGAAAGGCTTAATAAAGCCGAACGCGATGACAACAGGGACAGAGGGCTAACGTCTAGACATTGTAGGCCAGGTTTATCCCTAAGACTAAATGCCCATCTTTTCTCTCCTGCTGGACATAAACATCAACACCGGGCACTTCTTCATACCACACACAACTTCTAGCCTACAAGGTGGGATTCTCCCCAAGCCAAGGACACTCGGAAATGCCTAAGTGTCCCTGTCCATGCTGCCGTCTGCTTGGCTCTCACCAGCACCTGTGACGGCATCTGGGGGAAGGGCGGTGAGAGCTACAAGAGGAGGAGGGCGCATGCTCAAGCGTGTTGCAGAAAAGGAAAGAAACAAAGTGGCTTGGTCTTCAAAGGATCTTCCTACATAAAAGGATCACAACGAAACTGCAGGATTTGTCAACAGAACAAATCCCGCTGTAGCTGGGGGATGGCAGGCAATGAGGACAAGTCACATGGAGCCGCTACAAGGAGAGCCCGAAGAACCCTGAGACCCAGGGCACAGGGAACTTAAGAAAAGGCTTTCATCAAACAGGCTAATAAACGGGCAGCCCTTGCTCAGAATCACCTGATGATCTGGTTCAAGATGCAGATTGTGTTTCAATAGGTCTCATTTCTAATGGAAGTGGGCTACTCCACGGGAAATGCTAGCCTGGGCTACGGGAAACAGACCCCAGTTAACTGAAGCCTACCCGCCTGACATTTCCTCCAGGACACGGACTGTGTTTTATTCCACTAATGTGGTCTCTCGAGTATACAATCAGGCAGCGTAGACTACATGATAAATGTTTGCTGAATGAATGTATCCATTCAAAACGAGTCTTCCAAGTTCTAGAGTTCAGCCAGAGGGCAATTTACATGGTTGGGGAAGGAGAAATGCATGGAGTAAGCGTCTACATCAGTAACTGTCCGGTCTGGGTTCCTCCGTCCGGTCTGGGTTCCTCTGGGAGGAAGAAACCCACATCTGTACACTGGCTCCTGCCCCGTTCAAGGCCATGGGTTGTTATTTGTCTGCTCTGCCTTCACCCCTCAACCTGCATCCGTAGTTTGTTGTGACATCTACTCGTGCACATACGGATGCAAATGGCATTTCCAGCATTTTGCAAAGAGGCTCTCAGCAACGCAGTGCTGGTGAAAAGAGCGCCACATGTGCCGACAGAGAATCTGCTCCGCTTAAATGATTGCTGAATCTGTCTTCTCATCCTCTGTACGGTGTGCCCTTTTCCCTGCTCCCCTTCACTGTAAGAGAGCACTGGCCAGCTCACCGCCAGCCCTCAGGAGCTGTCCTTCCTGGACTGTCCACTAAGCCCTAGCAGAGGATAGACCTATCCTCCTCTTGACTTTCTGGTAGCTTTGGGAAAGGCCCAGGCACCCTTTTGCTGGTATTTTTCCTGTTTGGTGATCTCCTACAGAGCTTCTCTTTTAAAAAGTTGGAGGTCTGGGGAAGTGCCTCTGGGGAAAGGCCACGTTTTGGGCCTTTCTGTGCTCAGAAGAACATGGGAGGCTCTTGTCTTGTTCTGATTGATCTAATGTGTCTCAGGAGCTTGAGGTTCTACTGGGGCACGAAGGGGGAGAAGAGAAAGGAAGGGAAAGGGGAGGTCTTTACTCAGTTTGTATTTTGCCTTTTGGCCTTTCAGGCATTCTGAGGACATAACCTTTGGAGCAATTCATTTTCTGAACCTGCCTTCCCTCCTACCTGATAGGGTTGTTATAAGTACATTATAAATACATGTAGAGCACAACTGACTCCTAGCAAATGCTCAACAATTCCTAACAATTAATTTCATGGTGACTTCTCTTACTACCTTCGTGTTCTGTGGTTTTAAAAACTGTTCTTTTTAGACTTGGTGCTAAGCTAGTCTGTTTTCCCTCTCTGAACCATTTTCCACTCATCATTTGGAGAAAGGGTCTAACTGCCACTTCTGATGACAGCCTAAAATAACTATAAATAAAACCCATAATACACCAATGATGAATGAAGTTTCAAGTAACACATGATACCGACTGGCACTGCTTCCAGCTTCTGCCTCAACCTCCCCCAAAGGAGATGGGCAATCTGGGGTTCTAGTCAGTGCCCTGCACTTTCTGACCACAGAGAATTTGCTGCCTTTCTCCAGGTATCAATCAGTTTCCTATTCGTTACTTACGGAGGAACCTCAGCTCTCTTGGTCCTGTAGCCTACATGTGCTACAGTTCCAAATTAAACATTTCTTAAGAAGGTGCTGACTTTCTCTCTTCCTTATTCTCTTAGTCTCCTCCATGGAGAAACCCTGCCTCCCTCATGCCGCATCTTGGCCAACCTTCTCCCTGACGGGTTGTGGGGTACATGGTGCCCAGAGAAAAAATGTTTTGGTCTGTCGTCCTTTTACTTGCCATTTGTGAATTACATCCCTGCAGCCCTATGGCCCCTTCCCCCATGAGCTTGAAGGTGAGGTAGCTGAGGGTATCCATAGGAGATGGTCCAAAGGCCCCTGCCCTGGTGTCCGCCTCCCTCTGTGTAAACCTCCTTTAAGGGACTGCCTTGCTAAGAGCTGATAAACACAGGGGTCACCTTTCTCACAACTGGCTACAAAAACCAGACCACAACTTGTGGTGCCATTTTTCCATTTAGAAATTGTGCTTTGTTCTGTGTTACCCAAAGTCCTGCAGAATGCTTGCTGTTAAAAACAAGGTCATATCACATCAGACACTTAAAAAAAAAAACAACTTTGGAAATATTTTTTAAAGGTGTGGACATTTTGCATATAATTTAAATATACTTGAGGGAAAAAAGGAGTCCAGCACCAAGAACACACACAACACCAGGGAAGCATTTTCTTGCCAATTGGAAGCCTGAGTGGAATTGTTTGGCTGCTACCAGTTTGCTTCTGGTATTGAACTGAGAAGTGCCTTGGGGGAGACCTTCGCCTGTACCCAAAAACTCAACTGTTTAAGAGCCGAATCAGCTTTTCTTTTAGAGGCCACATGGGTGGGTTGTCTTTAGGACCACCACTCTTACTATAAATGAGAATTTATAAATGGGAAGATCCTTAGAATAACTAGACCTGCCAAGATCCCAAACCTGGACAGGTGGCCTCGTTCCCCTGAAAGCCCTAGGCAAACAGTAAACAGTCAAAATGGATGATGGAGAGAAAGGAGTGCCAAATGGTTTTGCCTCCAACTTGGGGAGGGACCACTCTTTGTACCCAGGTAATAACTGCATGTTCATGCAGCATCCATCAGAAAAGGTCCGAGCTGGCACGATTCCTATCTTAGGAGCGGTTTTCCCATGGTAGCTGTTGTTTTATTTTATCTTTTTCCTGATAAAAAGTAACACCACCGAAACCATCTTTTAATTGCTACTTCTGTTTGATGGAAAAATTAGTAAAGATGATCGTGCTTTCAAAACAAGTCGTGTGACTGTTTACTTAGGAAGCACAGACAAAAAAGATAATGGAATGCTTTCAACTATCTCGATCAGATACATTCGCTGCTGTGATAGGAATCCTCTATGTAACTGACGAGAGTGTGACAAGACCTCCTGTTCTACATGGTCGGGAGTCACCTGGGAACACGGGCTGGTTGAGTTCCCCGCACACCTTTGCTTTTCACACTCTTTACATCTCCGGGACTGGCAGCCACTAGTGGCAAATGAGCTCAAAGCCCCCACTTCAGCCTTACAGAAAATGTCCTATCTGTTCCTACTGCTCCCTGAACACCTGGCTGCCCCTTCCCATCCACTCAGCTAATCAGTACAGCATGCTGGCCAACAGCAAGATTACAGAAAGAATTAAGAAAATCCCATCAGTTTTAACAAATGGGTTTCCCCTCAAGGCCCTTTTAAACTGGGTTTTTCTTTTCCGTTATTTATAATAACTTGTCACCTCTTTCCCATGACAGTTTGTCATTTTGGTCCAATAACTTTAACTGCGGTCAAAACCGAAACACTGTCCTCTAGCTGCGTGAAGGTGGCAGCATCTTGCACACCCTCCAAACTGATCTGTTCTCAGTGGACAAGGATCCCAGGGACAGGCTCCACGTTGTAACTCTGGAAGCTGGGACTCCAACACTGTGTTTCCCTCTCCTGTGTCATCACTTTGCTGCTGTCACTATGCATCCACTGCAAGCAACTTGGAGATGGCTTCTAGACATAACAGGGGAAACTTTCCTGACCAACCTGTTCAAACCACTGGCTCGCCACCTGTGTGGGGCTTTGCTTACACACATACTCAAATGTGCTCTTAAAAGAGCAGTTCTCTGCTCCAAAAGACTGAGCTGTTGGCACAATGGTTCTCTTTCCAGAAAGCAGTGCTCAGTCTTCTGTTGAGACAGATCAGAATGAACTCACAAACTTCACAGGCGCTTCCATGAGGAGGAGGTCAAAGCCAACCAAAGGCGGCTTGCTGCGTGCCAGAAAAAATGTTTCGTAATCCCAAACTTCCTGTTGCACCCAATTAGGCCATGGAATTACTTTCTGATTGTCAGCTTATTCTAAATATTATCAGCTTCGACTGACCAGTTAACCTATTACAGGAAATGTGACAGACAGGGTGCACACTATCTTTGTTAGATACATTTAGTCCTGAGGTTTTTATAAACCCAGTGACTCACCATCCCTACAGTTAGTATGGCTGATTTGGTTTATATGTTTTGATACTATGGGCAGAAGGGAAATTTACAGAGAGTTGATCTGTGTTTAAATATTTGCTAGAAATTAGATTATGAAAATTACTAATTTCTAAATTGAAGATCAGGATGAAATGTAAATCTATGTGTGTGGGGGTTATAATGCTTTTAGCCCATGTCACAAACATGGCCTGGAACCTTCCATTTTTTTTCCACTGAGCATATCCCTTAAGGATTCATTACTGACAAAACTAAGCTATACATTATCTCAAGCTCTTATGAAAACATCCACAATTATGATTTGTTTCTACAACAAACAAGAGAATCTAGTGACACTGATACAGGTCTTAAACGCTACAAGAAAAAACGGAAATATAACATTATGAAATGGAATGAGCACCCCGTCTTCTAAATCTGCTTGTGAGTTTAACATATGCTTTCCTGTTGCCTTATAAACTATATTAGGAACCCCCGGAGACAGGGCAAGACACTGTAGGAATATGTTTGATATATAGTTGGATTAAATAACAACCTAATATATCAAACATATCACACAGAGGCCTGCAGAAAAGGCATCCAGGTTTGACTGAGCTCGAGAAAAGGCAGAGTACTGCAGGCTACGGCTGCAGGGGGTGGTCACCACTGCCGCAAGTCCATTACCTCTCTGTGGAGCACAGTCTGTCTGTAAGTGTGGAAACGACACCATTAGCAACATTGTAGGTACACGCACCAGTCTTAATACCATCCGACCTTCTCTCCTTTTGCTTTGGTACCATCTTCCCAAGAAAACAGTGGATCCAACAGTGCCAATTGGTTATTTGTGTTTGGCAGATCCCAGGCAAAAAGAGGTGCTGAGATTTTAAGGGCCTGAGGGGGGAAAAGGTGCCAGGAATCATCTTCATAAACCATGGAGCATTCTACTTTTAAAACAGGCGACCTGAGAATGCGGTGAGCAAAACAATTCAAACAAACAAAAAAAATAAAACATTGCCCATCCCCGATACTATTCCTCTAAGCAGTGTAAATGCTCTCCCGTTACGAAAGGAAAGCATTATTTGCTCTCTACTAAGGGCTTGTGGGTTCGTGTGTAGTTACAGGGATGGGAATGCGAGAGCAAATGCTTATTCACAGTATCTTGGGGATTACCTATTTTTTTTCAGTTATGGAAGGGGATGGAGAGAACCAATGAACCACAAAAGACTGGCTGCTTTTGGTGTCACACTGGGAATTAAAAAAAAAAAAGTTTATTTTGACAGAGTGTGTGTGAGTACAGGGAGGGGCAGAGAGACAGGGAGAGAGAGAACCCCAAGCAGACTCCACACTGACAGGGCAGAGCCCGATGCGGGGCTCAATCTCACGAACCACGAGATCATGATGACCTGGGCCGAAATCAAGAGTCGGTTGCTTCACTGACTGATAAACTGGGGAAATGCATTCCTTTATAAAGGTAAGGAAGATATCTGATTTTATGCAGTTATTACCACATAGCAGATGGTTCTGTTCCTAGACAGGCACAAAAACCCTGGTTTGCGTTGAAGATTTCTTTAAAAGAATTTTATCGATAATATAATCCATATGTCAGGAGCCTCTGGCCAATGGGTGGCGTAAGACTTCACATCATTGTGAGGCACTCAGAAAGTACTGAGCACCCTTCCTTATAGGAACTGGGGAGCGGCCTAAGGTAGGCGTCCCCAAGTAAGAGACTCAGATCAATAGTTATGTCCACTTTGACCTTGACCAAAGGATTCCTTGGCTCTCCGTAAAGAGCCACATTGTAAATACAAAAGCTAGGTGACCCCAGGGCAGTGCAGGGAGCACCCACGCATCCACCTCTGCAGCCATCACTCATTTTTTAAGTGCTCTTATTTTTAAAACACTGTTTTACAAAATTTTAAAACCCAGGCACTCCCTGAATTCCACTGTCATTCTTGTACATTCCCCACCTGTCTCCTTTGTATGTAAGTGTTCTTTACAGAGTTATACCGAGCATATAATTCTGCATCCTGTTTTTTTGTTGTTTTGTTTTTTTTACTTTACATTTATGCCATGAGCAGAATCCTCTGCACACCGAACAGTCCTACCAACATTATTCTCAACAGCTGTGTACTTTTTCTTCAAGGAGACACACAGGTCACGTCTAACTTCTTCCTACTACAAACAAGGCTACAGGCAACAGCCCTGACCCCTTCCCCTCCCCCAGGTTTCTTTCTCTCTGGATTTCCTCCTTTGCACAGGAAGTGGCAGTAACAGCTCAGAGGGTACAGGCAAACCAAAAAGCTTCCCTGTGGAGCTGCCCCAGCTTCTGACATTGGCTAAACCCAGAAAACTGGTATGAACTGACTGTGTCATCCATAGCACACATACAATGCTTCCAGATCAGTCGAGGCCACCTGACTCTGGCAAGGTATTTTGCCTCTGATTCTGCATGGACAGGCGTTGCTTTGTGGGCACATTGCAAGGACCCGACGAGCCAACGCCTGTAAAGCACTGCTTAGCACATACTTGGTACTCAATCAGTGTGAGTCTTTTATTTTCTTTTTGCTAAGGCCATCAGCTCATGGGTCTATGGAAAAATTATTCTTTCAGGCATTCTCCTAGGAAGTAGTAGATAAAAGTCTCTGAAGCATCTTTTTGGTTACTGCTTATTCAGTTAGGCACTGTATTTTTAAATTATCTCATTTAACTGTTATAACAACAATGCTATGGGGTAGGACCTCTAATTGCTGGGTTTTTTTCAGATCAAGAATCACGAGGTATATCAATGGCTGGACAGAGGGCAATTAGGACTCAGAGACAGAGCACAGAGGGACCTTACAAAAGGACAAAAGGAGAGGGATTAAAACAGGAGCTCTCAGAATCTGGGGAAGTGCTAATGTTACACGAGCACCAGGCTAATTCTCCAGAACAGTGTCAACTGACATGACTTCAGCAATAGCAGACGCAAGCTCTCCAGGAGAGGCTACTTGTGCTAAATCAGATGAGGAAAAGGGAAGACAAATTACACACAAAGCCTCCAAATCTTAGTCAACAGTTGCTTGCTTCTTAGTTGAATGCACATTTTCCATCTGCAACTAACCTGATTTATCAAGCAGAAATAAAGACAAAGCCAGAAAGTGGGAGTTGCCCCTATATACACATCCAGTTCTTAAACTTGTTGAAAACACCTAGGACAATCTCAGACCTCTTAAGACCCTCAGGTTAGAGGCTAGTAGAGAGAACCCTGGTAACCCCCCAAATCAGAAAGCTGTAACTCCTAAATTACATCTTGATGAGAGATTTACAGAAATGCCTTCACCAACTATCAGCAACTATCGGGAGACTGGTTCTAAGAATTTAATGGTTTTAAGAAGGTTCCCAAGCTCAATACATTCACTTACATGCTCACGTCTGTTTTACATGCAGCATTAACCTGGGTGCTGCTTTTGAGTGGTTTGGTGTATTTCAGTGCTCAGACTCCATATTTTGGTTTTATAAAAATGGTAGAGTTTTAGGCATACCTAATCTGGGGGATCCAGCTTTTTCTGAGGGGAAAAACCATATTTTACCTCCTAATGTTTTTGGGTCCTTGGAAGAGAAGTGAGGTGATGGGTACCAGCAGGGACTTGCTTGAATACAAAGAAAAAGAGGCCTCCTCTGATTCCACCGTCTTCTGGGAGAAGACAGCCGTGGGAGGTAGAGTGAAAGGTAACTGCTTCTGGACAGGACTGGGCTTTGCCCCTGGACGGCACTAGCTCACCATCCTTTTATGTATAATTGTCCTTCCTATGGCCCCATCTTAGAGTAAGTCCTTAAATGGCTGTTTCTCTTTAACATCTTAAGTTTTACATTTTTAAAAATGTTTTTATTTATTTTTTACAGAGAGACTGAGCATGAACGGGCAAGGGGCAGAGAGAGAGGGAAACACAGAATCCGGAGCAGGCTCCAGGCTCTGAGCTGTCAGCACAGGGCCCAATGTGGGACTCGAACCCACAAACCGTGAGATCATGACCTGAGACGAAGTCAGATGCTTAACCAACCGAGCCACCCAGGCTCCCTTAACGTCTTAAGTTTTAAACATTTATCTAGATGACCAACACAGATGGAGAAAACATACCAGCCCACCAGTCTCCAGCATATACTGAGGAAGTCTGTTACTAGGTCCACTTTGAGGTCCACATTACCCTTTACTGATTTGAAGAAAAGGAGAGACCCCACATTGCTATTTGCACTGCATTATGGAAACCAGAAAATTTGAGGGTGACCACGTCCCCTTCAGTAACAGGGACTTTCCATAGCAAGCATCTAACACCTGCTTTCTATACAGTGGAACTAAATTCAGATCCTAAGTGCCCTGGATTCTTCCTTTGGATACCCAAAGGTGTTTTTCTGGGTGGTTAACCTGAAGGATCAACCCATGGGTTTTTTTCCATGCCCTGTAAAAAGGTGCTGGGCAGGTAGAGCAGGTCTGCCACTTGCCAGTCTAACCACGGGGAAGGGGACAGGCTCCCTGTGGGCACACCTAGCTTCACTTCACAGCCATCCACAGGAAGACCTATTGACATCGGACAAGCAGCCACACATGGACACTCACTTTCGGTTTGGCTCTTGGCTTCAGTTGCTCTAACTTCTTAGCAGCAGCCTCAATGGATGCCGCAGCCCCCAGTAATTCTGTTTCCGCGATGACAGTTGGGTCTTCTGGATCCACCCACTCTGTTCCTAAAATCAGTCCAAAGAGGGTCATTCTTGGTAGCTATGACCGCAGGGGTCTGGCTTCATTACCAACCATGACTGGATTTACGTGCAAGGAGGCTCTGTCAGCCTACTAGTTGCACCGTCCTAAGGGATCTTCTCTCCAGCTCTCACCGAGATCAGCTGGGTGAAGGGGAGCTCCTATCTGATCCTGTCGCTTGTGTAAGTCAGTTGTGTATACAGCCCTACCGCAGGAGCACTCATCGATGCAGTGTCAAAAATCAAGATCTTATGGTTCAAGGCCAGCTCGAGCCTTACTCTGACCTCTTTCTTAAAGCTCATGACCGCAAGTAACCATTTTCAAGATACTTGAGACTATGCGGACCACACAGATTTGTCATCCTCTTCTCTTGGGGACTCATGGAGAACTACCATTCATCTCGACTCAGACAAAGGGAACGTGGTAAGAAAACCTTGCTCTGGTGAGGTGACTGCTTCTAATGTGACCACAAGGGGGTGTGCAAACAATGTACGCAGATGGTATCATTTCCTAGACATGGACTGTATGATTGAATGAGGATATTCTGATGAAGGCAAATGCAGATAAAAATAAAGGGCGATACCCTTAAGACAAGTGAGCTGCTCTAGGTGGATTATACCATTTAAGTGGAAGTACTTAATCAAAGGACTGGAAAAGAGCCTTGCTTGAGGAGGATATTACTTTGAAATTCTAACTCTATTCTCATTTGCTAAAAAAAAACAAACCAAAAAACCCAACAACAACAAAAAAAACCCTACTGTATTCCTTCTGACTGCGTTCACCAAGAAAGGGCCTGTGTTGGCTGCGGGGTTTCTTTGCTCAGTTCATGGCCGCCGAGTGGTGTCCCACGAGATGACACGAGAGAATCCAGCCTACCTTTCATGGCTTCTGCTGCCTGGATGAGCTCAGTCACGGCACCAGCGACGCGCTTGGAGAAAGCAGCCAGCTGGTGCTTGAGTTCTGGGCTGGGTTTCTGAAGAATCTGAGGATGAAGAATAAGTCAAATGCATAAGAAAGATGGTAGCCGTTGTGACAGAAAGCACACTCTTACTGGTGAACCGAGTTGGACAACCTGGTTTGAAGTTGCAACTCTGCCACCCAAGTGACTTCAGAAACTTGGGGGAAAACACTTAAGGCTCACTGGCCTTCAGTTTCCTGTGAGAAATGAAAAGTTGGGAATTACGAGTTTTTCTAAGGTCCCTCTGGACACATTTCTGTAAGATCGTAAGTGAGATGAAGTCCTTATGTGGCCTTTATTTGCCCTTTCTTTTGCACATAAACCAAACATATGCACACGAAAATTACGCACAGTTTAGGAACATTCCGAGTGAACGCGAAAGCCTGAGGTTACAGGTCAGATGGTACTTGTGACAAAACAAATGTGGCACCAGAAGAAATATGTGACTCTGGTGGGGTCTCAGAGACAGAGTCCCAAGAAAGCACAACCTTCTGATCAGAGGGCAAGCTCTCCTGCGAGAGATTCTGAGGATTTTCCTTTTTTTTTTTTTTTTTTTTTGAACTAGCTCAAAGGTTTTTTTAAGTTTCTTTTGGTTTTTGATGGTGTTAAAAAAGATATTGGCTATCCAACACCCAATCCAATTTATAGGATATCCTGTGTGAGGATTTCTTCTCCAATTCACTCAAGAATGGGATGAGATCTTCACCATAAATTTACATTCTGACTTAAATCACCTTGCTCCTGCCTAACTCTGAAATTTCTCTTCCAACATTCTTTTTCTGCATTTCTTTCTCATGCTTCCCAGTGCTACTCTTCAGATTGAGAAATGCTCAAACCTTCAGGAGCAAAGCACAACGGCTGCCTCTCTCTGGATAATTCTGAAGCCTCGAGCCAGGGATAAACATCGCTTTGGAACTGGACAAACTTGTGTTCACACACCTGGCTTCCTTTGCGCCTGGTTTTGGACGCTGGGCAGGTTAATGAACCCCTCAGAACCTGTTTTCTCCTCTGTAAAGCTGGGATAATGCCTATTCCTCAGGATTGGCATAAAGATCAAAAGGAGTAACACATAAGAAACACCCTGCACAATGCCTCCAACACGGCAGGTGTTCGTTAAATGTTAATTCCCTTCTTGGTGCCCCATACTCATTCTTAGGAGTCTGGAAAAGAAGTCTTTTGGACCCCAGAGATAAAAGAAAACTGTAAGTCTGGTTAAAAAAAAATCTGGGTTTGGGGGAGTTAGTGGGATTATACTTTGACCAGCACTGGCCGCACCAGTGTGTAGAAGACATTGTATTATATGCCTGAACTGATCAGTCAAAGGTCTTTGAGCATCACTTTACATGCAACCATCACCATCCTCCTTCCTTCGGAAATCTTTAAAATTTATTTTCTATTTGCTACTGTTCCATGAATTCAGTTATTCTTCTCTTATTTTCTCACCCTAGGACTTATACATATCACTATGCAGATACTAAGAACTCAGTACAGGGGCATCTGGCTGGCTCAGTTGGTAAAGCATGTGACTCTTGATTTGGGAGTTGTGGGTTCAAGCCCTATGTTGGGTGTAGAGATTACTTAAAGAAAATTTTTAGGAAAAGAAAAGAACTCAGTACAATTCTGAGAATGAGTGAACAAATGAATGGATGGGTAAAAACAGAGCAACATACCATTGGGACGAGTCCTAATATGATAGCTTCATGGACCAGTTCTAAAACACTAGAACCATGGAGAGGTGGGGGGAGGAAGTTGTGTCTTTTATTTTCTAATACAGCCAGGGGTAGGCAGTTTAGTTAAGTATAGGTTCTAGAGTCAATTTACCTATGTAACCCTGGTCTAGTTACTTTTCTTCTAAGCCTCAGTGTAAGTAAATTGCCTAGTAAATAGGCATAGCAACAGTCCTTTTGTTACCGACTTGTGGTAAGACTGCATAAATTAATATGTAATTTGACACAATATATATTCCCATCAGGGCTATTGATAGAATTGGACTGAAGTACAGCTTGGGCACCAGGGTTTTTAAAAGTCCCCCATGTGATTCTCATACATAGCCAAAGTTGTGAACCACTGCCCTAGTCTCAAATGGTACCATTTGGCACCACTTAATCAAAGGCCTGTACTATTTTTTTCCCCCCTGAAACAATACATGTTGAAAGTTCACCAGGTGAATAATGGTTATGGCTCAGGGTTTGAAAAGCTAAGTGGTCCATAGCCTTGTTCGTTGGTTAGTTGGTTTATCCATGGTGGTCAACACGACAAGAATAGGCAAAGAATTAAAAGTATGATGGGGAGATTCACAGTAAATGATGAAAGACTGAACATTCTCTACCTAAGATCAAGAATACGGTAAGGATGTTTGATCTCACACCCTTATCAGTATTGTACTAACATTCCTGGACAGTGCAATAAGGCAAGAAAAATAAGTAAATGGTACAGAGATGGAAAAGAAGAAGTAAAAGAATCTTTCTTTATAAATAATGTGAATGTCTATATAGAAAATTCTGAGGCATATGTAAACAAAAGCTTCTAGAATAAGTGAGTATAGCAAGGTGACAGGCTATAAGGTCAATATACTAGTATCAATTATATTTTTAGGTTCAACAGCAACAAAAAAATAAGAATTTTAAAAAAGCAGTATCATTTATAACACCATAAAAATTATGAAATACCTAGTGCTAAATGCGACAACACATGTGCAAGACCTGAATCCTAAAAATTATAAACATTGTTGAAATTATTAAAGGAGACCTAAACAAATGGAGATATATGCCATGTTTACGGATTAGAACACTCTTAAAATGTCAATTACCCTCAAATCTCCCCCACAATCCCAGTCAAAATCCCCAAAGCTTTTTTTTTTAGATATTTACATGATGATATGAAATGCAAAGCACATAGAAGAGCTAAAACTATTTTGAAAAAGAACCAAGTTGAAAGTCTTCAACTACCAGATTTTAACATTCATATAAAGTAGTAGTAATCAAGACATCATGATATTGGTACTTGGACATATAGATCAATGGAGCAGAAAAGAGTCCAGAACTAGATTTCACATATATAGTCAACTGATGGTCATTAAATGTGTTCAGATGCCTTTAATTCAATGGGGACAGAATCATTCTTTTCAACAAATGATGATGGAACAACTGGATAGCCATACGTAGGAGTATGAACCCTGGCCCTTTCCCCACATCTAAACCTAAATATAAGAATTAAAACTATACAGAAACAAACCAAAAAAAAAAAATAATCTTAGTGATCTCAGATTTGGTAAGGATTCTCTGAGGACAAAATATAAACTAGGCTTGAAAACTTTAAAAATCATGAACTTGGAAGTTTATGTTTTATAACTTTAAAAACATTATGCTAATTTAAAGAAGCAGTCACAAAAGACCATATACTGTGTGATTCCATTTATATGAGAAGTCCAGAATAGGCAAATATACAGAGGCAGAAAGAGATTAGTGTTTGTCTAGGTCTTAGAAGTAGAGTGAGGGCAATGAACGACTGCTTAAGGGTATGAGGTTTCTTTTTGGGGTGATGCAAATATTCTAATATTTTGTGATAGGTGCACAGCTCTGTAAAGACAGGAAAAAACAATTAATTTAATGCCTGAAATGGGAAAATTCTGTCATACGCCAATTATACCTCAATAAGGCTGCTCAAAAGAGAATCAATCGGGCATGCAAAGAAAAGAACAGGAAGCTGGTGAGAGGTAGCAGAGCATGGCCCCCCGAAATAACCTCTTTGGTATACGGATTGTTTTGGGCTAATTATTGTGAGAAAAAGACACGGGAGAAGCTCTGAAAACAGAGTAGAAGTTACTCTTTTGAAAGAGAAATTTACAGTGACAAAGCAAATCTTCCTCTGTTTAGAGTGTCTCCCTCTCCCTGCCTGAAGAGAAGGTTGACTCTTTATCATGAGAGAATTTATCAGAGGAGAAGGCACAGATTTAAATCTGCATAATCTCCTGGCAACCTCCAGGACGTTTTTCCTGGCAACCTCCCATCACCTGTCCCAAACCAATTACACACCTTTTTTTTTCACTGAACTGAACATGGTCTTTAAGCCAGTGGTTTAGGCCACCTATGTAGTTACTCATTTTTCCCCTGGATATCTGCTATGCATCCATGAGGTACACAATGTATTTGTTTTTCTCTTGTTAATCTGCCTCACTACACAGGGTCTCAGGCAAGAACTCTGAAGTGTAGAGAGAAAATTATTTTTTCTTCCCTTATACCGGGATATAATCCTAAAAATAATTTGCAAACATAACTGATGCAAAGAAACATTCAATTCATCTTATGTGTTTAATTACTTGGGATATAAGATCTATTTTGGCTTTACTTTCCTATTTTTGCAAGTTTTATCTGAGCTTTTTGTTTCCTTAACTCTCTGCAGCATTGTTATTTTCTTTTTTAATAACACACATTTCCATCTCTCTCCAGACGTTGTTATGAAAACGACAAGGCAAACCACACCCTAAGAGAAAGGATTAAAAAAAATTTCACAATTTGTATCTAGAAAATGTAAAAAATTCTCAAAATTCCATAATAAGACAAACCTAATGAAAAATAGCCAAAAACATCTCAATAGGGACTTCACCAAAAAAGACATACAGAGGGCAAACAGGTGCATTAAAAAAGATACTCAACCACGTACATTAAAACCACAGTGAGACACCACTGCACACCCACTGGAACGACTAAAATTGAAAAGACAGACCATTTCAAGTGTTGACAAGGGTGTGGAGCAACCGGAACTCTCCTACTCTGCTGGAGGAAATGTAAAATAGTATAACTACTATAAAAAAGTTTCCCAAGAAAGGAAAAAAAAATGCATACCCTATTTTATAAGTATCCCACATCCAGGTATTTATCTGAGAGAAATGAACAAATTCAGGCTCAGAGATTTATACAGAGAATGGTCTTGGCAGTTTTATTAGTAATCAGTAGCTGGAAACAACTTAAATATTTGTCTCTTCACCTAATGATGGACAAGTATGGCAGAACCATTTGATGGAATACTACTTAGCAATACAAGGGGACAAATTATTGTCACACATAACAACATGGATAGAATTGAAAATATTGATGCTGAGTGAAAGAACCAAAACAAAGAAAAGTATGTACTATGTATCCCGTTTACACAAAAGTCTAGAAAGTATAAACAGATCTATAATAACAAAAAGACCAGCAGTGGCCTAGACATTCTGAGGAGTAATGGATACATTCGTTATTTTGATTGTGGTGATGCTTTCAAGGATATATTCACATATCAATACTCAAAATGCACACTTTAAATATCTGTTTATTGTATGTTAGTTATGGTTCAATAAAGCTGGAAAAAAAGTTAGGGGTGTGGTGGGCAAATTCACTTACATCATCAAAGTGGAGTGATTAAAGACTTCTGTCTTTAAAAAGAAGAGCCTGGAGGGTGAGAGAGAGAGAGCCACTCCTTCATATACTCTGGCTCTGAGAAATTACAAGTCCTATGGTAAAGTATCCTATTCAGACAAGGCAGGAGGAAAGGAGTTCTATTTTTATCCTGCCATTAAGTCAACATGATTTCTAATAGCAGACAAGAGACGGAACCAAATTAAAGCTCTGCTAGTGGAAGCGAGGGTAATTTTAAGGCTGTCAAAGATCTCACATTGTGGTTCAGCAGCAATATTGAACTGTGGTTGCTACAGAGGCAATGTGGCTGCCTCTTGCAGTACAAACCTACTATGACAAACCAGCAGAGAGCAAATGCAGGAGGCCAACAGTGCTCACATGGGCGTGTCTAAAGCTTCACAGAGCAGCTCCCTGGACAGCAGGGACAGGGCTCTGCCTAAACTGGATCCCATTATTTGTTAATTGCTAACTAGATTCTCCAAAGGAAAGGATTCCCCAAGCAGGCGTTCTTGATTTGGAGTTTCTAAATTCCCAAAGAATCCAGCTGGGCATTTGGGTCTGGGGACCCTCTTAACAGTTTAAGGAACAATTTTGTGCGTGTAATGTGCTGCGGTTTCTCTGATGCTGGTAGTGGGAGGCAGGAGATGGACTTTCAGCTCCAAGGGGTCTAAGAATGCTAAAATCATGATAGTTATTTGTGCCTAGAGAAAAACGGAGAATGGGATTGATAACGGATAAAAAATTATTGATATATATTTTTTAAGGTAGGGATCTAAACCAAATAGGACAAAGCATTAACAAAGTTAGTTAATTATAGAGGGTGGGCACATGGATGTCGATATGGTTTTCTGTATTTTTAAGCCCTTTCAAAAGTAAAAACTGAAATATACAAACCAGCCATTAAAGTTAAGAATCCTTGGCCCTAACATATTTAAATCGAACAAGACTGAAGCAGCATAACTTTCCCCACATTTTGATGCGCCTTAATTTAAGAAAAGCAGCAGCTCACTAAAGAAGCTCCCTGACCAGCTGAAAGTGACCTCAGTTTATTTCTGTAAATCGCTGGACACTGTCTCCAAGCCTTTATTTCTACTTCTTTCTCTTTTTCTAAAAATTAGACAATTATCTGGCCTTTCTTCAGCTTTCAGGAATCTTACTAGTTCTCTTGCAACAATTAAAACAAGACGTCAACTTTACAAGAGATCCAAGGGGACTATCTCAAGATCTCCTGTTACAGTTTTTAAAATTTATTTGTATTTTTTAAATTGTTTTTAAGTTTAATTATTTTGAGAGAGAGAGAGAGCACAAGCAGGGGAGGAGCAGAGACGGACAGAGAAGAATCCGAAGCAGGCACCGTGCTGTCAGCACAGAGTCTGAGGCGGGGCTTGATCCCACAAACCATGAGATCGTGACCTGAGCCAAAATCAAGAGTTGGACGCTTAAGTGACTGAGCCATCCAGGCGCCCCATCTCCTGTTATAGTTTTAAGTTAACTTTCTTTTCAGAATGGAGATGCTGTAGCCATCCCATGAAGACCAGAAACGAAGAGGAGAAGAGAATGCTGTGTGTTCATGTGAAAATCTCTAGTTTTTTAACTGTTTCTTTATTCATCACCCTCAAGGAGCCAATTTAGTATCTGACATGAAGGCTAACTTCCCTGTTTGTGTGTCTCCATTTTCCTTTATTCCTTGCTGGGTTCTCCACCAGCACTGGCCTCAGTCTTGTGGCTCCTGGGCCTCTCACTGGTGTATAATCTTCCACACTTGGGCCTCGTGTTAGTCCAGATTTCTTCTCAGTCTGCTTTGGAGGAAGAATTAGGGCTAACGA
Organism: Herpailurus yagouaroundi; assembly: GCF_014898765.1. NCBI lineage: Eukaryota > Metazoa > Chordata > Mammalia > Carnivora > Felidae > Herpailurus > Herpailurus yagouaroundi. The sequence continues at coordinate 28,050,025 of NW_024412415.1, read as the reverse complement.
TATGAGAGATGAACTTATTCTCAGCTGCAGGCCCAAGAAAACTACAAATGTCCACAGCAGACGTGAAAGAACGCTGTCGTAGGACTTCCGCAATTTTTAGTTATGAACTGCTACTTTTCCTATGTTTATGATAATCCTCGGGGAAGGCTTGCTCTGTTGCTATGTTTTTATTAGAAAATAACCTTCAAAGATTATGTCCAGCTTTCCAAAGAGACAAACATAAATATATGAACAAATAAGGGTATGATGCTAATTCATTCACATTTCCCTCAAGTCGGGACCATCAGTACCTGCCATGAGGAGGCAGAAACAACCTTGCAAAAGAGGAGACAAGTTCTGCATATTTTATACCATTTTTAACGCCATTCAGGCTTTCTTTCTATTAATGATTTCTTTTTAGCACTAGCTACCTTCACAAAATATACCTCAAAACAGCTCTGGGGAAACAAGACGTTTCTACTTCCACCATGATTCTCGGTCACAATGATGAAGACCGTATAGAAAGATGAAGAGAAACTCAGACGGCAGGCTTTTAACAGTCACCTCGACCATCCAACTTGACAACACATAAGGCTTAAGAGTCTCGTTTCTCTAATAAATACAAGGAAGAACTCGTACCAGAAAACCCATCAACTAATATGAGCAGCCGCAAGAGAAGCACATCTACTGCAAAGTGCAATCGCTCTTGCCTGGGCCCAGAAAAAGAAGGGAGTGGATGCTCCCGTTCTTGCTAAACTCTGTCCTCCATAGTTAATCTCCCAAATCACACATGATGTGGGGTTTCCATGCACCAAGAGCCCTTCTTCCTCTTCCAGAAAAACCTGATGATTATCATTAGGCCCCATGCCTGATACAGTAATTAAGCGGCCATAAAACTGGGGTCTCTGAATGTGTGGACTGGGAATGGCTACTACAGCTTCCCTACCTAATGTTCATGGAGGCATTGGACCTCTCGGCCTTTTCTCGGGCAAAGAGGCCAATCATCCACCCACCCCCTAGAGGCCTTGTCTTGTTTTGCTCACCCAAACAAGATGCACACGGAAAGAAGAGGTCAGAGACAGGGGGGTGGGTATCCCTTTGGTAGATGTGACATCTGGCTCCCAGATATTGGCAAAGGGTCTAAAGTTGGCTTGAGGTGGGAGGGGACCCTCTGAGGGTTCCATTTTCCTTCCCCCCTTGGGAAAATTTCTCAAGTGCTGACCCCCGCCCCTCCTCATGAAGGCAACACTCCTCTCCCAGGTATAAGCTGTCTTGTTGCTGCAGAGCACGACAGGAGACCTCCAGTCCATTAAACACCTTAAAGGCTGTTGCCTCCTTTTTATCCAGGTTGTGGCTTTGTCAGGGACACAGCTGGAGGTAGATGTCTCTGCAGTGACATTCCTGGTACATGGCTCACCACGAGCAAAGCCGGAAAGCACCAGCCTGAGGGCAGTGTGCCTGAGGCCTGGACCTACAGGCGTGAGGTAAATGATCAGCCCTGCACAGATACAGGCACAGGTGCTACAAGACATAGGGTTTGCTCAATAAATGGAGCTAGAGAGGGGTGCCTGGGTGGCTCAGTCGGTTGGGCATCTGACTTTGGCTTGGGTCACAATTTCCCGGTTCATGGATTCGAGCCCTGCGTCGGGCTCTGTGCTGACAACTCAGAGCCTAGAGCCTGCTTTGGATTCTGTGTCTCCCTGTCTCTCTGCCCTTCCCGTGCTCATGCTCTGTCTCTGCCTCAAAAATAACCAAACATTAAAAAAAAAAAAAAAAAAAAAAGAGAAAAAAAGAAATGGAGCGGGGGAAAAGGGGCAAAATGAGGATCCCTCATTTAAATGAATACGAAAATCCCAGTATTTTCTTCCCTTCCAATAAATGATTAAGAGGAAAAAAAAAAAAAAAGTCTGAGACAGAAAGCAATATGGGAAATGGGCACCCCGTGGGTGGAAAGCACACGTGAGCTGAGCCCCGAAGCCCGATCTTCCTGACATTCTCACGGATTCCTGACACTGTTTACCATCCGAGGAAACTCAAGTCTGGACAAAGCAGTAGTCATGCGGCTATTTATGTGACACAGCTGGGAATCGAATGCAAAGATTCTAAACCTAAGCCTAACACTGCTTCTGCTGCAACTCCTAATTTTCTGATAGAACAAGGTTCTACGTGACTAAGACTATATGATTCCACCAAGAAAAAAATGCCTTTTGGAAGCCTTGCTGGCTTCATTCCGAATACCCTGAATTTCCTGCTAATACGCATGCTCCGGACTGAACACTTTAACTCTGTTCTAACGCAGAAAGTTAGTTTGGCGGCAGAGGCTCCTGCCTTGTGAACAAGGACTGGCTAACGCGTTTTCTTGGCCCACATGAGATGATACACTGTTTTCTAGTCACCGGAGTTCAGGGCTTCTGGAACACAATGTTAGTAACCGCAGAGCGCCTCCACTCACAGAAGATACACTTTCACACAGACCACACTTAACCTGGGTAAAGAATCAAAGTAATGCTCCCTCCCTAAGAGACCTAACATGTTTAACATCGGGAGGTAATTTAATTTCAAGGTGGCAGCGAAGTGCTGGAATGAGCACGGGCCTGGAAGTAAGAATTGGGATTCGGTTCCAGGACTGTCCTAGTAGCTAGGCGACCTCAAGCAAGGGGCCGAACTTCTCGGGATCCTTCCTTTGCCTTGCTAGCCTCATATATTAGCGCAAGGACAAAATGAAAAATCTCAGGGCTCCACAAATGAAAGGTTTACAGTTGTCTGTGGCCTGGTGGTGATCTTTTTTTGTTTTGTTTTGTTTGTTTTGTTTTTAAGGTTTGGGAAGGAGCAGTAAAGGAATGTGGGGCATCGTCAATTCTCTTCGGAGGCTGTGTCGGACTCCTGGACAAATTCTCTCAGGGCCTGCGGCAGACCTCCCCATGGCGGGTTTTGACAGAGAGAGACACATAGCAAATACATTTCTCGGTTGCTCAGAGTTTGGCCCTTAGGATCTGTGGGGAACCTAAGTCGGTATAAGCCCGAGGCTCCCATGTGGACAGTCCCTATAAGCCATGACCACTGTCCCCACCTCCCCTTCTGGCATTTTCCCTACCAGCCTGCTGTCTCAGCTCCAGGTGGGCACTCTAGGCTGACAGGAAGGTCATCAGAGGAAGGGAGGCATCATTCTCAGTGTGGTCTGAGTACTCATTCAAGGATAAGAGGCTGGTAGGTCACCTGCAGCACGAGGGAAATTTCTCCTTAACTCGTCATGGAGGCCAGGGTGGCTCTTTCTGGAGCTTTCCCTGTCCTCTCAGGATGGACTGGGGTCTTCCTAACAGGACCTCCCAACGTTGTTTCAGTGGTCGCTTTGCCTGTCCCACCCTCTGGCATGCTATTCTTGCCACTTTGGTGCCAAGAGAGAGCCTGGCTCTCCTGGATGCTAACTGCAGCTTCTTCTAGAGCCTTCTTTCATCTCGATGTGCTGAAGTAGTGTGATGCGGGGCACTTTCTAGCTCCATCCACCCCCAGTCTCCCAAGTGGAGCCCGTGAGGAAAGGATGGTCTGCATCTGAACAAGCTCTTCCCCAGTCCTGGCCCGGCCCACGCCCCTCCTCACCACCAAGACGTGCTCGAGAAGGTCCAGGTAGCCAAGGGTGCACTCCGTCCCGTATCGCAATGCTCTCGTGCGCACCTCCTCGCTGACATCAGGGTGAAAGGATGCTTGCTGGGGAGAGAAAGGAATGTGGACATCTTAAACAGGAAGAGCCAGCTGGTGAGTGGACCAAGGAGTAAGGGGGGAGGGGAAGGCACCTGCCTAGCAGTGCTGACCAGCCCTGCACCCCAGAGGGAGGAAACCTTGATTCTGGAATTCCCTCTGCCTTGCCCTCAGCGACCTCCCTGAGAAGCCTTCCGTGACTCCCTGGATAGAGAAGGTGGCCTGCCTCCGTGTTCTCCTGTTAACCTCACACCTGTGTCCACGGCAGGTTCTCTCACCACATTTTGTGTCTTGTCTTTTTTAGTGCCCTGGAGCCAGACAGAAGCACCTGAGTCCTGTCCCTCCTCCCACCCTTTCTCCCTGTCCCCTTCTATTGCATTGTAAGAAATTCCACATGCACTAAGAAGCCCAGGAAAGGGTCATGATTAGGGCTTACAGCAGGACACGTGCTGCCTGTCCCAGGGTGTGCTTGCCTTTCTCCAGCAGCATGGGGGGAGTGGGGGGCGGTTCCTGAAGCCCCTCTCTGTTGGGCTGATCACACTCAGGCCCTCACTCCGTGGCCTGACCATGCTGCACTCACAATGTCTCCTCTGGCTCTTGGGAAACTTCAGATGGTAAGCTCCCCACTACCCTCAGAGGGGCCGTAAATAACTCATCTCACATTATGCGCGGTGAGATAAGCAAACAAGGACGTATGGTTAATACAGCACCCTGTGCTTTTTTTCTTGCACTTGTGACCTGTTGGCTTCATTCAATCCTGATATAACAGATGACACGCCCATTCACAGGGTTACCAGGTTAATCACAGTTAACTGTATTTTTGAAGAAACAATAAAACAATTGTTAATGTTAATCTGAGAAACGCCATTTTTTTATTTGCTAACTCTGGCAACCCTGCCCAGCCTTTCTTCCTTCCAAAGCCTTACCCTGGAAAGAACTTGGGGCTTACAAGAACACATTCAAAACTGCAAATACATCGCAAACCAGGACACGTATGAATCACACATTAGGATAAAAAGTCAAAGTGGTGGGGGATAGTGACTAGCCTTCACGTTTGTTCCGCTCAAGCCTTTCCGTCTAGGATTGGGGGATGCTGGTGGGAACACCTGTGGGTGCTCCCCTCACCTGCTCCCCCAATATACCCCAGAAAGAGTGGGGATAATCTGAGTGGCCAGGATCTATCATTACTGAGCTCAGTTTTGCGCACCTGAGGACTAACGGGCCGTGCCTTTAACCACTGCCCTGTGTCTCCAAGTGTGAGAATGGAGCCCATGTCTCGGGGAGGACACAGGCTATGATGCTACCTCTGGTATGGAGTGTGTCAGACCCCAGTTTAGAGTTGTATGGGGACTGAGGGTGGGTGCTCTTGTCCAGGCAGAACTCTTTGGGAGAGCAATCTGGCACGAATTAAAATGCCAGACCATCTGACTAATTCCACTCCTGGGAGACGTGCCTAAGGAAATTATTCAAAGCATGGAAAAAACAGGTATGCCCAAAGATGTTCCTGGCGGTACGGTTTATGCATTATTTAAAAATGCAGACAACTGAAATTTCTGGTAACAGGGTAAAATTATATTCATTGACAGAGTATTTGTGGTCATTAAAGAGTCAGTTTATAAGGACTCAGAGCACCAGAGACCAGAGCCATACGACATTAGCTGTAATAGCTGATTGTATCGTATATAGTGCAGACATACGCACATGTAAGTAAGACGAGAAACAGACACCAGAATTAACTCAGGGTGTGGGGCAGCCCTTGTCGCCACCTGGGCATTTAGTGTAATCCTCCTTTTCTGGTAAAATGAGCCGGGATGTAACTTCCCGCGCTTCCCTTTCTGCCCCAGCCACCCTGCTCGGCCCCAAAGGCAGTGCTCCAACATGCCAAGTTGGCCTTCTGGCTGGATATAAGGGCTTCTTCTTCTTCTTTTTTTTTTTTTTTTTTTAATTTTTTTTTTCAACGTTTATTTATTTTTGGGACAGAGAGAGACAGAGCATGAACGGGGGAGGGGCAGAGAGAGAGGGAGACACAGAATCGGAAACAGGCTCCAGGCTCCGAGCCATCAGCCCAGAGCCCGACGCGGGGCTCGAACTCACGGACCGCGAGATCGTGACCTGGCTGAAGTCGGACGCTCAACCGACTGCGCCACCCAGGCGCCCCTAAGGGCTTCTTCTTGATCCACTGCTTGGCCTCCCTGGTTTTCTATATACTCCTTATTGCACGTCCTTTCTGGCAAGCTGCCTCATTTCCTTGCTGCAGTAAGTCTGCTAAATAAGTGCTCTCCTAACAGAAGTCTCAGAGCTCAGCACTGACACTTGTCATCCAAGTCTGGCTTTGAGGTATGAAGCTCCGGCTGTTATTTTGTCCTGCAAAGTCAGGGTGGCCTGATCCGGGGGCAGGAAGACAGAGAGGAGCAGAGGCTGTGCAAATGGCACCTGTCCTTATCCTCCTCCCCTGAGAACAGGGGTATGTGTGTCAGAAAGGGACTTGAAAATCGAGCCGCCTTCCCTTTCCCCCTTAATCTATTTCCCCTTTTCATTTCAGGTCTATAACACGGAGACAAAGCACTTGTCACTCATCAACCTCAGCGTCCTGAAGAGAGGAAACAGCTGTGTGACTACGGTCATTCCCCTTAAACTCTCCAAGCCTGTTTAATCCTCCATCAACTTGGGGTAATCCTGGTGCCCTTCCCCTCCAGGATCCAATGACAGAATATGCATGCCAGCCTTCCCTGCATGTCATGGTGGCATTCAGACCTTACCTTGCTAGAAAAGTACTATTTTCTGATTGAGGCCGTAACCCCTCTGGAAAGTCGTCACTTCTGACAGGGCAGATTCCATTAAGTACATCGTAACTGCAAACACTTACGGCTTTAGGAGAGTCTAAATCCCTGGCACAGCACACATGGTCCCCCATGAAAGTGGCCCTACCACCTTCTTCTCCCCCCACCCCCCCCACACCGTCTCCCGTGCCTGGTCCTCACACACCCATTCCTTCAGGCTGGCTGCCTCATCGTCCCTCTCCCCAGACACCTCTCACCCATCCTACCTGCTCATTGGACCTGGCACCAGCTTTCCCACAACTGACTTCCCCACAAAGAACGGCCCTGTCTCCTCAGGCCCCAAGCTACAACAGCTGCTTTTTCAACTTCTGTGACTCATCCCCAACCCGCTCACCATGGTGGGAGGTTATCAACCAATCTGAGCAGAAGCCAGAGTCTCTGGGACCCAGCTGTCCCCAGAAGGGTGAAGGTCTGGTGTGGGGTGCTCAAGGGGGGTGGTGGGAGGGCTCTTATGACTCACTTTCTTAATAGATTAAAAAAAAATAAAGTAAAGCTTGTAATGGTCAGGTCCCACCAGCACCCTCACCAAGGATGGGCTCAGGGCAGCTACCCTGCTTGTCTAGCCAAGGATCATGAGGGTTTCTGCAAGATGTGTGGCACAGATAGCGAAAAAGGCTGTTCCCCAACATTCTGTCTTGTTCCTCTGACTCACTTCCTCCCCCAGTCATGGCAGAACCTCTCCTGGCCCAGAATGCTGACCTGCAGAGGCTGGAAAGGGGGGCAGGTACAAGTGGGATGTGTTTTTTGTTCAGAGGGCCAGAAGCCTCTTCACCTCTGTCAGAGCAGGCATCCTGCCTACTTGGCAAGAACGGAGAGGAAAAGTGGGAGGGTGAGTTAGCAGGCCGACTCCATCCCCTCTCAAGCACAAAACTACCCTGGAGAGTCATTTCCTGTGGGCTCTTCAGCACGCATTTCATCACCGAGTTTGAGGTGCTGAGCTGCTCCCTTCTGCACACGGCTGGCCCCTCCCTGGCTCCAGACTAAACCAAATAGTCGTGACAGGGCATCATCCGGCCACCCAAAACAACGCCAAGGCCTTTACCTTACAAGCCGTCAGCATATCTGACACGGCTTTCCGGCTCAGGTTGGCGGTGGCAATCACATCCTCCTGTCTGCATGAGTTCCCAGCGGCCACGGCTTTGGCTGTTGCCATGGTGATGCCTTTCGTCATCCTTATCGATTCTTCAGGTGATGATGTCTTTTCAGGCACCTCTTTTGACTGGAACACCTGGAAGGTGGAAATACAACAGGTGGGAAAAAAATGAGAGAAAAAAGACAAAGACAAAAATAATTGGTTCTTCTCTGACCAGGATGCTGCTCACGGTCTGAAAACTGAGCCAGCAACAGGAAGAAACTGTCAAATGGCAGGAAATTAGAAATTTGAGTAATACTATTCTTGCTTTCAAGAGGCTGGCACGGATAAGTCTTGCACACCTGTGCTCAGCATTCAAGGGAACCATATGGTGAGGGAGACAGGTCTACAGCATTAACCTGTTCGCCTGCGGAAAGAGACCCTCGGTATTTGTAAACTCTCCGGGGGAAGGTGGTGGTGTGGCTTCCCAGTTCTTGCCCCCCTCCCTGCCGGGGCTTCAGCAGCTCCCGGAAATTCTGCAGTTCTGATGCTAGTTCCTGGGCAGGACGGACCTGGACGCATCCCTGTGAACTCCCCTTTCTTTCTTTAAGAGGGTGTGGGGTTGGGGGAAATGAAGCATTCAGTTTCTTCTATTCTTAGCTTGTCTTACAAATATAACTGCATAATTGTGTGGAGGCGTTCGTGTCGAGGGCACCACAGTGACACTGTGAATTATTTAAAACCACACACGCATGCACACACACACACACACACACACACACACACACACACACACCACTCTTTAGAGAAGCTGAAGTAATTAACCGTGCTGAATATCCCACTTTAAAATTCCACCTGTCAGTCAAGCCAGCCATTTCTGCTTCAAGCCCATCTGTCTTGTCTCTCTAACATGAGTGATTGGTGCCAGGGGCTGTATGTTGCATGTGCATCTGTCCCCACACATGAGTACTCCTAAACCAGTTGGGGTTGCTCTGTCCTCAGCCCCAGGCAACCACCTTTCAGCCAGGTAGTTTTCCCTGAGGCAAAGGGGAGAACCCAGCCAGCATCCTTGCAGCCTGTTAGCCAGCACCAAACATCACCAGCCCCCTAAAAATGGGCAGGTGCAATTAAGCTACCCAGGACCATGCCTGAACGCTCAAGGGGAACGAATACCACATGTAGGGAACCCTTTGCATTAATGTGGCCCTTTGGCACATGCTCCTTTGGAAACTTCCCACGTCTGCGGAGACACACAACCTCTGTCAATTCCAAACCACGTTGGCAGACTTCGGTTGACCGTGGGTAATGTCCCAGGAAAGCTCCCAGTTTCAAATCTCTTCCATTGCCACCATTAGCCCCACCCACACCTATCAGAATGCAGACCCGGACTTTTGATGGGAAACATACAGCCCACAGAGGCAGGTGAGCATCAGGAGGCAGTGCTTAACGACACCACCTGCAATTTTCAGTTTTTTCTTTGTGCAAGAACTGGGTTTAACACCAAGCAAGACCGGCTTAATTAAAAACAGGACAAGAGGACCCAAGGCTCAATCACCAACAAAACCCAACAGAATTGCTGCTTTATACTGCTGATCTGCAGGGGCCTTCGGCCTTCCCAGGTGACTCTCTAAAGACGCAGAGTAGCTGGAAGCAAAAGCAGGTCCCCTGCTCCCCGCACAGAGAAACCGAATCTGTGATCAGACCTCCAGTTAGAAAGAAATCTGTTTGAAACCCTCATTTTCAGCATATTTCTATTTCTAGGGATTAGGGTGAGTCAATCCACAGCTATCACAGGATCAAAAGAACAGGAGAGAATATCCATATCACAGGAACACCGGGACACCCTCACTATACAATGCGGGAACACGGCAAGAAAGAACACGCGGTCAATTTCTTGGAGATCAGAGGGACCACGCACAGAAAGATGCTGAATTTTACAGGCCAGTATCTCAGGTAAAGGCATTTGTGTTTTTCTAACAGGGCACCTCACCCTCTAAAATCCGTATGTGGGCGGCGGCCGTGTGAGCTGATGCTAACGGCACTGGGAATCAGGAGGTGCTGGGTGGGCCTACACGCCATACACATCATTTAAGCTCAAGGTGAGCTCAAGGTGAGCCAACACCCGTACCGAGTTTTCCCTTTGCCGGCAATCTTCTGTAATGCTTTAGTTTCAGTTCCAGTTTTAGTGGAACTAAACCTGAACAGTCCTAAGTGACACATTTTAATTGATTTCTTAATTACAAATTGATTGTAGACAAACGCTGACGATGTCGGTTACACCCGGGGCCTCAATTATGCAAAGCTGCCGGCAGGCAGGTGAGTGGGCCTCCCGGGCTCAGGTGCCCCAGGTAAAACCTCTTTATGCTACAAATCACTGAGATGTCTGGGGGGTGGGCGGGGTGTCAGCTCTTGCACGTGGATGCCCGAGGGAGGTGACTGCTGGCTCCTTACCGTGAGCTCCTGTTTCATGTATTCGATTGTGGCCTCGAGCGCCCGTGTGCCCCGGGTGGCCTCGTCCTCCACTGCCTTTACAGTCTTGAGGAGGGAGGTGACATTGGTCACCATCACCTGCATAGGAAGGAGAGGCCGAGAGAAAATGAGGAGCACCCTGAGGTCTACTCCCCGCTCCTTTTAGTTCTGGCTCTGATGCCAGGAGGACAAAACGCTGCTGAGCAAGGAAGGCGCTCAGATGCATATGTTCCCATTATTCTTGGGTGTGCTCCTCTCATTCTGCACCGCCCGCCACGCCTGTCCCTGCTTGGCACCCCGCTCTACCTTGGCGGCCCCCTTGAGCTGGTACATGGAGGGGTCATCGGCAGGCTTGCTGGCGGCCCCCTTGGTAGCACCTATCAGATCTGAAAGGGCCTTGGCCACGTCTTTGATGGCATTGATCAACACCACCTGAAAGAAAGCAGACAGCCCAGGTGAGCAGCCCCAGCGGTCCCCTGAGGGCAAGACCAAGAGCACACGGCCCGAGGGCCAGGTGCGGGCATCCAGGAGGCCAGTCTCTATCTCGGCAGCTCCACAGCCTGCAGCAAGGCAGACTCCCCAGGAGCCGCCCCTGAAGATGCTGATGCAGGAGTCTCCCCAAGGGAGGCTGACGCTGAGCCGGAAGACAGACCCCACACACACCCAGCACGTTCGGACACCTCCCAGCCAGCAGTTGTGACGACAAGTTGCCTAGGAAAGGAGGCGACCAGCTAAGCAGACGCCTGAGAGGCAACGCTACTCACCCGCACCCTGAACTGGTAACCCCAAACGTGGAGAACAAAACGCAAGCCTCGTACCCTGCCCTGCAAGGCGTCCGTGGCATCCTGCCTGCGTCTCCAGCTTTGGTTCGTAGGATTCTGTGAGTCACTCAACATGCTACGGGCATACGGGTCTGTCTTCCCCAGGACAGATCCCCCTCGTTCCTCCTTCAGGGCCTCTGCTCTTGCTCTCCTCATTACTCACATCTCAGCTCACACGTCGGGCCCTTCGAGACCTTTCCTGACCACTCCCCATCCCCCACCCCCCACCTGAAATTCCATCAGCGCGTCCTTATTTACAGCATGTATCAGTACGTGGAGTTGTTGTCTTCTCCCCCCACTTGGATGTGAGCTCCAGGCGGGCCAGCCTGGACTTGTGTGTGTTGTGTTTTGCGCTCGGAACGGGGCCTGGCCTGTAGCAGGCACTCAGTAAATACTCACGGAGTGACTGCATGGATAGGTGTGCACCCTAATTACACCGGACAGCATGTGGTATCTTCCCTCTCGTGACTCAACAGAGAACACAGGCCACCTTTACAGTGTGTGTGTTGGACCTGGGGTCTGAAGCACCAGCCATACTTAGGAAAGACGTGACACTGAATGCATAACACGAGTCTTCTTAGCTCCTGCTGCTGTAATCTCCACAACTTCCCTTTACTTGAGGGCAGTGTTCCAAGTGCTAAGCCATGTGCGCTACCCATGCCCTCACTTAATCCTCACCCCTGCTGTTTCAAGTGGGAGCTACGGTGCTCCTGTCCACACTGTCTCAGGGCCTGGGAGCGGCAGGGCTGGGATTCAGACTCTAGTCAGCATGATCCCAAGGGTTATGGTCTTAACCTTCACACTTGGATTATGCTCTAGGGCTTTGGCTCCTCACGTGCAAATGGCATTGGCAGTGCCACTGTATCTCACTGCCCGGCTGTGAGGGTGGCTGCGTAACATACATGAGAACACATCAGAAACTCTAGTGTCCCAGATGGCTGGGGAGCACAGTGACACTGTGCCTCTGCCCCTCCCACCTTTCAGGCTCCATCCCTTGCCTTCTTACCCTCGGGGTACATGGAGCCTTTGGCAACCTCTGAAACCACGGGGCAGAAGGGGATCGGCTCCTGAGGAAGGGCTGAAAGGTGTGGACCTCACTCACACTGATTCTGGTCATCACAGCGGGGAGGGGCAGCCAGGGAAGAACAAGGGACAGCGAGCAAAGTTTGCTGTTAACACCCAGCATGCACCGTCCCATCCCTGGTCACTGGGCATCTGACTGGTGAGTAGCCACATTTTTCTGAAAGGATATATTTTCCACTAGAGATCTCATTAGCAGTTGGGGCTCTAGGACATCTACTAGACCATTTGGGAGTGAAGACTAAATAATTCGATACATTTCCGTGTGTTCAAAGACTTAAATGCTCCCCAGCCTGCTCACTCTTCCTAAGGCTGAGCCAGGCTCGGAGAGTGTGGATTCCAACCTCACTGAGCGTTTTCAAGCTTTTCCTTCCTCCACTGGGTAAGAACAATACCACAGGCATTTCTGTGAATGCTTCAAATTCCAAGGGGCAGCCAATCGGAGCTCAGATGTTATCAGAGAGCAATCCAGCAGGAGGAGTAAAATGGCCACACGTGGAACGTTTCCTCATGGAGCTCTGCTCCATTGGAGGATGTCGGGCAGGGAAGGGTCATGGTCACATGCGAGCAAAGCTGACGGCCTTGTGTTAACCACAACAGTAGCTGTCGTCAACAGGGGCACTGGATGGTAGGCGGCTTCCAATCCAGTTTTGTCCATGTGGACCAAATAGACGAGCTAACTGAGAGTGGTTTAAGCAGTGAACACGGAGGTGTTTGCCATCTGATGGTGCTGGGATGGAGCAGAGGGGTTTTTGGTTCTGCCCTTGGGAATGGGTAGAGTCCATTACTGGTGGCCCTGGTTGGCTACTCGTTCAGTAACAGCTAAGGAGACATTCGCTGAGTATCCACCTTGCGCTGGAGCGGTGGTGGGTACTTGGCTCTCCGAGGTTAGCGAACTGTGGGTGCTGTCCCTCACCTGGACCACCAGGCTGAGGATGAAGGAGCGGGCAGATGGCGCTAAATCAAAGCGTGGTTACAGGAGCACAGAGCCCTTCCCAGTCCAGAGCTCGTCCCTCCCCGTCCCTCCAGAGCTAGACTTCTCAAGGGGTGTCCAGACATGCTGGCTTCCTTCCTTTTCCTCACCGGGCCACTCCACACAAGTGGCCCTCCGTGGCGCGAGGGCCAGTGGCCAGCTCTCAGACCTTCACCTTCTCGACAACTCAGCCGTGCCTCCGGTGGAATGAAACACGCCCGCTCTTAGCATCAGGACCCCTGGCTTTCCTCCTATCCGCTGCTGCTGCTCCTCAATCTCTCTGGGCATCCCTTTCTCCTTACCACGGTCTTAAATGGTGGCTTCCTCAGCTCTGCCTTGAACCCCCCTTTTTCTCTCGCCCCATGCTCTTCCTCTCCTATGGCTGTAGTCATTGTCTGTATGGCAACACCCCTGAATCCACATGCCCTTAACTGTGCAGGCTTATGCCCCCTCTCTAGTTCCACCTGCACGTGTGTCTAGCACGGTCCCACGCCGAACCCGCCTTTGTCTCCCCGTCCATGCCGGCTGTCTCTCCAGGGAGCCACCATCCACTCACTCATCCCGCCCTTTCCCTCTCCCATATACCCAAGGGGTCACTGTGCTCAATCCCTCACCAGTCATCTCTACCCTCGTGGCTGCCATCACAGTCTGTGCCACCGTCCTGCCAGGATAAATGCCCCCTAGCAGACCCCAAAGCAACAGACATACTCGCGCACCTACTGGTTACTGCAGAAGTTCCTATTTCGCCCTGGGCCTCTTCCGCGGTCTGCGGCACAGTGTTTATGGGAACGTGAGGGTGACTGACCCGCCCCCCGAGGCCCACCCATACCTGCGTCTCAGGGTCATTAGAGCCGAGGCTGGCGGCCCCCAGCTTGACCACTTCAGCGAGCTGGGTGATGGTGGCTGCCGACGACTGGGCTGCCTGGGCCAGCTTGTCCGGGGTGGACGCAGCCCCTGACACCAGCAGTTTCGTGTCTTCCACCAAGGCCTTGGCTGTCTTCAGAATGTTCTCCCTGAGAAAGGGGGGAGGACAGAGGAGACGGGGACAGACAAAGGGCAAAGTTTGGCTACCAGCAATTAGGAAGCAAAGAAACCCTTCATACGGGGCTTTTTGTTACAGGGCTTTGAAAAAGAGAGGTGATGTGTTTCCCCTCCCTTATCAGGGGTACTCATTTTCTGTGTAGGAAAATTGGGAGAGGAGAGCAAAGTCAGCCCAGTATCCACCTAGTCGATTAATAGTAAACTTCCACGAAAGACTCAGGGCCACCAGTTTGGCCCTCAACCCTGTAGCTCAGTGAGAGGTCAGCTGGGTCCTGGAATGGGTGACAGCATTGGCAGTCTCCTCCCTAGCCCGGCCCTGGGACTGAAGAGAGGGGAAGAAAGGTGACAGACATGTGGCAAGGCTACTGGGGAGGGGGGGTGGTTCTCTAACAGCAAGTGGAGACCCCCGCACCAGCCTCCAGGAGCAGGGCCTAAAGAGCCAGTCTGGGAGAGACAGGAGGCTCAGAGCCCCACTCCCCATTTATGTAAGAGCGAAATGTGGCTGTCCTGGCCACTCCCACGGGGGTTGGGAGCAAATGAGAGGCACATCTTTTCAGCTTGGCAAGTAGAAGATCAAAAAGCTGTCCTCTGCCAGAGCAGGCTGGGTTCAGGCTGTGAAAGGCACAAAGCTGGAACATGACTACATGTTTACGGTTGGCAGGAAGGGCTTGTTTTGATTATGTGGTTCACTTTCTCCCCTTGAGCATCTTATTGAAATCAACATGGATAACCGCATTTCTGGCTTCTGAGCAGTCTCTAACATCCATCAGGCCAGCCTGAACCTCTCCAGACCCAGAAGCCCCCAGGACGACCTCCCCTCCCATACCTGTGGTCTGCAAAGGTCTCGTTGTTCTCTGCATTCAGGGTCCCTGCAGTCGCAAACATGATGGTGGTGTCCAGGTCGGCGATAATCCCAGACACGGCAGTGGCAGCTGTGATACATGCCTGGGTCCCCTTGTTCCCAGCCTGGAGAGCTGACAACACCAAGGACACCTGTAGGTACAGAGAGAATGCCAGGGGGAACAGGGAAGTGGAAAAGATGTAACCCAAAGATTTTCAGACTCAAACATCACTGAAAAAAAAAAAAAAAAAAACAACTCAAAAAACAGAAAAGGAGGGAATTCTTCCAAACTCGTTTTATAAAGCCAAAATTACCCTGATACCAAAGCCAGACAAGGATGCCACAAGAAAAGAAAGTTGCAGGCCAATATGCCTGATGAACACAGATGCAAAAATCCTCAACAAAATATAGTGAACTGAATTCAAAACATTAAAAGGATCATACACCATGATCAAGTGGGATTTACTCCAGGGAGGCAAGGATGATTCAACATCCACAAATCAGTCCATGTGGTACCCCAACAAAGGATAAAAACCTTTTGATCATCCCAATAGATATAGAAAAAGCATCGGACAAAATTCAATACCCCTTGATAATAAAAACTCTCAACAAAGTAGGTATAGAGGGTATGTACCTGAACATAATAAAGCCCACATGATAATCCCACAGCTAACATCATTCTCAATAGTGAAAAGCTCAGAGCTTCTCTTCTAAGATTAGGAACAAGATAAAGATCCCCACACTTGCCATTTTTATTCAACGGGATATTGGAAGCCCTAGCCAAAGCAATCAGGCAATTCAGAGAAATAAAAGGAATCCAAACTGGAAAGGAAAAAGTCAAACCGTCACTATGTGCAGATGACATATTGTATACAGAAAACCCTCAAGACTCCATCTAAAACTGTCAGAAGTCATCAATGAATTCAGTAAAGTTGCAGGATACAAAAACAATACAGAAAAATCTGTTATATTTCCCTAATACGGAACCATCAGAGAGAAATTAAGAAAACAATCCCATTTATACAACTGCATTGAAAAGAATACAAGACCTAGGAATACATTTAACCAAGGAGGTCAGACACCTGTGTATAGAAAAACTACAAGACATTAAAGAAAGAAGTTGAAGAAGGCACAAATAAATGGAAAGATTCTCCATGTTCACAGATTGGAATAATCAATGTTAAAACGTCCCTACTAGTCAAAGCTATCTACAGATTCAACACAATCCCTATTCAAATTCCAATGGCATTTTTCACAGAAATACAACAAAACAATCCTAAAATTTCTACAGAGCCACAAATGACCCTGAATGGACAAAGCAATCTTGAGAAAGAAGAACAAAGTTGGAAGTATCATACTCCCTGATTTAAAACTATACTTCAAAGTTACAGTAGTCAAAACATTATGGTACTGGCATAAAAACAGACACATGGATCAAAGGAACAGGCAGTCAAAGAATAAACCCAAGCATACAGTCAATTAATTTATGACAAAGGAGCCAAGAACATACAATGGAGAACAAACAGTCTCTTGAATAAATGATGTTGGGAAAATTGGACAGCTACATGCAAAAAATTTAAATGGGACCACTGTGTTACAGCATACACAAAATTTAAAAAGGATTAAATACTTGAATGTAAGAAGTGAAACCATGAAACTCCTAAAGAAAACATAGGCAGTAAGCTTCTTGACATAAGTCCTGGTAATGAACTTTAGAATCTGACATCAAAAATGAAACAACAAAAGCAAAAATGAACAAGTGAGACTACAGAAAACTAAAAAGCTTCTGCACAGCAAAGAAACCATCAGCAAAATAAAAAGCAGCCTACTGAATAAAGCATTTGCAAATCACATATTGGATAAGGGTTTAATACCTAAGATATGTAAATAAAACATACAACTCAATAGCAGAAGAACAATCTAATGATAAAAATGAGCTGAAGATCTGAATGGACATTTTCCCAAAGAAGACAAACAGATGGGCCACAGGTACATGACAAGATGCTCAAAGTCATTACCTATCAGGAAAATCAAAACCACTATGAGATACCATCTCGCACCTGCTGGCATGGCTATTATCAAAAAGACAAGGAAGAACAAGTGTTGGTGAGAATGTTGAGAAAAGGGGGCCCTCTTGCAGTACTGGTGGGAATGTAAATTGGTGTAGCCACTAGGGCAAACAGCAGGGAGTTTCCTCAAAATATTACAAATAGAACTAGCATATAATCCAGCAATTTCACTTCTGGGTATGCATCTGAAGAAAACAAAAATTCTAACTCAAAAAGACATGTACCTCCAGGTTCACTGCAGCATTATTTACAGTAGCCAAGCATTGGAAACAATCTAAATATCCACTGATGGACGAATGGATAAAGAAAATATGGGCCCTATCATCCAGTGGGATATTATTCAGCCAGAAAAAGAATAAAATCTTGCCATTTGCGACAACATGGATAGACCTCGAAGGTCTAAGTGAAGTAAGTCTGAGGAAGAAATGCCATTTGATCTCTCATATGTGGAACTTAAAATAGAATTTAAAAAGCCAAGGGGTGCCTGGGTGGCTCATTTGGTTAAATGTCTGACTTTAGCTCAGGGCATGATCTCACGGTCCGGTCTGTTGGTTCAAGCCCCGTATTGGACTCTGTGCTGACACCTCAGAGCCTGGAGCCTGTTTCAGATTCTGTGTCTCCCTCTCTCTCACTCTGCCCCCCCCCCCCCCCCCCCCCCCCCCCCCCCCCCCCCCTCAAAAAAAAAAAAAAAACCAAAACATTAAAAAAAAAAAAAAAGGCAAGCTTGCAGAGACAGAGAACAGATTGGTAGTTGCCAGAGGCAGGGGACGGGAGTTAGGAGAAATGGGTGAAGTCTTTTGTTTGTTTACACACATTGAATAAAAATTAAAACAAAACAAAACCCAACCAACCAACCTCACAGAAAAAGGGATCAGATTCCTGGTGGGAATGAAGTTGTGTTTTGAACAAAGGTGGTTAAAAGGCATAAACTTCCAGTTACAAAGTAAGTACTAGGGATATAGCGTTCATCCATATTATACAGCAGGGTTAAGAGTAAATCTTAAGAGCTCTTACCACCAGGAAATATATATATACCTTTCTTATCTACATGAGATGGTGGACTATAACTAAACTTCTTGTGGTAATCATTTTATAATACACAAGACAGATAAATCATCATCCGGTACAGCCTAAACTTAGTGCCTTTGTCAATTGCATCTCAAAACCAGGGGGAGAAGAGTACAATACAAAAACACTTAATTTCCTCTCTGGGACTCAACGCAGCTGATGGGTTAACAACACAGTTTTGGTGTCAACATCACAGGCTGAATACCAGTGAATATCATTCACTGGCTAAACAACTTTTTTTTTTTTTTAATGTTTATTTTTGAGACAGAGAGAGACAGAGCATGAACGGGGGAGGGTCAGAGAGAGAGGGAGACACAGAATCTGAAGCAGGCTCCAGGCTCCGAGCTGTCAGCACAGAGCCCGACGCGGGGCTAGAACTCACGGACCGTGAGATCATGACCTGAGCTGAAGTCGGACGCTTAACCGACTGAGCCACCCAGGTGCCCCACAACTTTTTTTTAAAAATGTTTATTTTTGACAGAGAGAGAGAGAGAGACAGAGACAGAGACAGAGCATGAGTGGGGGAGGGGCAGAGAGAGAGAGGGAGACACAGAATCCGAAGCAGGCTCCAGGCTCTGAGCTGTCAGCACAGAGCCCAACGTGGGGCTTGAACTCACAGACCTTGAGATCATGACCTGATCCAAAGTTGGACGCTCAACTGACGGAGCCACCCAGGTACCCCGGCTGGCTAAACAACTTTGGGCAAGCTGTTTGACCTTGGTTTCCTCATCTGTAAAATGGGGATATTATTTCTTGCCTATAAGGCTTGTTGGGAGGAATAAGGAGGGAGGACGTATGTAAACTGTCTAGCATGACACATGATCACATACTAGGTGATCAGCAGGGAGATACTTTTAATAGGATTACGTTTGTGGAACCAGAAAGAAGTTTAGGCTCCTGTGAAAGGTGTGATCATTTGTGCCCTGCTCTGATAAGGTTTTCTGTAGAACAGCCTTCGGCTAACACTCGATATTCCTTCCTCTGGCTGCCTATCGATGAGAAATTCTTCATGGTCGACTCCACTGAGGCTAGAGCCCAGAGCAGACCTGCGTGCGTCACCTCTCCACCCCAACACTCCCTTGAGCTATCACCTGTCACTAAATAATAATTCCAGTGACCTGAGAGTCCAGCAAGTTGGCTGTGTTCCCTCCAGTGCCTTTCAAGTCAGAAACCCTTCACTGCCACCTGCCACCCATCACCCCTTCTAGAAAACCCTCGCTATTCCTAGACACACTTTCCTATAACACAAAGCTAACCCCACACCCTTGCGTACAATTCTCCCCTGCTGTCAAGGGAAGCTGAGTTCCTCCCACGACCAGACCAGTTCCACTTCTGTGGCTTCCTGCCACATTATTGCCACATCGGCCAGCTCCTCACTTCCCCCCCCTCTCATGCAGTGGGTCTGCCCCCTGCCTGCCGTGCCTCCCCTCCCCATTCTCCAGCCACTAACTCGCTCATCCTGCAGAAGCCAGCTCAAAGTCTCAGCCGTCCTCGTCCAGAGACACGAGCATGCTGTCCCTGGCTTCGGGGCAGCTCATTCAGCACAGGTTAAAACAGCACGCGTCCAGCCAGTGACCAGAGGCTCTGAGTTGAGAGACAGTCTGGAGCTGTCGTATTAATCTTTCTGTGCCCACACACGCACCACCCTTGACTATGACTGGCTCATAGAAGAGTCTGCAAAGTTTCGTGAATGCATTGTCTAAAAATACAATGGCCGGGACAGCGGAGTTATAGCAACACTGAGAGACACAGAGCTCGTATGCTCTCTTCCTTCTGCGCTGCTCACATCTTAGGAGAGGTGGTGGACACAACCCAGCATGCGGGGCAGAGGGCCCACTTCCCGAGCACTGGCCACATCCCAAGACTAGCCCACAAGGAACAGCTTCTCTTCCTCATTTGCCTGATTCTCCTTCCTGGAGTTAAATGCCACTATGTCCCACCAGGAACAGAGATGGCCTGAGAATCAAGCATCTAGTTTCCAGAAAGAACTCTCTGAGGACAGGTGACAAAGGCCAAGACGAGTGATCATGAGAACAAGAGGGATGTTCTCAGCCAGATTCAAAGAGTACGGAAACAGTGTCCCGCCTGTTACAAAAGCTGTGTGAGTTTACTGAGCAGCTACTAGTTCCTAGGGGACAAGGACACGAAGATGAGCAAGTGAAGCCTCTTGCGGCTGGTGGGAAGTTACAGACACAACCAGGACATGTAAGAAAGACACACCAGGTGGAGATGGGGGGCCAGAGCACGTAGCAAGAAAGCACCAAAAAGGCTGGTTTAGTCTGAACAGCTGATCCTCTGACTCTGAGCCTCCTCCGGGCAGGAGGTGGCAGGGACCCTCTGCTGGGAGAAGCAGTAAGACAGAGAACAGCTCAGGAAGATCATGTTGCTTGGACCTCTGCCTCCCTGCCTTCATGTGCCAATTCCAAGGTCTTCAACAAGGGAACCCGGCCAGACTAACTTCGACAACAAGGCAGGGCTTTGAAAGGAGGGAGAATGCCTTCCTCCGGCTGAGAGATTTATTTCCTCATCCTGTGGAGTCCGAGGAGGCCTGGGTAGTCCTGTGGGCTGCAGGAGACGGCCAGGCGTTGCTTGGCTTCGGCTGGCAGCCCTGTACAGAAAAGCATCTGTACCGGCAGCTGCCAAGTGAGGGGTCCCCCACCCGGCCCTTGAGTCCTGTGGCCAGGCTGCTCAACAGTGCAGAGCTCTGTGTCCTGGGGACCCAAGAGAAGGAGAGGGAGAAGCCAGCAAAGCACAGATGCTTCGGCCTGCAAAACAGCTGTCCTGAAAAAGGACTCTTAAGAAATGAGCAAAGCAGAAGAGGAGTGTACTTTGGGGCCATCAGGGAGCCACGGGAACGAAGGGATGCGGAGAACCGGCTTCGTCGAGCAGGGTAAATTTCGTGGGAGGAGGGTGTCGGAAGGCAGCTTACAGAGGACAGCAAGTATCTGTGACACGTTGGGTTGTGTGTCTGGCGTGATGCCAAGCAAGCACCTTCACGGTTATCACCGCATTTCATTTTCACAACCCTATGGGCCAGGAATTGTATTTCTCTGTGCTCATTCTGCAGGTGAGGGTACAGAGGCTCAGAAAGGTGAGATAACTTCGCTGAGACCCTGGAGCCCCACTCGCTACACCATGGGGTTCTCTCCACAAACAGCCGCTGCTAGACTCTAAAAAGATCACGCAGGATCTTGCTCTTTCAACCAAGGTGCCGTGCGACTTTGGGTGCGGTGCTCAACCCTTGCACACCTCAGTCTCTTCTGGGAGGAAGGAGGTAACCCAAAGAGAGCTTCAGGCCCTTCTTACTGAGTCCCCAGCACCTGGGAGCCTCCCTGAGAAGGAAGCCCAGGGGACGAGTGTCAAAAGGGGGCTCCTGGTACTCATGTGACTGTGATGTGGTCTGTCCAGTCTACCTACAAGAAAACCCATCAAGGAGGTGCACTGCTGGGGTCCTGACTTTCATGGGACAGTACGTCCCATGTTCGGAATTTCTCAGGGCTATGGATTACCCCGGCCCCCTTATGTGTCCCATCCCTGGGGAATCCCTGCATGTGGGGGAAGACCAGACCTGACTGGATCCTTTTGGGCGTAGCGTCCCGCTTATGTCACTGGTCACGGTGGACCATCGAGGGTGGGTGTGGGTGACCGTGGCCGTGTCTGACCTGAGGGCTGCTCCTTACCTTCTCTGTGACTGCACGGGCGCACTCGATGAGCTCCCTCTTGGTGTAGCTGTCCGTGGGGCACACCTGGAGGGCCCCCGCTTTCTGCACCAGGAAGATGCAGCCGTGGCCCAGGTCCTGCACACGTGTGCGAATCTGGAAGCCGATCTGCGGAGGCAAGCCCGGGGTGGGGAAAGAGAAGCATGAGGGATTCTGCCATCGAGGTCTCCCCTACGTGGAAAATTTCTCCTACGTCCTATGGGAGCCTGGCTAGGAAAATTCCACTGCTGTTAGGAGTCTGTGCTTGGTGGAGTATGGAATTTCATTGATTTTACTTCCCCTTTTAGAGACTGTAAAATGCCCACGGTCCCCAGGAAGCAGGCCTACACCTCATCCTGCTAGCCTAATGGCTTTCTGATATTTGTTACCTTTTCCAGTGAACTGCCAACTTATATCTGAGCCACCTGATAGGGATGTTCATTAGATGAACTCTGTGGGGGTAATTATTAGCCATTCAAGCACTTATTGAGCCCCTACTGTGTGTCAGGGCCTCTTCTAAGCAGGTATTGCATGTGCTTTCATTTATTCCACACAACTGTCCTAAAAAATAATTACAAGTTCAAAATATACAGCTTTAGTAAGAAGCATAAAGCTTGCAGATTCTTGCAACATCGGGATGTTTCCAATCAGAACGCCCCCTTCCTCAGCTATATCCACACTGGGCCCAGGCTGCCTATCAGGCAAGGTTGAGGTTTCCTTAAAAAGGTATATTTTCAGAGCTAAAGGCTCAGCAGGCACGCATTCTTTTAGTGACCTCTGGGTCATGTGATTATAAAAGGTACTTGGCCTCAAAGAACCCAAATGAGCTCCACTATGGATAAGCTGCCAGCTGTCTCTTTATAGGGTAATAAATTCCACCGCCCAAAGTGTGCATTCCTCTGGCGATTTCACATCAATTTTCATTTGGGTCTGATCAATACAGCTGCCATAAATAATCTGCCCTCCAGCCGAAGTAAGCAACTAAAAACAAAAAAACCGTAAGCTCTCGTGAACAAGCATTATTTCCAAGACTCCACGATAGCGAGAAGCCGTGGCTTCTCCTTCCAGCTATTCTACCAAGAATAGCTACTAAGATCTCTGGTGTCTCGAGTAAAAGCTGGGAGATCTGGACCACCTGGGTGCTACCTTCCAGCATCGTCCTATTAGGAAGGGGGGCTTTGGGCAGTCAAGGGGGCTGCAAACGTTAACTCTGTTATTGAAACACATAATGCTTTTGGGAAGATAGGTAATTCCCTTAACCTTTTAAGGCCGAAAGCATGTTTAAATCCATTTAATAGAAAATTGTCCTGATCCAGAAAGTGGAACTTCGGCTCTTTTGGGGATGCTGCGAAAGCTTCACAATCAGGCAGGCCGGGTTTCTTATGGACCATCTCCAGTCCGATTCAACCCACTCAGCAGAAATACCCCTGAAATGTAGCTGTTTGCTGTTGGTTTAAGCATGAGGCCCAGCTGAAGTAGGAAGATGCCCCATGAAAGCTGAAAACTCAGCCTGGCTCTCGAGGCTTTTTCAGATCCGTGTACTTTAACCGGAAACACCTGAGGCTCAGCACTAATCCATAGGCAAGAGCTCTGTGTCAAGGATGCCTACAGAGCTCTAAATGACAGGTGCTGCTGGGAAAGCACAAATGGAGGAAGAAACATATGATTTCAAAATAAAAACGACTTCACTAGTCAGACCTCAATGACAGATGAAGAGACTGTGCAGAGACTGTGAAGAGAAGTGATCAGAGCCACCCTCTGCCCCCTACCCCACACCCAAACCTCTCATGGAAAGTCAACATGTAAAATTGATATCATCTGTTATTAAGTATACCTTTCCTATAGGAGTCAAAACTTCTATCTTTGACTCAATAAAAAGTCAACAATAAGGCTAAATGAGCCAAAGTTTAAATGTCAGACTCTGAAGGCCAGATATAGATAGCCTTGGCCACCAACTCATTTCTGTATTTTGATTTGGCGGCAGTGTTGAGAAAATCCTGTTTTGTGCATAAGGCAAACAGGAGCGATTTTCCCCGTAGTCCCCTAAACCATAGCAGGCAGAGACTTGCCTCAGCCTGACATCTGCACAAGCAACCCAGCAGCCCACGGTAAGGCGCTGGTGGCCCCCAATGGATTACCATTTGGCCCAGAGTATGTTCAAAAATACACACAGGTTTTCCTAATAGTTTTAAAAATAGCTGAATTATGTTTAAAAAGTGAGCCTTGAGTCAAACATGCAGGACTTTCAAAGCGCCTCCCGGGGTCAGAGCTCTTAAGAGTGAGGTGGGTGACCTCGGTGCTAGGAAGGACCAGGCCCAGAAAGAACATTCTCCGTGCTCTGCTCCTACTCTCTCCTTGGAACCACGCCTGAGCTTCCGGTCTGCACAGTGGTGGGCACCAGGGCCAGCAGAGGTCTCTTAAATCACTCTCAAATCACCCTCGAGGTATGAGGGAGAAGGGACCTGCTCCCGCACTGTGTCGAGCCTGAAACCTATGGGCGGGCAGGACACTCGCATGCTCCCTCTGCACCCCTGCAAGAGGCCATGCTATGAAAAGCACCCCAACGTCCCGACGCTCAGCCTCTTCCTTGGAGGGGACATCGTGCACGTAGCAAAGGATCCTGTAAAGACGACTGTGGAGCTGGGACACTGATCATTAGTGATGAGATTCCAGTTAGGAAGCCCCGATGAAGACCAGCACCAGAAAGCAAAAGGATGCGCCTAAAATAAGGCCACAGGTGTACAAGCCCGTGGGGTTCCTGGCCAATCCAGCCCTCAGTCTGGGTATCACGTCTGTGCCAGGTCACATGACTGCCTTCTTGGTTGCCATGCAGTCCTCCTATATACTTGGCCGCACGGCCTTATGTGGACAGCATGCAGGAGGACGGAGGGTCACAAAGGACATGCTGAAATAGGGTTTGTGCACGTCCACAGGCCGAGGGCTGAACGCAACAAGAAGGGGAGGCATCCCAGGATGCCAGCCCCACTCCTGGCCCTTGGCCCATGAGGGCAGCATGGGCAGCAGAAAGGCCCACGGACCTTGCTTCTGGCCGGCCCTCTCATGGACATCAACTCCCTGGGTGAGCCAGCTAACCTCCCAGGCCTCTGGTCCCTCACCTGTGAAATGGGACAGAAGCTGCCCTGCTTCCCGGGGCTGACACACCACCAAGTCAAAGATATGTGTGTGAAAACATCTCCAAGTAGAAAGTGCCACGTGAATGTTCACTGCTGTGATAAGAGGAAGCTCGGTGAGGGGCAAAGAGCAAAGGCTGTGATGCCCTGGGTTTGAATCCCGGCATTTCCATGCATTATGTACTTACTTGAAACTTCACTTATTCCAAAAAGTTATTTCAAGTGGCTTCCACACTAACTCCTGTAGCTATGTGGTCTTGGACAATGCAAGCTCCCTGAACCTCAGCTAACCTGCGAAATGGGGAAGAACAAAGGACTGTGCAGTTGTGACAGTAAATGAGCTGCAGCCATCACGGGTGTGACGTGTGGTATGGACCCGACGAACGCCTCTCATCGTATTCTTTTCTACGTGGGACAGTCAGAGCAAGCGTTTACGTAAAAGGGGACGACAGAAGCAACATACTCTATTGCAGTGTCCCAGAACATCCTGTACTGCTGGAGGAACATCCGAGAAAGGGAATGTGTTTTGAAGACTGTATTCAAAAAAGATAAGGGCTTTAAAAACGTTAACTCGTCAAAGCAACACTGCAATTCTCAGCAAACAGGACCAGTCCCCAGGGTGATCCGCCTTACCACCAGGGTGTGTTATAAAGGAATATTGCTCAGAGGCATCCAACTTGGGGTTTTAAGTTGGCAACTTTAGTCAAAGCGTTACTCGAACGGCAAGAAAAGCCTTCAATTCCCTGCTTGCCCAAATACAATGGGCATCGTCTGCTGGTTTTATGCCTTGGAGGAGATTGGAAGTCTGGTCTTTATGAAATTTTGGATCAAATTTCAAGTGGAGGGCGGGTCTCAGAAATACAGATCATCTTCTTTACTACATAAAACTAAACAAAACGTACAGATTTTTCTCAGGCTTCCAAAACCATCACATCTGAAATCAGGTCACATAATTGCCTGGGAGAGCTTGGGAACACTGAAGAGGCAACAAATGGCTATCATGACAGGCTTTACAAATTTCTCCTTCAAAGGAGAAATCAAAACTGTACAACAGAAGCAAAGAATCACTTCCCACCTATAGAAACTGTGTCCTGGAGTGGAACGTTTTAGAGAATTCTAGAGCAGACACTCGTCTCATTTTTTGGGAAAAGGCTGTGGTTCTTGCCACAGGCTCTTGACGAACGTTCCCGCCAGCTTTGGAGACAGGCAGTATTACAGATGGTCCCAGCAGAGTTTTCTCCAGAGACAAAGCTGTAGTCACTAGAACCTTCCCCCGGCATTTATATTCAGGACTTGGGGCTCACAGGATCTACATTTCCTTTTTTAAGGAGAGCAGTGATCTTAGATCGTGAAGGTTGCCTGAGGGTTTTAGTTTTTCTGAAGAAAGTAGTTTTCACGGTGATGTTAACAGGAGTTGCGTTTCCCATGGAAGCGGCAGCAGATAAAGCTCCTGCTGGATGTTCAGAGGGCAGAATTGGGACCTGTCCGGGAACGGTCACATTCCGGGAAAGCCCAAAGCGCTGACTCGGCACAGCCTACAGGACTGCGGCTGGGGGAATGGCTTCGTATTTGCCCTGGGTATAAATACTTTCACATGCTGTGATGTGGGTCCCTCTTGGATATAAAACTAATTCCACAGTCTTGGGGAAAAAAACAAAAAAAACAAAAAAAACAAAACTACATTGCTTTAGGGATCTCCCAACCTTCTCAGTTTTCCCCTAAATATCTGTCTGGCAAATGCACACAAAGAATTTTCCTGAGCAAGCCACTGGTAATTTTATATTCTCTCTGCCCCCTTTTGCTTCAGGTCACACTGCTCTTGTGTCTGGAATGTAAAATATAACTCAAGATGCAATGGTGAAAAGGGAGAACCTTAATGAAAACGTCAGCTGCTACAAACGCAGGGCCAGGAACTAAAGTCATTTTGTGTTGTGCTTTTAACGATACCTTTTCTTTCCCGGCTGCTCTGGCATTATTTTGTATTTTGCTTCACGCTCTGGGTTGCAGTAAGAAAACCTGCTTGTTTCACACATGGGCCGGGTAGCTGCGAAGAACTCAGATGTGGAAAGGTCTCCACAGATCATGGGCTCTTCACTCAGTAACTCAGGCAGGTCAACATCTGAACCAACCAGACAAATGTAGATTCCGTCTTTAAAGATTTCTGCAAACAGAGATCCGAACCTTCCCCACAGCCTGTTAGTGTTTCAGTCCTACAAAGCCTAACATTGCTTCCTTCTGTCCTAACATTGCTTCCTTCTTCCTTCTGGGTCTCCCCCTCTCTCTGATCCTCCCTTGCCTGTGCTGTCTCTCAAAAAATAAACATTAAAAAAGAATTAAAAAAAAAAATAACAGGACTGTGTAAAGAATCAACAGAATCCTGACTGGGGTCTAGGTGGGTAGGTCTGATGATTTTTCTTTCTTGGTAGTAACTTAACAGACTCATTACAAACAGAATTATTCATGCTGCAGCCTTAATACTCAACCATACTGAAATCTCAAAATGCAGGCACTGTTAGAAACTTACATCATCCCATGCTAGATATATATGTATGCAAGTACATACATATGATACTCCTATTTACATGCGTTGTTACAACATATGTTAGCAAGTGATTTTGTTTTGGGTCATTCCTGCATTATCTCTGGGAGTCTTTGTAAAGACATACTTAGAAGGGACTCCTAGGAGAAATGACACCAAGTAACCTGGGGACACGGGCTGTCACCACAAAGAGAAAGGTAGATCAGTCACAGCCTTCCATCCTGACAGCACACTTCATTTAGGAATATCACATACAGGATCTGTGCTTCATAAATGGCTATGCTAACCCCCACAGTATGTAGTTACCTTCATCTTCCCAGTGTCCCTATAATCGACTCCACTATTCTTTATTCCAGACTGAGCTTTCAGTCTCTAAGGAGCCGGGCGGTCGCTCGGGGAGGGGCACCTTCTGTGTGCTAACACTGGTATGGGTGCAGCATTCAGGCATGTGAAGCCCCCACCGGCTTGTTTGTTTCCCAGAGGACCACCCGATTACTTGGGGTATCAGAGATGAAAGCAGGTTCTTAGAAAGTGGCCTTTGGGACCAACCTCTCACCAAATTCAGAATCTTACAGGTGCAGGCATTCTAAGGCAAAGTCTGTGTTTGGCCACTAAGGAAAGTGCGTTTAGGGAAGGCAGGTAGGTAATACAGAGGGGTCCAAAGGAGATAATGGGGGGTAGATCTTAGAAAGCCACCAACCATATTTGGACAAGACTTTGTTACACAAAAGCAGGCTACCCGGCCCTTAATCAGAGGCAGTTAACTCCCATACTTGGTTCTTCCAACATCTCTGTGAGCCTTTAGAAACAGGAAAATAATTGCGGGGGATGTGCTAAGCACGGAGATGATGGCAGCATGTGTTCTGCCCTGGGAGCCAGGTGATGGGCTGGAAGGGAGGTGAGCTGGCCGAACACTCTCAGCAGAGGCCGTCTGTCTGAGAACCCGCATCCCCAGATGGACCCAGCTCTCAGCCTGTTGGCATCAGAAAGGACAGTGAGCTCTGAGCACAGCCCGGGGCTACTGGATCTGGACCTGGAGGGCTGGCAGGAGAGTAGTGACAACTAAGCCTGGTTTCGGCTATCAGGCTGGAATCTTCTAGGGTGGAGCTGTGCTATAGAGCATCCCCCGGGCGTGGGTACCAGTGTGCATGTGCTTCTTAAAACAGGGGCTTATGATGGCAGACCTCCTCTGGTTCCGCCGTGGCTGCTGCCATCTGGCCCTGGAGAGCCAGGTGCCCATAGTCACTGGTCATTTGTGAAGCCAGTCCTCCCAACTCCTCCGGGTTAGTAACCGACTTAGTCATCTGGAAAAAGAAAACAAGCAAGACACAAACACACATACACATACAGAGAAAAGCATGAGAACCACGTGTTAATATCACTGGAAGCCAAAGGGGTTCGTTCACTTTTAAGCTCTTGACTTGCGTGGGGGGCCGGGCACCGGAGAGGGCAATTCAAGCGAAGCCCATGCTGCGACGTGCACAACAGGCCAGGGCCCCTCTCAGGCCAGCAGGCCCTGGCCAGGCCAGTGGGCGACATGCTAGGCCCCGGCTGTGCAGCGTGGAGGCCGGGCCCTCACGGGCGTCCACTCCGGGAGGTGAGCGTGGCAGCCCCTGGCCCGGCCGGCCCTGCAGGTCAGCAGGAGAGTTCCCCAGGGAAACACGGGGGGCACGGGCCCCATGCAGTGCACATCCCTGGTCACATGCTTCTGCAGAGAGCTGACCTGGTCTCTGGGAACCCAGAAGCAGGTCCCACACGGGCAAGAGGGCATGAGGACAGGGCTGTTAAGGAAATCATGACTGAGGAGGGATGGGCGAGCCGGATGTCTGGGAGGACGATATTCAAAGAGAATATAGCTTTGTAGTAAATTTGTGCCAAAGAATAAGGTTTCAGCCACAATTTTAGTTAAGAGTACACTCTAGAGCACCTGGGTGGCTCAGCCAGTTAAGCGTCTGACTCTTGGTTTCGGCTCAGGTCACGTCTCTTGGTTTTTGTGAGTTCAAGCCCCGCACTGGGCAGAGTCTGCTTGGGATTCTCTCTCTCTCTGCCCCTCCCCCACTTGTGCTGTCTCTCAAAAATAAACAAACTTAAAAAAGAGTATACTGTAGCCTAAACGGTCGAGCTCTGCCTTTTCATTATCGGGATATTCAGTGTTTTCCTCCTGCTTCATAGAAAAACTTACTTAAGTTTACCCTACAAGGCTAACACAGTGGTTTCTAGCTTTTCCTTTTCCTCCAACAAAATGCCTGTTGGTTGTCACAACAGCAGTTTTAACTGCCACCCGGGAAGATATCCTCATTCTCTTAAGAGGCTTTGCTCCTGCCCTACCCTCTCCTCTCTCTTGGCGGCATTAGAAGACTTTGGCTTCAAAGGCTTTAAAAAATGTTTTAAATGGCTCCATATTCACGGAGGCTGGATGGGAACATGTAGCCATCTAACGCAGGTGTATCAGAAAGCATCACAGGCTTTCTGGCATAGGCGTGGGCTCCCAAGGAACACACGCGCTAAACACCCTGTGAGAGGGAGGGTGCTCTGTGTGAGCCCTGGATCCCAGGCAACCTGGCATGGCGAAGCGGACCCCTGCCAACTCAGGGTCCAGGCCAGCCAGCCTAGGAGCAGACATGCCATCCCAGGCGGGGCTCCTCAAGAGCATGCACATCAAGGATCAGGATGGGCCTGCTGAGAACCTAGCCTGCGAGACGTTCCAGAAAACGCCACGAGGCCACTCAAAATACCTTCATCTCTTGCTGCGCTGTGCTCTCTGCTCAGAGAACTTGGCACAGGAGGGCCGCCCGATGCGACCTGTGCCCCGCCCTGAGCAGAACCAGCATGGGCCTGACTCCAGCTCTTTTAGTCGCCGAGACAGGCACTGCTCCTGTTCCCCCTCCCATCCCAAATCCTTTTAAGTACCAATGAGCTTGGCACAATCACAGAGTTTCTAAGAAGGAGTAGCAGCAGCCGGGGAAGCCTTTGTGGTCCAAGCTCAACCTCTAGTGGACGTAAGACTACATGACAAAACCATCCAGAGGTGCTGGGTCTGTCTGGTGGGGCAGGAGCCAGGCCCGGACTCAGTCCCTCGAGCTGGGAAGCCACCTCCTCTCTCAACTCAGGCCTCATGTGGCAGCAGCAGAGAGACGTCTTCCAAAATTTTATTCTGTGACCTCTGAGCTTTCAGAGGTTAAGAGGAGCTTTCTTACTATGTACTATGTATTTTTGAGGACACCATTTGTCATCTTTTGTATTATTTTTTAGCATACCAAGATAGCATTCACTGTCTCTCAATGCCATTTTTATCTAAAGATGCATCTAATACAATTCTGATGGCAATACATTCTAAGAAAAAAGAAAAATTGAAAATTACCTCCAAAGGTTACATGCCTTCTGTTGTCTGGGAAATTGATTTTACAGACCCATGCTGTTTCATTGTGCCTGACAGACTAGCCTATCTTATTGTCCACATACTGTAGCCTGATTCCATTAGACAATCTGCACTACCCCCATGTGTCTTCTCTTATACTGTAACTTGATAAAACACGTCCAGTCCTTGGCGAGGCGGATAGGATTTCTTTCTTTCCCCTTACCTCCAACTTCCTTCTCATTTTCTCTCCCTCCTTTGCTCCCCTGTCCTCATGCCCAAGTCTCAATTATCTGTAATTCCCTCTTGCAGCTTTTCCATGAAATCAGAGCTCCCGCAGACTGGGGCGTCTAGACCATAGGCAGCCGGAGAGATCACAGATAAAGCACAGAGCTGGGGCCCATAAGGAACGAGAAACACGGAGTCATCTCTCTCCAACACAGACCCTGATTTGATGACTCAGTGGTGGTAGTGGAGGACAACAGGGCAACCAAGGGTGGGTGGGGCAGCTCTTTTCCTCTTACCATTTCCTGAGCTGTTACCGCAATGGCTTTGGAGTATTTAACCACAGTCGTCTGATAGTCGACAAATGTTCCCTTTGGTTCTGGAGGAGTGCCTTCATCCAGCTACAGAGGAGAGAAATAAGCACCCACATGTCAGGAGAGGACAGTTGAAGGGTGGACTGTATTTTATTAGAATCAGAACTTTGAAAATGGAGATGCCCACAGAATTTCTTTGGCTTAGAGTCAACAGCATCCCTCAGCTTTGGCGATAAGGGCTTTAACAGAAGTGCCAAGATGGCACTCGGGGTACACAGGCAAGGAGGTCCCAAGCCTTGTCTGAGAGGAGAGGGAGGGCACTCCAGAGGAAGGACATTTCTGCCAACTGTTACCAGGGGAGGAGTCTGCCACACACAAAAGGTGGGGAAGATGTTCCAAGAAGCAGGGTTAGAGTTCAAGCATATGGCAGTGGGCATGAGCCAGACACTTCTAGGGAAGCACAGAATGACAGAAGATGACTCAGGAGAGGAGGCAGAATCTACGTCCTGAATGGCTTCCCTAGGACTGGTGTAGCCCACAGAACGGACACCCTCGAACTCTCACTTCTGATCTAGGTTGGGGAAGACAAGGAATTGGAACCACTAGGAACAACTTGCTGCTCATCTGACTGAAAGCAACAGGAATTGACAAATGGCAGACATCACTGTGGGGGGAAGAGGTGGAACAAGTGGGACAGTGACTCTGTCCCTTGAAGGGTTGGGGGCATACTGGTTCAGAAGCCCAGGGCTTGTGAGGGGGCCTCAAGCTGGTCGCTTATACTCTGAGTCTCAGGTCCTTCAGTGGAGACTTCCTAGCGCCAGGCTGTTGTAGGGCACATCAAGTGAGATGAAGGAAGAGATGATGACCAGGATAATGAAGACGATGATGATGATGATGTCAATGAGCACTATGACGATGAGAAAGGCAACCCATGTCTACCACCATCATCATCGCTAATGTCGTCACTGACTGCAGAATGGTATTCCAGGTAAGGACGTAGAGGACAGAGAAACGAATACAGGTAGAGGGAGTATAGTGAACAGAAGAGGGGCTGTTGAGAGCATGGGGATGAAGCTGGTCTGTCTGATGAAGAACCTTGAAATCATGGGGAAAACGTGGGGTCCGGGGTAGGCAATGACAGACAGTCTGAAGTCTGGGCAGAGACCAGGGGGCGTATCCCTACAGCCTATGTGTGATGTGGCCGCACAGTTCGGGAATATAATTCCCATCAAAGCCTCAGCACAAACCCCAGGGTGGATCTGTCCAGGCTTCCTTGCCAAGGATAGAGCTGCTGTCTAAGTCTCCAATGCACTATGGGGACCCTGTTGGTCAAATGAGGACTGAGTTGTGGACTCCTTCTCTCTGTAGAGACTGACTGGGCATCTTCTAAGTGTCCAGCAATGTGCTGGGAGGCTTCATACGAAATGTGGCCTAACTACAAACACACCAGGATGCTGGAGCTGGAGGGCAGCTCGGAACACAGGGGCTTCAGGCTACCGTGGCAAACTTACCAATCTGAAGACAGTGACACAATTAAGATCAAAGGGGCCGAATTTTTGGATTCCAGATTTCTTTAGTTTAAAGAACTTTCCTTTACTCTGAGATTTTAATTATAGCCTTCCTACTTTTTTTGAGGGGGATGTTAACATGACCTTTCTTGCAGGAAACAGTAGTGATGCAGATAGCAGGTTTTTTTGTTTTCATCTCCATCCCTGATCAAAAAGAATAAACCACCACCACCACCATCTAATAACCCAAACAAAAACTCAAAACAAAGAAAAGGCAGTGGGTCACAAGATCCCCAAGGCCGAGGGCCACTAACCTCATTGAATGAGGAAATGGAGTTTCAGAGGGCTTGAGTTCTTTATCCGAGGTAGACCAGAAAGTTGATTACTTCATATTAACCCAAACCTTCTGGTGCTTAGACATGGAGAGAGAATTCCAAAAAGAACCTCCACAGCAGAAGCACCAAAAGTGGTGTAAACTGTGTCCACGTTAGAATCAACTTTGGGCGCACGTTGGTTTTTTCTGCCAGTCGCTCAATGGCTTTAAGAAGTTCCGACAATGATGCTAACAGTGTATCAATAATGTAACCAAATAACCAGAACTAAGAATGTGTGCCAATCCTAATACTTCAACGCTTAGGGGTTCAAAGGATCTGGAATATCACTTAGCCCAAAGTGTGTAGCGATGGGCAGTTTGGGGTGAGCTGAACGAAAGGAGAATGGGGAAGAGGCACTAGGTGGTTCACTGGGCTTTGGCTGGCAGGTCTGGGTAGGTCCAAGTGTAGGGGTACCAATAAAACCCTACTTGTATACCCTGTGGAACTGCGGAAAAAAAACCCCTTTGTTCCCGGCCTCTGTGGGTCGTGTCATTAGCAGTTCCTAATTACTGCTATCAGTTCACACCGGACTTCTCTCCCCAGTCCTTCAGAGAGAATCAAGTGTGTCCTGGGCTGAGTGAGAGAGCAGCTGTCAAACGACTGACAGCAGCCAGTACAAGAGCTGCTTTCTTTGCTGAAAAGCCGTCACAATATGGTAAGGCTCAAAGGCTATCAAAAAAAAAGACTTCAAGAATCTGACTTCCATATTCCAGGGATTGGTGGAACCCTTCCCCATCATTGAGGTGATTCTGGAAAATACCTTCTCCTAGGAAGAAAAAGGTTATCATTTGAATTTCTAATTTGTATTGAGAAAACCTGAGCTCCATTATTTAATAACCTTGGTAGGCACATGGCTTACTTTCAAAGTTCTGGTGTTCTGACTCCTGGAAGCCAAACAAACCCATGGAGACTTACCCAAAGGCCTTTAGAAAGAGGGGAACTTCACTCATTTTATGCCAAACTGTCCATATTTGAGGCACGAGAAGCCCACAGCAGAAATTACTGGAGGGCTCTGACAAGGCACGCCTGAGGTCTCTGAAGGAGCCCCAGCATCTCAGCCTGGACTGTGATGTTTAAGGAGAATTATCCTAATTACAGCTTCGGGCTATCACCTCTTTATGGAGATATGAACCAACCAATCTTCTCTAAATTGGCAATTAAAGACCACTTATTATCCTGAAAAACTGTAATAATGTACTCACAGTCTGACAATGGACATTTCAAAACACAGACAAAATCTCAAGTTCTTGGCTGTGCTATCCCAGAATGGCAATTAGATATTGACGAACAATTGTTAATTTTAATGACTATCAAACTGCTAAGACGAGTGAAGGATTCCTTGGGGAAAGAGCAGGAGACACTCTCCAGTCTTACTTCTCTACTGATCCAAGTCAGTGGAGGGGTCACTGCAGGAGAAATAATTCTCACATTATCTCCTATGCCCGTTGCCCACAAGAGTTCACTACAGGCTTTCACACATACTACTTCAGTGGTTTCTGCATTTGTAGATACCAAAACCATGGGGAGATTTAAAAAATACAGGGATTCTGGGACACCTGGGTGGCTCAGTCAGGTCAGCGCCAGACTTCAGCTCAGGTCATGATCTCATGGTTTGTGGGTTTAAGCCCCACATCGGGATCCGTGCTGACAGCTCAGAGCCTGGAGCCTATTTCAGATTCTGTGTCTCCCTCTCTCTCTGCCCCTCCCCTGCTCATGCTCTGTCTCTCTCTCAAAATTAAATAAACATTAAAAAAAATATAGACAGAGATTCCTAGGCTCAACCCCACAGAGATTCCAACTGATTATGGCTAGGGTAGGGTCTTGGAACGTGCTCCCTGTGATTCCTAAGTAGCCATTCCAAAGACTAGCGCTTGGGAATCACTTCACTATTTCACTCTGCTGTTTGTTCCCCATGACATCTCTGTGAGGTCAACAGGGGAGGTAAATAATTATTTCCATTTTATAAGTGAAGGAGCCAGTGATACCTTCTCCATCTCCATTTTCTTTCCCCTGCATAAAATTGAAAGACAGGATGAGAGTGGCTTAAAAAAGTAATGAAGAAATAATAAGGGATGAATACTAGGGTGGACAGAGGATAGAAAATGTATACATTTATCAGAACCCTCAAGAGGAGGCTCACTGATATCCACTTTGACCGACCACTCCTTAGAGAAAAGCACTTGGGGATCACGTCTGAGGGAAACTGAGGAGCAGATGGGGTCAAGGGGTGAAGGTGAACACGTGGATGCCCAGGCCTACCTTGCTCATGGCCTCTGCAATGGCATCGACCATGCCTCCCACCAGCCCCACTTCGCTAGCTGCTTCGTTCAGTGTCACCATGATGTCATCAACAGCCTCCTTCATGAGCTGGGCGGCCTCTGTGATGGCGTCGTGGGTGTGCTGGGCCTGACAAAGCAAAGGGGAAAGAGGATTGTGGGAAATTTCCATAAACAGAAGAAAATGGTGCTCAGTTTCCTCAGAATCATTTCACTGCTTTTAAGTATAACCTTCAAAAGTCACAATACAAAACTGTATCTCCATTATGGAGCACAATAATGTATTCTGGGTTTTTCCTTTTATTATGTGGGTATGTTTGTGTGTGAAATCATTAAAAATCAGAAGGGAAAATAGAAAAAGATCTCTTTTTACAATTTAAAAAGAAAAATTGCAATATATGAAACAGCATCTTACGACAGGACCAGTTTTAAGTTAGTGCATTCAGGGTAGCAGAAAGACAATGCCGCAGATTCCCAAATATATAAGCTGATGGGCTTAATAAAAAAAAAAACAAAAAACAAAACTAACATGGGGTGCTTGTATGGCTCAGTCAGTTAAGCGTCCAACTCTGGCTCAGGTCATGATCTCATGGTTCGTGGGTTTGAGCCCCGCGTCAGGCTCTGTTCTGACAGTTCATAGTCTGGAGCCTGCTTCGGATTCTGTGTCTCCCTGCCTCTCTGCCCCTCCCCTACTCACACTCTGTCTCAGAGATCAATAAAATGTGAGTTCTTTATAAAGAACTCGCCAAACTCCACACCCGAAAAACAAATATTCCAGTGAAGAAATGGGCAGAAAACATGAATAGACACTTCTCCAAAGAAGACATCCAGATGGCAAACAGAAACACGAAAAGATGATCAATGTCACTCATCATCAGAGAAATACAAATCAAAGCCACAATGAGATACCACCTCACGCTGCTCAGAGTGGGTAAAATGAACAAATCAGGAGGCTATAGATGCTGGAGAGGATGTGGAGAAACGGGAATCCTCTTAAACTGTTGGTGGGAATGCAAACTGGTACAGCCGCTCTGGAAAACAGTGTGGAGGTTCCTCAAAAAATTAAAAATAGATCTACCTATGACCCAGCAATAGCATTGCTAGGAATTTACCCAAGGGGTACAGGAGTGCTGATGCATAGGGGCACTTGTACCCCAATGTTTATAGCAGCACTTTCATAGCCAAATTATGGAAAGAGCCTAAATGGCCATCAACTGACTAATGGATAAAGAAGATGTGATTTATATATTTAATGGAATACTACTTGGCAATGAGGAAGAATGAAATCTGACCATTTGCAGCAATGTGGATGGAACTGGAGGGTATTATGCTAAGTGAAATAAGTCAGGCACAGAAAGACAGATACCATGTTTTCACTAATGTGGAGAAACTTAACAGAAGACCATGGGGGAGGGGAAGGGGAAAAAAAGTTACAGAGAGGGAGGGAGGCAAACCATAAGAAACTCTTAAATACCGAGAACAAATTGAAGATTGATGGAGGTGGGGGAGAGGGGAAAGTGGGTGATGGGCATTGAGGAGGGCACCTGTTGGGATGAGCACTGGCTGTGTATGGAAACCAATCTGACAATAAATTATATTAAAAAAGTAAATAAAATGTTAAGAAAATAATAAAAAAAACTAACATAAAGGAAAAAAGTGTTTACAACAAATGCACTTCTGTTCAAAGCTGCCCGATACCCTACCATTTCTTAAGACTGGATCACGTAAATTTAAGTATATGGTGAACAAACAAATCTGCAGAAAGATGAACAGGTTTTGGAATTATGTCACAAATTACACTGTCATGAGGTTGGAGGGATGAGTGAGCCAAGTTCTCCAGGGACAGATGTTCATTCCGCAGGCAGAGTCGCGAGCGCTCACGAGTTCCCCCCTGACCCACACTTGGAGAGGCTCTAATGACCACAGGCTTGCTACATGCAGGACAAGCACAGAGTAGGCGCTGGTTGAATACATGAATGAAAAGATGAACCAATGGTAATGGCAGGCTCCCTGAAAAACACCTCCAGTGGAAGCAAGATGCAGGACAAAGAACGAAGGTCCTGGCATCAGAAAAGCTGGGTTCTAGCTCCAGATCCACTTCTAACTAGCTAAGTGGTCCTGGCCTTTGCTTCCTCAGCACAATGGGAATAATGGTAACAACGCTCTGCCAAATTCTGGTGAGATGATATGGCTGCATCACCGTATAGTTATAATAAGAGGAGTCTAGTAGGTGCCTGAGCCTAGGGAAGCTTGACCTAATGTCAGGCAGTCAGTGTGAGAATGGTGAGCTTCCAGGCGCTGGGGCCACCCATGCAATGGCCGTGGCTGCCCTGATGTATTTCAGGAGCGAAGACCTTTCCAAAGGCCCAAGAGATGGCACCTTCACTTGGGTGGATGAGAAGGCAAGGAAGCTACTGAGCGAGGGTCAACAGTAACTCTTGACCGATTAACTGAAGAGAGGAATTTTTAGAAGAGGCTGTGTAAGCCATGGGAACTGGCTCTGTGTGGAACTGAAAGCGTGCCAAACGAGAGGAGGCCTTCCACAATGACATCTGCTGGGAGGTGAAACACGCACCTCACGGATGGTTACCTTGAGGCGACTGTCAGGAGGCAAACGCGAATCATTGACCATTGTGGCTTGCCCAGACTAGTGGCCATCTTCTCTACTTCACAGGCCTTCCATGGGGGCAGCCAAGCAGCCTCCCTCTTGGGACTTCTTCCCCCTGACCTGCTTCCCTGGTATGGTCCTGGAGGCCATCTGGAAGCCTCCTCACAGCTGCACCCTCTCACCTGAGGCCTGTAGCAGCTGGTTCTATTGAGTTTGCCTCTTTTCTTCCCTCCAGGCAAATCCCAGCCCTCTTTCAAGGCCCAGCCTAAATACCACCTCCTCCAGCAGCCTTCTTGTCGTCCTCCCATCAGCTTTCTCTGGGATTCCTGTAGCCCCGAGAAGCAACTCTGGAGTCAAACAGTCATCAAGAGACAAAGGCCTCAGAAAAAAGAACATTGGGAAAAGAGGCTCAGTAATGAAAAACAATACAAGTACTGCCCTGCTCTCTCAGGAGATGTTCCTGTGAGGTCCTCGGCCACTGGGTAAGGCCGGCTATCTTGAGGCTGTATGCCGGCCACACAGAGAGAGAAAGGGCTGCCCACGGAGCCCCAGCCCCCTCAACATCTGATTTCAGCTCAAGTGCTGGGGAGTGATGGAGCGTCCAGTCATGTAAGCCCCAGCCACCATCTGGCTTCAATGGCAGGAGGGACTGAACGAGAACTACCTTGCTGAGCTCAGTCCACCTGCAGATCCACCAGAGAGCATACTAAAATGGTGTGTCTGAAGTCACTAAGTTTTAGGATGGCTTGTTTGGAGCAGCAGTGAACTGCTACAGCCCCTAAGGAGCGCTCCTAATGCAACCCTGGGGCCAGACAAGACTTCTCATAGGTGGTGTTCATGTTGAAGCAGAGACTTGGATGAACAATCCAGAGTCTAGCAGAGTTGACGGGGTGAGGATGGGAGAAAAGGGAGAGGCTTCCAGGCAGGGGACACAGCCTGTACCAAGGTCCAGAGGCAGGAGGGAACGTGGACTGCGAAGATGAGCCCAAACACTGTGTGTGAAGGGTCTGACACGGTGCCTGATGCACAGCTCCTGCCCCTTCTCCAACTAGACCGTGTGCTCCTTGCCAACAGTGGGCTCTGCTTCCTTCTAGAAGCACGGTATTCAGAGGAAATGAAGGGCCCGATCAAGTCACCAGGTGGGGCTGATGTAAAGGGTGACACATTAATTTTTTACTTTCACGCATAATTTTTTTAAAAGGATAACCTTCACAGGTTGTTGGTGCCAATTTCCCCTCTGGAGAGGCTTGTTTAGAAATTAATGGAACCATCTGTTTTCATGCCGCTGAACAGGCACGGATGGCAGAGCTGACGGTGGAGACAGGGCTTTGTGGGGAGTCAGAACGGGACCCGGCCCTTCCTTCCTACCTTGAACCATCAACTGGGCTCCCTCGGGCTGCAGTGACCTGCTCCAGCTCTTCTGACTGGGCCAAGAATACCCAACGATGTTCCTGGGGATGCGAGCAAGATGCCAAGGGCTGGTGTGTACTTTATACAATGTAGGAGCCAGCCTGTGGACCCGATGTGACTTTCCAACTAGTTTCATAACCCGTGTTCTTAGATCTCGGGTCAGGTATTTTTGCATTTGACAGTCACTGCTTCGTTCTAGGTGACAGGCAGGGGACCAGGAATAACAGTAAATGTCAAAGCACGTGACAGCAGGAACAGCCGGCAGCTGCTAACATTCCCTAGGGACTCCTCTGTGCCAGGCACTGTGCTCACCACTGTGATTCAGGTCCCGTTCATCCTCACAGCCCACTGGAAGGGGAGGGTTGGACCATGTCCCTGCCAGGGACCCCCTCTGACAGTCACAGTCTGAAAATGGGAGCTTAAGTACTAAAGCTTCCGGATCTGGTGGATGACAAATGCCACCCACCAGCGGGCCATCTGCTGAAACGATACCACTGGTCACGAGGAAAATGAGCAGATGGTCAGATCAGGTCAAATTTATCAGCGCTACTAGGAAAAAAACCACTAATGTAGGGAATTTGCCATCTACAAAGGGAAGTTTCCGCCTTTCCCCCCAAACAGGGTGCTTTTAAATTAAGGTAAAGCCTCACAAGTATCATGTGGCAAAGGCAAGGGGCCTCAGGACTTGCTACTGTTCCCCGAGTTGGCTGGGTCCCCATCATTCAGTGCCTTCTTCTGCATTTCAGCAACAGCCCGGCCTCTAGTCTCTCAGCTCTATCTGCCATCGTGGGCTCCACTCTTGCCCATGAATGTGTTGCCAGTCACAGTTCCCCAATCTGCTCCCTGGAGCTCCCCAGGGCCGAGCTTGCGTATACCTTCCAACACCTGGTAGCTTTTGCCACCTGCTGAGCCCGACCCTGGAACCTCACCCAGTGTGAAGCAGTAAAATATCTGGCTGATCGGGGCGCCTGGGTGGCTCAGTCGGTTAAGCGGCCGACTTCAGCTCAGGTCATGATCTCGGGGTCCATGAGTTCGAGCCCTGCGTCGGGCTCTGTGCTGACAGCTCAGAGCCCAGAGCCTGTTTCAGATTCTGTGTCTCCCTCTCTCTGACCCTCCCCCGTTCATGCTCTGTCTCAAAAATAAACAGACGTTAAAAAAAAAAAAAATATCTGGCTGATCTGTGCTCTAGGTTCTTGGGAGGGAGACTTAGCCTTTCCAAGATCAAGGACTGCCTGTTATTCCCGGTGGGCCCCCTGGACTACACATTAGTTTATGCTAAGGAGGTGACTCATGGCGGCCAGTGGGCAATTTCAGGATGGGGGGCTGGTCGTGCTGGAAAGACCAACCATGTGATTAGAGGGCTGTGGCTTTGAGCAACATAATGCCAGCCTGACCTCTGCGGACATGAGGGGGCTGGAGACTGAATCACGGGTCATATGACTAAAACCAATCAATCAAGCCTACATACTGAAATCGAGCGAAGCTGGAGTGAGGCCTCTCTGGTTGGTGATGCATGTCAATAAGCTGGGAGGGTGACACCTCCTTGGGACATGTTCGGGCACCCCCCAGACCTCACCTCTGGGTCTCTTCTTTTTGCTGGTTTGTATTCCTTTATAACAAAACTGTAACAGTAAGTAGAGAAATCTCCTGAGTTCTCTGAGTCATTCTAGCAAATTATTGAACCTGAAGGATACTGAGAATCCCTTGAATTTGTAACCATCAGGTCACAGTGAGGATGGCCCGGGAACCCTGGAACTTAGGTCGGGTGCCTGAATTGAGGACAATGCTCTTAAACTGGGAAATCGGAACTGATGCCAGCGAGATATTTCTAGAATCGCACTGCTCCAGGCATTGAGGTCACCCAGGCAGTGGCCATGGCTGCCCTGACATACCTCAGGGGGAGACGACCCTTCCAAAGGTCCAAGAAATGACATTTTCACTTTGGTGGATGAGAAGGTAAATGGGCCAGTAAGAGAAGGTAGATGGTAACTTTTTTTCTTGTTTTAATATTTTTATTTATTTTTGAGAAAGAGAGAGAGAGGGAGGGAGGGAGAATGCATGCATGTCAGTGGGGAGGGGCAGAGAGAGAAGGGACAGAGGATAGGAAGCAGGCTTCATGCTTATGGCAGTGAACCTGACGCGGGTCTCAAAATCACGAACCCTGAAATCATGACCTGAGACGAAGTAGGATGCTCAACCAACTAAGCCTCCCAGGCGCCCCTAAATCTAACTCTCTTGACTAACTGAAAGACGAGAATTCTAAGAGGTGGCTGTGTGAGCCACAGGAGCTGGCTAAGTCTGCAGAATTGAAAAGTCTCAAGAGTCAAGAAGAGGTCTCAACGGTCAGATCACAGGTGGTTGTCTTGAGGCAAACGTGTCAGGATGCAAAACTCTATTAGGGATGTGATGGAGGCAACTGGTAATTTAGGCTGATCGCTGATTTCCTGGTACAGAGAAGGTAAAACACGACATGTGCAGATTGCTTTATTTTGATGACAGAAGTCTGAAAGGTGACATTTCTTGCATGTTACCCTCTAGAGAGAGCCCCTATACAAAGACGTTCTCATTGATAAAAGAAGGCAAAATTGGACGGTGTGTATTTCTCTAAATCTCACTTCAAATGAGACGATCACTGGTGGCACAAAAGTGTCAGTGATTCTGCACCCCCACATTAAAGTCGAGTGCGTGTTTCCAGGGAGAAGTGAGCATTGCCCGCCAAGCGTGTGCCTTCCCATATGGGCTGAGGAAGGTACGAGAAGCAAGTTTTGGGGGCGGCAGCAGTAAATCACAGAACTGCTCTCTGCACTCCGAAAACGTAAACAACGCTTTCTCCACGCTGGGGCATCCAAACCCACAAAAACACGCCATTGCTCTTGGCTGCCTGAGAAACGATCACCTTCTCATCTGCTTGTATGAGAAGCTCGCCAGGCCCGCTCCCCTTCACTCTGCATGCGTTAAGTCCCAGACCCTTAAACGGTCAGCTGAGAGTCTGTGAAGCCTCCTCCAGGTACCCCAAGCCTCTCCCAGGGCTGCTTCCTGTGCCTCCAACGACAAACCTCATCCCTGCCACACGGCCATGTCCCTATCACCCCGCAGGCCACCTGTGCACACCAGTGTCAGGAATGCAAAGACACAGTAGGCGCTCAACGAGGCCATACTTAAGTCCAACAGCAATCTGGGAAGTGGAGTCAGA
This sequence comes from Herpailurus yagouaroundi, assembly GCF_014898765.1. Taxonomy (NCBI): domain Eukaryota; kingdom Metazoa; phylum Chordata; class Mammalia; order Carnivora; family Felidae; genus Herpailurus; species Herpailurus yagouaroundi. The sequence continues at coordinate 28,007,445 of NW_024412415.1, read as the reverse complement.
AGGCTCAACAAAGACCCTTCATTATTTTAGATTCCGGAGGGGCTCCTTGTTACTGTTCCTCACAGCACAACACGGGAGAAACATCAGACTCGGTTCTTTTTTGGAAACACGTCTGAAGTCTACTTCCAAGGGAGTCTGATTTCTGTATGACAGTGCTTAAACTACAAAGCCCAGTAAAGCGGGCACAGACATCACAGGAATTTGGAAAATGGGAGAAGGCTACAGGGGGTTGGGAGACAGATGTCAATGTTAGCAGAAGGGAAAAAACCCACTAATAATTAGAAATGCCCCACAGTGCGCAGGGCTGTGGATACGCTGGAGGGTCTCAGGCAGAAGACGCAGGAGGGGCCCTTCAAGGAGGATGTAGGAGGGAACTGGGTGGGGTAGGGGTGAGTACAGAAGGGAGAACTTGGGGGTAGAGAATGACTGCGGGAGGGGACTCCGCGGGGCAAGGGGGAGGCTACCCAGCAAATTCCTTGTAATCATATGACTCATTAACAGCAGGGTCTGGGGAGGTCACTTTTCTTTTTCTTGGAATACCTACTGCGTCAGGCACATTATCTCAGTCAATCTCTACAACTCTCCCTGAGAGGTATTCATTATCAACCCCACTGTCTAGATGAGGAAGCAAAGAAATGAATTCAATTATGTTGGACCCAAAGCTTATCCTCTTTGTCACCGCATCAAAGCCACTGATCATCATTTAACCGTATTTCCTCGGCAAGCAACGACCCACAACATCTAACACACACATGCATCACTGAAGACTTAGCAAGTAACACCTAGGGAATATTTGCCCAAAGAATAGCGCCCAAAGTGATTAAGTCCACGCATCAGGCTTCTTAGGAAAGGACCTAAAAGCCAACTTGTAGTATCTTAGGCATGCTCTGTGACAAGCCTGTCAGGGTCTATAGACAGAGCATGGGCCGAAGGATGCCAGTCAGTGGAGACACACATGTAGCCACTTTGCTCCCGCCAACCATGTCTCAGCTTGTGGCCAATGCTTCAGGCCATTCGCTGAAAACTGTTCCACTCTCATGTCCAGCCACCATTTTCAAGCAGGTGATGTCATTATAAAGCTTACAGTTCTCACTACATACAATCCCAACCGTGAGTTTCTTGGTATAGAACAGAATTCCACATGGAGCTCTGAACTTGTAGTCCAAGCAGATGGGCTAATATCTTAAAAACCCAGAAAACATGCAGCACCTGGGTGGCTCAGCTGGTGAAGCGTCCAACTCTTGGTTCTGGCTCGGGTCATGATCTCTGAGTTCATGAGATTGAGCCCCATACCGGGCTCTGTGCTGATAGCCACCTGGTGGAGCCTGCTTGGGATTCTTTCTCCCCCTCTCTCTCTGCCTCTCTCTCAAAATAAAAAAAAAAAAAACAACGTTAAAATAGCCCCCAGAAAATTCCTAATTCCAATTACTCTGCTGAGAATAAAAGCCTCTCAGGTCAGGGGGGAGACATGTGGCACTCAGCCCTGGAGAAAAGACAACAAAGAACTGGGTCTGGAAGGCAAATCCTGGCTTCTCCAGTTTGGGGCAGGTGCAAAAGGGGCTGGTCCAACTCAGAGGCAACTATCATTCATCCATCAATCAAAAGGGTGTTCTTGTTCTTGTGGTTCAATCTCGCCATTTCAGCAACGAGACTTATTTTTTGTCCAGAACACTGGGAACAACTTGAGGGCAATGGCTGGCTCTCAGTATTTTTAGCATCCCAAGAATTAGGCTCTTAGTAGTTGCCAGATACATGACGAGTAAAAGTGCACACAGAAAACCCAAGTCTAAGATAGTATGCATGGTGCTACGGGAGCGGTGTTTCTGAACTCTGGTGGGGTTGTCAACCCCACTACTCACAACAAAGCCCAACCTCTGTACAGTGTGAGGAGACCAGTCACAACACGGCCCAGTCTATCCTCCCACCCTGATGGCCCCACTTTCAGCACATTCCATATACACCAGACTGCATGCTATTTTCTAAAGGTATCACAATCCTTTTATAACCCCACGTACACCTTTGCATGTGCTGTTCCTTCTTCCTGGCACGCCCCTGACCGCCCTTATGTACCAGGTAATTTCTTTTTGTGAGACCAACTTGTCACATGTCGCCTCTCTCCTGCAACTTTCCTCGACCTCTCTCCAGCCTTTGCTTTGGGCAGTCGGCCTGTGCTTTCACAGGGTGCAGGCTCCGTCCTGACTCCACGTGCACCTCTTCTGTGATGTGGGACAACTCACCTAACCAGTCTCAGTTTCCACATCTGTCCAGTGGGAACCTTCTCACACCATGGGATTTTGATGATGATCAAATATCAAGAGGATATGAAGTGTAAGGGGTGACACACAGTCAGCGCTCAGTAGCTGTGAGCTCTGAGAGGACCCATTTGTGATTCTGCCTCTTAATCTAGAGTCCTCCCTGCTGTACCATGTTGTCCATGTAAAGATCTTAGAAATGCAACAAAGCACACTAAAAAGAATAGATACATAATATGGATTTCTATAGCCTATAGGCAAGTATCCCATACAAATCTCTCCAGTCAGTAATCCCACAACTTAGTCTGCTTAAGTGAGGACCCGTTAAGTTCAGATGGACTGTGTGGAGGCAGTTGCTAGAAGGTACCAAGAGCAGGAGGAGCCTCCGACCTTCTCACAATGTACGTGATGGTTTCACAAGTAAAATAATCACCCTGACACAAGTATCAACCCTGAAAGATGGCATGCTGTCACCATCTCTGGTCGCTTAGTAGCTGGGTGATACCTCTGGCTGTGGAAACATTCCACCTGCAAACTGGTAAGGGAGATTTCCATATTAAACGACTGTCCCCAAGGCAACAGAAGAACATGCCGTGGGTGACCTTGCATTGCATTTTGCTTTGAACTTGAGAACCGGGAATGGAAATAACATTCACTGGAAAACAACAGAGCTTTGCTCTGCGCAAGCTGGGTGTCACCACTGAGCAGGTGCCGGGCAGTATTAGTTTTTATTCCTGCAAACACCACACAATGTTTTTCTTTCCCAAGGACGCTTGCCTGCACCTTCTGTCATGGAAAATGCAACTTCTCAATAAGGCTTCATTATGTAGATCTCTCGGTTTTCCTCTTAAAGGTCCCTGGGAAGGCCAATCGAAGATTATTTCCCATCTTTGCGTGGGAAATCACATACAATCAACCGAGAACTGGAGGAGTTTTCCTTGGAGGAACACAACAAGGAGGAATGTGTCATGGCTTCTCAGTGGCCCTAGGTGAGTCCCTGGAATCCTGAACTGTACCTTGGGGTTTCCTCCACCTTCTTTGGCTGCATACAGCATCTGGAGGGCAGATTCTGCGAGCGTCTTGGTCTGGTCCAGCACAGTCATCTGCTGCTGATGGTCCAGAATCTTGGAGGCGACACCAACTGCGGCCAAGATCAGGGGCTCGAAGTAGCTTGCCAGCTGTGTCACCTTTTAAGACAAAAAAAAAAAAAAAAAACGCCACAGATACATCATGCAATCACATGTGTCTCCTTTAGGGGTCGCACGGGGGGGGAGGGGACTGGGATGATGCACAGGGAGAGACAGACGTGCTGAAATTTGCTTTTTACACAGGCGGAGACTTACTTTTTGTTTTTTTCTATTATTTAATATAATTCACTATCATGAATTACAGTCGTCATGTTACACATTAGACCCTCAGACCTTATTCATCACTCAATTTTACTTTTAGAAGCACTTGCTCGTTAATGAACTCTTGCTTGGATTTTACTTCCTCTGGGGAGCTCTTCATTTCGTCTCTCATCAAGGCCCAAGTGTTAAGGAATTTGTTTCGTGATCCTGAGTTGGGCGTGAGCATTTTACAAATCTCACAAACTGTCAAACTTTCAAAAGAACCAAAGAGGAGCATCTTAGGAACTCAGAAGAAAGGGGGACAGGAGCGGAGCAAGGGACCAAGGACCACTGAGAAAAGAAGCCTGAGAGCAAAGGCTTTCGAGGAAGCCAATCCAACTGCTCTCTACCTGGAGCATTGTTGGCCTAACCATAGATTTGGAATAAAAGCAAAAATGATTTCACATTGCCCTAGATGTTCTGTTTGTGATTAGTCCAGTCCAGGAGAAGAAAAAAGCCTAGCCAGATGGCTAACCACCATTCCTGCTTAGGCCTCTCCGGTAGGTAACGTCATGTTGCTTCTGTGCTCACGAGAACCCACCCACTGGGTGCCGCAGAGCCATATTTATTCATTTTTACTTACTTTTTTAATTAATTAATTTTATTTTTTATTAATCTTTAATGTTTTATTTTTTTGAGAGACAGGGAGTGAGTGGGGAGGCAAGGGAGGGGCAGAGAGAAAGGGAGTCACAGAATCCAAAGTAGGCTCCAGGCTCCGAGCTGTCAGCACAGAGTTCGATGCAGGGCTAAAACCTACACACACGAGATCATGACCTGAGCCAAAGTCGGACGCTCAACTGACTGGGCCACCAGACGCCCCTCACAGGCATTACTGGGAATATCCCACATGCAAGGTTTTCTACTAACAGCTCACCAAGCTTCATCTAATCCCCACAACAATCCTACCAGGTAGATACAAATGAAGAAACCAAGGCTTAGGTGGGTGGGGTAACTTGTTTGACCTCAAGCAGCTAAGACAAGGAGCTGTGAAAGGAATCCCATGTCCCAGACCACAGTCCAGATTCCTACCTTCTGCTCTACTGTTGGCTACTTCTCTTTTTTAGTTCAGCTCTGCTATGGTTGTAATATTGGATTTTAGAAGTTTATTGTTGGGGCACCTGGGTGGCTCAGTCAGTTGAGCGACTGACTTCAACTCAGGTCATGATCTCACGGTTTGTGAGTTCGAGCCCCGCATTGGGCTCTGTGCTGACGGCTCAGAGCCTGGAGCCTGCTTCTGATTCTGGGTCTCCCTCTCTCTGCCCCTCCCCCACTCATGCTCTGTCTCTCTCTCAGAAATAAATAAACGTTAAAAAAAAAAAAGAACTTAAAATCTCAACACCCCCCAAACTGAATAATCCAATTAAAAAATGGGCAGAAGGTACGAATAGATATTAAAAAAAAAAAAGTTTATTGTTTGTTTTTTTATGTTTATTTATTTTTGAGACAGAGAGAGACAGAGCATGAGCGGGGAAGGGGCAGAGCGAGAGGGAGACACAGAATCCGAAGCAGGCTCCAGGCTCCGAGCTGTCAGCACAGAGCCCGACGCGGGGCTTGAACTCGTCAACCGTGAGATCGTGACTTGAGCCGAAGTCGGACGCTCGACGGACTGAGCCACCCAGGCGCCCCATATTGTTTTTTTTTTTTTTTAAGTTTGAGAGAGGGAGAGAGAAAGCGAGCACACACACAGGTGAGTTTAAGAGGGGCAGAGAGAAAGGGAGAGAGAGAAGCCCAAGCAGGCTCCCTGATGTCAGCATGGAGACAGACATGGGGCTTGATCTCACAAACCTGGAAGATCATGACCAAAGCCGAAATTAAGAGTCAGACGCTTTAACAACTGAGCCACCCAGGCGCCCCAGAAGTTTCTTGTTTGGTATTTGCTGCTCTGGAAGGCATTTAAAATAAAGTTCCAGAATAATACAGTAATACCCACTTGCCTAGCATCCAGAATGCCAGAGTTGAACATTTCACCGTACTTGCTTCAGATACCACCATCTATTTCCACTCGGAAAAAACACAATGGCACTGACCACACTTTTCTGTTCCACTCCTCATTGTGCATGCCAATTACTAACTGATAAATTAGTTCCATCAAGTGTATGTGAGCTCAGACATCTAGCCAGCAACTTCCCTTAATGCTTCTTCCCATTATGTGGAGGAATAATGAGTGTGAGGAGGACAGAGGAAAGAAGGCCACTCCTGAGCTGTGCAGTCACTGGGTCAGAAATGAAGCAGGGGGCAGGGGTTCATGCAGTTGGTGGTGGCTGGGCCAAGGTGGGAGTCCGAAATATTAAAGGTAATTAGAGCTCACAGTGAGACGGACCATCAGCCAGCAGTAAACGTACATTTGCTCTTTTACTCTCGATTACAGTTCTCTTTAATCAGATGGTTTCAAAGTGCTTCCGCAGGGCTGCTGCTGGCCTTTGTGGTGCTTTGGATGAATTTTAAAGGGGCTCCCTATCTGTGGGTCAGACATGATTGATTCCAAGGCACATGACTCGACTAGATTTTGGCCCCACTCTCTGCTTTGCCCGAACACCTTTGTGTAAGACCCAGCTTGCACAACTCCAGGTATCAGCCCTACACATTTGCATTGGATTTCACCCTCATCCCCTAGTAGGGTACTGGGGTCACCACCAAGGTGAACCACAGTGCACTAATGGGTCATCAGGGGGCAGGACTCAGGATGGGTCCTGTATGTACTAGAGGAATCAAGGTGTTTAGTGCATTAGAATCTAACATGTTTTCTAGATTCTATTTATTTATTATTTATTTTCATTAATAAATATTTTCATTAATTTGATTCTTTTTTTTTTAATTTAAGTATATTTATTTATTTGGAAAAGAGGGAGAGAGAGAATCCCAAGCAGGCTTCACCCTGTCAGCATAGAGCCCAATGTGGGGCGTGATCTCACGAACCACGAGATCATGGCCCGAGTCGAGATCAAGAATCAGATGCTTAACTGACTGAGCCACTCAGGAGCCTCTGTTTTTTTAATTTTAAAAGTACACTTCATCACTGTAACTGTAAAATGTCAAGGGCTGCTGTGTGTGGAGAGTAATTCAATACAACTGAGCTGGTGCCCTCACGCAGGCACTATGGCTGGGTGATGGAGAGAAGGCTCCAGTTTCAGAAGCCGCTGGATCTGAATTCTGTCAATTCCTTAAATGAGAAATCTTAGGCAATCTGCTTCCTATGACCAAACTTCTGTTTCCTCCTCTATAAAACGGGGATGACAATAGCACTAACCTCCAAAGGATTGTTAGAAGGATTAAATTAGCATACATAACAGTACACAGCACAATGCCTGCCATGGAGTAGGCGCTTGATAAATGCCACATGCCCTTATTCTTCACGTATTGTGGACAAAGGTTTTTGAAAGGATGTGCTTTTCCCTGTATTTAGGGAGCTTAGCAAAGACTCTAACACCTTCTGTTCTGGAGACAGGGCAGAGGAAATATCCTTACCTGGGGTAGCACCGAAATTAAAATAACACCGAATTTTGAGTGTTTGTTACATGACGTGGATTGCTTAGGCCTAGGGTGGCAGAGTGGGTTGAGCGGTGGCCCAAAATAGATATGACCATGTCCAAATCCCTGGAACCTGTGAGTGCGATCTTACTGGGGGAAAAAAAGGTCTCTGCAGATGTATCTAAGGATCTGAAGATGAGGCCATCCTAGCTTGCCTGGGTGGGTCCTAAATCTACTAAAAAATATTCTAAGAAGAGCCAGAAGAAGGGAAGACAAAGAAAAGAGCAGGAGACAATGTGACCAGAGAGGCAGACGCTGGCAGGATATGGTCAAAGAACACGAAGAGTCACCAGCAGTCAGAAGAGCAACGAAGTGGGGCGCCTGGGTGGCTCAGTCAGTTAAGCGTCTGACTCTTGGTTTTGGCTCAGGGCACGATCTCATGGTTTCCTGAGTTTGAGCCTTACATCGAGCTCTGTGCTGATGGTGCACAGCCTTCTTGGGGTTCTCGCTCCCTCTCTCTCTGTCCCTCCCCTACTGGTGCTGTCTCAGTCTCTCTCAAAATAAATAAACTTAAAAATAAAAGATAAAAAAAAAAAAGTAACAAGAAGAGTAAAGAATGGATTCTCCCCTAGAGCCTCCAGAAAGAGTCTGGCCCTGCTGAGACCTGGAATTTAGACTTCTGCGAGAGATTCAACTTCTGTTGGTGTAAGTCACCCAGTTCTTAGGAATTTGTTATAGCAGCTCCAGGGAACTAATACGCGTGGGTTCTGAGAGCTTGCGTTTATCACTCCCAAGTGAAGCTGACCCGGGAACTCCACCAGGGTGTCTCAACGAAGAACTGGAACCATGTAGGTATCAACTCTCAGTCCAAGACTCTTGTGGAAGGAGGGCCGAGGCTTCCTTTGTCCAGAACTGTCTTTTGGCAAGTGAGACTGGGTTAGCCCAAGGACCGAGAGTAAATTTGCCACTCAAGTGACACAGTATGTTACCTTTCTTTTGATATCACCCACAGACACAGGAATTAATCTTCCAGACTAACAACAATACCTGCAGGGACAAGATTTGTTGTCCTCCAAGTCTAGATAGATTCTCTTTTCTTTTTTAAAACACTTTTTTCATGTTTATTTTTGAGAGAGAGAGAGAGAGAGAGCGAGAGCAAGCGCATAAGAAGGGGATGGGCAGAGAGAGAGGGAGACACAGAATCCGAGGCAGGCTCCAGGCTCTGAGCTGTCACCACAGAGCCCCATGCGGGGCTCAAAATGGGGAACAGTGAGATCATGACCTAGGCTGAAGTTGGATGCTTAACTGACTGAGCCACCCAGGCACCCCTAGAAAAATTTTCTTACAAAGTTCTGACCGGAATCAAAAGTCACCGCTGAAGTGAAGTCTGGTTTCTGTGCCAAACTCAGTTCCCCGTGGCCAGCACCATTCAAGCAGTGGCTCCAGTCCCCCGGCTGGCAGAGCTCTGGCCTCCAGACCAGCCTCCCCTCCCGGCTCCTCCAGGCTCCTCTCCTGTGTGCAGAGGTTCACACAGGTGGACAAGCCCTCTTCTCATTATAAAGGAACTCAGCTGAGAAATGAAATTTGCCACATTTGAAAGCGTAGAGGGACCCTGGTCATTTTTAAATCTCAAAAACCTGCCCTTAGAACCAGGAGGAAGCTAAGTAGCCCTTCCCCTGTTTCATGATGTGAAAAAGCAACAATATTGATTTTCTAAAATCAATACCTGCTGAAAAGATTTTGGCTACCGAGTTCTCTTGATAGGCACATCGATACTGACGGTCACACTGATAAACGCTCGGAAGCCCTGGAGGCGGTTCCAAATCCAATTTTTGTCCTCTCTCTGCTGAGGAGGCCCTCTCTCTGTCCAGCAGGCTGCTGGACAAGGCACCTACCCTTCAAAGATTTGCAAAATGAGTCCCAAACAGGCAAAATATCATTCAGCCTTTAGACAACGTGGGTATGAGCTCTCAGTTGAAGGGCTCCTTTGGAGTGGCTGTCCAGCGAGTCCTGGCTGTTCAAGATGAAGTTTGCAAGGTTGCTTTGCTCCCCCATGTGTGAAAACAGGCACTCTATTAGAAGCCATGGGAGAACAATGTACCCCTATACACATGAGAATGAGGCCAGCCAGCCAGGGACAAATGGTGGCAGAGAGCAGACTAGGGACATCAACTTTAGTCTCTGGCTTATCCAGGGGAGGTCAAGCACAACATGAGACTGTCATGTCTTGTTGGCTGGCAAGTCTGACCATAACCAGAAAGACTTCACTCTAGTTTCCGTCTGGATTCTTGCGGAAAACAGACCCCGGAACGGTCAGTGATCAATGACTGCCCCACACCCATCTCTCACGCACACCCCCAGCAGGGTCCATTACCTTGTGTCCTAGCTGCGCTGCTTCCCCCCGAGCTGCTGTGGCAATGGGATCGATGAGGTGCCCGATTTCCTGGACCACTGAAGTCAGCTGCTCCTGTAGGGCCTGATAAGGAGAGAGGGCTGTCAAATTCCCCCTATGGCAGTTTACCACGTAGCCACACGGATTTATAAAGGCCCGTATGAAAGACATGGGAGGCCACGAGAAACAGATATCAAAATATCCTCTCTATCTGTAGTGGATAAAAGCTCACTTGGGTGAGCCACACGGTCACCAGCCCACCCTGCCCTGCCCGGGGACCCTCAGCTCCCCTGGGCCACAGCCACCCACGCTTCTATCCAGGGATGACACGAGGCAGGCCCCAAGGATACTTTTTCTACCGGCTCTTCCTCACTCACACCAACCACAGTGTTGAGTGCTGTCGCCAGTATCTTTACTTTGGGTTATGCAGCACAATTACTGGAAATAAAAAACATTTCCCTTCCAGGAAGGAAGACAATTTTATCCAAATGGGGAGAGCTACTGCCGGAGCCTCGGGGAAACCTCCAGGTGGCTGAGTCCTCAAAACTAGGAACTCCTTAAGGAAGGGGCGGGGGGGTGCCCAAGAAGGGTGATGTGAAAATGACATCAGCTCTCAGAAAGCAGGACCATTTCCTAGACAGGACACGGTGAAAATGCCAGATGACTAAACTGCTGAGCTCAGCTCAGGCTCTCAGGGCATTGTTTCTGGTGATGTGGATGCCAATGTTAAAAATGGCTTTTGAGAGAAGAATTGGACTCATGCTGTCAAGAGATGGGGCAAAGTATCTGGATGATGAGGCCACATGACGGAGATGGGGAATTCCAAGCTGGTCACTGGAAGCCAGTGGCAGGAAAGGTCAGATTTGTAGGATTCTTCCTAGGAGCTTCACTTGGTAAGACTCAGCATTAATATATCAGGACACTGGACATCTTAGGTCAGCACATGCCGGCAGGGAATAGGGTACTTCCCGGCAAAGTGACGATGTCCTGCTTGTTGGAAATGAAAGTCTGGCCCAGGCAGCTTCCCCTCTGAACAATGCTGCATACTGCCTGGGGCCTTTGAGCAGGGGTTACTCAATGAGAAGAGCAGTGTAGTATGCTAAAGTGAAAAGAAAATCCTGGAGGGAAAAATGGAAAAACAGGGGCAGACATGCAAAGAAACCTTCAAACTTCCAAGGGTCTTACGTAGCTCGTTATCATCTTTCTGCTCATAATGTGATTATAGTCAAGAATGCAAGAACATTCCAGCAATGTTATCTTATTACAGATGGCTTCTTAAAATAAACATGATATAAGTATGGAGCACATGTAGTTCAAAGGGAGGGATTTTCTTCCTAGGGAGGAAGTGAAGACAGAGGACAAGCTTTGGGACGGGTGGTGAAAGGCAGGGGGAGGGTGGGGGTTCCAAGGTGCTGGTCATCTTTGATACTTGATCTCGGTGCTAAGGGCTATACTCAGTTGGTGATAATTCATTAAGCCACACACTTATGATGTGCACACTTTTCTGTATGCATATCCCCCCTTTAAGTAACAGGTTGACAGTAATTCTAACATTCTGCACAGGATAAGAATATTTCTTCTTTCTCTTCTTGGCATTGAGGGAGGAGGGTAAAGCTGAAGTACAATCGACAGCTCTAGTAAAAAAAAAAAAAAATGAGCAAGACCAACTCTGGGCCCACTACTTAGAGACAGCAGGCAAAGTTCATTGTTGATGAATTTGGTGGCAGTGAGGGACACATCAGTAAACAGGCCATCCGTATTTTATTAAGCACCTCCTGAGTGTTGGCAGTTTTGACACAGAGAGAAGGAAGTATAAATCAAGGGTCTTGAGCAGGTTACTGGGAAAAAAAAAATCACAGAAGCCAAGTAGGAAAATACTATTCTCAACTTTGGAAAAATTGGCAAAAGCAGGCCAAAAGGCTCTATGAACACCAGAGAAGGGAAGGAAAAATAAGATAAAAACCGAGAGGGAGGCAAATCATAAGAGACTCTTAAATACAGAGACAAACAGGATTGCTGTAGGGGAGGCAGGTGGGGGGTGGGTTAAATGGGTGATGAGCATTAAGAAGGACACTTGTTGGGATGAGCACTGGGTGCCCTAGGTAAGACATCAATCACTGGGTTCTGATTTTTTTTTTAATATGAAATTTACTGTCAAGTTGGTTTCCATACAACACCCAGTGCTCATCCCAACAGGTGTCCTCCTCAATTCTCATCACCCACTTTCCGCACCCTCCCACCCCCATCAACCCTCAGTTTATTCTCAGTTTTTAAGAGTCTCTTATGGTTTGGCTCCCTCCCTCTCTAACTTTTTTTTTTCCTTCCCCTCCCCCATGATCTTCTGTTAAGTTTCTCAGGATCCACCTAAGAATGAAAACATATGGTATCTGTCTTTCTCTGTACGACTTATTTCACTTAGCCTAACACTCTCCATTTCCATCCACATTGCTACAAAAGGCCATATTTCATCCCTTCTCATTGCCATTCCATTGTGTATATAAACCACAATTTCTTAAAAAAAATTTTTTTTTCAACGTTTTTATTTATTTTTGGGACAGAGAGAGACAGAGCATGAACGGGGGAGGGGCAGAGAGAGAGGGAGACACAGAATCGGAAACAGGCTCCAGGCTCCGAGCCATCAGCCCAGAGCCTGACGCGGGGCTCGAACTCCCGGACCGCGAGATCGTGACCTGGCTGAAGCCGGACGCTTAACCGACTGCGCCACCCAGGCGCCCCATAAACCACAATTTCTTTACCCATTCATCAGTTAATATATCATCAGTTGATGGACATTTAGGCTCTTTCCATAATTTGGCTGTTGTTGAAAGCGCTACTATAAACATTGGGGGTACAAGTGCCCCTGTGCATCAGCACTCCTGTATCCCTTGGGTAAATTCCTAGCAGTGCTATTGCTGGGTCATAGGGTAGATCTATTTTTAATTTTTTGAGAAACCTCCACACTGTTTTCCAGAGCAGCTGCACCAGTTTGCATTGCCACCAACAGTGCAAGAGGGTTCCCGTTTCTCCAAATCCTCGTCAGCATCTATAGTCTCCTGATTTGTTCATCTTGGCCACTCTGACCGGAGTGAGGTGGTATCTGAGTGTGGTTTTGATTTGTATTTCCCTGATGAGGAGCGACGTTGTGCATCTTTTCATGTGCCTGTTGGCCATCTGGATGTCTTCTTTAGAGAAGTGTCTATTTATGTTTTCTGCCTATTTCTTCACTGGATTATTTGTTTTTCGGGTGTGGAGTTTGGTGAGTTCTTTATAGATTTTGGATAATAGCCCTTTGTCTGATATGTCATTTGCAAATATCTTTTCCCTATCCGTTGGTTGCCCTTTAGTTTTGGTGATTGTTTCTTTGCAGTGCAGAAGCTTTTTATCTTCATGAGGTCCCAATAGTTCACTTCTGCTTTTAATTCCCTTGCCTTTGGAGATGTGTCAAGTAAGAAATTGCTGCGGCTGAGGTCAGAGAGGTTTTTTCCTGCTTTCTCATCTAGGGTTTTGATGGTTTCCTGTCTCACATTCAGGTCCTTCATCCATTTTGAGTTTATTTTTGTGAACGGTATAAGAAAGTGGTCTAGTTTCATTCTTCTGCATGTTGATAATCCAGTTCTCCCAGCACCATTTGTTAAAGAGACTGTCTTCTTTCCATTGGATATCCTTTCCTGCTTTGTCAAAGATTAGTTGGCCATACTTTTGTGGGTCCAATTCTGGAGTCTCTATTCTATTCCATTAGTCTGTGTGTCTGTCTTTGTGCCAATACCATGCTGTCTTGATGATTACAGCTTTGTAGTAGAGGCTAAAGTCTGGGATTGTGATGCCTCCTGCTTTGGTCTTCTTCTTCAATATTACTTTGGTTATTTGGGCCTTTCGTGGCTCCATACAAATTTTAGGATTGCTTGTTCTAGCTTCGAGAAGAATGCTGGTGCAATTTTGATTGGGATTGCATTGAATGTGTAGACAGCTTTGGGTAGTATTGACATTTTAACAATATTTATTCTTCCAATCCATGAGCACGGAATGTTTTTCCATTTCTTTGTATCTTCTTCAATTTCCTTCATAAGCTTTCTATAGTTTTCAGCATACAGATCTTTTACATCTTTGGTTAGGTTTATTCCTAGGTATTTTATGATTCTTGGTCCAATTGTGAATGGGATCAGTTTCTTTGTCTTTCTGTTGCTTCATTATTAGTGTATAAGAATGCAACTGATTTCTATACATTGATTTTGTATCTTGAAACTTTGCTGAATTCATGTATCAGGTCTAGCAGACTTTTGGTAGAGTCTATCGGATTTTCCATGTATAATATCATGCCATCTGCAAAAAGTGAAAGCTTGACTTCATCTTTGCCAATTTTGATGCTTTCATTTCCTTTTGTTGTCTGATTGCTGATGCCAGCACTTCCAACACTATGTTAAACAACAGCGGTGAGAGTGGCCATCCCTGTCGTGTTCCTGATCTCAGGGGGAAAGCTCTCAGTTTTTACCTGTTGAGGATGATGCTAGCTGTGGGCTTTTCATAAGTGGCTTTTATGATGTTTAAGTATGTTCCTTCTATCCCCACTTTTTTGAGGGTTTTTATTAAGAAAGGGTGCTGGATTTTGTCAAATGCTTTTTCTGCACTGACAGGATCATATGGCTCTTTTCTTTTATTAATGTGATGTATCACACTGATTGATTTGCGAATGTTGAACCAGCCCTGCAGCCCAGGAATGAATCCCACTTGACCATGGTGAATAATTCTTTTTATATGCTGTCGAATTTGATTTGCTAGTATCTTGTTGAGAATTTTTGCATCCATATTCATCAGGGATATTGGCCTATAGTTCTCTTTTTTTGCCAGGTCTCTGTCTGGCTTAGGAATCAAAGTAATGTTGGCTTCATAGAATGAGTCTGGAAGTTTTCCTTCCCTTTCTATTTTTTGGAACACCTTGAGAAGGATAGGTATTATCTCTGCTTTCAACGTCTGGTAGAACTCCCCTGGGAAGCCATCTGGTCCTGGACTCTTATTTGCTGGGGGTTTTTGATAACTGATTCAGTTTCTTTGCTTGTTATGAATCTGTTCAAGTTTTCTATTTCTTCCTGTTTGAGTTTGGGAGTGTGTGGGTGTTTAGGAATTTGTCCATTTCTTCCAGGTTGTCCAGTTTGTTGGCATATAAGTTTTAATAGTATTCCCTGATAATTGCTTGTATTTCTGAGGGATTGGTTCTAATAATTCCATTTTCATTCATGATTTTATCTATTTGGGTCATCTCCCTTTTCTTTTTGAGAAGCCTGGTGAAAGGTTTATCAATTTTGTTTATTTTTTCAAAAAACCAACTCTTGGTTTCATTGATATGCTCTACTGTTTTTTTAGATTCTATAGTGTTTATTTCTGCTCTGATCTTTATTATCTCTCTTCTTCTGCTGGGTTTGGGGTGTCTTTGCCATCCTGCTTCTATTTCCTTTAGGTGTGCTGTTAGATTTTGTATTTGGGATTTTTCTTGTTTCTTGAGATAGGCCTGGATTGGAATGTATTTTCCTCTCAGGACTGCCTTTGCTGCATCCAAAGAGTTTGGATTGTTGTATTTTCATTTTCATTTGTTTCCATATATTTTTAAATTTCTTCTCTAATTGCCTGGTTGACCCATTCATTCTATAGTAGGGTGTTCTTTAACCTCCATGCTTTTGAAGATTTTATAGACTTTTTCCTGTGGTTGATTTCAAGCTTTATAGCATTGTGGTCCAAAAGTATGCATGGTATGATCTCAATTTTTGTATACTTATGAAGGGCTGTTTTGTGACCCAGTATGTGATCTATCTTGGAGAATGTTCCATGTGCACCCGAGAAGAAAGTACCTTCTGTTGCTTTGGGATGCAGAGCTCTAAATATATCTGTCAAGTCCATCTGAACCAATGTATCATTCAGGGCCCTTGTTTCTTTATTGATCCTGTGTCTAGATGATCTATCCATTGTTGTAAGTAGGGTATTAAAGTCCCCTGCAATTACCACATTCTTATCAATAGGCTTGTTTATGTTTGTGATTGTTTTATATATTTGGGGGCTCCCGTATTTGGCACATAGACATTTATAATTGTTAGCTCTTCCTGATGGAGAGACCCTATAATTATGATATAATGCCCTTCTTCATCTCTTGTAACAGCCTTTAATTTAAAGTTTAGTTTGATAGAAGTATGGCTACTCCAGCTTTCTTTTGACTTTCAGTAGCATGATAGATGGTTCTCCATTCCCTCACTTTCAATCTCAAGGTGTCCTCTGGTCTAAAATGAGTCTCTTGTAGACAGCAAATACATGGGTCTTGTTTTTTTAATCCATTCTGATACCCTATGTCTTTTGGTTGGAGCATTTAGTCCTTTTACATTCAGTGTTATTATAGAAAGATAGGCGTTTAGAGTCACTGTGATGTCTGTAGGTTTCATGCTCACAGTGAGGTCTCTGGTACTTTGTGGTCCTTGCAACATTTCACTCACAGAATTCCCCCTTAGGATCTCTTGTAGGGCTGGTTTAGTGTGATGAATTCCTTCAGTTTTTGTTTGTTTGGGAAAGCCTTCATCTCTCCTTCTATTCTGAATGACAGACTTGCTGGATAAAGGATTCTTGCCTGCATATTTTTTTTTGTTCATCACATTGAAGATTTCCTTCCATTTCTTTCTGGCCTTCCAAGTTACAGGAGGCAGGTCTGCTACTATTCTTATGTGTCTACCTTTGTAAGTTAGAGCCTGTTTATCCCTAGCTGCATTCAGAATTTTCTCTTAATCCTTGTATTTTGCCAGTTTCACGATGATGTGTAGTGCAGAAGATCGATTCAAGTTATGTCTGAAGGGAGTTCTCTGTGCCTCTTGGATTTCAATGCCTTTTTCCTTCCCCAAATCAGGGAAGTTCTCAGCTATGATTTGTTCAAGTACACCTTCAGCCCCTTTCTCTCTCTCTTCTTCTTCTGGAATTCCTATGATACAGATATTGTTCTATTTGATTGCATCACTTAGTTCTCTAATTCTCCCCTCATACTCCTTTTTTATGTCTCTTTTTCTCAGCTTCCTCTTTTTCCATCATTTTATCTTCTAATTCACCTATTCTCTCCTCTGCCTCTTCAATCCGTGCTATGGCCACCTTCATTTTATTTTGCCCCTCATTTATAGCATTTTTTAGCTCCTCATGACTATTTCTTAGTCCCTTGATCTCTGTAGCAATAGATTCTCTGCTGTCCTCTATGCTTTTTTCAAGCCCAGCGATCAATCACCGGGTTCTATTCCCGAAGCCAAGACTACACTATATGTTAACTAACTTGAATTTAAATTAAAAAAAAAAAATTGCAGGCATAAAGGAAATAATAGAAACGAGCACAAAAGCTATACACACACAAAAAAGGCAGAAGGATCCCAACAATGGGATAATGGGTAACTGAGGGCAGAATCCTTGATCTCTAAAAGGACCACATGTGTAGAGTTTAATGCTAAATATGCCTGGTAGTTAAGAAGTACATTGATAACACAGGACAGGGAAACATCCAAATTTACCTACTTTGGCCTGCTCTACTGATGCGTTAAACCGAATATTGTCACCTCACCTTACTGATATACTCTTATCCGACATTAATCATTTTCCCCCAAATTTCAGCCCTATTTGTAATTTCCACTCCAGCAGTACATGTGTTCCTTCACCAAACCATCCAAAAACTTCCTAGGTTCGTTCCAGGGGAAGGTGCTTCAGTGATGAAATGCCAGCATCAAAAATGCGTTTGGTCCCACTCCCCATCCCCAGAGGCCTCGGATCCAGCCACAGAGCCCCGGCCTACCTCCACGGAGATGTCATCCCTTGTGGCCAAGCTCTGGCTGACAGCTGCCAGCGAGGCCTGCTCAATGTCGCGGATGCACCGGTTGATGCCATCGATGGAGTAGTCACACTCTCTCTGTCCAGGGGCCTTGTCCCTGGAAGAGACAGGGCAAGTCCAATAGTTCCTTGGGGTTCAAGTCGCACAACTTGCAGCAACACTGCTGGGGCAGGAGCCCTGTCTACCTTCTACCACATTTGATTGCTTTATTTAAGGAGCGAATCCTCAGGGCATCTGGGTGGCTCAGTCAGTTAAGCGTTGACTTTGGCTCAGGTCATGATCTCTCGGTATGTGAGTTCAAGCTCCACGTCGGGCTCTGTGCTGACAGCTAGGAGCCTGGAGCCTGCCTCAGAGTCTCTGTCTTCCTCTCTCTACCCCTCCCCTACTCAAGCCCTGTCTGTCTCTCAAAAATAAACACTAAAAAATTTTTTAAAAAAAGGAGTGAATCCTTGACTCTTGCTTGGGAAGGCCTCTCTGCATAGCCCATGCATTTCTTAATTTAACACCTGTGCTAACTCTGTTTCTAGTGAGAAGGATAGGATGCTGTTCTTCATTTCAGGCTGGTGACAGACAACTGCTAATCCAACAATTTGGACTTCACTGGCTTACGTGAATATTTATAAATTAATACTATAAATAATATTATAAATAAAAACCTTTGTATTATAAAAAGGTCAGTGTGATTTCCACTGTAAACATACTATACTCCCTATG
This sequence comes from Herpailurus yagouaroundi, assembly GCF_014898765.1. Classification (NCBI taxonomy): domain Eukaryota; kingdom Metazoa; phylum Chordata; class Mammalia; order Carnivora; family Felidae; genus Herpailurus; species Herpailurus yagouaroundi. The sequence goes on along the minus strand of NW_024412415.1, from coordinate 27,989,397 downwards.
TTGTATACTATTTACAAAATCCTGTGGTAGGAGTTCAAATATTTAGTGGATTGTACTTTGTGAGGCATTAAGAGAACCATGGTGCTGAATTTCAAAAGCAATCGAAAAACAAAGTATAACCAAAGGAAAAGGATGCATTCCATGCTATGGGGTATGTGGCCAACTTAGAGATGTTATATTGACTCTGGGGATTTTTCAGGTTCATTCTATTGCCAAGGAGTTCAGAGATGTCCAGAGTTACTGTGGGACCTGGAATATTCTTTTTGCCTCTTTAGCCAAATAAGGTAACCTCAAATCCTGCTAAATACATAGTGGTGTTCTCTGCCTAAGCTCCTAGGTATAGACAATGTAGTACAATGGCTAGCCCTGGGACTAGAACCATCAGGCCTGGGGGTGACTGTGAAAATACTCCCTAAGTCCTTTCTGCCTGAATTCTCTCATCAGTAAAATGTGGACAATGGCAGTGTTTACCTTTCAAGGTTATGATGATGAAATACGGTAATACAGGTAAAATGTTCAGATCTGACATACAATAAGTGTTTAAGTTAGCTATTGTGCCCAGTGCTACCACTGGTCCCAAAGAGATACACGAAAAGATGATGATAATGATCAGGTACATTGCTATGAAACCCAAGTCCCATTGGATTTATCTACTTTCTGCCCTGTTCAGATGCAGGCCCCTAGCAATTTCTAGAGTAGAAACCAACCTGATAGATGTGATGAGACTCTTGATAGAGTCAGACACGGTGTGGGAATGTCCGGCTAGCACAGACCAGGTAGGCGGGTCTTTGGGGTTGATGGCCAGTGAGCGTGCAGTGCGAATGAGGTATGATGAGCTCTCCAGCATGGTCTTGGCTGAGACCAGGATCGGTTCCTGTGCCTGGGAGCCCTGAGAGCAAACAGCAGAAGGGTCAGAGGGCAGGGTGCACAGATTAAGTGAACAAGTTGGGTCCTGGAAGTTCCCTTCTTTCCCAAGTCACTACCTGGGTTCTTCAGAAAGTGACACAGAGGTTAGGAAACCATGAAGACTAGTTCACACAGAGCCTGAATGGTGTGGACTTGGGTCCATGTTTGCCCTTAAATATCACTTTTGAGGGTGGCACATACCAAGAAAGAATCAGCCCTAAACTGAGGCACAGAGATTTTTCTCAATACATAAAATTAAGGCATTACCACTTAAGATGTGCATACCTTGAGTTTCATGAACTCTGGGCATGTATCATCATTGACAACAACAACAATGTCCTACAAGACAGGGCTTTTGGAGCTCTTAACTGTTCATGCTCATTGAGTGCCACATAAACTAGCCACAGACTGAAATATTACCTTTGCTGCTAAGATCCCTACCTCGGAGCTGATCTGGGCGGGAATGCTGACAAACTCAGGGTTGGATGCGAAAGCTGTCAGGTTCTCCACAGCTTCGATCAAGGGTGCGGTGGCAATGCGACACTTATTGCGGTTGTCTTCAGAGAAATCCCCATCCAGGGCCTGATGGGAGAAAACACAGAGACATTAGCCCATTGAAATGCACAAACCGCTTGTGGCCACTGTAATCATCTCCTGTTGGAAGAACGTGGTTTAATGGGAATACTGAAAATGTTAGGGGAACTCCTAAATAAGTAATTGGAGAGATCACGCCATCAAGCAGAGGGACTCAATTAGCAATTATAAGAAATAAAGTTTAGTATGTAGCTCAGAAGGCACCTGACCTCAAAGTCCATCAATTTCCCACTCATATGACCTTCAAGCTGAACCATTTTCTTCCCCACTTTTCAGACTATAACCCTTGGGCTCTTTCCCTCCATTTTCACTCTACGTCTATTCCCTCCCAAGTTATAAAAACACTTTACATTGTATAGCACTTTCAACTTTTCCTAACTTTTACCTGAATATCCCTGAGAGAATGATGGAGGTAGGGGTTCTATATCCGCCATTTTGAAATGAGCAAAACGGAATCCAATGAGAAGGAACGGACCAGAACTACCTCCAACAACATCGGCAAATCTCACTAAGGTATATTTGCAGAGGCTAGCTGCAAAAATGTACTTACTGTATGATTCCACTTGTGCAAGCACAAAAGAGGTTAAACTAATGTAAGGTGTTAGCAATCAAGTGACCCTTCACAGCAGATGAGACTGAGGAGCACAAAGAGGGTTTCTGTAGGCTGGCCACGTTCTATGTCTTGATCTGGCTATAGCTCCCTACGTGTATTCAACTTAAGTTCACTGAACTCTGTACCTATGATATGTGTTTTCTTTCTATCCATCTTATGCTTCAAGAGCTTTTTTAAAAAAATAGTAGCAGGTAACACAGTGGCAGTGACTCATCAGTCACACTGCTGATTAATGGCCCAGGTGAGAAGAATTCAGGAACGTAGTTTGTGATCCGTGACAGGCTGCCTGACAAAGGGTTAACACTTGGATTTGAGGTTCTCCAAACCCAGACCCTACCTCCTGAAGAACAAGACTGTTAGAAAGCCTGTGATCCAGTGAGAGTATCCCTTCTTCTAGGCAAAGGGTTACTTTTGAAAAGGCAGTTATACTTGTAGAAGAAGGTAAATTTCTCCATTAGATGGCCAATTAAACTTGTAATTCAACTGTGATGAGCCATATATAAAAGCCAATTTGGACAATTAGTGCACAAAAAAAACAGAGGCATCAGCATTATGAAACAAACCAGATCTGAGATGAGAGTGTTTCTATTTTTCAGGAAGGCAAGAGTAGACAGGCACGTACGCGATAAAGGCTATTTCTGAATAACAGCTACATTCCAATCAAGCCCTGGCTGCTGGGGACAATAATTACGCATCCACCATGCTAACATTTTCAGAGGAATTCCCGTGAGCCCTGCTAATTTACCATCATTACTAATACCACGCATGCCTTGCCTCTGCTCATCCATAGGCAATGACCCCTATTCTAACCTCACCAATTCTGCCAATCTTCCAGACCCAAGAGCCACCCTATGTGCTTGCTCACATCTCCGGCTCACATATATGGCCTCTGCTCTAACTGCCACTCGTGTGCTCAGTCAATGTGGACTTAGCACCGGTGACCTGCATGGTGTCTTGTTACTCTCGTCTTGTTATACTATCAACACCATTGACGCCTTGAGTCAGGCCCCGCCAGCCTTCAGAGCAATCTGAGGATACGCTGGGAGGCAGGGCGGGTATTACACAGCAGGAGCCGGGCAGGAGTGGCCCCAGCACAGGCAAGCAGAGTAACAGGCAGATGGCAGAAGCGGTCTTCGGTGCCAAAGAACTCAAATCCCAGCCACACCAGTGGCCAATGCCACCGCCTCTGGCTGGGATGATGTGGCTTCTAGCTCAATGGAAGATGCCAAGCCTCCCCTCAGTGATGCTCATGCGTCCTGTTCTTACCTCCCCACACTTTTCCCCACCCCTTTTCCACCTCCCACAATCGTCTCAGCCTATTAGGAAGGCAGACATCTGATCAAGCCAGCAACCTTTCTTTACTTGAACTTGTTATTCAAAATGCAAAGATGATTAGCCGAGGTAAATCCCAAGAAGCAGTTTTCTAATTGTGCAGTTTCATAAACTGTACCAAGAGGTGAAGAAAGGACATATATTTTTTGAGCCTGGGCACTAAAATCACACATCACGCAGCCCACTGCTATTCATGGGACAGGACCTTGAATAATGTGGAACGGTGGGCCAAGCTACGTCAACCACTTTTTTTTTCATTTTCGAAAAGGAAAAGCTAGGGGCATCTCAGTGGCTCAGTTGGTTGAGCGTCTGACTGCAGCTCAGGTCATGATCTCGTGGTTCATGCGTTGGAGCCCCACACTGGGCTCACAGCTGTCAGCGCTGAGCAGGCTTCTTCAGATGCTCTGTCCTCCTCACTCTCCCTCTGCCCCTCCCCCACTCGGACTCTCTCAAAATAAATAAAACATTAAAAAAAAAAAGGAAAAGCTATTTCCGCTGGAGGTAGCACTTAGCGTCAGAGAGGATGGTTTACACAGATATTATGTCATTTCTGAATGCCTCTTCCACTCTGGGGATGGCTGAGCCACGCAAGTAACCTGAATATGCAAATCTGCTCACTGGTGAAATTTTAAGCAGACGTGACAGTTTTCGTGTAGACATTCCATGTCACAGAATGTCTAGTACCCCAATCACAACAATGAAGGGGGTGAAGTCACCGAGCCAAATGCCTAGGCCCCATTGGGACAAGGACATTCTTGACCCCTGGGCCAGCTCCTCTGAATGTTCTCTTAGCAAAATCTCACAGGAGTCTGGGAGACCTAATTTCTGCACGTGTACCGGAATCAAACATTCACGGACTTGAGGGGGTTGGGAGGGACCTTAAGACCTTAAATATTTGGGACCTTAATCACAAATCCCTAACGTTCTAGATGATAAAACCAACACCCAGAGACTGGCACGCTATCCAGGCTCAGGCCTCAAACGACAGCCTGTGACCCCTGCCTCCCTTCTCTCCTGACCTTGGACAAAGGCAATAAGGAGGAAGAGAAACCTGCGAAGTTTTTCCCTTTTTCTTCCGAAAACAAAACGAAACGAAACACAACGCAACCTACTTTACCAATCCAAACATAAAGATGAGCAACAACATCAACATCGATTAATGAGAGCTTGACCGGGCATCTTTGGCACATTCTGGAAATGCTTCATCGCAAAACCTGATCTTCAACTCCGCTGTCAGACTCAAGGCCACGCTTTCACTTCTCAGAAGAGTAAAAGCTGTCGTACAACTTCTGCCTGGCACCGAAACCTGAGCGACTGCACATTTGAAACAGCATTCCATTCCACATCTGTGATTTAAGACTAGGTAATGAGCTGAATGAAGAAAGAAAAGCAGCTGACCTCTGTGGGGTGACCAGTGGAAAGAAAGCGACCGTGGGGAGGGGGTCTGTGTGCTTCTCACGTGTCTGGCATTTAGAGCAACCTGCCAGGGAGGAGGGTGCGGATAATTTATTCTTGCTGAGCCAAGCTTTGGGATTTTAAAGAACGCCCTTGGTAGCAGTTTAAGATTCCCGGGGGCACACATTCTTGGGGTGCTGACAACCCACCACAAAGGTCTGTTCCCTGGTCTTCAGTGTCTGTCTGGCTGGGTCCCCCTCCTTTCTTTGTGCCTATAGAGGTGCAGCAACTGGGATTTCGGGTTGGCCACATTGTCATGGTGAGAAGAAAAAGAGAAGCACTAGGAGGCCTAAAACAGAGCAAAATGCAGCTACCAGGGCAGCTGTCTTAAACTTTTAGGGAATTAAATTTTCTTTTTTTTTTTTTTTTTTTTGCTGTCTGACAGGATTCTTAACCCTTCCTTAAAATAGGAAATCCACATTCCGTATATAGTGTGGTGCGCTGCAGTGAAATGACCATGACCATTTTCCTCTGAGTAAATTAAAACCAAGGCTCATTGTCCCTGGCCAATCCTGCCCCGTCCCCCCAGGGGGAATTGCAAAACCAAGCACATTTCAGCCAGTTGAGGGGCATTAGGTTCATTTCTGTTCCTTGTGCACTGCTACTGGATCCCAGGGAGGTCACAGAGGCGAGGCCTTCGTCTTCCCCACCTAACGATCCCGCCGTACCCTCCTCTGATGTTCCTGCACAGGCCTATCTTTCAGGCCATCACAAGAGCTCATTTGCCGCCGGGAATTGCAAAGAGGGTTGGACACCGTGAGGGGAATCTGAAAAGAACAGGAGATCTTAGCAGAGATGCTTTATACAGAGGTAGGTCAGGACTTAATACCAGGAGGAGACAGAAAAGAAAGGTTCCCAGGAATTTCTATAGAACAGTTTCCTTCCTTTTTTCCCTCCCGTGGTCCGTCTAAATATAGTCTGTTTTCTAATGATCAGAAAATGGCCAAGCTCAACTGAAGTCAGTTAATCATACAGCAACCACTGATGATGTCACTCCCTTCAACTCTATTGCTGTCTTTCATCCTGCCACCCCCAATTTGCACATAAGGAGTGTAAACACACCAAGGTGTTTCTTCCCAGGTTAGGCTGGATTTGAACAGGATGCTGGGGCGAGAGCAGGATCGAGAGCGGAAAGAGCAGGGGCTCCGGGCCTGGGCTGCAATTCTCATCTGCCACTTACTGGCTGGGTCACCTTGGGTAAGTCACTTAACCTGCTAGCTCCTAGTGTCCTGATTGTAAAATGGGGGTGACAAGCACAGGGGATTTGCATGAATTGACGAGTAATACACACAAAACACTTGAAACAGGCTTTGTACAAAGCAAGCAGCTAAAAATGTAAGCTTTCTTAGTTTCTATGAACTATGATGGTAATTAAGGTAAGCTGCCGCCCGGATCCCAGGGGCACCTGGTCATGGCTTTAATTTGTTTCCAACCTATCTCATTATTGTCTTCAAATAGGCAGGCTTTCCTTTGACGCAGGCTCTTTGTTTAGACAGCTAAGAAACTGCTGACAGGGCTAAGTGCCCCCCTGCTCTCCCCCGCCAGCTTGCTGTGTGTTCTCCCCTTTGCTTCTGGCTGGCTCAGCTTGTGGATGGACTTCTCCACGTTATTAAAGTGGCTCTGCGTAGTGCTAGGAAAATGAGGGGTGTGGTACCCTATCCTCTGGAGAGGACAGGGGAAAGTCCCATTACTCCCAGGCTTGCCCAACAACAGGTGGGCAGGTGACCCTCCCTCAATGAATGTGACAATCTTTAAGTAAATATTAAGCCTCCAGTGGCTTCCCCAACCTCCTATGGGGGTTGCTCACCTTCCACAACAGCCACCTTTGGAGGTTTGGACGTAGGGGGCGAGGTCCTGGGCTCTTTGCCTGTGGTCTGCTGTTCAGCTGTGGTTCTTTTCCCCACAAGGTCAGCTACCAGCTGCAGCTTGGTCCCCGCTCGGGGCAGATAGGATTTGTGACTTTATCACCCACCTATAAATACTATAGGCCAGCCGCTGCAATTCCTTCCTCACAAGGGCCCCTGCCCCTCCCCCAGCCAGTCCATGGCCTTTAACACAAAGATGAACTTGATAGAAACATGGGGCGTTCTATTTTAAAAATCAAGTACTCCATTTCAAGCATTTAAACAACTTTAAACAGAATAGGGATCAAAGGATAGATTAAACTGAATTTTTAAAGTGACTTCCCACAATCTCCCATTCCCTTCTCCCCTCCACCTTCTCTCTAGGTCCCGATAGATGTACCAAAAATGGCAGACCCTGTACCAGAAATTCCCTGCAGCAAATGAGCTCAAAACCACCCTACATTAGCTTACTGTTTGAGTAAACCCAAGGTATTTGCTACTCAAGCATAGTGCCAACAAATGCCTCACGGCCAACCTCTTCCCGATTTCTGCCCCTAAGCTTCCCGTGTACAGAATTTGGAGACGCCCTCCCCCATTATCCAAGAAGGTTAGCTGAGACCAAGGCTGTTGGTTTTTCATGATAAGTATCTCCATTAGTAAAGGACTCCTCCTTAGTGATTTGAATCAGGAGTGAAGCTTCACTAGACACAAGCCTTAGGGGACAAAGAGCTTAAATCCTGCAAAGATCTTTTCCGTCGGCAACAGGTGACACAGGGGTCATGAAGGTCTCAGCTCCGAAACCTACCTTGATGGTCTTCACCAGGTTGGCAGTGCTGTTGGCGACTTCCTTGGCTGACTGGACAAAGTGCCTCTTGGCCACTGGGTTGGCTGTCTTGGATGAGGCGATACGACAGGCGTTGCACAGGGCCGAGGTGTGCTTGGCGACAATTGTGGCCGCAGACAGAACCTGCAAAGTGTGGAGCTGGGTTGGGGCATCCCATGCTCAGTGCCAAGGAGTCCACCCTGGTCTGGAGCCCTGGATTCCTCTTCAGCTCCCATATCTGTGTAACTCCAACATGTGCGTCTAGCTCCACCGCCCCCAAGTCACTCCAAGAAAGCAGGGGACAGACAAGAACTACTAAGCAAGAGAGAACGAACAAAAGGAAAGGAAGTGATGCTTCCTTACTGGGAGAGGGCTGGACTCCAGAGAGTCTTAAAGGAGATGCAGGCAGCTATGATTCATGACCCTTGGCCAGCCAAGAGGCAAATGGTCCAGGATCTAGGCCAGTGCTGCCCAACACAAGTAGAGTGTGAACGACACGTGAAATTTTAAATTTTCTAGTAGCCTCATTAAAATAAGCAAAAGGGTGCCTGGGTGGCTCAGTTGGTTGAGTGCTGACTACGGCTCAGGTCATGATCTCAAAGTTCACGAGTTCGAGTCCCGATTTGGGCTCTGTGCTAATGGCTCAGAGCCTGGAGCCTGCTTCAGATTCTGTGTCTCCCTCTCTCTCTGCCCCTCCCCCACTCACACTCTGTCTCTCTCAAAAATAAACATAAAAAAATTAAAATAAGTAGAGAAAACCAAGAGAAATTTATTTCGGTCGCTTATTTAACTTGATAGAGGCACAATATTTCATTTCACCAGGTAATCGATTTAAGAATTTGAGATTTTACAATCTTGTCATACCAAGTTTCAAGCTCCAGTGTGTATTTTACACTTACGGCCCATCACAACTTGGACTGGCCACGTTGCGAGTGCTTAATGGCCACAAGCAGCGTGTGGCCACCACACTGGAGCCCAGGTCTAGAGGAGGAAAATAAACATCAAGGTGTAATAGCTCCTTCTTCATGCACAGGTGGACTGTGGGCACCCGATTAAGGGGTCTGGGCCAGGCATCTTCCAGGCTCCACCCCCAACCCCAATGGCTCTTGTGAATCACCCGATCCACTTGGCTGAGTTTGGTAACACATCTTTGACCTTTATCAGACAGGTTGGGAGGTTAGGTGCCATGATGTGTTCCACGCCAACTCTCAGGCCTGCTATAGGTCAGAGGACCCCTCTATTGCCTCCTGAATGTAGGTCCTTCTCCAGCCTCAACTAGGCCTGTCTCAGGGTTCACAGTGGCTGTGGGACTCTCAGGCTGGCTCGGGGGGCCCTACAGGCCAGGCCTTGTTTCTTCAGCACACGCAGCTTGAGTAAGTGAACAGGACTCCATGACACTTGAGTAAGGAGTGTTGCACGTATGGTCTAGTCCTAAGATGCCTCTGTGGGTCCTTAGTGTACTTTGGAATTGGATTCTGGCTCAGTACCACCGTCTCTGTGAAATGAACCCTGACAGCCCCTCCGAGCTCATCCCCTGTTCCCCCGTGCATCCCTGGTGCTGTCATCACACCCCGGCCATCCCATCTTCCAAACTTTATCCAGAAGAGTGGGTGCCAGGGCAGAGGGGATCAGGTCCTCGTGTTGACCCCTAGTGCTGAGCACAGAACGAGCACTCCACCTACGTCCTCTGACCGGAACGAAATCATGAGACTCCTGATGACTCTCTCAGTGCTTACTTCACTCCTCCTGCCTCCAGTACCTCGTTTCAAAGCACTGACACACTGGCGCACTCACCACATTTTGCAATATCCCCCTACCCCCTCACGCTCCTGAGTTGTTATTGGCAGTGCTGAGTTTACCTGACTTTGCGAGCTCCGAGAGGACAGCATTCTTTACTCGTTTCTCACAGTCTCCTACCCACCTAGGACAGCTTAAGGACCCACAGACCTCACACCCACGCCCCGTGGTTACCTGTGACGGGCTGCTGCCGGGGTCCACCAGGTTCTGGCATGCCATCTGGATGGCCTGGTTGGCCCTGGCAAACTGGATGGGGTCCACAAGGCCCTGGTGGCCCGCCTGGCTGTTTGGATCAGAGATGCCCACCAGGTATGCAGCCTGGAAGCGGAGGAGGAAACCACAGCTCAGACTGTCTGTGCTCCTACATGAGCCTGTAGGGGACGACGGCCTGGCACTGCAAATGTAGCATTCTCAGGGGCTCCTTAGTGCACGGTGGTGAGGGTAATCTCATCAGTGAGGGTTTAAGGATACATGGGCCGATGGTGGCAGGAGTCTTCTGTAGGCTTCTAGGAACGAAACCTCTCTGCGCCTAAGAAAGCCTAAAGAAGCTTTTCTATGGGTCATGAACAAGGATGAAGGCAGCCCTGTGTGCTGCTGGTAGCCATCTTATGAGCCTAAGGGCACCCAGTCTGTGTTGTGTGAAGCTGACTCTTTGACTGGAAGATGGGAGAAGCACAAGAAAGTGGGTGTAGACCAAAGGCATGAAGCTGCTAGGTCACTCAACCCTGGAGCCTGTCCTGCACGGAAGTTTCTGGTCTCACAGCCTAACGCATCCTTAGTGTTTAGGCCCGTATTTCCAATAGTAAGTAAGGAGAATGCGCAGGATGGCTCAGGAGGGCAAAAAAACCCAAAACCAACCAAACAAAAAAAGGCAGTATTTGCTCTCTAAGAGGACAAGAGGCTCTAAGAGAAGGTCTTCTCTTTAAAACCCTTTGGATGGGTTAGTCCAATCACAGGCAGACAATGAATCTGTGAGCGGGAATTTTAACCTTAAGTCATTTCCTATGAGATTTGAGGGGCGAGATAATCTCATCCCCCAAAGTAGGGAATGTTTCCCTTTGGTTCAGTAAAATCTTTCAGGCTCAAGGTAATTGTCAAGTGACAAATCCTTCAAGGTAAATGCTGACAATTTTTGAAGCTTCAGTCACATGAACCCAATAATTATCAGAGATGCACAGGACAGTTGAACAAAAGCAAGGAACATGCCCGATCACATCTTGGCAGGATGGGATCTAATTTTTTTCTCCCTCTGATCCTAAAAAGAGCATGACTAAGATTTTTGCATTTTTAAAGCTTCAGAGAGAATGTGAATTATGTAATACCCATTTGTTTTCTCCTCATAACAACTCATCTGTAAAAATGGTCTTACACACACACACACACACACACACACACACACACACACACACACACACACAAATCTGGCCTCTGAACCCTTATGCTGGGTCTGCAGTGTTCAGGGTCTCACTGTCCTTGCCAGGCTGCTCTGCTCCTGGGGGGGTAACTGGCTGATGTTTTGTCTAAATGCCCCAGCCATCACAGGAACCTCCGCCTTTACCATGGTTTCTATGATGGTGGTTGGAGAAGGAGCTGTGGCTGGAGCTCCCCCATGCCCCCCTCTCCACAGGGATCTGGTACTCCCCTGCAGCTGGAGCTCCCCCATTCCCACCCCCCCACCCCCCACCCCAGACATCTGATATTCCCGGTATCCACAATCTACCATGGGACACAAGCGAAGGACATAGGCCTTAAGGCTAGAAGGCCCGCATCATAGGGCCTGGGGGCCAGTCCCTTACCTGGGCTGCAGCCTCTGTCAACCCACAGAGGGCCTTGGACGCAATCCCCACACACTCCCCAAAGGCAGGGAGGTCCCCGGTCTTGGCGTTCTGTGAAATCCCTGCCATCGACTCGCCCAGAACCTACAAAACAACCAACCAGTGATACTCTCTGAGCTGAACATTCAAGGCGACTTCATTGACAGTATTTGCCATTATTTTTCTTTATTCACATTAAGAGGAGATTTAAGAGAATTCTATCATTTCTGTTCCATACAGAGAAGTGAAATGAAAGTATGATGAACCTTTCATCTAAAAGTTACCTACATCTCAAAGAGACATAGTTAGTATACACGAATCAATAAAGTAAAATCTATATAGGGCATGCCACAAGTTAGTGGTCTAAACTGAGAACTGTTAGCTCCCAGAATATAAAAATCAGATACGTAAACTGTAGGTAGTCACACCCAGGAAGCAGAAGACATACTCTAGGTAATATTATTTACTTACTTATTGACAGCAAAATTTAAATATGTTTTTGTTAAAAAGTACACACATACATACACACAGAAGGGTGATCTGAACACTAAGACTATTTCCTAATTTTTTAAGTATTTCCCCTTATTCTGAAAATCATTGATGTATTTTTTTCCCAGAGGTCTTTAAAATAACAGATAAAAGGGAGTTTAATATTTAAAATCTAACCCAGAAAGGTCAAGGATCCTACAGAAAGTCACATAGAAGGCACATGGGCAGAGGCAGGACACCTGCCCCATATCTGGTGTTCTGTCTTCTCTGGGCCTCATCATGCCCCAAGAGGACAGGTCCTAGTCTACTTTCCAGAGTCACAGATGGTGGAATGAAAAAAAAAAAAAAAAATTCCCTAAAAATGCTTCGATATACGAAACAGTCCAGTTTACATAAAGACTGGAAAACAAAGAAGTTAGAAGGTATTATTATATGAGCTATTTTCCTTTCCATAACCCTGTATCCCTCTTTAAGGAAGAGTTTCTTTGGCTCAAAGTATGTAAAACATATGCAGCCTGCCTAGGCAATCCATAATTCCATAAAGGATGCTGGATGGAGCAAATTCTAGTCTCAGCCCAATGCACAGCAAGCCAGTCCTGACATCACAACACAGATGTGCCATGTCCCCAGAGCTAACCTAAGAGTGATGTAGACAAACACACACTTGTGCTCCAAGCACGAACTTGGCATTGCCAGCTGCTCATTATCTGTTTCTCTCACTTGTATTTCACTGCAATGTGGATTTGAAGCATTCTTAACAACTCCGGTATTACCATCACAAGTTAGTGTTTCTCAACCTTTTAAGCCATCATTATTGGTCCACTGAGAAGTCTACTTAGCCTCCCCACCCGCAACTGCCACCCATATCCAAGTAAATACTAAGAAATAAGATTCTGTTGAGCAAGGTTAAGGTTTAGCAGGGGGTGGGGACACAAATGACTGTATTATTTAGATTTTCCGTTCCTCCTACCTCCCCCACAAAACTTCAAGTTTTTCAGTCCCCTCAAGAATGCATGCCATCAATGGAAGGCAAAAAGAACACACAAGAGGGTCTCATAAAAGCCAGGGTTAACTGACGGGCTTTCCCCTGCAAGTTGGTCCCAAATGAAAGAAATCTATGATTCGACTCACCGTAAGACTCATCCATGATATGGTCTAACCATTGTATCTCAAAGTGTTATTTCTGGACCGCATTGGCAGGGACCTGGGGACTCGTCAGAAATGCACAATCTCAGCCCCACCTCAGATCTACTGAATCAGAAACTCAGGGGTAAGGTCTAATAATCTGTGTTTAACAAGACCCCTAGGTGATTCCGAGGCGCAGCCAAGCTTAAGAAGCATTTGAGCAAAGGGCTTCATGGTGAGGCTTCATGATGATATAGTCACACAGAGTGGCTGCAGGCAGATACATACAAAACCATCTAGATTTTTCCCCACAATGAGGAGGAATGTTAACAGCACAGACAGCCTTACCTTGGAGTTTTCCATCACACTCTCAATGCAGTCAAAGTAAGAGAGGTCACTAACAGGTTCATTAGGATTGTCCAACATCCCCTTGACAGTCTACAGAAGGAAAACACAACTTCAAAAGCAAGCCAGTGTTACAGAATAAGAGAAATCCAACGTCATATGAACTAACAACTTCCCCTCCCTACAGAGAATTCTGGTCATGATCACTCATGTCTCCAGATTCTTGAAAGGAATTTAAAGGGTTTTATCTGTGACTTCAGATTTTCCGCTGGCAACAAAAACACAGACGGCAAGGAGGAGGATGTCTCAGGTTAGCTTCAACAGAGAGGAGAGTATCCTGTTCACACATATGGAGGAGAAGCATGGTATCCACAAAAGGGAGAGATTTTTTTCTTAAGAAAATCTAAAAGCTAATGCCTGACAATAGTCAATTAGCACAATTTCTCTGCTGAATAACTCCAAGGAGTTTATATTTCAAGGACACGTTAACTCATTTCTACTTCATGAGGAGAACCCTTAGTTTTCAGTTCTGGAAGCTTTTCATGAGTAGGCATGAAAGAAGGTAACCCTTCCAAACTGTCCACTGAGATGGTTCATTTATTTTTAATTCACAAAATATAGAAAATATTCACTCCCGTTGAGGTATCCATCAAGGAGCCGGGTATGGGGCTTGCTCCTTTGTCTCCAGTCCACTGAAAATCTTCGCTAGCTCTCAGATTGTAATTATCCCCGACAATCACATACGAGGCAATTTTCCAGGGGAGGCGAGTATGGGGATGTAGCCATCCAGCCTCCTCTCCAGCGAGGGAGAATGTACATCAGAACCCAGCAGCCTTTGGGGACACAGCCAACAAAGACACCGTCGTTGAGTTACCAAGGATTGGGGACGTCATGGTGGAAACTGCTGAGTTACTAAGTTAAAGATCTCAGGAAAGAGGGCAGCATAAAGAAGTTCATTTCATTCAAGATCCTCCTCCCACTCTTCACACAATAAAAACTGTTTTAGTCACAGCAACCCTGAAAGAGTCCTAATTTTGGCAACCAAGGATACAGTGAAAGGACAGAGTGTTTGCATCTGTGCCCACAGATCTTAGACCCAGCTCACATATCCTATTTGTGGATGTGAACAGACCAGGATAGGGCAGTAATCTACCCAATGTAGGGAACAGCCTCCACTGTTTTCAGAATGTTTTAGGCCAGTGGTAACAAGCCTCTTCTTACCTCCAGCTGTGCACCCTGGCCTATAGTCCCCAGCAGACTGGGCCTCAATCAAACCATGCAGAAGCATGGTGGGTGTTCCCATGCTAATCATCCAGAAAACTAAAGGTACATGGGGTACAACCAACCCCTATCTATTGAGTTATCTCTTTGGCTGTTTCAATATAACGTGCACTGCTTAGGACTGCTTTACATACAAGTAGGCACGTTGATTTTCCATTTACCCACATACATGTTACAGGCAGACATGAATTCTCCATTATAAAGAAACCCTGAGCCTGAATATAAATTGAAGAGCACCCACACTGTGTTCTGGGCCACTAGGGGTCCCACCATCGCCTTGATCCTGTAATAGGTGTTACTTCTGGGATTCCACTCATGTGCCCCCCTACAGTGACTAACATAAAATGAATGGGAAAGTCATTTTTACTCAAAAAGAACATCTATCCAAGTTTCTCCCACCTGCCCCAGCGTAACAACTCCAAAACTTTTTAGGTGGAAAGTGCCCATCTTCAGCCTGCACCCAGGCCTCTTCCTATTTGAAATAGAGAATCCTTGAACAAATTAACCCTCATCCTAGTGGAAAAAGGGGAAGCAGAAATGATACTCCTACCAAATCTAACTTTGATTCCTTCCCACTCGGACTGAAACTCTGGCCCCAAGAGTCTTATAAGAAGGATATAAGGCAAGAACAGAGAAGAAACTGACCCGTTCCAGAAAGGACAGAGAGCCACACCCTCTTAAATCCCCAGCAGCCTTCACAGGGACTTACCTCGAGCTCCCGCAGGGCATTATCACATTCTTTCTGGCCAGGAGCTTGCTGGGTGCACAGAGTGATCAGCTGATTGATGCTCTCTGTCACAGCTCTGGGACAGAAACAGATAAAGGGTTTTGTTTTGTTCTGTGAATACCAACATTTCCCCAACAGTGTTTTCTGGTTCACCAAAAATACAAGTAAATCACTGTCAAGGATGGGGTCCCAGGAGCCTCGGTGGCTCAGTCAGTTCAGTGTCTGACTTCGGCTCAGGTAGTGATCTCTTGTGGTTTGTGGTTTCGAGCCCTGCATCAGGCTCTGTGCTGACAGCTCAGAGCCTGGAGCCTGCTTTGGATTCCATGTCTCTCTTTCTGCCCCTTCACTGCTCAGGCTCTCTGTCTCTCCCAAAAATTAGTCAACATTCAAAAAAATTAAAGGATGGGGTCCCCATGCGGGCTCTTCCACAAGGCTCTGAATGACCAAAATAAACCACAACCAGGGAAGATAGAATGAGTGCCCCCACTCTGCCTGTAATTATTCATTTGATTTCCCTTTAAAGGGTACTAATAGTTATTTTAAGAAAGTAGGACTATCTTTTGACATATTCACAGGAAAGAACTTACAACCAAGTTGCAAATAGCAAAGAAATCATATTAACACTGTTTTAAAATATCCTTCATTAGCAGCCCATAAGGAATAAGATGATCTGAGCTAAGCTATTTGGGATAGTCTTTGTATCATTTGGAAGGTTTTATGTATCTTAAAACGTAGCGGGCATATAGTAAACTGTGCTTATAATTTTAAAATCTCTTCTTTCCATGAAATTCTACATGACTTGCTACTTCCTAGAAGCTGTCCCCAAATTATTGTTTAAAATAGCTCTTTTCTGGGGCGCCTGGGTGGCGCAGTCGGTTAAGCGTCCGACTTCAGCCAGGTCACGATCTCGCGGTCCGTGAGTTCGAGCCCCGCGTCGGGCTCTGGGCTGATGGCTCAGAGCCTGGAGCCTGTTTCCCATTCTGTGTCTCCCTCTCTCTCTGCCCCTCCCCGTTCATGCTCTGTCTCTCTCTGTCCCAAAAATAAATAAAAAACGTTGAAAAAAAAATTAAAAAAAAAAAATAAAATAGCTCTTTTCTTTAACATTAACAGGAATTAAAGACTCGTGTGATTTTACACGTGTTTCTATTCTTCTTAGAACCTGAGAGGCAGCTCAGAGTTTTTTCTATATTGGAAAGGATTCCACCTCTCCCGGGCAACCTATGCTTACCTCCTGCCTAGGTTAGGCCATGGATCATTTACAAAGTCACGGTCCATTTTAATTTTTTAATAAGGTGTGAAATATGGGTCCAGGTTCTTTTTCTGTGAGGGTGAGGGTGGCTTACGCAAGTTGAATTATTTCAGCACCCTTCACTGAAAACGGCTGTTCTTTCTGCATGGCCTTGCTTTTCTTTTTTTTTAAATTTTTTTTCAACGTTTATTTATTTTTGGGACAGGGAGAGACAGAGCATGAACGGGGGAGGGGCAGAGAGAGAGGGAGACACAGAATCGGAAACAGGCTCCAGGCTCTGAGCCATCAGCCCAGAGCCTGACGCGGGGCTCGAACTCACGGACCGCGAGATCGTGACCTGGCTGAAGTCGGACGCCCAACCGACTGCGCCACCCAGGCGCCCCATGGCCTTGCTTTTCTAATTTTGTGGACAATCCCTGGGCCTTATTTATGTGAGTCTACCTCTGGACCCTATTTCATTGACCTATGTGTCTAACCCTTTGCCAATAGCACACTGTTTTTATCCTAAGTAAGTCTTAAAATTGAATAGCCTGTGTTTTAGACACGAAACAAACAGAGATGGGAGAGACTTCGTTAGGGGGATGCTACAAGTAAGGAGCAAAAACACTCAAACCCATGCCTATCTGCCTCCAAAGCCAGATCCACAACCATTTTTTCCATAGGATCATCACTGGTCTACACTCCGTCAGGCCCTCAATTCTCTTCACAGTTACTAACCACTGCAGCTAACTCGCAACTTAAAACAAACAAAAACAAAACAGCACACTTGCTGTTCATCATTAACGCGGCCTAATATAAAAGATGTCTCATTTTATTAAATTGGCTTTGCAGCTTCCCACAGAATAACACATTTGATGGAAGATGATGTTGCCAATGCACAAAGGCAATCAGCTTAATTATTTGATGAGGAGATACTGCTTTGAATTTTAAATTTAGCTAGGGTGGATGGGAAGAGGGAAAAAACATTCCTGAACTCACGAAGGAATCCCAAAATAGTCTTTGTACGATGAACTCCATAAATTCATTTATGTGGGGGGCAAGGTGTTTAATTAAGGTGTTGTAAGGAAGCAACTGTGTTCTCCATGGTGCAAAGCCGACACAGAAACAACTGGGAGCAGGACAATCTAATTCTGGGCATCTTGGAGGGTGTGGTCCATGATGCCTTCTCTAGATGGGTCTCTCAGGGATCCAACGCCATGTTCCATGTGGCAGGCTTCAAGACATACTTCTGAGTGGACAGGTCGGCATGCAGGAGCATAACAAAGGGTGCAGAATGCCCTTGACTGTGATGACATGATCATGTGGAGGATATTTCTACGTATCACACAAGCTTTCCATTTAGCTTATTTCTTTCCCTGTTTCCTGTTTATCTGGCTTTTTTTTTTTTTTTAACCTAGTCTTCACATAAAGATTTTTTCCATTAAAAACTGTTGACGATTGATGAATCCAAAGAATACAGAGCTGTTTATTGTCCTATTGTTTTGACTATTTTTCAGATGTGAAAAATTTTCAAGTAAAAGCTTGGGGTCAAAAAACATCAAGAGACCAAAGGTTTGTGGTTGGATAATCCATACAAGTGCAGCACAGCATTGAGGTCTGAATGGTCGATGGCTAAGAGGCATGGTTTAGGTATTGTTTTTCCCAATTTTAGTCTGGATTAAAGAGCCCAATAATAAAATGAGTGGCCCAGAGGCAAACGGTTACACAGATTTGACAGTGATAAATAGTATTTGTAAGTTTCAAACTATAGCAGTGAGTTATAAGATCAAAGAATTGGAGGCACCCCAAATGTGCAATGATAAAGAACTGACTCAATAAATGTCGAGTCTACAAGAGAATTCTGGGTTCCCATTAAAGGTCATAATGTATAGGCCTAAACTGTACTTTTTGTAATCTTTTTATACAATTAAACAAATGATTAAAGCTACACAAGTTTTTGTTTTTTTTTTTAATACAAAAAAGTTAAATAGCCACAATTCCACCATCTAGAAGTAGTGAGTGTTTCCTTGTATTTTGTTCTTTATCTAGGCATATCTAGCCATTCTCAGTTTTAGAAAAAAACTGAAATCCATAACCTCAGATGTTAAAACAAGACTCTCTAACCTACACGTTGTTTAGTGTTTAGAGATACTGAATTGATTCAACTAGTTTGGGAGCTCTGGAGGGAAATTTCATTATTACTTTTCTCATGTTTATTTTAGTTTTGATAGAGAAAGAGAGCAAGAGCGTGAGTGGGGGAGGGGCAGAGAGAGAGAGAGGGAGACACAGAATCCGAAGCAGGCTCCAGGCTCTGAGCTGCCAGCACAGAGCCCGGCGCGGGGTTCGAACCCATGAACCATGAGATCATGACCTGAGCCGAAGTCGCAGGCTCAAACGACTGAGCCACCCAGGGAGCCCGGAAATTTTAAACAGATATGGAGATGTGCCAGCAGTAAGAAAGACAATCGACCAATTTGTGCTTTTGAGGATCTGTTAAGCACAAATCATCTAATAAGGAGCTTGGCTGGGAAAACAGAAACATCAGACATTTCCCTTCCTTAAGCGACAGTGTCCTTAAGAAGGTGAGAAAGAGCCCCCAAATTCCACCTGTGCATATTCCCTGGTCCTGCTCTGCATAAGGCATGAGAATTAAAAAAAATAACTCTATAGTTTGTCTCTCTAGGAAAGCAAGGTGATTGCAATCCGGTTGGAGAGGCAGGATAATGAACAGATAAGGCACAAAGAAGGCGAGCCAAAGGAAGCAGGGATGGGGGTGGCACGTCAGACAGGATCCTGAACCTCCCAGAGGCCAGATACACTCTGGGCTCGCAGGCAGCACTGACGGAGGACACAGGTTCTTCATGGAAGGGAGAGCTCCAGGGAGGCCACAGCAATCAGAGAAGTCAGGCCTGAGCGAGATCCAGATTTGGAAAAAAAAGGAACAGAACACTCTGGAGGAGACCAACACACGGCCTAGTTTATATTTTCCTATTTCATAGTGTGGAAGTGCTGCTTGCTGGGTGATCCTTTTTCACTGTGTCTGGAGACAGGAGGAAGCCTGCCTGGCAGGAACCTCAAAACAAAGGGCAGCCCAGGAAGAGGAATCACTCACAAAGTTCTAAGAAACCCTGAGGGGACAGGAAAGCAGCTGAAAGACTGGCTGGGTCCCAAAGCTGGCAGTGGTGGGCATAAAGTCTTCTCAGCTGGGAGTTGTCCTAGCCAGGGTGACTGTGTGTGAGCAGTGGTAGAGGGGAGGTGCTTAGAGGTACGATGTTCCCCCCACCTTTTGCAACTGCAACCTGGTTTTCCCTTTCTTTGGTTAAGTTCAGGGAGCATCAGACCAGCCCGTGGTCAGGGAAAAAGCTGATGAATGATTGACAAAGGGTTTCCAGCTCTACCCAATTCATCAGAGGAGAGTCTGAGCTCACCAACTATACAGGAAGATAAACAAACTGGGCACTGAACAGAAAAGGACTTCATCCCCACTAAGCATCAAAAACCAAAGGACTGGGCTCCTCAAATGCACCTGGGCTCTGATGCAGAATGGAGAACAAAGGAAAAGGTCATACTCAACTGCTCTTCCAGAGAAGAAAGAGTCTGGAGACCATAACGAATAAAGGATTCAAGGTTGCTGACCCGGGAGCAGGACTAGGGCTGAGTTGGTCCAGGTCTGGGTCCTCACAATGGCATCCTTGGGGCTACTGTGTCATCCACATGACACACAGGCAGGGCTTGGTGTCTCAAGAATGTGAAGGGCAGTGGCAATAAGATACCTGGTTCTTAACTCCAAGGGCACTTACATGCAGGGTTGTTGCCAAGTCCAGATGGAAGGGGGTGAGCATGCTGTGTGTGTGTGTACCCTCTGCCCTAACTCTACCAGAGCCATCCTGGTTGTATTCACGGTGTGAGCCCAGCATCCAAGGCTGGGCCTAGCCCATAGCAGGCATCTGGGAAAAATCTGCTAGCTGGATGAATGAATGCATGCATGCACCCCAGCTGTGCAGAGCTTTACCTCCAAAAGGGAGCTTGCCTGACTCAGGGGATCTGGCAGGAAGTTTCCACTGGGAAACCTCCTCAACGAGCACAGCTTCCCAACATGTGCCACAAAGCCAAGGACAATGTGCCAGCACAATGATTTCATGTGATGGTTTTAAAGCACGTACTTGGCTCTGAAACCATCAGGCTGGGAACTTCCTGTCAACGCTGAAAGCCAGGACAGAGGCAAGGAAAGCTTTATCACCTGGTCTCTGGGGCCCTTCCTCAATGTCACCACCAGGGGGCCTTCAGACACCCACAGAGCCAGGACAGCACCAATATTCCTTGAGGGCCTGGGTTTCCTTCCTTATCTGGCTTTCAATTTACACTCTCCCCTTCTTCCCATAATTTAGGAAAGTGAACAGCGCGTTCTAAGTTGGAAACTATAATTTTGAAACGACGCAAAAAATTGAAGATAATGAAAAACGTCTGAGTTCAGATACCTGGAAACATCAGTTGCCTTATCCAAAGGGTCTTTGTAGGAAAAAGAGGAATCAAGAGAGGTGTTATATGAGAAACAGCTGCTCAACAGAGGAGACATCACTCCTTCCTTTCTCATCTCCTGCCCCCAGGAGGGCACTCACTCACTGGCACAGTCACAAAGCCTAAGATGGAAGTGGGGAGGGGGAGGTTTTTTTTTCCCCACTCCTAGTGGCTCTCACTATTGTTTGAAGCTAAAGTATATACACCTAAGGATAAGTGTTTTCAAGGGAAATTCTCTAAAATTATCTAATTGCCTCACCATCCGCCAAAAAAAAAAAAAAAAAAAAAAAAAAAAAAAAAAAAACAAAAGAAGACAAAAAATGATTTTAATCACCAAGATACCTTAATACGGAGAATGGACAAGAACCTAAGGATGATGTAGCACATACCCCCATTTTGCAGATGGGAAAGTTTAGGCAGGTTGAGCACTCCAGCCAATGTAACCAAGCGTGCCAAACATTCGAGCCTGGACTAGAATTCAGCTCTGACTCTGAACTTAGCTTGAAGAGACAGGCACTGAGCACCCAGGAGAAAGACATGAAAAAAACCAATAAGCAAGCAAGCAAAGTCAAGTTTAAAAAGAAAAACTGAGAAGTAGAATTCAAGCTATGCATTTTAAGAATCACTAATCTTCGGTTAGTGGGTTAGCCGAAGCTAACTGGGTGGCTCAGTCGGTTAAGCATCTGACTTTGGCTCAGGTCATGATCTCGCGGTTCATGAGTTCAAGCCCCGCGTCGGGCTCTGTGCTGACAGCTCAGAGCCTGGAGCCTGTTTCAGATTCTGTGTCTCCCTCTCTCTCTCTCTGACCCTCCGCTGTTCATGCTCTGTCTCTATCTCAAAAATAAACATTAAAAAAAAAAAAAAAGAAAAGAATCACTAATCTTCACATTTTGAAAAGGCTTCCAATTATGCTATATATTCTAGTTGCCCACATCTCATCTGCTACGGCTGTTAGCTTTCCTATGTATCAAGTTATGTCAATGAATGCTACGAAAACATGCATGCCTACAGGACCAGAGAAACATGCAACACCCTACTCTCTTGGTTCAGGAAAATGAGTGTGGGTTTGCTCACACAAAATCTGCCTGGGCTGTCACTGCACTTTCTCCACGTACCAGCATTCAATCACCCGTTAGTGAGCCACAGTGGCCGTAGAACAGATGTTGTATTGTATTAACCGCTTCCTCGGGTGAAAACAACGGGAAAGCAGGACACGGACAACATCCAGAACTCAGGCTCACGTTTTAATATTTCTCCCCAAACAATTTACTCCCACCCCTACCCCATTCATCCTAAACTGGAGCCCTTCTGCAAGTGACAGACAGATTATGTTTAAATCCATCTAATTAACATCAATGCCAGGCACATAGTAAGCGCTCAAGCAATGTTGAAGGCGTCGTTGGGTGTTGTGGGCTTTTTGTACTTTGCACTATTTTCTCATTTTTTTTTCCAGTGGGCATATATTACATTCATACCCCCAAAGATACGACACTACTTTAAAAATGTCTATTTAAGCCATCGTGTTTATAAATCAATGGGGGCCTGAAGCCTAAGCAAGCTGAAAGGCTATAGAAGACAGAAGACCTCTTTAGTGGGGGAAAGCACATGAAAATAAGCCAGTTTAATCAAATGCCAGAGCCACGACTCTACCTCTGACAACAGAGAAACAGCACCTCGTCTGTGCTCAGCGACAGAAGCGCAGCAGGATGTCAGGCACGGCTCTACAACAGTGACATTATTTAAGCACACACGAAAGCACATTCTGTTTCCCTTCTTACCTTGCGGCAGCAGCCAGGAGATTTTTTGCATTGGGGGCTCCTGGATCTACAGAGAGAGATTTGGCAGCTAACAACAGCTTGCTGGATGCCATAGAGATATTCTTGAGGTTTCCAATCACTTGGATCTGGTCTTCTTTTGTCTGGAAAGTCAAAAGGAGGCAGAGTAATTAGGGACTGTCCATTTCTCCCGGGAGGCATTCAGAGAGCCAGGAGCACCATGTTCGAATGGAAGCAAGTTATGGAGACCGCATGTAGCCCGGTGAGTCTGCAGAGGCCTGAATGGTCGAGACGGTGCCCAGGGTCTACTCTCCCCCAAACAGATACCCTGACCAAGATGCACGCAACAGGACAGAAATCCAGCCCCAACTGGGTCAGCAGAGAGCTGTGCTGTCTCACAAGGGCAGGCATTAAAAGCGGGGGAGGGAAGGAGAGAGAGGGAGAGAGAGCACATGCACACCAGCGCACAGACCAGGCCAGGATTCCAGCATCCCGCTCAACAATGCTGGAGTTGTCGAGCAGCTCGTACATCTCGGCCTGGCACAAACGACTGCCACTGTCTAGATATTCAGAGCTGACCGCAGCCTAGAAGTTCCTGACTTGAGAGAAGTCTCATTTCTCACCTGGCTTACTTACCACCCGAGAAATAACCATTTGTAGATAACACAGCAAGCAACACCCCTGGGTGTCTCCTCTAGGCAGTTCACAGGAGCTCAAGAAAAAACAGCTTTGCAAGCTGACACCAGACCAGTCATGTCCCCTTGTTCTGAACAAGGGTTTTATCTGTTCATCTCAAGGAGGTAATTTTTAATCATTCGACACTTAGCATCAGACACAATCTCCTCAAATGGGCCCAGTGAACCTCAAACACAAGATTTCTCACCATATTATACGACCTATGAAGCACAGGACACAGAGCTGCCCTCCCTGCAAAAAGCAGAAATAAACCATGAACGCTGCTGCGTGATCGTGGGAAAAGTTATCCGTCATCTCTAAGAAGCATTTCACACATAAGCTAATAGCATCTTTAGGAATGCCAGGCCTGTGAGGTCACAGAGTTTCCTAAGCAGCAGAGAGAACGCATCGGTGTGGTCTGCTGACAGGTTCCCTATTCCTGTTTGTCCAGCGGGCCCTCAAGGGTGAACAGTCCATCAGAGGATAGGCGAGGGTCAACCCCAGTCCGCCACCGCCACACTCACCTGAGCCTGGCCTGCCATCTCAATGCCAGCATCCAGGAATTCATCGAAATCATCACTGAACTTCCCAGAGGCTGCGGCCAGCTCTCCGCTCTGGCCCCGGGTGGCATGGACCACTTCCCCAGCAGACTGGTTCAGATCAGCCGCAGCTTGGTTCAGTTCACTCTGGGCCTCCTGGAAAGGCTTCGTGCTTGGAGGTAACTGCAGGGGGAAGAAAGGCATGCTCCATAAGAAGTTTTACTTTGCGTGGTGGAAATAAGGAAGGCGCCATGGAGGGAAGGAGGGCTCTCCAGGGATGCATTTCTGAGCCACCTAAACGAAAAGGCTCTGGTCTGAGCCCACCTATGTGAAGTATGACCTGTAACATACCAACGTTATTTCATTCACTGAAATTTACTTCAACACCTAGTCAATGCTAGACACAGTGGATTCGAATATGGTCTATCCTCAGGGGCTGTGGTCTCCTGAGTAGCAGAGCCAGGACTGACACGTGGGCAATCGGACTCCAGGATCCATGCTCTGAACCATCACTCTATTTCGGATGGAGCCTCTCAAAGCTTTAGCTTTCTAGAACACAAAAGCAGATGCTGTATTAAACCTCAAATCCTATTCTTCCAAACTAACAGCCACCAATTAGTAACCTTTGCTAACACAGCTTTTACGTGGACCAGAAGCATCACTGGCGGAACTGCCCTAAGTTCCAGAGAGGTTAGGGCTAGGCTCTATTAGTCACATTGCATACGCGGCTTGCATAGCTGGTATGTGCCAGGCACCCGGCAGAGAAGGGATGGATGAACCAAAGGCCCCCACTGAAAGGGGTGCCCAAAACAGCAAACAGGCTCCAAGATGCAGTTCCTTAGACAACTTGCTTTCTCAGTGAGTTCTGGACACACATGTCCCTCCACCACCTGCCTGTGACTGCCTGTGATGTCCTGATAACAAGTCAGATGATCACATACCCACCTTTCCTGTTTTCACCGGGAGGATACAAGAGCAAACAGCAACAAGGACTCAAAGCAAAAGTCAACTTGAAAAGCTCTGCCTGGGAACTTTGCTCATGGAAAAGCCAAACAAGGAAAGGCAAATTGAGAGGAAAAACAGGACTCCTAAAATGGAGGTTAGCGGCTCTGAGACCCCATGGAAAGGAGAAGACTCCTCTCACACCTACGGTGAGCCCAGTCCCCCAGGTGCCCCTTCTCAATGCAAAAACCTCTCACCGAGTCCACAAGCAGCTTCTTGCTGGACTCGCCAATGCTCTTCAAGGCCACGTCCACATCCTTCTGGCCAGGGAGACAATTCACGCAGTTATTCAAGGAGTGCGAGACGGCTTTGGCCACCTGAATACACGGAGGGAGAAAAGGTCTGTAAGAGAGTAGTTTCAGTGCAAACACTTGTGCAGATGTGCTGGGAACCAGCAGTGATAGTGCACAGAGCTGAAAAGGATCAGGAAATTATCTGCCAGCATCCAGCTGACACTGTTTACCATTAAATCACCTCTTCTAGGCCTCTCACTGGGGTTAACATCCTGTCTTGGCAAAGGGTCTGACACGCTGATATAGTACATCTCGTGCGCACCCCATCACCAAACACAATGACTCAAACACAGAACTCTCTAATATTACATCAGGTTCTACCACAAAGATATCCACTACCAAAAGAAACACAAAGAGCCCCCTTCCTGAGAGCCCTGTGGAGGCCACCAAAGTGGAAGGAGGCCTTGAATTCTTTGGGTCGCAGGCAGGCCTGTGGCTGATTTCTCTCTGTGATACACAGGTGCCATCACCCCCACACCTCACCCTGCTCAAGGGCAGGCGGGATGCTCTGAGCACTTCAGACTTGAACTTGGAGCTGCCCTCATGCTGCCTCTTTAGGATGTCCAAGGACTTGCTGTATGTACTGTTCTGTATCCTTAGGCAAAGGGTAAGGTTTTTGGAAGTGGGCTGTGTCGTGTCTTTTAACCTAAACCATCTTCCCAGTTTCCTGCCTAGAACTTTGCCTAGATGGTCTCTAGCCCACAGGTTTCATTAGGCAGGCAAAGACTCATCCGAAGAGGCAATAAAGGGAGTATAAAACTTTGAGCGGACCCACTAAGTGGACCTACCTCACTTCCCGGACTAGGAAGAGGAATGTATTTAAGCACACCTGGGCCCCAAGCAAACAAGCCACACGCCCTGGCTCCCGAAGTTCCAAGGACAGATTTCAATAAAGGCCCCCGTGCTCTCTGTTAACTCAGTCGAGCAGATCTCATATGACGGGGGCTACCAGACCAAAGTTAAAAAGTGGGTATCGCATAAGGCCAGCATGGTTATACTACTTGGGAAGGTCTTGAAAACACCCATCGTTGAGCAATGTTCACACCCGGAAAAGAGTGACCACCTTAGCGATGACCGCAATTGCCAATTCCGGGGCCTCACCTGGGCTAGTCTTTGCTGACTCTCAGCATCCCCAGGTGCAATCAGGGCCTGCTTGGCTTCCTGGATGAGCATGGCTGAGCCCTCCATCACGTCGCGGGCTGAATCTAGCATGGCATGCGTAGCTGCGGGGTCGCTGGTGGATGCGGCCACTCCACGGGCAGCCTGGGCCAGCGTTTTCAGAGCTTGGGCCGTCTCTCTTGCAGCCACCCCTAGGGATCAAATGCCACCAGACTTTCTGTTAGACTCCATCTAAAAGCCATACTTTATTTGAAAGTCAGCCTCTAGACCACAGCTTCCTAGAAAGGAGAAGACCCTCTGACAGTGTGTGGTCCAGGTGGGCTCCAAATCACTTTTTATGAAATGCGAATTGCTATGCTTCTCGAAGGAGCAGCCCATACCACCGGCTCTGGGCCAATCCAAGAGACATGTTGTAACAAGTGGCAGGCTAACAACGATTTCTCTCTGGTTCCCGTCACACACTCTGCTGTGCGTGTCCACAGACCTGTAACGCCAAGTGCATGGGATCAAGTACACAGATGGACCACTCAGACGCACTTTTCTTCCCAGTTGTTTTTTATCAGGGCATGACTTAGATACAATCAAGTGAGCACTCCACATGTGCAGCTCAGTGAATTTTTACCTATGTTTACAGCTACGTAGCCACAATGCAGATGGAGACAGAGCATTTCCATCACCTGTCCCCTTCCTCGGTCAATAACCTCTCACACTAGAAATGATCACTCTTCTAGTTAGGCTAGTTTTATCTGTTCTTCAATCCCCTGTTGATGGAACCACCAGTAGGCTGTGTCTGGTTTATTTCTCTGCCAGAATGCTAGGAGTTTCATCCATGCCGTTATATTCATTCCTCTGACTTGATATGTAGTATTTCATTGCACCAATTCACCATTTGTTTATCCTCTCTTCTGTGGGTGGACATTTGGACTGGTGTTTAGGGATACTATGAATTAAGCTACCAAGTAAGTTCTTGTAACTTTCCTGCATTTCTTTCATGTATGTAAGTGGACATAGGGAATCATTTCTCTTGGATATAACCTTGGAGCGGAATTACTGTGTCTTAGAGGAAGTTTAGCTTTAGAGGACACCACAAAACCTTTTCAGAATGGTTTTACTATGACGCACTCCACCAGCAATGTATGAGAGTTCCAGTTGCCCTACATCCTAGGCAAAACTTGCTATTGTCAGATTTTTTTATTTTAGCCATTCTGGTGGGTGTATGATCGTAGCTCACTGTGGTTTAACTTTTATATCCCTAAGAAGTAATGATGTTGAGTATTTTTTCATACACTTAGTGGCCATCTGTATATCTTCCTTTGGGAAGTGCCTGTTCGTCTTTATTTATTTTTTACTAATTTTTATTCTTCATTAATATTTTTTAAATGTTTATTTAAATAACGAGAGACAGAGACAGAGAGAGACAGAGAGTGAGCAGGGAAGGGGAAAAGAGAGAAGGAGACACAGAGTTCGAAGCAGGCTCCAGGCTCTGAGCTTTAAGCTATCAGCACAGAGCTTGATGAGGGTCTCGAGCTTATAAGCTGTGAGATCATAACCTGAGCCAAAGTTGGACGTTTAACTGACTGAACCACTCAGGCACCCCTGCCTGTTCATCTTTAAACTCGCTTCTAAGGATGATGGGATGTGCAGATCAACTATGAATATAAACTAGTTGTTAAAAATTATAGTACCATCTGCCATAAAATGGACACGAATGTTCCTATGTGGCACTGAGGGCCTGGCATAGCCGAGCAGAAGATGAAGGCTAAAGTGCCAGAGCATGTAACAAGAGAATCTGGACACCCTGAGAAATGCAGAAGAACCCACCTTAAAGCAGATCTCACCCAACTCCTTCATAGAGGAGGTCTAGCACTGAGGGGTATCTTGTCTGTGACACACGTTCAGAGGCAGTGCCAGGGCTGGATCTCAGGATTCTTAAGCTTCTGGGTCAGACTCTCTGCACAGTGCTCTTTGGGGTAGAGAACTAGGAGGGATTCTTGCTGGAACATACACCATCTGCGTGAAACTGACACACACCAATTTCTCTTGCGCTCAGCTTCGAGGTGACGATTGTCTAAAGCTTCAGCGGGACGGTCTCTGGGCGCCTCTGAAGGGGGCCTTTACCAGCCGTGGCTTCTGCTGCATCAGCAGAAGCAGCAGGTGGTCGTCTCCTTATGGAGGATGAGGCGCCATAATACAGTAATGTGCGAGGCCCTGCATCCATAAAACAAGGCAACTTTGCAGCGCGGCAGACTTGCGAATCTGTAAATATTTAGTAAGTCACACAGCTGGGACATAACTCTACAATCTAATCAGGGCAAATTACAAAGCTGCCAATCCACCGTTTATCACCCGGCACTTCTGAATGCAACGTGCGGTATGAAAGAATTTTAAACAAAGTTTTTTTTTGTTGTTGTTGTTTTTTTTTTTTTTTTTTTTTTTTATGGCAAAGGGGAAGCCCAGAAGAGAAAACACAAAGATAAATAAAGCGAACGTGAAGGAGAGAAACAAGCGGAGTGGAACAGTCAATTCCTTTTATGTTTAAGCTTCTGGCACAGGGTTGAAGGATGCCCTTGCTCACAAAGGCACCAGATGTGGTTAAGGCCTCATCCACCTCTGGCTCTGCAGCTGATTAGCTGTGTGGCCTAGACTGCTGCCTTTTCCCTCAGGGCCTCGGTTTCCCACCAGTTTTAGGAGGCCGAGATCACTGCTCTGTTGAAAATTCCAGGCTGTGATTTCTCGACATCTCCCCTTGTCTTCCCATTTATTATATAGTCTCCTGAGTCCATTTCTATTTGAGCTGTATACAACTTTGAGAGAATGAAACATTTATCACGTACAATTAGAAAAGTCACATTTATGCAAAAATCATTTACTGAAAAACCTTTTACAGACCCAGACATTTTTTTTTAAAAAGGCAGAAACCAGAGGAGCTGAATGCCAAGAGCTTAGGCTAGTCTATCCCATGTGTTTTCTGCTGAGGAATCACTATGAAATCTCGAGGCACCTCAGGGATCCTCTTAGGAGGAATCAGGTTTCCAAGGAAGAGGAAGCTACACCATCAAAGGAATGGAACAAGAGGCCAGGAGCCCGATGAACATCTATGGCTACGTACGGCTTAGTTCACAGCAACATTCTCGATGGTAATGATGACATTCATCAGGGTCAGGTCTGCAGGCAAATACCACCCTCCGAACAAAAATGTTCATATAGTCCAGAATTGCCAGTGGGCAACACAAAAGCAGACTGCAGTCTCAACGACCACAACGCTTTGAAGACACAAATTGTTTTTACGGTATTCTTGCTATCTGGATCTTAAATTACGTTCAGGAACAAGCATTAAGAAGATTCCTCAGTGATCAGCGATGCAGTGAAATTCTCTGTAATGGCAGCCACCGCTGATTAGAATTCACGTAGGTTGTGTGTAGACAGCAGTAGATGACATAGCAAACTCACAGGGCAAAAACCTGGTATGCCACAGGTTTTTAATCTGTCATACAGGACCTGAAAAGAGGTCTATATGCCATCATATTCAGCCAAGCAGAAATGTGGTTTGGATACATTTGGATACCAGCCCAACAAAAACACATCTGTGTTAGAATCTAGCCCAGCAGCGGCTGAGACCCAGGGAGACGCTGTCCACACGCTTCGAACTTACGAGGACTTGCCTCCAACAAGAAGAGTGACCCTGTTTTTCCCAGAGCCAATGGATGCTTCCCCTAAGCCTCTCTCTCAGGCAACTTTCTGGGTAGCAACTACCTCTCTGGCTCTAGACACCTCCCTTTCTCCAGGTTTTCTTGCTCTTTCCAAGGCTGCACATTCTCACTTCTTTCAAACATCTCCTTTGCTGCTTAGCCTTCTTCTTGTTAAATATTTGCGTTATCCAGAGTTACCTGTGATAATTTTTCTTGCTCTACCACTCCCTCTCGGCAAACTTGTTCATAGTTTTTCAGTTTCAATTGTTATCATTGTATTCAACAGTTAAGAAACATCGTCTCCAGTTGAAACTTCTCTACTGAGTTTCAAAGGCAAATATCTAGCTGCCTAATGGGCACCTTGACCTGGAGATGCTTCAAACTGAATACATCTATAGTTGAATCTGGAATCCCTGAACTCCAGCCCACCATGCCTGCCCATGGCCCTGTGCTTCATTCAGCTCTCAGGCCAAACACTTGAGTGTCCATGTTGTTTTCCTTACTTCCATCCCTGCCAGTCCCTGACCAGTCAGCCAACAGCTGTCAGGTCTCTTTTTCTTTAATTCATCTGTTCATTTCTTCTGCAGGCCACCCCCATCTCTCAGGTGGATGAATGCAGCAGCATTCACCCACGTCTTCCTGCCTCCAACTTTGTTTCCCTCACTTTATCTGCATAGGAGAGGAAGGGCAACCTATTTAAAAGGCAATCTAAACTCTTCACTGTCTTCACATGCTCTTAAGTTTTAAATTATTTAAGGTGGCTTACGAGGCTCTTTAGGAGCTGACCCAGTCTCCCTTTCCATCCTTAAGTTTTTACTCCTCTCCTGCTTGCCTTTTGCCTGAACCCTCCTCAAGGTCACTTGGTCAGTCTTTTCTCTTCCCTTTGGGACTTGATACACACTGTTCCCATCCCCCCCCCCCCACCACCCATTCAGCGCCTGCCAAAACTAAATGGTGCTACTTCCAGGCTATTTTCACACACAGACTAGACAGTCTGTCATCCTAGATGTTATCAGTATCAAATGATGGAACCTATAAAGGAGTCTTCCCTCCATTAAACAGGCATTTCATCAGCTGTACCAAGCTTGGCAAGATTCCAGAAAGGTGTAGAATTTCTTGAAGCTTGCATCTCCCATGTACCCTATGCCTTGTAAGAATTTATAAATACTTTTCCTTCTCCTTGAACACTAAATGAATGCTAAGCAATCCTTAAAACCCTGATCAGGTGGCCAGTTCTCTTTGACAGCTTCTCTTACTCTCCCATTAGGACAAAATTCTTATTATTGCAGGTACTGTATTATACTATGGAGAACTCTTTTTGCACTCCTATTGTGCTCTGTCTTTAAAGTAATAGATACACAGAGTTTAAAAAAAAAAATCAAAGAGGACCTTGGTTATCATAATGGCAGAATAACTTATTGCAGGTAAGTTCCCCCTCATTGGAAAAATCATACAAAACATCTATTTGATGGCAGTGGAGAGAGACCAAGGCACTAAGAGGAATAAGATTTTATTTTATTTTAATTTCATGTTTTAAAAGATTATTTTGAGAGAGAGAGAGAAAGAGAATGAGAATGGGGGAGGGGCAGAGAGAGAGAGGGAGAGAGAGAATCCCAAGCAGGCTTTGCACTGTCAGTGTGGAGCCTGATGTGGGGCTCAAACTCACGAACCTTCAGATCATGACCTGAGCTGAAATCAAGAGTCTAGTGCTTAACTGCCTGAGCCACCCAGGCATCCCAAGAGGGACAAGATTTTAAAGAGAAAAAAAGCACAGAGAGGGAGGTACAGTGCCACTTTTCCCTTCGAGGCATTCCTTAATTTGTAAACTGTTGCCCAGGAACTGAGCAAAACTTCCTGCAATCTCACGGGGCTGGGAGAATTAAAAAGGACAGTTGTGAGCCCATGAAAGGCAATGTCCTTGGTAAACACCACAGATGCTTTGATGGGATGCACAAAGGGCTATCCCATAAAAAACAAACTGGAAATAGACCACACAGTTTCCAATCAGCTCCGTCCCTGCCCATATGACAGTGATCTGCTTAGATGTTCACTACAGGCCAGAAACAAAGAATAATCCTCTGTAGGGAAAAAAAAACACAAGTCAGAGCCTCAGACCATCTCTTCAATTTAAAGTACCCATGTCTAGCATTAGATTAAAAAATACCAGCAACAGCAGGAGGTAAGACCAACGGCTGAAAACGGAGAAAAATGACAATGAATACAGGCCCACAGGTGATCCAGATATTGGAATTACTGGACCAGGACTTTCAATAACTTGTGATAACTATGTTGAAGAAATTAGATGGCAAGATAGAAAATTTCAGCATCCAAAGTTTGGAAAGTGCAAGAACACTATCAAGAGGCTTTTATCAAACTGAAAAATGGGACATTTCAAATTAAAAACTCAGAAGAGGCTAAAAGCAGAGTGGACACAGCTAAGGAGAGGAACAGTGAGCTGCAGACTCATCAAAGGAGAATGCTGAGAAAAACACATGGGGAAGAACAATCACAGCAAACATGGGAGAGAAGAAGAGGTAGGCTAAACAGTGGAAATGCCCCATCGAGACAGTAACTGGAATCTTCAGAGAAGACAGAAAAAATGGGGCAGAATCACTATGTGAAAATACAGTGCTTGAGAGATTTCCAAAACTGATGTAAGATAACAAATCCCATTCTCAAACAGTACTAAAACCCAAGGCAGGACAAACACACAATAAAACTTTCATTCAAAAAGCTAGTAGAGGAGCAAAAGAAAACCATATTACCTTTACAAAAGGACACTGACAGCTGACTTCACAACAGAAATCAAGAAAGCCAGGCGACAATGGAATAACATCTTCAAAGGG
Source organism: Herpailurus yagouaroundi (assembly GCF_014898765.1). NCBI lineage: Eukaryota > Metazoa > Chordata > Mammalia > Carnivora > Felidae > Herpailurus > Herpailurus yagouaroundi. The sequence continues at coordinate 27,956,568 of NW_024412415.1, read as the reverse complement.
CTGGCATAAAATAACTGCCAGCTTAAAATTTTATGAATGAAATTACCCACCAAAAACAAAGGCACAACAAAGGTGGATGCAGACAAAAATGGACAGAATTTGTTACCAGTTGACTCGTACTAAGGCAAATGAAGGGACTTCTTCAGGCAGAGAGGAAATAATCCCAAGTGGAGGCACATGGGAGAAGCAGGAAGGAACAAAGAGCAATGGAAGGGGTAAATAGGGAGGTGACTCTAAATGGATACTGACCAAATGAAACAATGTGGAGACTGTATTGAGAGACTGACATGTCTGTGTAATTAAAACACACAAAAATGACAATAATGAATGAGAGGGAAGAAAGGTGAAGGGAGTTCAAGTGTTCCAAGATTCTTGTACTGTCCAGGAAGAGGTGAACATACTAACTCATGTTAGACTTTGAAAATCATAGGACAGTCAATGAATATACAACTAACAAGCTCGTCAAGGGCAGACAGAATGTAACAGATACATATGAGTGTGAAGAAAGGCAAGAAAGGAATCCAGAACAGGTAAGACATTCAGAAAACAGTATAAATCTAAATAGTAAAAGGCTAGATTAAAATCCCAATACATCAGTCATTACATTATAGGTAAATGGAACAAATAGTCCAGCTGAAAAAAAAAGACTGTTGCATCAACAACCCCTCTCTCTGCAAAACAACAAATACATGATGCTTATAACATACCAGTTAAACAAAAGCATATAGCAAAGTTGACGAGGGACAAAACAGATCATGCACACCCTAATGAAAACAGACGCACAAAACTATATACATAGAGCTATAAAACAGTATTAAAAAGAAAATCTAAGTGCAAGGACAAGACATATTCACAGATTAGAAACCTCACTAATATAAAAAGGTTCCTTATCCCCAAATTGATTCAATGTAACTCCAATTTAGAAAAAGGAAAAAACAAGCAGGTCTTTTTGGGGAGTGGAAACTGACAGGCTGATGGTAGAATTTGTTTGGAAAGGCAAAGGGTTAAGAATAGTCAGCACTTAAAGTCAGAGGACTTATATAATCAGATATTAATACTTAGTATAAAACCGCAGTAATTAGCAAAGTGTGGTACTAAGGTAGGGAGAGGCAATTAAGTCATTGGAAAAGAATCTAAAGATCAGAAACTGATTCTCATAAAAGTTCCCTTAACTAATGACAGAGAAAACTGAAGACTTCTGGGGATATGATGGTTGCTTCAACAAGTGGTGTGGGATACACCACTTGTTGTGTTTGCTCACATACAAAACTCAATTTTAGATGGATCGTACTTCTAAGTATAGAAAGTAAAACAACAAAGCTTCTAGACAGCGACAGAAAAGAGTACTTAATGATTCTGGAGGTAAAATTTTTGCAAACGACACAGTGACTAACCTTAAGGGAAAGATCTGTAAATTGAACTACATTAAAATTGTAAAAAAAATCTATTCACCAAGGAACAACTTTGAGAGCGAAAGGTAAGCTCCAAGATAAAAGATACATGGAAATGAAAAGGACTTCCTACAACAAATACAAAGATAAACAAACGTTAAAAATGAAAGTTTGAGTTATTTTTGAGAGAGAGAGAGAGAGAGAAAGGGAGGGAGGGAGAGGGAGAGAAAATGAGCCAGGGAGGGGAGAGAGAGAGGGAGACACAGAATCTGAAGCAGGCTCCAGTCTCTGAACTGTCAGCACAGAGTCTGACGTGGGGCTGGAACTCAGGAACCATGAGATCGTGACCTGAGCCAATGTCGGATGCTTAACAGACTCAGCCACCAAGGTGCCCCTCAAAGTTTTTTTTTTTTTTTTTTTTAAAGAGCAAAAGACATGAACAGGCACTTCACAAGATATCCAGATGGCAACTAGTATATGAAAAAATCCTCAAATGCACTGCTTTTCAGGGAAATAAAAATCAGAACCATAATAGGATACTACACCCACTCAGCAGAATGACAATGGCTGACAACAGAAAGTGGAGACAAGGATGTGAACAGCTGGAACTTTCATACACCACCGCCTGAAGGAAGGGAGCTAGAGCCAAGCACAGCCTGGCACTCAGCAATTCCATTTCTAGGTATCTGTTAAGAAAATGCTTATTTATGCCCACTAAACAGCATGTCCTAGAACTGTCCATGGCTTTACCCATCAAAGGGATCAAGTCTCAAATAGATATGGTCATACAATAAAATACTACAGGAAGCAACAGAAATGTAAGAACTGCTGCCTACATCACATGAATCTCACAACGGAATGCCTGAAAAGACAGTGAAGACACAAGGACACATCTGCATGATTTCCTTCATAGTTACAAATAAGCAAATCAACTAATGCTGTTACAAGTCATGGGTGTTTACCTCTGGGAGACAGGAGGGAATATAATGAGGGGCAGGGAGCAGAGGGCACATGTGGGTGTTGAAAATGTCCCATTACTTGATCATGGTGGTGATGTTTTGGGGGCGTTCCATTTGTGATAACTCATGAAGGTCTACATTTACGACTTAACGCTCTCTTCTAGATGTATGTTATACTTCACTAACAGTGTGTGTGTGTGTGTGTGGTGTGTGTGTGTGTGTTCCAAAGGCAAGCAGTACTACCGTGTAACAAAACCAACTATTTATAACTACTCCTCCCCATCCCAGAGTTCCCCATTCCTCTCCTAGAACCATTTCAGCTCTTTGAGCTTTCTTCTGACACATTTCCTCTTTCCAATAATGGGCTTATAATGAAACTTCTTGATGTTTCCATTTGAGGTAGCTATAGACTTCCTACTAGGTCTTCTTCCTACTAGGGAGATGTTTCCTTATATCCTGGTGTTTTTCCTAGAGCTGATAATTACACAATCTGTTTCTTATACAGACTCCTGTTTAAGGGTGTCTCCTGCCTTTGGGGGTAACTGGTGTCTCCAATAATCAAACCTTCCCAGGGTTTTGCAGTGCAGATCAGCTTGTTTGTTGTTGGCTGCCCTATCCTGGGAGGCCTTTAGTTCACTGGCTCTGTCTGCTACCACTCATCTGCCTCCTTCCATGTTTGAAAATTTCACTGAAATCTTATTGTCATCTTCTTTTCCTCTTTTTTTTTATTCCTTTACTTTACTGGGATTTCAAGAGTCCCACATAGATAGTTCCAGAAGTTTATAATTACTGTTTGCTTATAGGCTAGTAGGGGTGATCCACAAACAGTTTGGAGTGATCATATTGGATTCGTCTTATATGAAGCCTATTAACAGTATGAAGCCTAGTAACAAGCAAATGGAAAGTGCTTGAAAAATCTGTAAATCGCTGTTGAAAAACAAAGTCAGGTTCATGGTCAAGTCCATGAACATCAGCTGCCGAACCCCTCAGCCCACACCCAGGAGCCTGCACCTGGCCACAGGGAATCACAAAAAGAGCGAGTCTCACCTGTGTAGTGCTCATTGCCTTGCGCAGCACAGGTTAGGAGCTGAGCCATGGAGGAGCCCACTGCCTTGGATGTACTTCCCAGGTCTTGAGCACATTTTTCCAGCTATAAGAATATCCAAAGGGGAAGACAGCTTAGAAGAAAAGAAACATACACTGAAGTCTTAGCATAAAAACAATGCACATCAAATGTGGGCCTTAGCTTTTTCCCCCCTAATACCAGTAATGCTGAGTAGGGTCAAAGAGAGGAAAAAGCCCATGTTTCAGAACAAATTTGGGTTCATGCTCCTGCCCTCTACTTCCTTCCCCCACATGCTAACTGTGAGAGATTGGGCAGGTTACTGAACCTCGCCATGCCTTGGTTTCCTAAGGAGATCCTAATGCCTAAGCTCAGAAAGTTCTCAGAATCAATGTAGGTACTCAACAAATGGTAGCTATTAGCATTATGCCTTTAGAAGCTAATTTAGAAAGTCTGCAACAAATCCTTAGCTAGAATTAATTATGCCTTGGCAGGAAGTGGGCAGTCATCCAGGGGTACCACCTTCCTGGTGTGTGGGACCATTAACATTGTTAATTTCAATCTTTATACTTTGAGGAGTTCTAACCAGAAGGAAATGCAATAGAAAGAGAGGTTTGCCGTGGTAAATGAGATTATGAAAATGGGCGAAGTGCTTGCTTCCCGTGAATAGCACATCATGTTGCTTTGTAAAATGAATAAATAATTCAGAGAACAAAGTTACTGAAGGTCCAGGGTATGGATAATTATTTGATTACTAGATGAGGACAACATTTTGGAACAGAACCTCCAGGCACACCGCAAGAGTGCAGAAAGGCATCAGAGAGCATGTGCATTTTTTAATTCCACAACATGCTTCCCGAGAGGCAGTGCCTTCAAATAAAAAAGAGCCTGGTCCATTGCAGCCAACAATGTGTTATAATGCTGCACACACATTCCTTTGGGGAAAACAATTTTCTTAAAAATTACATCGTGTTTGTTGCATTCTAACTGACCAGTTGATTTACATAAAAGGCAGGATTCCTGTCATGTCAGTCTCTCTTGGGCTCCCTGGAGCAAGAGTTTGTAAAGGGTCATGCGGACCACATTACAAAGCTGCTGGCCCTACAGCCACTCCTGACTTCATCATTAGCTAGGCGACCTTAGGTGACTTAACTTCTCTGAGCCTGAGTTTCCTCGTCTTTACTACTTCGCAGTAGCTTGATTTCACACATATTTTCTGAGGGCTTGGTATGTATCAGGCATTGTTGCATGGTGGATTTGGTGCTTTTTAAGTCTCCTTCTAAGATTCCACAAGTTTTCAGTTCACCCAAAGAGCAGCAGTAGTCAAGAGTAGAAGCTCTCAACATGAGCAATCAAAAGCATGGGTTTTTGAGTCCTAGAGGTCTGCATTCAAACCCTGGTTCTACCACTAGCTGGTAGATAACCACACAGAATAGCGACAACCTACCTCCACACCTCTGGTTTCTCACCTGTAAGATGGGATTAAGAGAACTCGCTCATTAAGGTTACAACTAGATTGATTTTGTGTGTATACAGTGCTTACGAGGTACTTAATAAATGGTGGTATTTATTAGCAATGTTCAGTAATGTGGAAAAGGAGGTACGTACAAACGAGAAGACCTGGTAAAATCTTAGCCAAGAAAGCCCTGACAGGCCTCAGGAGGTACCATAACATCATCAAATTAGATCTCTGTTGCCATCATTCCACCGACTGTTGTGACTGTACTGTATTCAAGTTCTTTGTCATTGTCCATCCTAGTGACTTGCACTAAGGAAATGTTTTTTCAAATGACTATTGAAAGTATTTTCTGTGTCAACCTTAATAACATCATTGCCATCCATTTCAGAGATAAAATATCTGAGACACAGAGGAGATCCAAGACTTATCTAGAGCTAGTAGAGGATATAAGCTGGAGCTAGATGCTAGAATTCCTACTTTTTTAAAATTTATTTAATAAATATTTATTTATTTTGAGAGAGTGCAAATGAGTGTGAGCAGGTGAGGGACAGAGGAAAGAATCCCAAGCAGGCTCTAAGCTGTCAGCACAGAGCCTGATGTGGGGCACAACTCACAAAACCGGAGATCATACCCTGAGCTGAGCTAAGAGTCAGGACCCTTAACTGACTGACCTGCCTAGGCGCCCCTCGAACTCCTAAATTTTAAAATCTAGCTCCTCTAGCTGCAATGGACATTCTTTTTAAAAAATGCTGTGGGTTCACAACATGGGACTAAAACACTAGGATGTGTCTCGTTTATGAAAAGAGTAATGATCATTAACAGACACTTGTTCATCCTCAGCCAAACCCCAAGCCACACAACCATTACCAGAGGCCCCTTCAGGGCCATCTTTTACTCAACCCAGTGCTTAAATATGGGGCTATTTTAAGGCTTTGCCTTCACAATGTCAGAAATTCAAGCACACCAACTCCAGCTTCTAAAAATGCCTCACCATGATCGTACCATAAGGCAGAGTCCCACCCCCAGTGGGCTCCAGAATTTCCTTACCGTTTCCCCTGGAAGTGGTTTCAGTTGACTTTCCACAGCAGCCATCTTGGCATCCTGCAGTTCATTCTTAAGTGTCTGCACGGTGCTCAGAGCTGAGTCAATTTCCATCGGACCACAGGCTTCATGGGCCTGTCAACAGAGTTGGGAATATGTGTACCAAGGCTGCCGAGGAAAAGCGTCCCTATCACTTTGCAATGTACAAAATGCCTTTCTGGATGTACCCAGTGATTCTCCAACACTGGCAACAGGAAGCAAGTGGAGTAAGCGTTTCCTGACAGCACTTCCAACCTCACTCAGGACCATAGTCCTAACGTCCTGAAATAATCAATTATGTATGCTTCATAAGTGGATATACTTAAAGTCTCCTGGAAGCTATTTTGATCTGAAATGCATTTGCTGCTCAAACTAAGAGGATCCTTCTTCACTGTGTCCGGGTTCTAGAGACAGAGCACCACGCACAGTACGTGTCCACAAAGAGACTTGAGAAGCATGTGGTAAGTGAATGAAGAAGGAATGAGTGAATGAACCCAGGACTATCGGGACAAGGCTTTTTCCACCTTACTGAATCTCTACAAATTTCTAGACTATAAACCATTACTTTTCCACAGTGAAGATTACTAAAGATTTTTTTCCCTTAGTAATTGTTTTAAGAAAACTATTTCATTCTCTTGATCGTTTAAAATATTGGTCTTCAAATACTTTGATCAAGTCCCCCCCCCCACATGTTAATAAATTATATGTGTATAATTATTGCTCAGTATGTCAAATACTGGTAAATCTTAATTTCTTTTTCTTTTTCTTTTTTTTTTTTTTAGAGAATAGTGACAACAACAGCAGTAAATAGTCACTGATTGATTGCTATGTGCCAGTATTACAAGGTGGGGAAACTGAGGCACAGAGAGGTTAATTAACTTGCTGAGGTCACCAAAAATTAGTTGATGGCAAGGCCAGAATTTGAACGCAGGTAGTTTGATTCCAGAGCCTATACTCCTAACCCTTACACTATATAAAACAACATATTTAAATTTTTTTTTTTCAACGTTTATTTATTTTTGGGACAGAGAGAGACAGAGCATGAACGGGCGAGGGGCAGAGAGAGAGGGAGACACAGAATCGGAAACAGGCTCCGGGCTCTGAGCCATCAGCCCAGAGCCCGACGCGGGGCTCGAACTCACGGACCGTGAGATCGTGACCTGGTTGAAGTCGGACGCTTAACCGACTGCGCCACCCAGGCGCCCCTAAAACAACATATTTAAAAGCTCTCAGTATCTTCCTCCCCAGTGGACAGTCTCACTTGAGCCCCACTTTGAGGCTCATTGCTCCAGAGCAGTTGAGGTATGGATGACTCTAAGGCTCACTGAAGAAACTTGTAAAATGTACAAATTCAGGCTCTCTGTCCAGGCACTCTTATTCAGTTGCTCAGAGGTGAGGCCCAGAAACCTGCATTCTGAATGCTCCCAGGTGACTTCAGCACAGATGGTCCTTGGACCTCTGGTTGAGAAACACAGCTCAAGATTTTTTTTTTTTTTTTTTTTTAACTGAGTATTATCCTAAAGCTCTGGAAATTTTTCTTTGGTGATAAGGCACACGGTTCATATCAAGAATTCAAATCAGCTTCTAACCTTCTTCCCTTCCTCATGTATGACGCCTCTTGTTTCTATAAAGGGACTGCTACAGTGAGGAAAAATGAATTCATGCCAGAATTTCATGCTAATAACACATCAAACAGTACAGGACTGAGGTCTATCGGTAAGGAAGTCCTAGAGACAGAAACTTACTAATCCCTAACTCTGTTCTGTTGAGGACCTTGTTGAGGTGAATGCTCCCATGTAAGATGTAAAAAGATTTCAGGGCAAAAAAGATACTATAAATGACCCCCCTGCCCTGCTCCCTGGAATAATTTTGCTGCCTGAATAGTTGAAGTTCACAAAATAATACCTGCAAGATGCAATCACTTATTGTGGCCTAGAATTTACCTGGCACCAAGAAACTGATGACTCCCTGTCTCCCTTAAGGTTGTGAAACATGGGCCATTGCTTGTCCCAGGGCATGGGAGCGGGGAGCATGTAACCTACAATAGTTTAACACAAGTCATGTGTAACTGGAAAGTGATAAACTAAGTCTAGGCGACAGTAGCTAAAAACCGTAAAAGCGAATCCCCATCAAGCAAATGGAACGGACGCCTCTGCCAGGAAACATGCCCAGCCGTGTTCAGGTCCTGGGTCATCCACAGGTCACACCCAGAAGTAAGGCATCTAAAGCTCCATTCCCAATGAGCTAACTGCTGGGACAGGGTCCACTTGCCTTCTGCGAGGCGGTACGTAGCTCTGCCAAGCTGGTGGCAAGGTTCTTGGCACATTGGCTCAGCTGCATGGCTGCAGCCTGGTCGCTCACAGTGGGCACCGCGGCTTTGGCGGAGGCCACCATCTTGCTTCCAGGCTGTAAAGGGAGGAGCAGAAAGTAAGATGACACCTGAGCAGCAAGAGTCCGAGAGCACAGACCAAACAACCAAGCCAGAACTTACTTTCCTCAATGACAAGGAAGAGTAAAATCATCTAGACTATTCCTGAAAATTGTCACCCCAATTCTAGGGTCAGGACATTCTAAGAATGTTAAAGAAAAAAAAAAGAAAGAAAAGAAAGAAAAAGACAGAGAAGGAAAGAGAAAGAGAAAGAAAAGAGAAGGAAAGAAAAGAGAAAGAAAACAACGAAAAGAAAGAAAGAGAAAGACAAAGAAAAAAGAAAAAGAAAGAAAACAAAGAAAGAAAAAGAAAGAAAAGAAAAAAGAAAGAAAAGAAAGAAGGAAAGAAAAGAAGGAAAGAAAAGAAAGAAGAAGAGAAAAGAAAAGAGAAAGAAAGAAAGAAAGAAAGAAAGAAAGA